>NW_023416311.1:4379017-4979017 GCF_014176215.1 Rousettus aegyptiacus
TGCGGTCTGTGTGCTTCTCCCAGTCACACGGCGAGTGGGGACCGTGGCTGAGCCCAAAGCTGGCCCTGCCATCTGCACCCGCCCTTTGCCGAAGTGGCCAGCGGGAGAGACGGGAGGGTTAGCGTGAGGATTCTGTGCTGGTCTGTGATTTCTCTTTAGGGTTTTAGAAGGCAGAGGGGATCCGTGGGTGGGCAGAGCAGGACGCTTCCCTCTGGGGAAGGGAGGGAGCCCCGGGAAAGCGAACGATCTCACCCCAGCGCTCCCCCACTTACACAGAGCGTCACCTGTGGGTCAGCCGGTCGGTCTGGGGGAGCAGCACAGACTAGGGGCAACACGAAACCAGAATTCTTCTGGAGGACAGCTATTCTGGGGATGGGGTGGGTGGAAAGGACCAAAAATATCCAGAGAACAGAGGCACACGCCGAGGGAGAGATGGACATGGGCACTCAGGAAGACGGAGACACACACGGCCATAAACAGAGACAAACACATGTAATCAGACACACGTACGGAGACTGGAGCAGGCGGAGAGGGCAGGGAGGCCACGCTGGAAAAGCTGGGTCCGTTCATCCTCAGCACGTCGCAGCCACGGGCAGCGAGCGCGCGACTGAGTTCCAGAGTCTCAGAGCCCCAACAGGCCTCCAGGCCAAGACTCTGCCTGCCCGTCCTGCTCATCTACCTCTGTCCTGCCCACACCTGCCCCGCCCCCTCGCCTGGCCGACCCCCCGCCCGCTCACGAGCCCCAGGACGGAGGAGGAAGCCGGGCTCAGAGAGGCGAGGCGACTCGCATTCTCACGTTGGCTCCAGGATTGCGACTGTGACCACGCTCCAGACTGGCACGTAGTGGGACCTCGGCGCGGTTTCCCGACTCCACAAGAGGGAGAGCGAGCGCGGTCTCTGCCCCACACCGCCGTGGAGTGGGGGCGGGGCACCTTGTACGAGGCGCCTTTGCCGGGTGCCAGTCGCCAGGCTCCGGTTTTTACAGCTCCACGTCCCTGGATCCTGTAATGACCTTTCCGGCAAGCTGCTCGGACAGCAGGGAGCTGGAGAGGCCCATGAACCGCACCGCAGACGTGGGCGGAGATGCCCCTGGGCGCGGGCCTCCCCCACGCTGTGGCCACCATTTCCGGGACTGTGGTCCCGAAGAGCACGTGGCCTCCTACACTAAGGACGGAGATGGCCAGTGGGTGGTGGCAAGGGTCCAGTGTGGTCAAACCGGGAAGTGTCCTGCTGGATGGAGGGATTGTCACAGGCGATGTGGCCACAGGGACCGCCATTTTAAATGCCCGTGCCCCTTGACCCAGCAACTCCACTCCTAAGAACCTGTCCCAAGGCAACTAGAAGGCAAATATGTGAGTCTCTAGGTCTCATTCATTCGGAATCTCCCACCATATCATCGGACCCCACAGAGTCTGTTCCTAACACCTGCTTAGTCTAGTGGGGTTGAAAGCCAGTTACAAAGTAAGCAGATAGTGGTAAAGGCTAGGAAGAAACAGAGGTCTTGTTAACACTTATTGATACAAAGCATTGTCTATAATATATCGAGCAAAAGAGAAGCCCTGATACGTAAGCTGTAATGATGTAAAAGACAAGCTCCCAGTTATCAGCAGAAGTTTCTATGGCGGCGTGACAATTTCCCTTCCTTCTTTATACTTTTTCTGCATTATCTGCATTTTGCAAAGTGGATTGATTTTATAATGAAACATAGAGGTGATGCTTGTCGGTAATTCTAATACCAGCCGCTTATTCAGTGCCTACCACGCGTTAAGCAATTTCTGTGCGTCATTTTTTTTTTTTAAACTTCTATCTGAACCTTTACAAGAAAACAGTCAGGCTCTTCCTATCATCCGACCCGCGGAAGCCGAGGCTCAGAGAAGTCCCGGCGAGGATGTGGCTGAGCCGAGACTGTGACACTTGGAGCCTCGTCAGGGCTACTATGCTCCATCCAAATGTCCCCGTTGCAAAAAACAGAGGAAACTCTGCCCTCGGAGAAGCATGTCAGTTGACGTTCAGCCGCAGGACAGATGACAAGGTCATGCAGGTAGAGCTCTGTGTGTCTTTCTAGACTGAAACCCAAACGCCGCCCAGCTCCTAAGCAAACGAACTAACAAACCTCGAACCCCTGTGAATGTAACAGTGTAACCAGATCCCTGTGGAAGGCTCCGAGTGATCAGAGGCGGCGGGAGAAGCCGACTTCAGACAAATACTGGAAAGCCAGGTTTGTCGGGGAGAATGTTGAGTTTATTCCTGCGACGCAGATGCGAAGCCCAAGGACCGGGAGGTCACGGACCGGGCCGCCGGCAACTGGCTGTGCCACGTTAGGCCTGCGACCCAAACACTGTCTTTCTCAGTCAGGGGTCCAGTGAGGACTACGCCATCCTTGGGGTGCGAAGTCGAGGTGAAGATGAAGGCGCTCGGCAGGGGTGCAGGTGTTCAATGTCCAACTTTGTGATGCCTGTGGAACCTTAAAGGACCGTGACCCAGGTGAGGAAGCAGGCTCCGGGGAGTAACATCGTGGCCTCTAGCCGGGCAGGGCTGTGTGACCTTGGACCAGTTACGCGAGCTCTCCGAGCCTCAGTTTCCTCATCTGTAAAACGGGTTGTGGTGTAGTCACGGCATCTGCCTCGTGTGGACGTAAGCATCTAGCACGCTGGGCATGTAAACGAGAGCTATCATCATCATCATCATCATTATCATCATCATCGTTGGTGACATCTCTTCTGCTTGGCTGTTTGTCCTCAGTGATCAAGAATCGAGTTTGGTTTAACCGACGGGCCCAGCGGCACGGCACCACCCCGCGGCGGCCCGGGCTTCTGGGGCTGTGTGCGCGGCTGGAGCCCGCTGCCTGCAAAACGTCCACACCCAGAATTCCCTTCATGGCATTTGCATCAGTGAAATAAGCTGCCCACAGAAAGAGAAAAACTGCATGAAGCCACCCACTACGAGGGATCCAGAATGGCTGGATTCATAGACATGCAGAGTGGACTGGGGGTTGCCGGGGGGCTAGGGGTTGCTGGGGGCTGGGGGTTGCGAGGGGCTGGGGGTGAGGGCACATGGGGAGTTACTTTCACGGTGCATAAAGCTCCATGCCACAGGGAGGAGAAGGCTCGATAGGCTCCTGGTTCTTCGTCAGACTCGGGCACGGGTGCCTTTGGCCACTGGGAAATTGAGTAGAACTTGGGAGATGCCCAGGGCTCAGGAAGAGGCTCCAGATCTCGGTCGGTTTAGAAAAGGTGGCCTTGAATGGCGGGGAGGGCACTTAAGGCCACGAGTCGGGGATCGAACCCCGCTTCTGCTGTGAACCAGCTGTGGGACCCCGGCAGGTATCATTTCAAACCAACAATGACGTCTAAGGCAAATCGAGCACTTATTACGCCCTAGGCACTAGGCGCACATGAGTCGCATTATTTAATTTTCCCACCGTCTCAGGAGGCAGGTCCCACGGTTACAACCCCATTTTACGGTCAAGGACTCTGAGGCCGAGCGGCCATGAACGGCCGATGAAAACGTCCTCTCTCCGCAGAGCGACAGGATGTAGTCAGACACGTGGGTCCGCCAGACTGCGAATCCCACGTTTTTTTTTTCCTACCAGGTGAAGGAGATTAAAGTTCCCACAGCCCGAGATCCTAACGTGATCCGGGAATTGGTAACAGCGCACGGAAAACCGTCCCACACTGAGAGAGGGCGGGGTTCCTCCCTCCCTTTTTTTTTTTTCCAGCTTTATCGAGGTATAAATGACACAAAACTGTAAGATGTTTAATGTGTAGATCGCGGTGATTTGACAGTCGCGTACGCTGTAAAAAGACTCCCCCAGCCACCCAGTTAATTAACACATCGTCCCCTCACATTTTTTCCTTTTCCTTTTTTTCCTTTTTCCTTTTTTTTTTTTTTTTTTTGGTGAGAACATTTAAATTCTACACTCTTAGCGAATTTCAACTCTACGGTCCGGTGTTATCAGCTTATCGTCGCCACGTTTTACATTAGATCCTCAGGCCTCGTTCCGCTCGTGACGGGAAGTTTGGGTCGTTTTCCTGACCTCTCCCCATCTCCCCCCGCCCACCCCGGATCCTCTCTGTTCCCATGAGTTTGACTCTTTTTAAAAAAAATTTGGATTCCACGGATAGGTGAAAAATCGCGCGTTTGTTGTCTTTCTCTGACTTATTTCATTAGTGGAATGCCCCTGAGGTCCGTCCACGTTGTCACGGGGGAGGAGATGTCCTCTTCCTCATGGCATAATGATGCTGTCCCATTGTCTGTACACGCCGCATCAGGTGGCTTTCCTCGACCTCTGTCAGTTCCCCATGAGCCAAGGTCAGGGTCAAGGTTTTAACTCTTCTAGGATGCCGTCCAGCCTTCCCGCCCAGTCTGGCACAGAGCTGATCTCAGGGGAGAGGCCTCTTGCAGAGTGAATAATTTCTGACTGATGGATTGAGCCACACAACTTGGTCCACATTCGGGCCTGGGAGGCCGGGGTGGAAGACTCAGCCCCGAGCTGTCACATGGGACGGTCCCCATTCATACATTGGTGGATATAGTTGGGTGGCTTCTACTGTTTGCTTCTTAGAATAATGGTGCACGGGTATCTCTTTGAGACTCTGCCTCCAAATATTTTGGGTGTATACCCGGAAGTAGAATTGCTGGATTGTACAGTAACTATATTTTTATTGATTTATTTTTACTTTTTATTTTTTTTTTGAGAAACTCATCCTGCATTTCTTAACTCAGCCATCCCATGTAGGGGCTCTGCCTGGGTCTGCATCTTGAACCCGCCATTTGCTGATAGGTCACTTGACTAAACCATGCCTCAGTTTCTTCACCTGTCAAACAGCACCCACTTCTGAGGGGTGCTGTAAGGACTAAAAGCCATACCTTAGTCAAAAGAAGGTGACACAGCTCCATGCGGAAGGAGCCGGCTACTGAGCCCGTGTGGCGTGACTCCGGAGACCCCGCCCACTGTGTTGAAACTTGTCACCTTGTTCACACGGCTGGGCACTGGTGGGCTGGGGCCTGACCTTGAGGATGTCAGGGCCGGTGCTCTTAAACTTGCTGCCAGGTTTCTCTGAGGGAGGATTTCCATGGCCCACAGACCGCAGATGGCGCCGAGTCAGAGTGAGAGAGGGCGAGTCCCTTTCCGGTTTTCATCCGGACCTTCCGATTGGGCCACTAAGGAAGTCTCCGGTCAATGCAAACATGTCCTCAATGGGACTCGCTTACTGGACTTCCTTTCCCTACTGGGAAGATCTGCCCACGAAACTGGCATCTCAGGCAGCCAACAGGGGTGCCCGGCTGGCATGGAACACACCGCTGTTTTAAAGTCACCTGCAGGGCTGCCGTCTTTTTATGGTAGGTGACAGCGAGATTCCCACTTACGGCAGTGATGCGAAATTATTTTTTGAAGTAACCTCGACTTCAGTAGAAACAAAAGGGAGTCGACGGCAAGGAAAACCTTACGAGAGTCCTAGGGCGGGTGGCACGTGGAGACGTCAGAATCGCGAAGACGGGAGAGGTGCGAAGGAAGCTTGGGGAATGTTGATTACATGCTGCGAATGTGTTTCCCAACTGGGATGCGCGGAATTTGTTAAACAAACGAGGGCAGGTGAAGGCCGAGCAGCCCCATCCATCATAGAAGGACTTGCCGGTCCTTCCTACAATATTTCCTTTCCTGGCTTCAGGGGTCCTTGCTTCAGAGGCCCAGGAGAGTTTTGTTTTGAGAGAGAGAGAGAGAGAGACTGAGAACGAGCCAGCGGTCTTCGGAGAAACATGATCCTTTTGATTTTTCACTCCGATTTGTTGAGCACTTAACATTCACGAGGTTCTTTCACAGGCTTTCTACCTCTCACAGCAAAGCTGCACGTGGAAGTCGCCCCCGTTTATGGGTAACCGTCCCAGGATCCGAGAGGATAGGGAACTTGCCCAAGGTCCCAGAGCCAGGAGGTGCAGCGGAGATGGGCGCCCACGTGGACCTGATGTTGCGTACCATGCTCCACGCCCAGACTTTGCCTGGCAAGGATCCGGGCGTCCTTGCCCCCACTCAGGCTCCACGGCCACGCTCGCTGTGCACCGAAGCCTCAAACGCCCCCAATGGCAGCTGGCCCACTGTCCGCCCCGGGCCGGGCTTTTCCAACCTCAGCACTATGGCTCCTCGGGGTCAGATAATCCTTTCCTGTAGGGTGTTGAGGGCTGTGCAACTGTAGGTGCTTCATGGCGCCCCATGAGCTGCCGGCAACCCCCTCCCCTAAAAGTCTCCATTCAGTGGCATGTGTCCCCTGGGGAGAGGGACAGAATCGCTCCCACTGAGAAGCGCTGTCTTAGGAGGGACGTTCTCAGAATGGGGTCTGTTCCTAGGCGTCGGGAACACCTAGGGACCCAGAGATGCAAACTTCGGCCTCCTCCCTTCCCCTGCCGGACCTTCTGAATCAGAAGCTTGGGGCTGGGGGACCAGCAATCCGCGGTTTTAACCAGGCCCCTAGGTGATTCTGATGCAAAGTATGTCTGGAAAACAAAAACAAAAACAAACAAACAAAAAAAAAACAAAGAAAAAACAAAACCACTGGCCTCAGCTGTTGATTCTTAACCCTGGCCGCACATTGGAAGCATCTGAGCATCTTATTAAAAAAGAAAAAAAAAAAAAGCCTTGGCTCCACTCCAACCAATTTTAATTTAATTACTTTGGTGGGAGCCAGTATTGGAAACATTTTTAAAGCTCCTCAGGTGATCCGATGTGCAGCCAAGCTCCTTCTGGATACCTTCTTTTCTTTTCGACTGCCTTTCTAAAAGAAAAGGGGGGAGGGGAAAAGCATCTCAAGGTGGAAAGATTGTCCCCAACCCGCCTCTGGGTGCCGCCTTCGGTCCTCACGGCCACCTGCTCCCCTGGAGACTGGAGGCCAGCTCACTCGGCATTCGCTCCGAGAAAACGTCTCCTTCCACCCCCGACCACGTGCTTGGGAGGTTTTCCCGCTCACTGACATTGCCCCCCGCCCTCGCCCCATTCACGTCTGGAGTTAGGAAACCACAGCCCATGGCCGAACCGTCTTATTGACTTTGTTGTCGAAAGCCCTGGATATTCTAATGACGTCCTGCTGGTGGGAGAGGTACTGACGGCTTCTGCTACCTTTCGCCGCAACTCACTGGGTCCCGGTCACTGTGCCCCTTACATATCGTCTGTGAAGACGCTGTGCTTCGGCCCGCGAGCTCTTGTCCATCCTGCTGCGGTTCCCTTTCCCAGGTGTCAAGGATGAAAGAGCAATTTTTAGGATAGCAGCTACTCCGGTGTGCTGGTGTGCCGGGCTGGGCTGAGTGTTTTTAAACAGACGTTGTACCCTTTGCTTTGGAGGGTGGTACTTGTGATTATTCCAGTTTTACAGGCAAGGAAGCCGCCCCTCGGAGTGGTGACCTGACCTGGTCAGCTAATACGTTGTGGAATTAGGATTCGAATCTTCATTTGTCATAAGACGAAGGCTTTTAACCCTTGCCGGGGTCTGAATGTTTCCGGGTCCCCTAAAGAAATTCATTTGTAGAAAGCCTCATGCCTAAGGCCATGGCGGTAGGAGGCGGGGCCTTTGGCAGTCGCGAGGTCATGAGGGTGGAGCCTCAGGAGTGGGGTTCAGTGCCCTGATGGAAGAGGCCTCAGAGGGCTCCCTCCCCTTTCCACCAAGCAGGACAGAGGGAGAAGACGGCCAGCCGTGAGCGGGCAGCGGGCTCTCACCTGACGCTGGATCTGCAGGTGCCGTGACCTTGGCCTGCCGGCCTCCAGTAATGAGGAATAAACTCCTGCCGTCTCTAAGCCACCCAGTGTGTGGTATTTTGTTACAGCATCTCAAATGTCCTAAGACAGCCCCTAAGCTAAACCATGCAAGGAAGCAACGGTTTCCACTGTCTCTGAGCAAGTTTTCTGATGGCTTCAGCACAGATTGACATCTCATTAATATTGAATGTTTCTCAACAGGGACCACCACTGGCATCTGGGGAGAGACAATTTTTTGTTGGGCGGGGCTGTCCCATGCCTCCCAGGACATTTATTATCCCTAGGTCCCCCCAACAAACAGCCCCTTCCTGTTTGCATTTCCCAGCGCCCCCTAAGGGATAATTCTGGCGGTCGCTCGAGAGGCACTCGTCGGGCTGGGCGGCAGGGGGTTCCCTGCCGAGACGGCCTACTTTGTTTTCTGGGCGGTCACTCTGGAAAGGCAGCAAGGCGAGGGGGAAGAGGGCTGGGTTCGAACCGCGGCTCTTCACTCAGGGACCGTGAGTCCGGGGACAAGTTACATCTCCTCTCTAAGACGCCAGCTTCAGCATCAGCAGAGTGAGGGCCAGTACCGACCCCTGCCTCGTAGGGAGGCATCCAGGGAATCGGATGCTCAGAAAAGCGCCTCGTCCAGCACGGAGCTGCCGACCCTGTGATTTCTGTCCTTCCTGCTACCCATCTGTGGCGGAGATGTGCTCTTTCCAGAGTCTCGATGCGCAGAATCCGGGAGCATAAAAAAAAAGGGAGCGTTCTATGCCACTGAGTTTGGGGTTGATTGTCACTTGGCAGTATAGTACCCGAAACGGGCACCTAAGGCATGCCGAGTACCACCCGGGAGTGGGTGACAGACCAACGCACACGCCACAAAGAAACTTGGCTTAGGAGCCACGGACTCTCCAGAGAAGGGAGACAGGCCGTAAACACATACGCATTTCTAAGACCGTTTTCGTGAAATGAAGGAAACTAAATGGCAGCCATCGATACTCTTACTTTAAATCCCGACATGGGAGTGGCCGGCTGTGTTCTGTTCCTCTTCTCCCCTTTCCGGCCTTTTCCCCCCACCGCACAAGCCTTGTCACTTTTTCTGCGAAGCCGTGATGTAGCTTAACTGGGCCGGGTGCTCCGTCCTAACTGCAGTGGACGGGATGGTGTCCGCCGCCCAAAGTCCTACGTTCGAAGCCTGAGCCCCCCCCCCACCCCCCCACGTGACGGAACTGGAGATGGGCCTTAAATGAGGTCGCTTGAGTCGCTGTCTGTCTGCGGCAGGAGGACGCAGCGGGAAGGTGGCCCTGCGCGAGCCGGGAAGGGAGCTCTTCACAGGACCCCAACCAGCCCGCACCACGGTCTCGGACGTCCGGACTCCAGAACTGCGAATAAACACGTTCCTGTCGTCGGAGACATGCCATCGGTAGCATTTTGTCATTGCGGCGTGAGCTGATGAACACGCCGCTCACGCTGCCCGCTCCTTGGGCTGAGCGGCTCTTCCTACAGGGACGGGCAGGCGAGGAACCCCGTGCCGTCCCCCATCTGCGGCTCGGGGTGTCAGCGCCTGCTCCGCCCCCTCTGCTTTCTTGACCCCGAGGCAGCCACGTGCACGTCCTCCCAAGGACCTCCCTGTCACTTGGCGTGGTCACCTGTGTCCTCCTTTCTCCCGTCCCGGAGGCCCTCGCAGGCTCGGTGAACCCTGCCGGCTTGACAACGCAGTGACTCGCTGTTTCTGTTACAAATGGAGCCGCCCGAGGAGGGAACACCTCTTATTTACTCCTCGGGGTGAGGGTTTTGACAACAGGTTTATTTTCTCCAGCTCTCCAAGGACTGGAAGAGTAATAGTCTCAAGTAACAGTGTGTTAATTAACACTGAATCAGTTGGAATTTTCCTAATAAAAACTCTCATCGTAATCGCATTATGGGGCCATTAACGCTGCCTTCCAATCATAAACCATAAATAGGTTCTGCAGGCGCCTTCTTTTTAAAAAGGGACATTTTTCCAAATTGTTACCCATTTGTCACCGTTCGGGCTGCCACGTGGCGCAGACAGGAGTCCCTGCGTGGGCTCGCGTTTGTGCCAGGTGTATCTGTGCTGGTCACTCGGCCGAGCCCTGTCCACGCATCGTCGCGTTCAGCTCTTGCAGCAAACTCACGAGCGTGGCTACCACCCCCTTTCCACAGATGGGGAACCTGAGCCACAGAGGGAGGCGGGTAGTACGCCCAGGCAGCCTGTTTCCAGGACACTCCGCCATCTGTCCCCCGAGAAATAAGGACCAAGTGTCTCCGTGTGGCCTGCCACAGTTTCCAGGACACTCCGCCATCTGTCCCCCGAGAAATAAGGACCAAGTGTCTCCGTAGGCAGAGTGGTTCTCTACCTCTTTGCCTGCCCCGTGTGGCTCCTCTGATTTCTCTGTCTACATAGATAACACACGCTCCCTGCAGAAAATTCAGCCTACAGAACGATACGAAGACAGAAAGAACACTCGGATGTCAGAGCGTCCAGATGTCGCCGTCGGTGACGTTCTGGTGAATGTTTTCCGAATATTTTTATAGACGCGCGTCGTATACAGTCATATACGCTCTGCTGTGTCTCATGCTTTCTTGTTTCGATAATACGCCTGTAACATCTTTTCCACGTCAATAAATACACGTGTTTTTTCTTTTCTTCGCAAAGATCTATCGAGCACCTACTGCGAGCAGTTACTCTGCCCGGTGCCGGGGAGGCGCGGAACGGAAAACGTACTGAACTTGTCTTCGGGGAGTTTATAGTCTGGCAGGGGTCGCGGGGGGCGGGGCCGTGGAGAGGACAGACAGACATATTTTTAAAAAGGCGTTTAACACGATGAAGGACATGGACAGGGCGCTTGGAGGAGAAAGATGAGGCTGGCGTATGTGACACGGACCCAGTCGGCAGCCTTCTCTGAAGAAGCAACAGAGAAGTCGAGGTCTTAAACGCGAGGAAGAGGCAGCCAGGTAGAGAGGGTGTCACTTCGGGCAAGAGGAAGGCCCTGGGTCAAGGTCTCCAGAGGCAAAACATTCCACTCCGAAGAATACGAAGCGGGGGGCAGGGGGAGGGAGGATGGGGAGGGACCCCTGTCTGATCGTTCACTTTCCTTTTCTGGAGTTTTGAGATTTCTGTAGCGTCATGACAAAGACGTATCGAATATAGGATCGAGGGCCATTCGGTTCTTCGCCGAATGCCTCCAAAGACGGGACCCCCTCAGCACCTTCCACAATAGCCAGCTGCGGACAGCGCCGATCATTAGCTTCTCCCTCCTAAATGTGCCCGCCAAGCATGAGGTTTCATCCACAGGTCCTAACAGCGTGGCCGCCTCTGCCGTGGGCCAACCCCTCACGCACAGCATTGTTGCTGTGGAGTCCCTCCGCCTCCCGCTAGGGGCTGGCAGCGCTGGGCCGGACGGAGGCGGCCCCTCCCGGCGAGCCTCTGTGGACCGTGGCGCGGATGGATGGATGAACGCGGCCTTGCTTTTCCCCCTTCAGGCTTCCCGGTGGGAATCACCATCGTTCATTTGCCATGGTGTTTGTACTGACCAAGTCCCCTCGCCTGCGGGTTGGATAGTCCTTGACCCGCCCAGTTCACTTCCCACCACTCCTGGATCAGCCTGGAAGACCCCGGAGACCCCGACTCCTCGACGACGGCTTGGAAGCCTCATCTGAGCCAGCGGGCTTCTGAGAACACCCCTTCCTGAATAAGAAACCCTGTAAAAGGACCGGCAGACGAAGCTCGGCTTACCCACAGACTAGACCTTAGACTAGATAAGAGCCCCACAGACCCCGGGGCAAAAGGCGCCACAGCTTCTGAGACGGGGTGGGGTGAAGAGAAGCCTTCAAGGCGCCCCGGACTGCGCTGCTGTGGCTTCGGAAAGCCATTGAGGGCTCCGACAATTTAAATTAAATTAAATTCGGCCGGCTCCAGAAGGAGACACGTGTAATGTTAATGTCATGGGTGTGCCAATGTGTAAACGTAACAGATAGACACTTAAACGAGAGAGGCAGGGGAGTGACATTTGGTTACATAATGCATCAGTGGGTAGAACTGGTTGAAACGGCCATAAAAAAAAAAATGCACACGCACGATCGAAAGTCGAGCAAGCTGTCACCGGGGCCGGGCCACACGGTGCTCTCAGCACAATGCGCTTGAGTTGGGGGCAGTGGCGGCGTGGGTCGGGGGCGGTCTGGGGGAATGTAGGGGACGCGGGCCACTCTCCCTGCTGACTGCGGCGCCCCACTGTGTGCCTGGACGGACACAGTGAGCCGTTTAATCTTTCCAACGATGCCGAACTCTCACCCAGGGCCGGAAATGTGCCTGCCCGTTTATTTCCCGTTAGTTCTTAAAAGCGACAGATGACACAAGACTTTCCTTTTCACCCCTGTCTCTCGGCACACAGTAGGCCCTCGGGGGGCACCTGTGGCATACACGAAGCGCGCGGACATCCCTCTGCCTCGTCCTCCGCCAGCAGCAATGACCTCCGAGCCACGCCGGCCCCCCGACGCATTGGTTTGGGGGTCCTTGTCCCTGTCCCCTGCCGGCGCTCCTTCTCAGTGCTCACAGAGACTTGTCCTTTGGTCAATAAAGTTATGGGAAGCTGATCGATTAGAAGGAAACAGGACGCCCCCCGCTAAAGATGCTGAGCCTCAAGAAACGATGTGCGTGCGGTGAGTCCTCCAGAAATATCATATTGACGGAAGGTAGCTTTTGGTCGAGTGCTGACGATACGTCGGGCATAACGTTAAGTGTGTTTTGTTTGTTTCTGCTGCCGTTTTGTTGCGTTTTTTTTTTTTCTTTTCCTCTAATCCTCACAACGCCCTGTGAAGCAGGTGCTCTCATGATCCTAATTTTACAGAGGAGGGAACTTCGAGACTGAGAGAGGTCAGGGAACAACGTCAGGACCACATGGCTGGGAGCAGAGCTGGGATGTGAGCCAAGGCTCGTCCCATTGCGGAGGGACTGACTCCCCATTCTGCCCTCGGTGTGCGAGGAACCTGTTTCAGACAGCGGCAGAGGAGAGGGAGGCGACTGACCGCTCCTCGCGCGGAAGCCCCAGAGGACCAGGACCTGCATTAGTCAGGGCCACGTGAGGCTCTGCCGCGGTGACCTGCCCCAGGGGACATTTGGGGCAATATCTAGAGACATTCTTAGTTGTCACAACCGGGGAAGAGGGCGCTACTGGCGTCGAGTCGGGGAGGGGTTAGAGATGCCGCTAAAGGTCCTACTATGCACTGGCCAGTCCCGCACAGCAAGGGACTTAATTCTACTCAAATGCCAAGCGTTGAGGTTGAGAAAGTCTCCTCGAAACCAGCGACTCTCCAAAAGATTCGCCGGGGAGCTTATTAAGAATGCAGATTCTTGGGCTCCCCCCGCCCCCTATAGAAGTTTTCACAGTTGTGAGCGGCTTCTCTTGGGGGACCGCACCCACGGACACCTCGCCGGGGCAGGCGAGGCAGGAGCGCCACGGGTGGTGGGAAGAGGAGCCGAGCCGAGACGCTCCTGGGACGTGCCGGGGTCAGCACGGGGCAGCCGTGCCAGGAGGAAGAAAAAGCCGACGTGCGTTAAGTGCCTCTCTCTGCCTCTCTCTCAAGCCTCGAATTGCAGGGAGCACGCTACGACTCACCTGTCAGCCCATGACGACCAAATCACCAACCTCGCCTTCCCCTGGCCCTGCCCCGTCTCCCTGCCGGGCCCGCGGCCACGTTAAGATAGGATGCTTCCTGGAGACGTCTTCCCAGCATTGGGGAAGGTGACCCTTCAGTGGGGGGGGGGAGGGGTGGTTAAAAAGCGACATGTCACCTTATACTTCAGGCTTGGCTAGAAATAATAACCCGAAGAGGAGAGAATCAAGTCCAGGGCAGCAGAGAGAGCGGAGTGGTGAGGCCAATTTAGAATCTCCTTCCCAGGATCCTTTGCAGTGACATCTGGCCAAATGGGTAAGTGACTAGCACAACTTTGGGTGCCATGCACTGGGGAGGGCAGAGCCACAGGGCGCAGGGGGCTCGGGGCCCGGAAGCTCCACTTGGAGAGGGCCCGTCGGGCATGTCCCCTCTGGATGGGACGGGATCGAGGAACAAGCCTCCTTCATGTTGGAGGCCTTCCGTGTCGCCGGGTCTGTTTGCGACGGCGGCTCACGTCGCCCGAACGCACACGGCGGTGATCGCACACTGGCGCGGCCCTGAAGGCGGAAACATCTAGGTGCGGTGGGCCGGCAGCTGGGTGATCTGGAGAAGTCACAAGAACCTCGCTGAGCCCGATTTGCTCGGATGGAAAAACGGAAATAAAGTACTCGGGAGGATCGACCTATGCACAGCGATCGATGGGTGTGGCGTCTGGCCACTGTTAGCTACTAGGGGGCGGAGTCTTGCCAGCAACCAGATGGCAAGGCCCGGAGGCGGGATGGGGAGCGGCCGTTTAGTGATCAGCCTGAACTTTCTACGTTTCTTGAACGAACGGACAGATGAACTAATGAGCACCCTTGGCAACGTCGCCTCCTAGGACGATCGTGCGTGTGCAAGCGTACCCTCCCCTTGGGGTCAGCGCACCTCTGCGACTCGGTTTGCTCTCCTTCCCAGTCTCGGCAGAGTGGCTTGCGAAGGAGATCACTCAGTAATCGTTTGCTTGTTACCGGATGCGGGCGAACGATGCCGGTCGAGAAAACACGTCGTTTATTCTGATACATGAATGAATGGATGAATGGACTTTTAATAACTGGACGATTTATTCAATATTACATTCCGACTACCTAAGCCAGGGCAGGGCACAGAGTGTATACTGGCTCAGTATTTATAGAATAAATTTATAGTATCTTTTTTTTTTTTTTGACAGGAGCAGACTTCATTTATTATTCTACTTCACTCAAAAACCCGCATGTCAGTTCCTAGAATAAGATTGACAAGAGGGAGAAGGAACTTATCTATTTATTGAAGAGGGGGAGAAGATGTCAGAGAATGTGGAAATGGCAGGTACCTGTCTACAATATCAGCTCGAAAAAAAAAATGCACGTAACACTTTCAAGCCAGGCGGGCCTCTCTCCGTGGGCTGGGTCTATTTCTTACTTGCCCCGAGGACTTGAGCAAATGGCTTAATCCCCTGTGTTCACCCCTTGCACATCTGTACAATGGGTGTAGCACAGACAGCCAAAACCCGACCTCCCTCCCCTTCTGTACGATCATACAAGAGAAAGCGGTCGTGTCCAGCTAGGGTGACACTTCTGGACGCCCCCGGCAGCCAGGGGGAGGTGAGGCACCCCATAGTGTAAGACAGGGGTCAGCCCAGCATTTTCTGTAAGGGGCAAGGGAGCAGACATGTTGGGCCTTGTGGGCCACACAGCTCGCTGCCGAAATCACCCAGCTCTGCCATTCGTAGTGTGAAAGCATCACAGACGATGCCTGACCAAACGCACGTGGTGCGTTCCAATAAAACTTGACTTACGAAGCAGGGGTGGGCCAGATTAGGCCTGTGTGCCGCAGCTGGCCAACCCCTGGTTTAGGAGACACCCAGCCTACCAAATACAGTGTTAGCCTTCCAGAAAGAGCATCCCGATTCGAAATTCTGTCTTGCATGACCTCACAAGCCACCGATTCTTAGAACACACATACACATATGTGTGTGTATACATATATATATACATATATATACATATATATGGTTTTCTAATTTATAACTGTTCCGTTTCCCTAAAATTCTCACCATTTCCTTTTACATCAACTCTTTCCTGCCTTGAACCACACCCCCATGGGCTACGTCACTTCCTGTTCCTTCTTCTTTTGCAGGACTGCCTCCATAATTCGCATGACCCGCCACGAGTGAAAACTGGGGGCCCCTTGTCCCCAAATTACGAGTTTCAAGAGCGTGACAGCAGAGCAGGAAGGCCGGCATGGCCTCCTGGGCTCTGTGCACGGCCCAGGTGGCTCGTCCATCCATGAAGCCGGGCCTGCTCATTTCTATTATCATCATCCGGCCTAGAAAGTTGTCCGCCTAACTTCCTGACAAGTCCAGAAACTTGCCCCCTGCTTGCTGCTTGGAAGGTTGTGACAACGGTTTTGCGCATCGCGAGAAGAAAAGGAGGAAGGAGGAGGAGAGAAAAAAAAGAAAAAAGAAAGAAAGAAACCTAATTTTCTTTGAGTATATTACTTGTCAGACGGTGAAATGAGATATAATTATGGTGTGACATTTCCAACAGCAAATATGTTCCAGTGTAAGCAATTAACGCTGGTTCTTTTGGCAGGCTTAAAAAGATTACTCAGAGGCTATGGAGAATTACAATGCCCCGTGAATAACAAATAACGTCGGATCGCATCTAAGTTGCACGCTAGGACCAAAGTTCAAATTTCCTGATGGGAACAGACTGGGCGCCGGTTAACCGTCTGCCGACTTCGTGCAGCTTAAACGGGTTTGGATCACGGGCTCTTCGGATTTATCCGAAGGACTTATGTACCTTGCTCTGAGAGCCTCTGCCTCCGGGACCTGCGTGTGTTCGTTTCGGCTGCTGGAAATCTTCATACGGCCCTGGGTTTGGAGGCAACCCCTCAGGGATGCACGGACTGAGAAGATGGCTCGTACTTGGACCTTTTTGCCTTTGGGGGTCGTCACGTCTTTACAGAAGTCTCAAGGTTTAGAAGGAGATACGCCTGGATGTGTGTCTCTATCATCTCATCCGGTCTCGATGGGACCAGAGTTGCTCGTAACTGCCATTGTGTAGCTTGTGAGCCTCAGTACCCCACGCTGATGAAAACGCCAATGGTTAGAAGGAGGGGCTGGAGGCCAGGATTATGTAAAAAGGCTTCGGGGGCAGGGTTCCTCATCCTTGATTCTACTAACATTGCGGGCTGGGCAGTTCTCCGTCCTGTGGATTGCAGGCTGTTCGGCAACTCTGGCCTCTCCCCACGAGATGCCAGGGGCACCCTCCACTCAGTGCGACAACCAACCAAAAATGTCTCCACACATTGCCGAGTCTCCCTGAGAGAACCCTAGACAGTCGCGGGTCCTCGCTGCGCGGCCTTGAGCACAGAAATCACTTCATCTTTCTGAGCCCCTGTCCTCACGTGTAGCACGGGAAAAGCCACCCTGCAAGGGCAGAGTATGCGGGACCGTGCGGAGTGTTTAGCTCCGCGTCTGGCACGAAGGAGATGTTCGCTATGAGTGAGGACGCTGTGGATTCAACCGCTTACGTGATCAATGGCTACCGATCATGGCCAAGCCGTGATAGGTACTGGGGATGCCCAGGGGCGTAGCCACTGTCCCCGTCCCCAACTGTGGGAGCTAGAAAAAATAGTGGGCAGCCGGACATGCAAACCGAGGACTTCAGGGCAAAGAAACTTGCTGAAATGGAGACAGGGGGAAAGCGGGGGCTTACGGAAAATGCCCGGACCTTGAGGATTCATAGACGACACTTTGGGGGAGTCCGGACTTTCCGGGAAGATGCGTGGGAGAAAGGGCTTCCCAAGCACTCGTAACTACACAGAGCTCAGGACTGCTGGGATGTGAATCCCACAGCAGGGTTGGGGGGAGACAGGCGGCGGGAAGGGGCGAGCTGGGTAGGCAGAAGGCCGGAGGCGAAGGAATCCGGAAAAATCTGAAACATCAATGCCAATGGACTCGCAGCAGAGCGCAGCCCAGATCCCGCTCGGCAGCAGGAAACAGTGCAGCGATTGACTGGTAATGTCTGCTCGGGCCCTGTAATGAGGATGAGACTTAAGAGTGCAATTACTTTCCTGGTTTTGTGACAACGAAAGGCTTTTCATCAGGGGAGTGATCTAAGCCGAAGGGCATTTTAAACAACTCACTCCAGAAGCCATTCTTTTTTTTTCTCTTTCTTTCTTTTTAAAGAGAAGATCTAAGAGTAGGGCAGTGACTGTGATATCGTAAGCGAGAGGGGATCAGGGGGGAGAGCAGAATGGTTGGGAGGAGGAGGTGGACGCAGAGATGTTTAGCAGTCAGAAGCGAAGGGTGACCTCATGCACTTAAGGGAGTGGAAGTAATAAGAGAGATTCCCGAGTTTCTGGCCGGGGCCGCTTGGAGGCTGGTCGCGTTATTCGCTGAGGAAGAAAACCGAGGACAACTTGGGGACAGAAAGAGACTGAGTTCTTCATGGGATCCTGAGATGCCCGTGGGGCCCCGGGGGAGAAATGTCCACTGCCTTTGGCTCTTTGGATCAGGGCCCGGAGGAATGATAAGAACCAGAGTCCTTGGCTTACACATGGCAGCTGTCATCACAGGCCGATCAATTATGCACAGCTCCCCAGCTCCCCCACGGCCCGGGGAGGCCCGATTGTAAATGAGAAAGCGGGCTTCTTCCAAGGCGAGTCTCTCCTGATCCAAACTATTCCCGATTGACGGGATTAGTGAAGGACAACGGCAGGAAGTCATTACTGAATAATCCCTGCACATTTCTAGTCCTGGAGGCCTTCGTAGCATCCTTCTAATCCAATTAGGCGATGCAGGAAGCTGTGTCTTAATTCCTGACTTCATGGGGACATGCCGGGTCACAGGCAAACCTGGCTTACTAAGGTGTCACCTAAACATTGGATGGCACGCACAAGATGAGCACATGGCAGGGGCAAAGCGAGGGAGGAGGAGATGGGGGGGAGGTTGCTGCTCAGAAGACTTCCTGCTTCAAAGAGCCAATGGGCGACTTGGCCTCCTGCCGGCCTCCTTGCCGAGGCTTCTGATTGGGCGAGACGTCAGCTTCCCACCCCCTCCGCTCCAAGCGCTTTGCTCTGCCCTGACCTGTCATTGCTGTGTGCCATCTGTCCGGCGACTGGAACTTGGTGAACGACGGGACCGGTGACGGCTTTCACAGGGCGGCATTTACGGAGTGCCCAGTGCGTACCTGGCCCGGTCGGAGGCACTTTACCTGCCTGTGCAAGGTCCGCGAGAGAAGAAGGCTGGGTGGGGGGCTGTGGCAGGGTAGAACGAGCCCGCTCACCCCATCTAACAGTGCCAACGGCCTGGCCGTGGGACAGGCAGTCCCGTGCTGCTAAGTCTTCTGGTTTCCCAGAAGCCTCCCCGAAGAATGATTTTAGGCACGCTATCCCAATTTTTAAAGTGGTTATGAAGTCGAAGTTATTAAAAAGCTGTTACGTGAGTGTGCTGGTTTCAACAGTGGCCCCCTGCCCCGAGGTCATGCCCACCTGGCACCTCGGAATAGGACTTCGGGAAAGAGGGCCTTCGGCTGATGTAGTTAGTTAAGACGAGGTCACGCTGGGTTAGGGTGGGCCCTGATGCCAGTGGCTGGCATCCTCGAAAGAAGACCAGGCAAAGACACGCAGGGAGGAGGCAGTGGGACGGTGGAGGCAGAGACCGGAGTGGCGCATCTATGAGCCGAGGACTGCCGGCGATTGCCAGTCCGCGCCGGGCGCTAGGAGAGAGGACCCGACCCTGCGAACCCTGCGGACGGCCTCGCTTTAGGCCCCTGGCCTCCAGAACCCCGAGAGAAGAAATTTGTGCTATTTCAAGCCACCTGGTTTGGGGGAACTAGTTACGGCAGCCTCGGGGGACTAAGACAGTGAACCGACCCCAACCCACGAGCGAGAGGAAAGTGCCCGTTCTCTTCCAACGGGGTCGTCGGGTCAAGTTCGCGACCCTTTCTCCTCCCGCCTCCTCTTCTGGGTCTCGACCGACTCGCTTCCTCCGCGACTTGCTCCCCACCAGGCTTTCCTCCCTCCTTCTCTGGACCAGGTAGGGTTTTCCCGTCTTAACGCCGTTTCCTGCGCGTGGCCTCGCGGGTCCTTCCCTGAGTGGGTCAAGGCTCCCTCTCGGCCCCGCCCCCGGCACCTGTCAGCCACCTGTCACTCAGCCGGAGCTGCCTTCTCAGAGGAAGCTGATGAGAAAACAAGGGCTTCTTCTCCGCGGCTTTGACATTGCTGGGGGCTGCCTCTTCTTCCAGAACCCGCCGGCCCTTTGGCAGCCCAGGGACTGCCGTCCCTCGATCATTCTGGCTTTTTTTATTTTTTATTTTTCCCATGCTCCAGCCCCTGCAATGTAGGCATTTCTGGCCTGTTCTACATTTTAGCTCTAAATTAAGCCAACCCCATGGAGACACTTCTGATTGTCACAGCCGGGGGTGGGGGTGGGGGTGGTTACTATTGGCACCTCGTGTCTCGAGGCCAAAGCCCCCTCCAAGGGCCCTGACAATGAAACATGATCTAGTGCCAAGTGTCAGTCGTATCTCTGTTGAGAAAGCCCGAGTCAGCGCAACCTCGCCTGGACGCTCCCGCCCGTCCGCCTCGGGGCTGCGTCCCTGGCCTCGTACGTGGGCAGGAGGGAGAGGACCCCGCACTGCTTCGTAGAGACTCCTGATGTGCATTCGCATCTGAAAGGCTCTGACAAGTCCTGCAGCGAGGCGACAACTCGTTTGACTTCGTCTAATCGACCGTTTCCTACACGTGTGGGACTGCGGAAGCCCTCTGATCGAGCAACGGTCACCAGTATTTTTCTGAAAGGATCTATCTATGGTATCTAACATTTACTGAGCACTTGCTATGGGCCAGCAGTGCCCTAAACATGTCCTCTGAGGCCTTTCTGCCTTTCGGACGCTGGTGTGCGGCTGGAGGAGCAGCGATTGAGTGCAGGCTCTGGGGTCGGGCAGTGGCTTTGCATCTGGGGTCACACCGATGACCTCTGTGACTTCGGTGGGCTCCTTCACTTCCGGAAGGCTCCCTTTCCCCCGTGTAAGTGAGAATGTAGTTAGCCGCGAGGCTCAAAGGAAATAAAACACATCAAGGGGTTTACGGTAAGTTCTCGGCTATGCGGGCTGTTGGTGGTGGTGAAGACAGCGGTGGTGGCGATGACGGTGATGGAGGCGGTGGCGGAGGTGACAATGAGGGACTCGCGAGTGACGGATTAGCGATGGCAGCGTTGGTGGTGGTGGCGGCGATGGAGACGCGGAGGCGGTAGTGGTGATGCTGGTGGTGACAGCGTTGGCGATGGCCTTGGCGATGGCGGTGACGGAGGTGGTGTGGTGGCTGACGGAGATGGTGGTGTGGGTGACGGTGTTGGGGACGGTGGTGACGGAGGTGGTGGTGTGGTCGATGGTAGTGTTGGTGACGGTGTTGGTGACAGTGCTGGTGACAGCGTTGGTGATGGCGTTGGCGATGGTGGTGGTGGTGACGACAGCGTTGGTGATGGTGTAGGGGACGGTGGTGATAAAGGTGGTGGTGTGGTCGATGGTAGCGCTGGTGACGGTGTTGGCATTGGCGATGGTGTTGACGGTGGTGGTGATGGTGACGGTGTTGGCGTTGGTGACGGTGTTGGTGTTGGTGACGGTGTTGGCGTTGGCGATGGTGTTGATGGTGGTGGTGATGGTGACGGTGTTGGTGTTGGGGACGGTGTTGGGGACGGTGGTGGCGATGGTGACAGTGTTGGTGTTGGTGACGGTGTTGGGGACAGTGGTGGCGGCGGTGGTGGTGACGGCGGTGGTGGTGATGGTGACGGTGTTGGCGATGGTGTTGATGGTGGTGGCGATGGTGACGGTGGTGGTGGTGGTGATGGTGACGGTGGTGGTGTTGGTGACGGTGTAGGGGACGGTGGTGACGGCGGTGGTGGTGATGGTGACGGTGTGCCCTGTGTGCATCGCCCTTCCTCTTTCTCTTGACGTGATGGAATTACACACACACTTGGTGATTTAGCGCAGAGACCGTGACGCTTTCCCCGATTTTGCCTCCTCCGAGCACACGTCCTCCTCCCTGTGCTCTGCACATCTGGTCGGTGCGTCCGCCACTCCACCGCCATGCCACACCTACGTTTCTCCCCGCTCTGCAGGGGCAGTGCTCCCCTGCTCCTCAGCATTTGCAAAGAGTGGCCATCTAACAAATGTGTGCTGATTTCAAATCAGGGTGGATTCCTGAGGCCCCAGAACGTTCCAGCTTGCCTCTCCCAACTTCAAAGAAGCAACGAGGACAGGAGCAACCCGCAGGAGTCCTGCCTCCCTCCCTGGCCTCAAGGCAAGCTGATCCCCAGCTTCAGATCGCTCTGAGAGTGAGGGCAGCGCCCGGAGACAAGCTTTGTCACCGGGGGAGCCCTGCTCGCCCTGCTGAGACACACTGAGGGCTGGGCCCTGGGGCCGGGCCCGGAGAAGGAGTAGCCCGGCTCCCCGCCGCCAGCCGGTGCCAGAGACGGCTCCCTGCAGAGGCGGGGAGAGGCCTCCGAGCAGAGATTTAGGTGGGAAGGTGTGGGGCTGCAGGGTTTTGGCACACCACACAGCGCACAGAGAGGCCTGGCTTCAGCGCGGAGCGGGCAGGCTGACGGCTCCCGGGCCCGCCCAACCCGCGCACAGGTTTTGCTGAGCTCACGCTCTATTTGAAATTAAAATAGTTGTCAGCTGCATCCAGAGATGTCAGAGAAAAATTCAGATTTCTTACTTTAAAAAAAATAATAAAAATCAGAAGAATGAGTGAGCCTGGATCTGGCATCCATGTGGCCACAGGCTGGGGCTCTGGCTGGGACCTGCGCCGTGGGGCCAGGCACAGTCTGGGCCTGCCCGCTCCAGGTGGTCCAGTCTGCCTGGCCCCCTCAGGGCATTTTGTGCCTCTTGCATTAAGGAACAGCCGTACATGAAAACGCCAGCTTCCTACTGGTTAAGAGCATGCGCTCAGGCGTCCTGCAGGCTTGGCTTCATATCCTGGGTCTGCCTCCGGCTGGCTGGGTGACCTCAGGCAAGGGACAGACTCCTTCTCAGCGCTAGCTTCCTCTCAGGCCAAGCGAGGATGCTGACGACGGCACTCCTCGTCCCGAAGAATTCAACAAGACCACACAGGAAACGCACTGTGGTGACCCCCACGTAGCGACCTGCGTCCGCAGTGAGGCAACTCTGTTTGTTGCCCCCATTGTGAGACGCCTGAGACTGGACGAACGCAGTGACTTGCCCAAGAACTCCTGGCTCGTGAGCGACAGGGTCTGGGGTCAAATGCGGACGGCCTGCCTCCTGCCTCCAAGGTCAAGACCACCGCCCACTCTGAGTGGTGCGCTCCCCAGGCCGGCCATGTCGGGTGGGAAACGGTCCCTCCGCTTTTGCCGTGACAGAGCTCCGCACATGTCCCTGTCCCCTGATGCCTCTGTCCCCGCATCTCGTGACTGCTCAGTTATGTCCTTGCCGCTCCTGCTAGGCTGAGAGCAACTCAAGGTCTTGTGATAACGATCTCTGCGTAGCCGAGGCTTGGCACACGGCCGTGCCCTGTCACCCGCCTGCTTAATGAATAATAAATAAATGCCTAATGAATAAATAAGCCTGATGAATAAATAAGCACACGAGAAATCAATCAAATCAGCTATTGGGTACGGAGTAGATAAAAACAACAAAGAATTAATAAAATCAGTTCACTGACTCCCCCCCACCACACACACACACACACACACACACACACACACACACACACACTCCCTTTTATTTTTTTGACATTTCTAAAAATCTCTCCCGGATCATTATAGATTTCACAGCAGCACTCAAAGCGCCCATGGCTCGGGAATCTAGCAAGCCAAGCCATGTGATAAATACAAAGAAAATAAGTCATTTTCTCCCCCCTGCCCCAAATCGAAGGCTCAATTCTACCACGAGCAAATGGGCCCGGTGTTCCTTGGGGCAAATCCACAGTAAATGATCACTTATCCCACAGAGAAACGTCCGTCTGCAAGACTGTACAAGTTATTATCCTATCATGATAAAATGGATTATGCTATAGTAATGAGTACGGCCATAATGGTTTGCTGGCAGTTTAATCAATGCATTCCTCAACTGCAACTGAGCAAAAATAGGTAACGGAGGATCATTTGATCTACGCTTTTATTAATTCGGTGCCATTTGTCTTCAGGTTATTTTAATGATCTCTCATTATGAGGAAATGGGGAAACTCCCTGAAAATAAAAAAGAAGTAGAGTCGTCTCGCTCCGTTTTATTTGTCGCTTTGTTTTAGCGTGGAAAATGGCTTATTCCAGTTTGGTTTAGGAATGGAGGTTCCTGACATCTAATTAAATGCAATTCTGGATTGTAGAAGGAAAAATGCCCTTATCCCAGACACACCAGACAAAGCTATTCAAGTCACACGCACGATTATGTGTGTTGAAAGTAGCCTCGAGTTTGCAGAGGTAAATCCCCGTCATTAGTGTGCTTGGGTATTTTTTTTTTTTTAGGACCTACTACATGCTGAGCACAGTGCTGGGCACTTTATAGGTCTTCTTCCCAGTCCTCCCACTGATCCTGCAAAGGGAGATGCTGGTATTTACAAACGGGGCTCTGAGAGGCCAGTGGCCTGCCCAAGGTCACACAGCTAGAGAGTGACAGCAGCAGACTCTGAACTCGGAGAGCCCCAAGCCAGGGCCCCTCGCTGTCCCCCACACGCATGAGAGGGACCATTCGTCCTTCGGTCCTCCAAGCTGTGCCGTGAAGACACACGTGGGATTCTGAGTGGGGAACCGTGACAAATGCTGTCACAGCAGTTCCTTTAAAGACTGCGTCTCTCTTGGTCACAGAGCTTTCGGGCTGAACACACGTTTGCCTGGTGGCGCCTGCAGGTGTTTACAGAGAGCCCGACGTGTTGGTACTCGCGCACCGTGGGCATCCTCCGAGTAACAAGCTCTGTCCAAACCCAGTTCCTAGATGCCGCCAGCCCTAGCCGTTAACCACATACATCAGTCTCCATTACATGGGTTGACGGGATGGCTTAACCTCTTCTCACCCTGGGAATTCCGGAAGCTCGTGCCCACTTCCGCCCCGGGCCGGAAGTGGCCCCCTGTCATACTATTGGCTGCCATTGGATTGGAAACATGAAGGCCACAGGGGGGGCTAGCTGGCAGCCTGATGAGCGAGGAGGACTTGGACTGAGAGTTGGGGACAGCGAAGGAGAGACTCCACGTCCCGCCGAACGGAGGTGACCTTTCTCAGCGACGGACAAACATTGCTACGGGCGGCATTATCGGCTTTGGGTTCCGGGTCTTCCCATTAATCCCAAGGGAAGCTGGGAATCTCGGCATTGAAATGAGGACCTCCGATCTTTAATTAGTAGCAACCGATTCTGAGAATTTAAACATCAGATGGGGGACCTGCCAGTTTGCCGACGCTAGCCCAAAGGCCAAGAGTGAAAGTCAGACAGACGGCCGCTGAGAGGCAAGGAAGGCACCTGGCCTGCTCGTCACCGTGCCTGGCTGCTGTCATCGGCTGAAATGGCCACTACAAAGGAAGGCTGGATCCGGTCGAGGCGGGAGGCTGGCAAAGCTCGCGTGGGTTTGAGATGCCAGTGGGACACCTAAGTGGGTCCTCAGCATCTTTTGGGGGTGGGGGAGTGCAACCCATAATATCCACCTAGCGATGGATTGCAGGTTCTGGAACTCTGGGAAGAGGCCTGATTTGGGAATCACCGGGATTTAAGATGCCGTTCAACGCAGAAAAGTGAGTAAGATAAAGAACCACCTTCCGGAGAATCTCGTTCGTGGATTTAAAACATTAAAGGTCCAAGCATGCGTGACAATGTGTTTGGGTAATAAAGCTTGGTAACGCTCAAACGTCAACGTCCACAAGTGTAAAGAATAGTCCTCAATAAATAACGTCTATGGACATTATTATTTTTTGGAGGGGCTCCAGAGTTGGACCTGTTTTTCAGGTTTTTTTTCACCCATTCTCATTCCAGAAAGAAGCTCAAAGATCTATTAGAGAAATTATTCATTCTTTTTTTTTCTAAACAGAACTTCCTCACCCCACAAGCCGGCATGCCTTGCAGCCCGTCCCTCCCCACGCCCGAGCGTAGCAATGTGTCTTGACCGATGAGACCAGTGACATTCCAGGCGTAAGATCGACGCCTTTTGTCCCGACGGGCAGGGAATTACTTTTGCAGGACCTTCCTGCAGCCATGAGAAAGGTCCTGCAAAAGTAATTCCCTGCCCGTCGGGACGAAAGGCGTCGATTTTATGCCTGGAACGTCACTGGTAATT
The DNA here is from genome assembly GCF_014176215.1 of Rousettus aegyptiacus. NCBI lineage: Eukaryota > Metazoa > Chordata > Mammalia > Chiroptera > Pteropodidae > Rousettus > Rousettus aegyptiacus. The sequence continues at coordinate 4,404,679 of NW_023416311.1, forward strand.
AAGCAGAGCCGGGCTGGGCTGCAGGTTAGCCGTGAAGCGTGCCAGCAGCAGGAAGTCTCTTGCTTCCTGAGCGATGCAGGATTTGGTGCCGCATCCACGTTTCTCACCGGCGTTCTGAAAATGACGATCCAAGGTCCGTCTGGGGCCGATTCTGCTCCCCGTGAGACCGCGGCCGTGTCGGGGCTCCGTGCCATCTGTTGGCAAGATACGGGGGCTCCTCCGGAGTTGCTTGGCTGACATCGTTGAGTTCAGCCACTTCTGGACAAGTTAGCAGACAGCCCAGGTGAAAGGCAGCAGCAGGTTGGGATGTCTCTGACCTGGTTCCCACGTCGGTATTAAAACACCGCGGGTGGGGGGCCAGCTCCAAACTCCTCGAAGGGCGTTGTTCGTTCGTTAGCCATTCGACAAACGTTTGCTGAGCACCCGTTACGTGTAGGCATCCCGTCTTCGGAGAGCACCTTTCCTGGGGCACAGGCTGGAGGGTTTTTATAACGAGCTCACATCAGATTTTTTTTTTTCCCTCTGATTGTTCCATTCATGTCCCCCAGCCCCGAAAGTCCACTAAAACCCTGCAGAGACCAGTTTCAGTCGTTCCTTGTGAAACGTGTAATTTATTCCCATGAATCGGTTCTGAAGGTGACGGCGGAAAACGCTGGGACACATGCTGGACGTAGGAAGCGGGAGCTCCGTCTTGGAACGGGAGTCGGCAGGCCGCTTCTGAGAAGCGAGGGACCACGCACGGACAGCTTAGGCTTGGGACCTCTGATCTCCAGCTTGGTAAACGGCCATCGTAGATATGTAAATGAAGGGGCGTGGCCACGGCTTTACCAAAGCAAGAGGCTGCCCTTGCCCTGGGACCAGGGACCCTGTCTTAGAGGAATTGGGCGGCCCGGTCGTTGAGAAGCCGGGCATGGGTTTTCATGACATTGGACCACACTAAGGGGAACCTCCAAATGCCTTTTGCGGCTTCCGAGGCCCTGCCTGACCAGACCCCTCGGTCTTCACGGCCCACTGCACCCCAGCGCTTCTTAAGCTCCAGCCGCCGGCTCCTCCTCTCCGTGCTGAGTCATGCCAGGCGCCCGCCTTCGAGACGTCGGCACCGCCATCATTCCTGTTGCAAAAGCTCCACCTGGACTGGACTCCGGTCTGGTTCGGAAACTAGGAAGTGCTTCCCGCTTCTGCCGGCTTTTGCGAAATGACCAAGGACTTTACGTGATCTTAGGTACCTTCACGGCGGGGAGGTGGGTGCGGTCATCGGCCCCATTTTTCCAGATGTGATAAACGGTCGGCTTCATTTCCCGTGGTCACCCCAACACCAGCGCGTCCTTCTGACGAGCAATCCAGGGGTCGCCCTTGATTCTGCTCTCCATCCTTCATCTTTGCGGCCAACCAATTGCCAATGTCTATCAAACCCGCCTCCTGAGTTGTTCTCACCTCCAACCTTTCCTCCTTCTTAATCGAACCCACTGCCGTTTCTTACCTGGGCCATCCCGAAAGCACGCTTAGGGGACTCTCTGCCTATAGATCTCAACTCTTCTAGTCCATCTGTCATCCGTCTGTCCATTTGATCTACTCGTCTTTTCATCCATTCATCCATCTACCCCCCTCCCCCCCCAATCCATCCTTCTATCCATCAACCCTGGGCATCCGCTCTGTGTCAGGCAGGGTAAGTGGTGAACAAAAGTACAGAACCCATCTTCTTGGATGTTTCAGTCTGATTAGGAAAAGAGATGCTGAACAAACAACCGCATAAACGGACGTCTGTGATGGACCAGAATAAATGCTATCGAAGAAAAGGTCCCCTTGAGAAATCGTAACTGGATTTAAGCTCTGATCCAGGGAATGACACGAATTCACCAGGAGAGACATGGGAACAGGGGTCTGGACGGGGAGACCAGCCCGTGGAAAAGCCTTCGGCCGCAGTCGGCGTTCTCTGGGGGCTGCGGCATGCTGGGGGGCCCTGGCACCGTGAGCCATGGGGAAAAAAGGGGACAAGAGTGACAAGGCTGGACAGAGAGGTGGGGTGGGGCAGATCGCAGGGGTCCCCGAAGGCCGGCGTAATGAGATAGACCCACCCTGAGGGCCATGAGCAGCCTTCGGTGGGTTTTCACAGACAAGCAGCGATGCTCAAAGCACATTTTAAGAAGAATGCCCCCTCACCAAAGGGAAGGGGGCGGGGGAGGCAGATGAGGGTAAAGGGGATCAAATATATGGTGACTTCGGGCGGTGACACACAATGCAATATACGGATGACGCGTTCTGGAATTGTACCTACTTGAACCTATGTAATTTTATTAACCAATGTCACCCCAATAATAAAATGAATGACGCTCGGGAGGGAGAGCCGAAAGGTCTCGCCGCTGGACGAAATGTGCAAACGAGAGAGGACTTTTAGAATCTCTCCCAGGACAGGCCTGAGGCAGCCTCGGCCACTTGAGCTCTTCGGAAGGGACTCCTAGTCCCAGGGAATGACGGCAGGAAGAGGACAGTTAATACCAAGGGAGCACCTGCTCCGTACTGCCAGGCCCCTTAGAAAGTGCTTCGCACACATCCGTCATCTCGCTCGGCAGGACCTGCGAGGCCAACGCTGTCATCGGCCTCGTTTTACGGATGAGAAAAACGAGGGAGGAAGAGGTTTAAACGGCACACTAAGTTCCCGTAGCCGGTCCCCAGAAGGATCGGGGCTCAACTCCGGGACCTCGAGGATTTACACCCTGTGTCCTTGACCCCCATCTGGGCAGCACCGTGTCTGCCGTTCTCAAGTTCACAGGAGCCTGGCCCAGGCGGTAGCCCCTGGAGGAGAAGCTCGGAGGACCCAGACGCACGAAGGCCGTCGGGAGGCTGAGCTGCGCTGGTCCGCGGCAGTCGACTGCTGAACGAACGCGTCATTCACCAGCCCCTGGGGTCCTCCCGCAGAGCCTCTGAAATCACACCCGACTTCCTCGAGCGCATCCCACGCTCCTCGCTAGTGCGGTTCCTGCGTTCACAGCAACAAACGAGGACGCGGGAGGCCTGGGTGACCAGGTGAACTGCCCTCGGCGGTCCGGGCCGAGGAGGTGATGGCGGCAGCGCCTCTGAAAGTCTCTGGGTCCCCGGCTGCGATGCCGCCAGCGTCCTGAAGCAAACGACGCTGTCGAGCGAGGACGGGGCCCAAGACCGCCACCCCGTCATGCCCGGCCCGGCAGCCGTGGCTTTGCTGGGCTTCCAGGGCACCTCGTCAGGTCCTCCCTCCGTCCTAGGGCTCCCAGGATGAGTAGGGGCGGGGGGCAGAGGTCCGGATGGACCGGCCACCCGTGGGGGTCTTGCTGCTTCCCTGGGTGGCTGTTACCACATTCAGGTTATAACGTGGGTGACTCTTTTGGGGGTACAGTGCGGGAAGAGGCAGCCAAGCACCCTGCCTTCTGCGGTTCTCTCCCCAACCTACCTCACCCGCACGGGCGTAGCAGTCAGCTCATTCTAAAGCGGGAAGCGGCAGACTATGGCCCTTGGGCCAAACGCAGCCCGTCTGTTTTATAAATGACGTTTTCTGAGCGCACAGCCAGCCCGTTCCTCTGCAAAGCATCTGCCTGTTGAGTGGTGATGATTAAGACAGAGACCTTATTAATACTCTGTGGAACCTGAGGTGTTTGCCCCCGTCTGGTACCCCTGACCCGGGGAAAGGGCAGAACTGGAAGGGACAGGATGTCGTCCCACGCCAATGATCGGCGCCTCTGGGGGCAGAACCCGGGAGTCTGCGTTTCAGGGAGCTCGAGCGTGCGAGCCGTTGACCTTGGCCATGGCGTGCAAGCCACTGACCTTGGCCATGGTGGAGACCCGCTGGAATCTCAGGAGATCAGGAACTAGAGCCATTATGGATCTGAAACCTCATGAGGGGCTCCTGTGAAGAAAGAAGACCCCTTGGGAAGAATGTGGAGGCTCTGGAAGCTTCCGACATCTCGGTCGGGACTGATACAGAACGTGCTCCCACAACTGGTACGGCATTTCGGCAGGATAGTTTGACGGTATCTATTGAAACTTAAAACGGATGAGCCTTTGGCCCACTGATTCCATTTCTCCGGGCATGCCTAGCAGCCAGTCTCAACGTGGGGTCCCCAAGAGAATCAAGCTCTCCTGTCCTGGGCTGTCGATTATAAGCAGCTAATTAGCTCTTCTCCAATTCATCTGGAACAGTGCTGGTTATGCACTGACTTTGGAAGAACTGAGAAAATAGTCACTCAACACAGCCAAAAAAAAATCCCCCCAAAACAAAAAAACAAACCCCAAAAAACAGGTAATGACCTCAACGTCCACTGACAGATGAACGGCCCAACTGTGGAGTAGCCAGACTCCGGAGCAAGAATCAGCCATGACAAAGAATTATAGAGGTGATAGAAGACGATGAGAAAAATAAACGTTATATTTTTAAAAAAATCACATAGGTCTCTATTTCCTGAGGGGGAAGCAGGTCTCAGACCCAGATGCACGTCCAAACGGGAAGCGCAAGTTCTAGAACTACGCATCGGTTTCGTGTACTTTTTGAATTTCCCCGTCCCCAAGCCAGATTCTATATTTTCGCAGGTTCCAGGTTTATATATATACACATCGGTTTCTTATAACGCGAAGCCCAACCCGCCACAAAACAAACCCCGGTTTTTGCATGCATTGGATATGAAGATCTAAATGGACAACCGAACCATGCTTGCTGGTTTACCCCCCGGAGGGAATCGCTGGGTTAGGTTTTCCCAGGATCTGCGGTGTTTTCTGGGTTTTTGAAATAACGAGAAGGTACATCGTGCCGCTCGAATAATTAAAGGAATCGTGGCGAGCACGCTTTCCGCGTTACAGCCACCCCACCATCACCCCGACCCGCGGCGCACTCTGAGGTGAGCTATTAATTTGCACTTTGTGGCTCATCCTCGATGCTGATTTAGGGCAACATCAACCCTCCTCGAGACTCTGAAGAATGAATTAGTTTACTAATTTCGCCATTAAGAGTTTATCAAAGCGAACACCATTTCAACGGTCTCGTAATCAATCACCATTTTCCCTGTTTATCTCCTATTCAATTTTTACCACAGGGTTCTATACACACCAATTTGCCTGATGCGCTTCCTACATATGTTTTAAATTACTTTATCATTGTATAAATTTCACAGCCATTAAAAGGCTCTAATACCAGAGTGGCTGACATGGTGTTAAAAATTGGATTCAATTCCACGGGGTAATAAATTGTGACCTAAATCCAATCTCTCATGGGTGACTGAGGGATACAATGAAAAATTATTGCTTTGTCATTTTTACGGTAGCACAAATACACCACGGCAGCTCAAAACCAGTAGGGAAAGGGGAGGTAACCACTGGCGAGCTTGAGGGGGGCTCGGATGGGACCGGCCCCCCTGCAGAAGCCAGTGAATTACCCGACCGCATGGATCTTTCTGGAACACATGGATATAGCTCAGGGAACATGTGGACCCGCACGGGCGTCCTTCAGCCAGAGAGTAACTGCTGCTTCAGGAAACAAAGCACGGCGATTAACCGCGTGGCCACGGGCTCCGAGGTCCCTGGGTGCAGAGCCCGGCTCCCCCACTGAGGAGGTGTGTGATTTTAGGCGGGGTTCCTGCCTCTCTGAGTGTCAGTTTCCTGGAACCTGAGTTGCTACAGGAATAAATGATCTGCTGTGGCTAAAACACTTAGGATAGTCCCTGGCACTTAGCAGCCCCGAGGTGAAGGTCCGGCTCTAGTATTTAAGGTCAGGAACGTGTCCAGCGACCTCGCCTCTTTTAGGTTGCAGGGAAGGGGGGAGGTAAGCAAAGCTGGAGAAAGGTGTGGGCAGGGCGGCTGTGTCTCGTTCGGCAAGAGGTCCCCATTTCGGGGGCCCTGGGTGGCTCACACATAGCCAGTTGCACCCAGAGAGAGAGGAACGACTCACAGGGCAAGACCTCTGTCCTCTGGAAATCACCCTCTGTGCCTCGTCCTAGGGCGGGCTCTGGCCAGGGTGCTCACAGAAGCTGAGGTGAGCGTTGTAAACCACCCTGCCATGGAAGCGGGTCCGCCAGGCCCACCCTGGAGGCTTCCAGTACCATGATAATATGCAGCCGATGTGGAGCAGGTGCTTGGTAAATATTTGCCGGCCGAAGAGAGGGAGTAACCGAAGTATCCCCCAATACGGTATTTATTTCATTCAGCAGCCTGAGTGTCTAGCCTGAGGGTTTTTGCAGACGACGCAGTACAGACGGCCCTGATGGCCTTTCGAGGCAGGGGTGGTTCGGAGCCTGCCCCCAGCTCCCATTAGCTCCACAACAGTGTGAGGACGGGGGCCTCGGCTCTGTTCTTCTTCTTGCTCAAGGCAAAGACGCAGGTCATCTAAACCCGCCGACTTTGGGAATGAAGACCCGGCGGGGGAGACAGCAGGCCGACCCTCCTGCCCATCCCCAGAGCTCCCCTGGGGGTCCGGTTAGCTCCTCACACCCCTCTCCTGCCTCAGGGCCTTTGCACGGGAGGCACCCGCGGCCTGGCATGTTCCCCTCCTGCCCTCCTCCTGCTCGGCTCCTCCCACCCTCCCTCTCTCTGCCCAACTGAAAGGACCGCGCGTCTCTGCAGAGGCGGTGGCGGCCGCGGCTGCAACTCCGCACTCGTCCCGGCTTCCCGTGCTTCTCCCGCCCCGTCGAAGCACAGGTTTCCCTCCCAAGCGAATCCCCTCGGACGGCGCGCCCGGCCCCGACCGCGGGGGCTGGATGAGCAACCACTGAGAGAGCGAATACTGGCGGGAGCTGGGGACACACGTTTTCCGACCCTGGTTGGCAGCCGTGCCGTGCGCGGAGACTTCTAAACACTCCCTTCGCCTGGCACACGCAGCTCCCAGAACGGGGGCGGAGGCTGCGGCTCAAAGCCGCCGTGCGGTCCTCCTACCCGTGGCGATGAGCCTGAGGACTCGGACATCCGAGCACTCTGGCTGTTCGAAGGTGAGTCGGCGAGAGCCCCCTGCAGCTGACAGGCGGGTCTGCGGCGGAGACAGGTAAACAATGGGGCGGGGGGGGGGGGGAGACTGTCTTACGCGTCATATGCCGGCCGGCCAAGGGCAAATGCTGTTGGCCCTGCGGGAGACAGGCCGCCATCACTCCCATCAGCACCCGGGGGACTTCTGCCAGCCCCCCCTGCTGCCGCCCTCGGACGTGGGGCGCGCCTCGCTGTGCCGCCCGCCAATCGCCCGTCTGCCCCGTCCCGCCGGAACGCTCCACGACGGCGGGTCTCTCTGTCTGCTTCGCTTGCTGCCGTTTTCCCTGCACGTGAAACAGTGCCTCGCACGCAGTGGCCTCCCAATCAGCGTTAGTCGAAGGAATGAATGATCTCCTTGCGGCCAAAGATCCGGAGACGTTCCATCTGGGGGCAGCTCGGAGTCTTGCGTTCCCTCTTTGAGCAGCCTGTGTCCGTGGCTCTCTTTAGGTCGGTCACTCAGAGGTGGCTCCTCTGGCTTCTTTGCTCTTTCCCTGCACGCATGTGGCAGTTTGCCACGACCCCGCGTTTCTCTGTTTGCTGCCTGTCCCCCCCGTCACCGTGCCCCTCCGAGACCATGAGCTCTGTGAGGCTGGATCTCATCTCTCTCATTCATCTATCTCAGCACTTAGCGCCTGCTTACCCCCAAGTAACTGCTGCTTGACAGGTATTTGTTGAATGAACGAAACGGAGTCAATATATTTGAGTGTTCCGGGGGAAGAATTAATGGTGTTCACATTCAGGACAGTTTCCGCGGTACTCCTGGGGTTGTCCTGATTCTCGCCGAGGTGCATAAAACCAAGAGGCTGTAACATCAGGGGTTCACTCGCTTACTGACCAACAGGTACTTACTGAGTGTCCAGCACAGCGCCAGGTGCTGGGAGAATCCGTGATTCTTCTCCGACTTATTAAGAAACGAACTTCACCAGCCACGGCACTCGGATGATTAGTAATCCCACATTGCCCGCGACACTCCGGGCCACGAAGCCTGGCCTGCCTGCGTCTCCGGGTGTGGTGTGAGGGAGGGAGGGGGTCGTCGGGGGAAGAGTGGGTACAGGCGCCTACGAACTCTGGGGCTGGGCCAACATCCGGGCTCCAGAAGCTCAGGACCGTCACCCCTTTCCCCAAAGCCTCCTCTATCTAGCCTCGAACGAAAGGGAAGCCGACTAGTGCGGCGGCTCCCCGCCGAGCTGCTCCGAGCAGCGGTCCACACCACAGATGCCCAGGTGGACATGCACTCCCCGTCCCCCAGTCTCTAGATGTCACCGTGAGCACATAGAAGGAAAAAAACCCACCTCACCTAACCGTGATCCTCTCGTCTCAACAAACTCAGCTCAGCAAGTTCTTACTGGTGCCCGGAGTTTTTCGGAAGGGGTGCGCCCGGGTGGCCGCGAGGAAGGGCATTAACGCCGCTCGTGCGGGGGCCGCCGTGCCCGTCCCCTTTCCGCTCCTGAGCCTCTCTTTCTGCTTCGCTTTCAGGCTTGGCAGTGAGGGTACAAACACACCCTAATGACAAGTTTGAAAGCGAACAGCACGACCGTGCAGCTGCCCGAACCACGCTCCTGGAGGAAAGGAGGGGGCGGAGGAGGGGGTGGGAGGGAGGCGGAGGGGCACTTAGGAGAGTCCCCGTAACCGCCCGCCGATTTAGCTTTCTGAAGAGCCTCGCGGTGGCGGCGGGCTTTCTGTACGCGTCCGAGCCTGGGCGGGGGAAGAAAGGCTAAGTGGCCCTGGGCTGTTGGGGTTCACCTCCCGACGGGAGGCCTTGGGGCCACTGCTGGCCACAGCCGCCCGGCACACAGTAGGAGCTCCATAAAGGGAGTATCAGGCTGGGGTGGTCTTTGCGCCCCCCAAAGAAGCTTTTGAGCCCAGAGCGGAGACTCGAGGTCATGCCGTCCGACGCGCTGGCCAGGCCCGACAGCTTGGCCCATGGCCGCGTCCGCTCCCCGGGACCACAGCGGGGACCTGCCCGCGATGTCCTCGCTTCCGTCCGCGCCTTCCGGCCAGCTGAATCCGCCCGTAAGTGGGATTGCTGGGTCGTGAGGGCTGCCCGTTCTCATTTTGGGGGGACGCCTCTGCATCGCTGTCCACAGAGCCCGCGCCGTTCTGCACCCCCAATGCATGGGAGAAAAAAAAAATATCAAAAGAACACCGTTTCGTGACCCATGAAAATTATGCGACGTTCGCATTTCCGTGGGAATAAATAAAGTTTTATTGGAACGCGGCCGCGCTGGTCATTCACTCGCGTGCTGTCTGGGGCTGGGTTCACGCAGAGCCGAGTCACCGTGCCGGGGACCCTCATGTCTACTGCCCGGCCCACTGCAGCGCAGCTTTGTGACGCGCCGGCCTTGGACGCTGAACGCGGTCTGCTGATTTCTTCTGGGCTCACCGCGGTCAGCCTCCTTCTCTTCCCTAAGAACCCGGGAAACACCTCGGACCCCAACGGACCGTAACCGAGAACCTCCCTTGACTGGGCTTCGCGCCTTCGTCAGCAGGGGACGAAAAACCGGTCCAGCGGGGTCCCCTGCGGACCTGGCCTTTTGGGGGGGGGGTGAGTCACGTGGGTCGTTCGGGCTTCAGCACGCCACCCCCCTAAACAAGGCTGCTCCCTCGTTTTCTCATCGTGGTATACACGGCACGAGACCCGGGAGGAAGCACTGCCTCTGGCTGACAGGAGGGGAAACTGAGGCTCAGGCCCCGGGACGCGCATAGCGGCCGAGCCGACATCTCCGTTTCCCTCCGCGCCGGCCTTGCCTTCGCGCTTCGGGCCGCAGAGACGTGCAGGAGGCGGACAGCTGGAGGTGCCATCTGGCAGCCTCCCTCCGTTGCGGGCGGCCAGCCTCCCCCCGCCACCCCCGTCCAGAAGCCCCGTTTGCCCAGAGCCTCGGGCCTCCTGCAAAGGCTGATGGGTAAAGCCATGGACAGCTGCCCATCCTCGCCCTGACCCCCGAGCTGGCTTCCCGAGTCGCGTGCAGAGGCTTGCCGACCGGCGGCCCGTCAGGCGGCTCAGAAGCTACGAGCCTCGTCGCTCATCGAGAACCACCGCTTTGGTCAGCGGCTCAGGCCCTTGGCTCCGGCTGAGGCAGCCGCCCTGCCTCCCTGCCTCCCCGCCGACGGCTTCCTCCAGGACTCCTCACCGCTTTCACCTGGACATCCCATCTGAGCCACGGTCACAGCTTTACCTGGCCCGGCAAAGGGTGAAGAAGTGTGGGAGGGACCAGATCACTCAGGATGGAAGGACCTTCCTGAGATCGAGTTACTCCACACGCGACGACGCAGGAGAGTCGCGTCCCCAGCTCCGGGCACCGGGACGCCTCCGACAGGTCAAACGGGCTTTATGAGGAATGGCGTTTATTGAGAAAGCCACCTGTGCCCCTCACCAGGGGCGATGTACCCGCTGTGGCTAGGGCCTTTGGGGGAAGGTGTGGTCTGGGAAGGCTTCCCTGAGGAGGTGGCATTTAGGCCGCGACCTCCAGGGAGAAGAGGGGGAACAGTGCAGGGGGCCGGGGAGAGCACGAGAGGACGTGCCAGGCGCACAGGGCCGTGTCTGAGGGACACGGCGAGAGACGCGGCTGGGCAGCCGTGTGAAGGCAGAACCGGGATTCGAGATCCGGGGCCTGGGGATCGTGGGATGTGAAACCACCTTTTCCAGCCCAGGCCACCCTTGCTTGGCCTTCCCGCTGACGAGGTGTCGTTTCCGGGCAACGCTGTGAGGTCCGGCTGGAGTGAACGGAGGCCGTCGGGTGGTTCGGAGCCGTGGAAGCAACGGGAGGCCCAGGCGACTGTGGGGAGTCGGGGCAGAGCTGCCTGGCTGTGGCTGGGAACACGGCCTCTGCGGCCAGCCGGGCTGCCTGCCCGAGCTCGCTGCATCTCGCTCCCTGGCGGACGGATGGTCTGCGCCTCCCTCCTGTCCTTGTCCAAACGTGTCCCCACTCCAGCTGGCTTCTCCAGGAGGCGGAGGGCGGAGTCGACAAGCCACAAAGGGCAAGGGAGGTCTCCGCAGGAAGCAAACCCTCTCTGGGGGTTCCAGAGGCTTCCTTTTCCCTGAGTGGTGCCGGGGTGAGGTGACGGGAGGCGTGGGGGTGGCAGGGCCCCTGGGCCCTTCATAGGAGTCGACCCTTAACATCTACTTCCTTTCCTCTGAATTCTTCGGACTTCACGCCAAGAGGAACTGCGTCCTTACACTTATAGATTCAACTCCCGGCATCGTCTAGGCTGAGTCCAGGTGATGACAGACGGTGCAGACACTGGAGTGTGCGCGCACACGTGTGCGTGTGTGTGTACGCGCGTCTTGAATTTCCCTCCCTTCCCGCTTCCGCGTCCTCATTCGGCAGGAAATGAAAGGACCACCGGGCTGGAGCTCAAATCCCTCCTCGGCACAGAGAGATCGGGTGTCATGGTTTCCAGGATGGGAACACAGTCTCTGTATGGGGTGTAATTACATCTTCGCTCTCTGCAGAAGAATAGTTTATGGCTTAAATGCTATTAATTGTAAGCCGTTTTGTTCCGTGGGAAGTTGTTCATTGATAACTACCCAATTAGGGTTATTTTGCAATTAGTCTATTCACAGTAAATTTATTGCAAAAGGGGGAGGCCGTGGTGCAGCAAATTAAAGTATTGCCGGGCTGGGCGTGCGATGGCTCTTAAACGCCAGTCCTGCTAACGAGCTCGGAGGCCCCTGGAGGCTGTGTCACCTTGGCTGCTGCAGCTAAGGCCACAGGGGAACCCCGAGAAGGTCGCATCGCACCACCGCACTGGCGACGTCTGACCAGCAGAGGCGCAGGAGGGGACCCCTGGCCTCCCCCTTGCAACTCCGCTGGCTGGCGACAGAGAGGTACGGCCTCCGGGCTGCAGGGCGTGCCCGAGGCCTGAGCTGGAGTGCAACCGTCGGCCCTCTGAAACGGGAGCACCTTCCGGAAGAAGACACGAGCTCGGCCGCCTGTGTTTCAACGCCGGCCCCGCCAGCTACCCGCTGCGGTCCGCCGGCCAGGCCCTCCAGGCCTCTGAGCCTTCATCGCCTCATCAAGAAGATGGGCAGCGAAGGACCTGCCTCGCAGGGCTGGTGCGAGGACCGGATACGACGTCGGGCACAAACGGCGTCCTACACCCTAGTCCACTAGGCGCCCCGGTATCCGTGGGGCGTACCTGCCAAGACTCCCGGGGCACACCTGAGAGCACAGAGAGTCCCGAACCCCACAGACACTGTGAGTTTTCCTATACGTACATACGTGTGATACGGATAAGTTAGGCGCAGGAAGAAATGAACGACTAACTGGTAATAAAAGCAAACGACGATAACGAGACGCTGTAATAACCGTCACGTGAACGTGGACAGGACGAAACAAAGGTGCGCCGAGTGCCGGTGCCGTGGTACGGCGACGGTCGTCTGATCACCCCGGCTGCTACTCAGCGACCGGCAGGCGGGGAGCGACCGTCTGCGGCCTGGGGACCCGGGGCACAGGGAGGACTCGCGCCCCCAGGAGGGGTGGAGAGGGAAGGGCGGGAGAGCTCACCACGCTGCTCCGCACGGAGCGCAGTTTAACGCTCGCGCCTCGGGCGCTTCCGGAACGTTCCATTTCGTATTTTCAGATGCGCAGTTGACGGAGGGTGACTAAAACCTCGGGGGACAAAGGCGTGGATAACGGGCTGCGGGTGGAGGGGAGGCCCTAGTGGACACAGGATCGGTACCCGGCGGCGGGCGTGGGGTGAGCCATCGGCGGCCCGCGGGCCGGACCTCGTCTTTGTAGGCGGAGTGTAACTGGGCCATGACCAAGCGCGCTGGCGTGTGCGCGGTCTAGGGCTGCTCACGTGTCACACGGGCAGAGCAGAGCAGCCGTGACACAGCCCGCGGGGCCTCAGGGATTTACCCTTTGGCCCTTGGTAGAAAAAGCGTGTCGACCTTTGGTACACGGTGAGGGCCCAGAATCACGCCCACAGAAGGGCACTCGGCTCAGGCCTCCGACGCTTCTCTGCCAGGCCCCGCGCTGGTTCCCAAAACGTGTCGGACACGTCTCCCTCCATTTACTTATTTCTACACTCCACCTGCCAAGTCCCATCGAGAAAAAAGATGGGAAACCCTCGGCCGGCTTCGATGAGGGTTAAAATGCAAGGGAGAAATGATCCTTTTCTCGTGAAGCCTTTCTGTTTAAAAGAGAGAAAGTATTCTGTACCGAAAACTTACTGAGCACTTAAAAAATGCAGATGAACGTGGGTAAAGACGTGACGTTGCCTCTACAAGGTCCCCACACCAGGAGGCCCCGCTGGGGGTGCTCGCCATAGATGCCTCTAGGGCTCTCTGTGCACTTAGCACACGGGGCTGCTCCCTCCACGTCCTCCCTTCTGTGACCAGTGGTCAACAGAGACCGTCCTGTGTGAAATGAGGAGGCCTGTGTTTCGCTCAAGTTCAGCCTCGAATGAATTGGGTGACCTTGGATAAGTCTCTTCACCCCCCATCCCCCCGCCCCCCGCCCGGGCCTCTCATTCTTAGCCGTCCAGCAAACACAGAGAACCAAGGTTTCTCTAGGAGGGGGTCTTTCTTGTTGGCTTTTTCTTGGGGGGCCATTCCCATCACGCACTTCCCTCTGCATCAACGGAGACGCAGGGGCCCAGGAGCTGCTCAGAGTAAGGGGGACCAGGCGAAGTCTTCCTCGCCGGTGTCAGGGGACCGAAAGGCCCCGGCTCCCTGCCCCGCCGCCCGGGCCGGCTCCTGTCATTCTCTGACCTTCTGTCTCGATACCGAGGAGATCACAGCACCTCTGGTCTCTGTTACAGCCCTGATCTCTCCCTGCCTCGCAGGAAGAGGGCTGGTCTGTCACCGGTCACCGGCACACAGAAGAAGAGTGTCCGGCACAGGGCAGGCAGCGGGGAGAGAGAGGCAGGGAAGGAGGGAGGAAGGGAGGACTTAATTTTAGTTGGAGGGAAATGGGACGGTTGTTTTTCGGAACGTCCAAAGTCAATGCAGCCCCTTAGAAAACCTTCTGAGTCATAGTCAATCACACTAACATTCACGTCAGGCCTAATCCCGACATTCTGCTGAGACCAGAAAACACAGACCACATTGACACAGTCCCCTCGCCTCCTCACTGGAGAGCAGCCCCCTCCCCCGGCTGCGGGGGGGGGGGGGGGGCGGGGCTGGCGCCTACCTTCCAGCGGGCAGAAGCGGGTCACCTTCTCCGGCATCAGCAGCCCGAGCTTGTGGCGGCAGTAGGTCTCCCCGATCTCCTGGCGGCAGCGCTTGGACTTGGAGCGGGACAGGGCAGAGACGGCCTCCTTGCCCGAGATGTCGCACTTGAGGGGCTGGTCGTACTTGACCTCGGGGGAGCCGCCCCCGCTCTTCCTGGCGTGGGGCTGTCCGGGGGGCTCCTGGCCGCGGCTGCTGTTCACTGGCGCTCTGTCGCCGGCAGGCAGCGCCTCGCGGGCCCCTCTGTCCCCGAGAGAGCGCCCCTTCCCCTTCTCCTGCTCCAGCTTCCTTTTCAAGAGCTCCTTCTGCCGGCTCGGCGGCTTCTTGGCCGACTCGGGCTGGTGCTTCTGCTTCTGGGTCCTGGGAGCAAAGTTGCTGTTGTCCACATTCTCGAAGTCCTTGGGGACCGAGTTCTCATTGTTGCTGTCCGTCCGCACTTTCTCTTTCGGCCGGTGAGAGAAGTAGCCATCCTGCAGAAGACGGGAAAGAAGCAAAGGGGTGGAATGTTAACCGAGCCATCGCGCCAGGCAGGTTGGCCCTTGGGGCGGCGGGGCGCCGAGGTCTGGCGGTCTGAGCCCTGCCCTCGGGCCCCGCCTTTGCTACGAGCTCCATTTCAGCCGAGACTTTTCCCTCTGGACGCGTCTCGGCTTCACTGTCTGGAAACGCGAGATGTTCCAGCGAGAAACTGGGCCGTGGCAGGCACCGAGGTGCTGCGGTTATGATTCTCTGCGCGTGTTATTATTAACCGTGCCTCCCTTTCAAGCCCGTTCCCTTCAATGTCTCCGCCCCTGGATTGCGGGCATTAGGTCCCAGCCTCCTGTTCAGATTTCAGCGAAGGGTGCCGCGATGGTTGATTTAAGGGCTGGCAATTGCCACAGCAACGTTATAAAGGGAGAAAATACGGGTAGGATGTTATACACATGCCACTGCCTTTAGGACCGATTCATAGACCTGTGCCCATAAGAGAAATCAGACCGAGCCGCAGTCAGTTCTGAGGGAGGGACATCACTGGATATTTTGAGGGGAACAGACTCTTTACAGGTGACCCTGACGATGAATCCCGGGGCAGACGCCAACTTGTGACACTCCTGTGTTAGAGCTTTGACTTGGCGTTTATGCCTGGAGCAGAACTGATTAAGCCACCTGGGGAAGGGGAGGTCGAGAGACAGACCACAAGTCATGCTGTGGGTCTTTCCGGGAGGCTGGCGCCCCAAATCGGCCTCCCCCATCATTTCTAAAACACGTAGCTTCTGCCAATTGCCCATTACCAAGGCCTCGACCTGAAAGAGGATCCACTTTCCCAAGTGCAGCCCTTCAGGGGACAGCCTCTGAAGCCACAGAGAAGGATCCATGAACCATTGCTACAGAAACACATGGCCATGAGCAGAAATTCTGGGGGATGACCTCCTCGTTAGTTTTCCTGAATGCGCCTACACTGGGCTCCCGAGGAAGAGAGTGGCGGGCACGGGACAGCAGAGACCTCGCTGCTGCCCGGGAGAGGCTGATGCTCGGCGGGTCAGATCCCGCCTGCCGCCTGTTTTTGTAAATAAAGTTTTATTGAAACCTGGCTCTGCCTGTTCATTTACGTGTTATCTAAGGATGCTTTCGCGCGGCTGCAGCAGAGGCTTCTGGCCTGCAAAGCCTAAAAGATGGCTTTTTGGCCCTCGAAGAAAAAGTGTGCAGGCCCCAGCTCTCCAGGAGACTGAGGTTAGAAGACGGCCCTTCCCCGAGCTTGGTGGAGCTGGCTTTGTCTCCAGTAGTTCAGCCGTGGTCTGGAGAAGAAGCTACATGTGGCCTTTGTCCTGCCCTCGCTGGCATCAAGCACTGATTTCTCTGATTCGGGGGAGGCCGTTAGGAATGAGAGCTGACGCTAAGACCCCTCAAGGCCACTCTGTAAGTTGAATATTCCTATAATTCTCATTTTACAGGCGAGGGGACCGGCATCAGTTAACTAGCGACTCGCCCAAGGTAACCCGGCTAGTTGGCGGAGGAGCTGGGATTCAAAGCAGACAAACCACGGAGCTCATTCACGATGGGGGTACCAGTCCACTGCCCGCTTCCAAGAAGCCACGGAGACATTCAGACGCCCGTCACCCTGTCCCCTTAGGCACTGCAGCCTGCCCCTGGACTGCAAGGTCTGGCTCCCCTCCCATCCACTCCCATCCGGGATAGGTAAGTCACCTGCAAAGTGCCATCTTAAAACCCACTGGGGGGACAGGGAATCACACAGAGGGGGAGAGAGGGCAGGAAGTAGGGACCAGGAAGCACCAGGAGCTTGGGGTGGCAGGAGCTGGGAGGCGACGGGGTCGGAAGAAGGAAACAAAGAGACGCCGAGAAGGGAGGGCTGGGTCGCAGAGCGGCCGCCGGTCAGACGCCGGGGCTGTTGTCATGTCTTGGTGGGTGACGGGGGACCTTCCAGCCTGACGCACCTGGTCCCGGCGTTCCTGACCTCCTCCCACAGACTTCGAAGAAACGCCCTCGGTTTGGTGCCATGCCTCTGACCTCAAAACCCAAGGATGTTCCTCTTCCCCTTCTTTCCGACCAGAAGCCCGTGAAGAACCCTCTCGCGTATGTTCCGAGCACGTCCCGTGAGCCAGACGCCACCCGCGGCGTGACCCGCTCTCGCGAGCTGTCGTCCGGTGCCTCTTCCCTTCGGCTGAGAGGTGAACCAAGGAGCGTTTAGCTCCCCCTTCTCTCTGAGGGGGCAGGGTGGATGGGGTCTCCCCGTTTGCTCAGGTTAGCCTAGGTTGGGATGGAGCTGGATATCGGGGGGGATGGCAGCGAATAAAGTACTTGGCTAATATTCCATTTCTCTCCCTTCTAGACACAAGAGAGCACCAGGCTTCCTGTCCCCCTGAAAATTAGGCTCAGCTAAGCAACCTGCTGCAGCCGAGAGACACGTGACCGGAGCCAGGACAATCTGCCACTTCCCCCTGTCCCCCAGAGTACCCAGCCACACCCCCGACGGTGGAGGCCCTGCGTCCCTGAGCGACCGACTCCCACTGTCCGAGAACATGAGTTTAAATCCTGTCCCTCAGCCCGCTTTCTGGAAGTTAGCGGGAGGGCAGACGGGAGGCAGAATCACCTCCGCCCTCGACAGACACCCCAAGCATTGCTCTTGGGCCGTTCTCTCTCCTCATCGACTGAGGGTTGGAATCTGCCCCCCGCCTTCCCCCAGCAGAGACCCTCCGTAAAACCTCGGAGAATGGCCAGTTCCTCGGGTTAATTTGTGACGTCGGGGCCTGGGGTCACCAGCAATGCCACTGCGGCTCTCAATTTATGCGACCCTCGTCTGCTCGGAGTGGCCCCCGTGAGGAGGATGCCTGGCTCTGGCTCGGAGAGGCCCTGCGGCCTCCCGCCTGGCCCCAGACCCGACGGCTCGGCTGCCTCAGCACATGGGAAGATGCCAGCCAGCGTAAGAGGGAAGGGAATTATTCCGTCACAGACGCGAGCTGGAGAGAGGCCCCGCCGGGGAGAGGCCGGCGTCACTCATCCGCCACTCCCTCAGAGACCTGAGAACGCCTGTCGGTCACCCTGAGTCGCCTTCTGTCGTAGCGGACGAGCTCTCCACCCCTTCCCCTCTTTTTAAAAACGTTCGCTTTATCGTGGTAAGAACCCTTAACGCGAGATCGACCCTCGACGCGGTTCTAAGTGCTCGGCACGGGCATCGCTCTCTCTACGGGCACCGTGTCGGCCAGAAGACGCGTCTGGAATGTACTCACCTCGAACAGCTAAGACTCCCCGCTTCCCTGTCCCCCAGCCCCTGGCGACCACCATGCCCCTTTCTGCTTCTGTGAATCTGACTATTTTAGATGCCTCGTCTAAGTGGGATCCCGCACTCTGCGCCCTCCTGTGTGTAACTGGCTTATTTCACTCAGCACAGGGTCCTTGAGCTTCCTCCACGGTGTCGTGAGCGGCAGGGTTTCCTTCTTTTGGGGGTGCTGAATGATCCCCGTTGAATAGCTAGAACACCTTTTCTTTATCCCTCCCTCCATCCCTTGATGGACACGAGAGGTCACCTCACCTTCCCCGTAGCTCTTCGCCTGTCTGCCGAGGGACAAACAGGTGTTGGCTTTTCTCTCCTCTTCCTGGACAGCCAAGATCCAGAAACCCAAACCCAGGTTCCTTTCCCTATAAAATCCAACTCTGGGAAGTAATCATCGTCTCCTCAGCCCCCGGGGGCCCTCACGCTCCGGCTGGTCACACCCCTAACCCCCGAGTCCTCTCCACAAGGACTCAGCAGGCCCTAAGGAAGAGGAGCAGACAAAGGCACAGAGAAGTTAAATGCTTCGGCCAAGGTTGCACTGCCAGAAATGAAGCGACTCAAACTCTTCACGCCTCTGACTCCTCCCCTGGACGATGCGGAGGGTACCACTTCCCTTCTGGGCGCTCTGGTGAGAGTGAATATACGGAAAACTTGCTGAGCATCCCCACTGCCCAGCGCAGGAGGACGAATGAGCAGCAAGCCCAGACCGGGTTCACTACCAGTGAACACTGAGCCTCAACCGCCTCACCCCCGACGGGTCTTTGCCCGGAGGACAGATGAGTTATTATTTCTTCATTATGATCGACTGGCTGTATCTCCATTATTCTTAACTAGTGCAACGCTCTCACCTTGGGTTGTTTATGCAAACGCAACCCTTTGACTTATTTTATTTTAATGCACTTATTACAATGATTGCACCTTCAAACGTTTGTGTGAGAGCTTCGAAACTCTAATTGTTCTGCCATCGCCTTACTTCTGAGCTGCCGCTAGGACCCATTTTTATTCCGAGGACATAATTAAATGCAACAACGTCCTCCGCTCCCATTCATTCAACCTTGGGCGTGTTTAGAGCCAATTTCAATCAGGTAGAAATATGCTAAACACAATATGGCTCCGAGAGGCAGGTTGCGTGACCCGGGCTGCTGTTTGGCAGGAACCTGCGTCTTTCCCTGGTTCTCTGAAGCTCGGACACCAGGAAGCCCCTGTACTTGCTCGATCGGTTGAGTCTGAGCCCCTTGGTCCTGTTTTATGAATGGGCGGAGGTGGGCGGCTGTGTGTTCTAAGCGATCCGCTCATCGATAAACCTTTCCTCTTACTTTTGTGTAGAAAGAACACTGGACTGGGGACTTGTCTTGCTTGAGCGACTGTCCAGTGTTCTCTGTAAAGTGACGGGTGTGTGGCTAGACGTTCTCTGAATCGGTCACCAATTGAAATGATGGACTAACAAAGTTCCGCCATTTCCGCTCACTGAGAAATAATCTGATGGACGTTGAGAGATGGGAGACCGAGGGGGTGCAGATGGACGCCCCCGAGGGCATCTGGAGTCTCCCTGCCTTAGCCTTCGGTCATTCTCTGCGGCAGCTCCTGGGTCGGGCACGGACCGTTTCAGCTCCCTGCGCCTCGATGTCCTCGTCGGTCACCGAGGTCTGAGGCTGGCGGCCCCACCCAGGCACTGAGAGAGTCTGCGAAGCACAGGACAGCGTCTGCCACGGATGCGGTGTTTGGGAAACACGCGTCTCTCGGGGAGCCCCCGTGCCGTACGGCGCCTCGATGTCCCGAGCTCCGTCCCAAGCCGCCCGCACGTCCTTGTTCATTTAACCCGGCTGATGGCCCTGCGAAGGACGTGCTGTGCTTTGCTCCCCACTTTCCGCCAGGGTGTGCTGAGGTTCAGGGAAGTGACGAGTCTCAATCTAGATCTTGGAAGGGGAGGAGCCAGGATTTGAACCCGGGCAGCTGGGGTCCGGCAGCCATGCCTGCCAATGCCTTGCCCCCCTCAGCCGCTGTCAGGAGCAGAGACGGTGCCCCACGGACACCCTGGCTGGCCACGCCGCTCAGACACGAGGTCACCTGACCCACCCTCACTCATCACGACCGGCTGATGGCGTCCCTCTGTGTGACGTGGACGCACGGCCAGCTGAGTGGCCGTCTGCCGTTGAACTCAGTGTCCCAGGCTTCATTCCAATCACCAAGGTGACCGAGACCAGAGGGAAGGACCCTGGGGGGGCGAAGCCTGCACCTGCTCCCCCAGGGACCTCAGTGCCAGGGCGGGTGAATGGTGGAGGTGCAGTGTGCATGGTTGCGCCCAATTAGGGCGTGCAATCAGCCAGGCTGCCAACGCAAACAGACGGGACGGGAGCCCCACGGCTGGCTCATTCACATGCACGCCACGCGGCCAGGCTGGCCAGCGTGTAGGGACCCACGGCCGCACAGGGCGCCGGCCGGCCCTGCCTTCCTCGGAACCCCGAGTAATGAGCCCGGCGCGAATGAGCACATTTATTTATGCGAGCGGGAAGCATGGCACGGGGCGTGGAAGGAGGCAGCCGGAAGGACAGAGCCAGCCTGGAAGCCAGCCTCCTCCACCCCCAACCCCCCGAGAGGAAGGCAGGGAGTGTCCCTTCTCAAGAGCGTCCGTTTTTCTCGGTTACGAGAAAGGGGGTAAAGGAGATCGAGGCACAGGGCAGGTGGAATTACACGCCGCGTCTTTCATTCCAGTTCGCAAGGGAGCCCTTCGCACGGGGCCCGGTGACGCTTCGCGCTCACGTGACTCTCTCTGCGGGCGTCTGGTCACTTGGCGGGCAGACTCCAGTCTTCGGGGAAGGCAGGGTGGCGAGGTGCGGTGCGTTCCCGTCTGGCCTCTGCCCCTTCGCGAACGGCGTGGGCCCGGGCACAGCGCCTGACTCAGCGAGCCTCAGTTTACCTCTCTGTAAGACGGGCATGATAACCAGGCCCTACGTGACGGAGCTTTTAAAAGAGTTACTGCATGTCGAGCGCTTAGCGTAATGCCCAGAACTGAGGAAATGTTCGCTGTGACTGGTTAGCACAGGATTCACGCTTGGAACGGCGGTCTCGTGGGGATGCTTCTCAAAGCGTGGTCTGGGGACGCTTTCGGGGGGCCTTCAGGGTCAAACTGTTTTCATCATCATGTGGAGACGTCATTCTCCGTTCCTCTCCCATTCTCTGACGAGCACACGGTGGAGCTTTCCAGAGGCTGCGTGATGTGCGAAATGGCAATGGGTTGATAGCAGAAGCAAATGGGGGGACCCGGCTGTCTTGTATTAAGCCGGATATCACAGAGATTTGCAAAAGTGCAAAGCGATGCCTCCCTTTTGTCGTAAAAAATCATATTTCCATTAAAAATCTTTACTTAAGATGTTGTTATTGTTATTTTAAGTATGTTAATAAACGCTTTAAGACTGCCTTAGTTTAAATTCCAATAAATAGAAATAATTGATAGGTATAACCTACATGATAAACAAAATGTCTGTGATAACGCCTGAAAGTACAATGGGCCCCCCGAGACCAATTAAGTTTGAGAACTGTTGACATAATACGTACTTGTAATACTAACATCTACTTATTAAGGGAAAAAAAAAGTTTAAGACCCTTTCGGGCTGGGTATTTCTCTCTATGCCACGCCTGTGGATTTACATTTTACTGGCGCACATAATAAAGACACACAAGATAGAATCTCGGTCAGGTGGAATCGGGGTGCCGATAAACACTTTTACAGAGAGAGAGGCGGCAGGAACCTAGAGCCCCTGACGCCCCGAACCGGCCTGCAGGGAGTGAGTGACCTGCTGACGAAGATGTGCCCTTTGTTCAAACTCCACCCGGACCCCTCTGAGCTCCTTCCCGACCACGCCTCAACCTTGGCCTCCAAAGACGAGCAAGCACGAACATCGTTTCCGACAGCTCCAGGCCACATCCCTAGGAGGACTGACTCCAGCATCCCCTTTGAACCTCCTGCCAGAGAAAACTCAAGGCTGCCCAAAGAATTCAGTTTGTTTCAGCCAGATCCTAAGTTAGGGGCCGTGCGTCCCAGCCTCCCATGGGAGGGGAGGTGTCCAACATGCGTAAGTGCAATTTAGCGAACCCGGACGGCTCCGACACGGCCGACTCCCCTTCCTGCTTCTTGCCCTGTCCCCTCACCTGGCTCCGTGGAGCCTCCGCCTTTGCCCTCGTAATCCCTTCGGGCCCCCTTTGCAAAGCCCTGCCACCTCTGTGCAAGCCGCAGCGGAGCCCGGCCCGTGCTGGGCTCTTCCTTGTCGCGATAGTGTTTTACTCATGAAGATCTGTCCTTACGGGGGCGTTGTTTACCTCTGCCCGAGGCCGCGTGGCCTGGACCTCAGCCCCCGAATGCCACGTCCTGGGGGGCATACGCATGGGAATCCCGTGGATGTGGGCTCAGAGCCCAACGCGGGCCTTGACGCGTGGGCTCCTCCCAGCCCACCGGGCAAAGGGGGCGGTGCCAGTCACAATGAACGACTCATCTCGCTTCCGTAGCAAAGCCTTCTGGATACCCCTAAGACAGAGTTTCTCAACTACGCCACGCGTGACGTCTTGGGCCGGCTAACACGGTCGTGGAGGCCGTCCTGTGCATCGTAGGGTGTTCAGCAGCATCCGCGACCACTACCCGTTAGATAGAACACTCCTGCGACAATCGAAAATGTCTTTAGACAATGCTAAATGTCCCCTGGGTGGCAAATATCACCCTTGGCTGAGAACCATGGCTCTAGAGGCAATCGAGTCTGGGCAGACTCGGCCGTTCAAAGCCTGTTCCCACCCAGAAACCACAGCCCCTGGGGACCAGCCAACGCAGTCAGGACAGGAAGGCTGAGCTGGGGAGGAAGGAGGTGGCCAGGGGAGGGGCAGTAACTGCACGGGGAAAACGGAAGGACGGTTGGGGTCCCCAGCTGGAAAGGGGGTGACCCAGAGGTGAGGAGGAGCTTTCATTTGGGCAGGGAAGAGCCCCCGAGCTGATGGCACACTCCTGAGCTTAAACCAGAGGTCGCGATGGGGCCCAACGGTCCCATCATGGGCACAGATATTTGCTTTGCTCCGTAGAGTGTTTTCGTTTGCTTGGTTTTTAATCCTAGGCAACGCTTCAAAATCTGGAGATTCTTATCGAAAAATCGAGATCGCTGCCCCCTCTTGAAACAGCAGGGGGACCTGACAACCCTGGGCTTGGAGCCCCATGTGTGACGGTCGTCTGGGGCCGAGCAGTGGCCCAGTGGTAACGAGAGGGGCATCTGCTCTGCGGGTCATCACAGCTCACTTCCGGCCTGGCCCGTGTCCCCTGACCCGCCCGCACGCCGGGAGCCTGGGAGGCGTGAGAATGCATGAAGCTAAGGACCCAGGATCCTCAGCTTCGAAGGCCTCAGAACCCTTAGCAAATCCTTTCTATTTTCGGACTTTGAAGAAAGCGGGACTGCCTCACATGGCATGTTCTGAAGGCGTGGGGTGTCATTTCTGGTTGCCATGAGGACTGGGGGACACTCTTGGCAGCTAGTAAGTGGGGGACACCAGATCCCTAGCAATGCATATTGCTAAGCAGTGAGGGACTGTCCTGCACCCCGCAGGACCTCTGAGGGTCCCTAAGATGTCGCATGGATGAGCAGGTCACGTTTAATTATCAGGGCTGGGAGCCAAACTCAAATTTAAACGACACAGAGAACTTCTGGAATGATTTCGGCGTAGCTGAATTTTCTAGGAAAGCCACTACCATTAAATGCCAGGGGAGATTTTTACATCATTCAGAGAGTTTTACCGCAATTTCAGAAAACGACATCATCAACGTCTGCACAAGCTGTGGTTTTAAGTTGCCAATGAACATACCTGTTGTCCACCTGCTCCGTGACCACCGAACTCCTGCAATTTGGCATAGCTAAACTCCCAGGTGCCTTCTGGCCCTGGGTATTCCAACTGTGGCCCACCGTTATCCCCTGGGACTTTGTTAAAATGCAGGGTCTCAGGCGCCTGCTGGACCCAATGAGTCAGAATCTGCATTTTCACAAGATCTCCAGGTGGCTCACCTGCCCATCAGGTCAGGGAAGCGCTGACCTAGTCTTGCTGTGTCTGATCATTTAAGGAATGCGATCTACATTTCTTTGATTATAAATTACTTTCCTATATTCCTCATATCATTATGAGGGCAGTATAGATTGATCTATTTTAGAGTTGCGAGTCGAGTAGGTGATAATAAATGTAGATTTCATTTCCGGATAGATAGAAGGAGTATTTTTTAGAGATTTGTTGCATTAAGAAGGGGCCGGGTCTGGTAGGGCTAAGAAGTACTGGTTGCTTCATTCTATAAACTTTAACTGGGTGCCTGCTCCCTGCTGGGCAGGGCAGAGGCAGAGGAGAGGCAGGTGGAGTAAGACATGCTTCCTGCTGTCGGTGGAGATCAGACATCGGAGAGGGAGGGGGGTTGCGTGTACATAAACTTCCGTGAAGGACCGGAAGTGAACAGCGGGCTGTGGAGATGGCCCTGTGTCATGGGTTTCTTCGAGCATCGGAAGCTGGTTGGGGGTTCAGGGGAAGTAGGGGGGGCTTTCACAGAGAAAGCAGTTCTCCTGCCCAATCTTGAGAAGGAAGAGTATGTTTATGAGGCAGACGAAAGAGCCAAAGGAAGGAGAGAACAGCAAAACTCAAGCTTAGTAATAACAACCGCCGTGGCTAACGCTTATCAAGCATTTATTCTAAGAACGGTGCCAAATACTTGATAAAGATCAGCTTTAAAAATCCCAGAACAAAGCATTGATCAATGGAGGAAGTGTTTTCACTGTGTTTATGTATATCGAATCTTCACATGATACACTTGAATATATTTCAGTTTTATTTGTCGATTAGACCTCGATAAAGCTGAGGGGAAAATCCAGGGACGACTTTACTGAGTAGGTGCTATTACTCTCCACATTTTACAGATGAAACTATGGAGGCACAGAGAGGTTAAGGAACATGCCCAGAATCACACAGCACAGCTACAAAACTGGCACGCTCCTTGCACGGGCTGTTAACGACTAGCACTTGCACTATTATCAATAAATCGGCAAACAACACGTGCTGGCGAGGATGTGGAGAAAAGGGAACCCTCATGCACTGTTGGGGGTACTACAGATTGGTGCGGCCACTATGTAAGACAGTATGGAGATTTCTCGAAAAATTAAACATAGAACCACCCTATGACCCAGCAATTCCACTGCTGGATGTTTATCTGAAGAAATCCAAAACATGAATTCAAAAAGATACATGCGCCCCGATGTCCACTGCAGCCTCAGTTATAATAGTCAAGATACGGAAGCAGCCTAAGTATCCATCAATAGACAACCGGATAGAGAAGAGGTGGTATGCATATACAGTGGAATCTTACTCAGCCACAGAAAGAATGAATTCTTGTCGTTTGTGACAACGCGGATGGACCTAGAGGGCTTTCTGCTAAGTGAAATAAGTCGGACAGAGAGAGACAAATGCCGTCCGACTTCACTTACATGTGGAATCAAAAAACGATAATCATAAACGAACAAAACGGAAACAAATTCATGGATGTAAGAGAGGAAACTGATGGGTGTCAGGTGGGAGGAGAAAGGTTGGGGGGCCGGGTGAACAAGGGGGAGGGACGAAGACGTACAAATCGGTAGTTATGATACAGTCATAGGTGATCATTTTACTGGAAGGCGTATAAATGCCTAATCACTGTGCCGTGTGCCTGAAATTAACGCAATCTCGTATGCTGACTCTAACTGAAAAATAAATTAAAAAAAAAAAACCTGCTAGCCTTTGCGGGGTGCCCCATGTGTTTCCAAAACAGTCCGTAGTGGGTGACCGCGCCGCCAGTGAAGACCCTGGGAGAAGGTGATCGCTCGCTGTGCTTGGCCGGTCTTTGAGGAGGAGGGGTCAGCAGGTGCCGGGCTCCTCACACGGCTCGGGTCCTTGGAGGAAAGTCTTCTCGCCTCTGTTACCTGAGACTGACCCCAGCTCTGTACCCTCCGAACCCCGACGTGCTCTTTGTCGGGGATTTATTTTTCCTACACGTCTTCGTTGCGTCGCCTGCCTCAGTGCGCTCGGAGCTGTCCTTGTTGGGGCCGTCACCTCCCCCACATTTTCCCGTCCAGGCCCTCTGGGAAAGGGGCACTTGAGGAGACAAATGGGCCTCCTGCTGATGGAAGAGGCTCAGCTCTCCAACTCATCCTTCGCATCTGTTACGGACCCTCTCCCGGTCTCCCGCACGCCCTGCCACAACTGGGTAATAAATGACACACTCGTCAGCTCATTACCGCAGAGTCTCTGAAGCAATGTAAATGCTCAGGGAGCCATCGATATAAATAAGGTAAGATGACTGTAAATAAATAAATATGTACGTGTGAACACACACACACACACACACACACACACACACACACAATATGTATCATCTGGAAGCTTGAGCCATTTGGGCTGGGAAGAGGGAGAAAGGGGAAGGCAACTTATATTTCCAGCTGCCAATAAATTATTTTTTACCATGCGGAGGTACACATGAATACGCCGCGGTCGCCCCCTAAATCTCCTTTACGAGCGTGCGTTCGCCTTGGCCCACCCCACCAGGGACTGGGGCTTCCCAGCGAGTTTTCGTTGGCCCGGTGCCCCGGGAGGCCGCCGTTTCGCGGGCCTCCGCCTGGCAAAAGCAGGCGCCTCGTCGGCACTTCCTGTTGACATGGGAACTTGGCACGCCGCGGAGAACGGCCACCTTTGCCGGAGGGCCACGGGATTCGAGCGACGGCCGTGCTCACGCCCGAGGTGTCGGAAAGTGATTTATGCACCCTGGTCTGCGGGCTGCTGCTGTTTATGGGCTGGGACGTGCTGTTCTTGGTCACACAGTTCATTACACCTTGGCGGGTCTCTGTCGAGCTTCAGGGTGGGCCGGCGAAACCCCGTCACGGCCGACGCTTGTGTGCATTGCCACCCCCTCGAGGGGAAAGCGCTGGCCCCTCCTGGAGGACGGAAAGTATCCAGTGTCTGTTTCCGAGGCCGTGCTGAGCACGGAGGACGCGAGGGGCGATCGCGGGGGGCCTTCGCAGCCCCCGGCGACATGCTAGAGTGTGTCACAGCACAAGGGCACGCTCCGGAGATGCCCTTCTGCATCTGAAACCCGGCCCCTCCACCTGCTACCTGTGTGACCTCGGGAAAGTTGGTCACCCTCGCTGAGCCTCGGTCCCTGCCTATGTAAAATGGGTGCAATGACATCTTCACCTCATAGGGTCGATGCGAAGGGATGCTGACGTAACCAGCCCCCCCCCCAAAAAGCACGATTCACAGCATGCAGTGAAGCCTTCGAAGAAGGTAGCCGTTCCCGACATTATTTCCTACAGACGTCCACAGTGACCTTTCCCGCGTTCGTCCACGTACATTTACTGAGCGCCAAGCATGTGCGAGCCACTGTCTTCGGAAGCAGGGTGTGTCTGTGAACAAGGCTGACGGGTGCCTGTTCTTGGGGAACCTCACATTTTAGTCCTGCGAGATGAACAAGCAGCCAACAACGACTCAACGAAAAGATAAAACAGAGAGCATCGTGTGTGATGTTGAGCATCTACCCGTAAAATGTTTTTATCCGCCCATTTGAAAGATGAGGAAAGTGAGGCTCCAGGGGTTCTCTAAGCAGGTCAAGGGGCCAATCTGTCCCACTCTCGGGTGACAGGTGAGAGGGTGGCTTCTGCCTCCTCCTGCCCCTCCTGTTCCGGAGAGCGACACACCTCCCCAAGCACACCTGCCACCCAGGCTGCGTAGACGATTCGCGATGGGACCAGTTCCTCATTCGAGGGGCCGGGCAGTGGAGCCTCTCCTGGACCACCAGCCACACCCAGCCTCCCCACGCCTGGCTGGACGCAGACAAAGGACTCCCTTTATCCTCAAACGACCCGTGAGACGAACCCAGCACAAGGTGGTTCCGGAAGACTGTTCAGGCCACTGGTTGCTCTTGCCGTTAACTTCGCCGCGTTCAAGCTGCCAGCAACTCTGAAGACAGGCTGCTTCCTCTCGGGATGGGACATGTCTCTGCGGTCTCTGAGTCACCCAGCTTCTGGGGGCTCTCCAGGGTCTCATCAAGTCTCTTGGATGCCTCCACTCCCCTTAAGGCAGTATTTCCATTAAGGTTTTCACCGAAGACGAGTCGAGACAGCAAGACGGGGCCTCCCACGCTGGCTGCTAACTACAGGCCACGTGCCGAGGTCACCGCGGGCTCCCCCAGCCAGGCAGGCCCTGCATGCCTGCTTCGTCCCGGCCCGTCAGGACCCAGCGGCGCGGCGGAGAGCCTCCCGTGCAGCCAACATTTTGCGAAATCCCCTCCGTTGACCTTCACATTTATCTTTGACACGGGGGATGCTCTTATCCCCGCTTGGCATAGGAGTAAACTGAGGCTCAGAGAGGAAGCTCCGTGACTCGCCCGGTGTCGCCCGGGTAGGAAGGGGGCAGGGCCGGAGTCAAACCCAGGTCTGTCTGATGGCAAAGCTTGTGCGCTGACCTCCCCAGCCTCATCGCTCAGAAGTCCCTGAGCTTGAAGTGGGGGCCGAGGCCGACTGAACTTGCCCTTTGTGGCTGGGCCTCAGGCAGAGAATACAAATTCGGCTGCTGTGCCCACACGCCCGAAGCCGAGACCAGGAGAATCCTCGCTGACGCCTGGTGCTCAGGATTCCACGACAGGGTCCCCCCGTCCCTAACGCACCCTTCG
Source organism: Rousettus aegyptiacus (assembly GCF_014176215.1). Taxonomy (NCBI): domain Eukaryota; kingdom Metazoa; phylum Chordata; class Mammalia; order Chiroptera; family Pteropodidae; genus Rousettus; species Rousettus aegyptiacus. Next base: position 4,433,293 of record NW_023416311.1, read on the forward strand.
GCCCTGTTGCTAGGGCAAACATTTTATGGCATTTTCCTGTTGAATCCTCCTAAGAGTCCTACACAGAGGCCGCATTACCCAGAGGTCAGGGGGCCTGAGCACTCCCTGGACCCTGTGGCATTTAAAAGCTGGAGGGCCTAGGGCGGGTTTCCCAGCCATACCCAGCGCACAGAACCGGCATGAAGATTAAGTCCGTCGTCGCTGGGGACGCACTCAGGGCAGTGCCTGGGGTGCGGGTCACAGCTGCTACCAGCCTTCCTAGCAGGTGTGTGGAACTCTTTTTCGACAGATGCATAAACAGAGGCTCAGAGAGGTAAATGCACTTGCTCAAGGCCACAGATCACGGATCGAAACACCGCGCCCAAGTGCGGAGCCCAGGCACACACCCACGGACAGTACCTCCCAGCCCCAGGCTGGTGACGGGCTGCCCGCGTCAGGGGCGAAACGCCCAGCAAAAGGGCCGGCGGCTTCTCTGGGGGCGTCCCCCGCGAGCCCGCAGTTTCACGGCGCGGAGCACGGGCCGAGGGCGTCAGCTTCTGCGCAGCGTCTGGCTTCGCCCGTCTCCGGGCCACTCAGGCTCCGGCGGGATGGCCGCAGAAGATCGCGAGGGTCAAGCTGGACCTCCCCGTCCTCCCCCTCTCTACATGAATTATCCCTTGTAGCCAAGGCTCAGTGAGCACGCGAACAATGACTGGGCAAGGGGAGCCTGCGGGGCCTGGACAAAGTTGGGTGGCCGCGCCCGGCCTGGAGTCGGCCTCTCCCCACCTGTGGGTCGCTGCCATCGTCCCCTGGCTCTGTTCATCTCCCGCCTCTGTCCTGCCCCAAGTCCTGCATCATTCTGCAGCCGAAAGGCTGCCCGCGGCCTGGGACGGCGGACAAGTCGTCAGATCTCCGAAGAACCGAGGTGGGGAAATTTAGCGTTTTAAAGATCGTCTTCCGAAAGGGGGTCTTAACTAGTTCCTAATACCAATGCTGACCAAGTACAGAAAGAAGCCTCTCATACAGTTTTTACTCACGAAACATTTCGAGACGTCCTGAGAGCGCAGAAGAATAACATCACACCTTCGAGCACCGATTCCGCCACACTTTCTCCATTTCTTTAAAGGAATAAAACTCCGCAGACAGAGCGGAAGCCTCCCTCATCGCCGAACCCCCATTTCTCAGAGGTCGCTTCCTCCCTTCATATCCACGTGTTTATAGCTTTGATAAATATGGATCTGGCCCCATCCCGTAGTGCTGTTTGACATGCTCCGAAGTTTCGCTAAACGGCGTCGCGCTGTAAACCCTCCCTTCGCTGTCCGCCGGGGTCGTTCGCCGTTCCGTTCGCGTTTCCAGCCCCCGCCTCCTCCCCTCGGCTGCCGCTTTTCTCAGTCTTCTTCCCTCAGGTGACACGGTACGCTGAGAGTGGGTGCCATTTTGGTCCACTGGCTGTCGTCTTTGCCGGCCACTGGAATCGCCTGGGAACTTTAATAAAAAAAAGTGCCGAGGCACACAGGTCGCAGCCCGAGAGATGCCGATGGAAGTCGTTCTGGGCCGAGGCCTGGGAGGGGGGATTTTCCAAAGCCCCTCCCCCCTGGTGATCCCCATCTGTGTCGCCAGAGGAGCAGTCCCCCCGGACTCAGTGCTCTCTCAGAGCCTCAGTTCCTGCTGCGGGTCTGCCCGGACGCCACGCCCCGTGGCCTGCCCACAACGCCCAGCGGGGTAGCAGGCGAGGACTGTGACGGGGAGGCAGGCGCAGGGGGAGACCTTCCAGCACTTTCCCCGGTTACTCGGTCATTTTAGATGCCTACCATGGAAACGTGTCCGCTTATATAGTGAAAAGAGACGGTGACCTCTGCGTTCCCTAGAGCCAGGACACAGGGAGTGCGAACAATGTCATTGCACCGCGGCTTGGTCAGGCGCCCGCCTGAGGCCGTGAGCCCCGGGCGCAATCGTCGTCGTCCAGGGAGATCGATGTCCAAGTGTCAGGTGTCGAAGACAGACGATTACAGGGGCATGAAGAGGGGCGATTCACAGATATCTAACTTCCACCGAGCACCCGAAAAAATCATCTTGGGTGCCACAGGGACCCACATACCCCTCTTGGCAAAACAGGGGACACGTTGGTCCCTCAGATTCCTTATGACATGGACGCTCTAGGCTCCGACTGGTCTATGGGTCGTACCTGAGGTCACAGGGCTCACCTCCCAGGCTCCCAGTATGGGACGGGGCAGGGGACCCAGGACTGGTTATGCTCGCTCAGCCTCCCGGTCAGGCTGTTGTCACCCCAGAGCTCTCTGTGTGGCCTCTCCTGCCTTAGTGCGGCTGCCACCAACATGCGGCGGGCCACAGACCAGGAACTGTTCTGAGACCTTGCAGGGCCACCTCATCTAAGCCTCACGGCGGCTCTAGCGGACGCACGCTGTCAGCGTTTCCATATCACGGATGAGGAAACTGAGGCACAGGGAGGTGACCCGCCTTGCTTAGGGCCTTCACGCGGCCTCCCGACCCCCCGGCTGGTGAGCAGCACTGGGCTGCCGCACTGCGGCCCCTCTGCAATGACCCGGGGCCGCCAGCTGTCCCGTCCTGGTCCCTCCACAGACGTGGCTGCCTCGGGGAGCAAAGCGGGAGAAAAGGAGAAAAACGTTTTTAGAAATTATTCCCGACAGGCGACCAGAGACTAAAATAACAGCGTTCGGTCTGTCTTGCTCGCTGGAGGCAGACTTGGCTCGGGCGGGAGGGAGAGGCTCTGCTTAAACGTCCCGAGCCGGCCGGGTTCCGTGGGGGCACCAGCCCCCCCCCCCCACCGCGGTGGGAGCCCCCAGCTTGGCGCTCTGTATGGAGGGCGGAGGGGGCGGAGGGGCTGGGTCTTCACGGGTGTAAATGTGGAAGGCCTTGCCGTATGTGATGTCCAACGAGCCATGTCAGAGAGGACGAGTAAGTCTGTCGAAAACGGGATGAGGGACACAGGCCAGGCGTGTGTGTGTGCGCGCGCGTGCGTGTGCGCGTGTGGGGCGGGGGTATGAACAATCTTACTGAAAGCGAGAACGGGTATTTACTGCGCGCTTACTCTGTGCCGCCGTTGCAAGGGATCTGCCTGCATCGTATCACCTTGCCCTCGCAATGACGCTTAGGGACAAGGTCACCGAGGCACAGAGACGACCAACCACCCGCCTAAGGCCACGTAGCGAGCAAGGGGCCGGCCGGGAGTGCGAGGTTCTGGGCTCGGCGCCGCCAGACTTCGTGCATTTCATGCATTCCCTCGTCTTTCCAGAACACCTAGGGAGCGCCCAGGCCCGCGTGGGCGGGTCGGCACGGACGGGCACGTCCTGGCATGCTGACAGGCTGGCACGTCTGGAGGCAAAGCCGAGCCAGCGCGAGCAGATGGAGCCCGGGCGGCAGATGTGAACGCGGTGAGCTTTTTCCATATGCTTTTCTGTTTGGCTGTAATGAGCGAATTGTTCTTTAATATCTGTCGGGAGCTTAAACTCTGAAGGCCGGTGGCAGCCATAGCCACGCAGAAAGACGCCAAGGGACCTGGGCGGGGCCATCCCTTCAAGTCTCAGAAGGGAGCAGAGTGTCAAGAAAGACGCCAAGTACAGTGTGGTCCGGGGTACATGTGCATGTGCGCGCACACACACACACACTCTCTCGTTCTCTCTCCTGGCTTGCCCTGACGGTCAGATTCTCGCTTGATGTTCTAGAGCCTTTGAAAGCCCAGGGCAGTGACCTTCCTACTGCCAACAAGCATTGAGTGGAGTTTCAGCTTTTGTCTTAGGAAAAGGAAAAAAATAAAGCTTCAGTTTGGAACTATCTGAATGGCTCAAACCACTTAGCTACTTGGTTCCCACAAAGCACCGTGGCTCAGCTTCTCGGGGAAGGCCCCTGTACTCCGTCCCGCGTCTTGGGTGGGACACCCCATGGCCACCATCACACAGGGGTGGGGGTCGATGGTGGGGTCTGTGGACAGTCTTTTTCCGTCACCGTTTCTATTCGACGACCGCTAACTCTGACTCTCGGCTAGAGTCTCACCAACTTCCCAGTTTCTTAAGGACCCAGCTGTGATTCTGCTGACAGTGCTAAGACCCCCACGAGTCCTTAAAGAAGGGACGCAGAGGGACGGGACCCTCGTCTTCCATGTGGAGCAGGACCCAAGGCCCTAACCGGATCTCAGCGTTACCCCTCCCAGGCTGGCTCGCCTGGCGAGTTAACTTCCAGCATCCCCAAGCCTCGGTTCGCTCATCTGTACAATGGGAGGAGACAGCTCCTCCCTCGCAATAGGCTCGTGGTGATCAAGTGACCAAATGAGGTAAAGTGATTCACGGCATAGTGACAGGCACACAGCATGCACTCAAAGAGTAGAAGCGATTATTTGTTATTATGACTGCTATTCTACCCATTGCTACTGCTACTTCATCCATCCACCCACCCATCCATCCATCCATCCACCCACCCATCCACCCATCCACCCATCCATCCATCCATCCACCCACCCATCCATCCACCCATCCATCCATCCACCCATCCATCCATCCATCCATCCATCCATCCATCCATCCATCCATCCATCCACCCATCCACCCATCCACCCATCCATCCTCCCATCCATCCATCCATCCATCCATCCACCCATCCACCCATCCATCCATCCATCCACCCATCCATCCATCCATCCATCCACCCACCCATCCATCCATCCATCCATCCATCCACCCATCCACCCATCCATCCATCCACCCATCATCCATCCACCCACCCATCCATCCACCCATCCATCCATCCACCCATCCATCCATCCATCCATCCATCCACCCATCTATCCATCCTCCCATCCACCCATCCATCCATCCATCCATCCATCCATCCATCCATCCATCCATCCATCCACCCATCCATCCCTCCCACCGCTATCTGAACATCTCCTAGGCAGTGTTCGTTGTTCTAGCTGCCGACTGGTGACCTCGGCTGATGTGTGGAACTTCATACTCTACAGGCAGAGAGCCGATGGGCTACAGGCAGCTGTCAAATAAGACATGAGACGGGCTGAGTCCTTCCAGGAGAGACGAAGCAGGGGAGAGGCAGGGGATGACACTTTGGATTGGGGTCAGAGTGTGTTGGCCAGGACGGAGCCTTCCAGAACAGACCCCATCCATGCCCAGGGGCCGTCGGCCACTTCTTCACAAGTGCTGGGGCTCACGGAAGGCAGCTCCCCACGGTGGGACCTTTGCCAGATTCCTACCACAGGTCCATGTGTGGTCTGCCTCCCCTCCCACCCAGGGGGCCCGCTCTGCACAGCGACTCCTTCTGATCTACACTGTCTGGCTGCGATTAGCCCTTCTGAGGACTCTGCTCGTGGCTTCTCCAGCCAAGAGCTTGCTGTCAGGGAGCGCTCCGGGGCCCTAGACTCTGGGCAGACATTACTTTGCATGAAGGGCCTACTGTGCTGGGCTCTCATAGAGAGAGAGGACGAGGAAACTCTGCAAAATGTCCCCGAGAGAGAGGTCAAATGAGGCAGGAGCAGAAGGGAACGAGAGAGAGGAGGAGGGAGAGAGACTGAGCATCCGAAGAAGGAAGACAGAGACACCTGCCCAAGACTGTCTGGGATGGAGACGCAGATACTTCTGACCAGTGGCGGACATAATAACAAAAAGGCCTCCCATCTGTTGATCGCTTAGTCACAAAGACGAACACTGAGTGAGAGTTTGATACGTGCCAGGCACTGTGTTAAGCGCATCCTTTTTAACTGAGGATCTGTAACAGTTACCCATTGCTTCTGTAATATAAGAATGGGGCCCTGCCCAAGCGGGGAGGCTAAGGGAGAAACCGGTCACCAGCGAAACCCGTGGGACACGCCCCTGGGTGTGCAGCCTCGTTCATGGCATGAGCAGTAGCAGCTGGGATTTCCTACGCGCTTCCTACTCGTCGGGTTTTGTGATTCTTTTGTTCCTTTAGGGGTTTGTCTTATAATATGAGGACAGTCGACTCCTTGTACTGATGGCTGCTGATGTATCCGTGGCCTTGGCAATGTGACTTTGCAGCTCCTTCCATTAAGAGGGGGAGTCTATCTTCCCACACCTTGAGTACGGGCTGTCTGGGGGACGTGCTTTGTCCAAAGGAGTGTGGTGGAGGTGACCCTGCTCCAGGTCTAAGTGCGGATCCGGGGAGCCTTGCATACTCTCTCTCTCTCTCTCGCGACCCTGTCACTGACATGTGAACAAGCCCAGGCTCGTCTACTGGGGGATGAGGGACCAGGTGAAGCAGAGCCCACGTGTACTAGCTGCGACAACCCTAGAGCAGCCTATAGCAAGCTGGTCTTGAGACATGAGAGCTGGCCAGGATTGCGGAGCCATCGCCGAGAACAGGACCATCTGGCTGACCCAAAGACCCAAATAACAAAAATCACTTACGGTTTTTCATCACTGAGTTTTTGAGTGATTGATTAAATCACCCCAATGAGACAATGAGCGGTTATACAGAAAAAGAAATAGCCTCGGAGATATATGAAGTCACTCTCTAAGGTCACCCAGCTCAAAAGTGGTGGGGCAGGGATTCTGCCCCATTGTCAGAGATTTTATCTGTGATGGTCTAGACCAGAGGTCAACAAACTATTTTTGTAAAAAGCCAGCTAATAAATATTTTAAGTGTTCTAGGCCATATATAGTCTCTGTCGCAATGACTCGACTCTGCTACTGCAGAGTAAAAGCAGTCATAAACCATATGTGAACAAGTGGGCATCGTTGTGTGCCAATAAAACTTTATTTACAAAAACAAGTGGAGGGCCGGATTTGGCCCGTGAGCGGTAGGCTGCCGCCTCCTTCTCCAGACCACTTCCTTGCACCGTCAGCGTTTGTGCCCACCCTCCTTCCCTTTCCCTTCCCTCACTCGTTCCTTTCTCTATGATTTCCACGTACAACCCTCAATTATCTTCCACCATTTTTATACTCTACTCCATGACATGTGACAAGTAACTCTAAACCCAGCAGCTTTGTTTCCCCAGCGTGTGTGTGACTCCGCTCCCCAGTTTCGCAAATCTCTGTCATTTTCAAAAAATCAGTTTGACTGATGTGTTTTCCCAATGTTAGGCTGATAGCTCTCTAGATGGGAACTTAAAAAAAAGTTATGATTGTATTCGAAATCCAAGACCCAACATCATCACCGTGACAGCTGGGGATGCAAATTACTGCTGTTCAGAAGATTTAAAAAAAGGTTCAGTTCTGTAGCTGTAAAATTTGACTCGCTCCTAAAAAACTTTGCCCCCCACCAAAAAAAAAAAAAAAAAAATTCGCGATGACGCAGAAGTAACTCTGAGATCTGTTTCATCGCCCCACACACCCCGTCTCTAGGGCAACCCTTCTCTAGGAAGAAGAAAAGGCACGTGACAGTCCTTTTCTGCAGAGAATAAAAACTGGGGTAGAGCAAATGAATTCCTGGGGATTTCCAGTTTTAAGGACGTATATGTCATCCAGGAAATAAGTATGACAACGGATTCCAGCTTTCCTACCTCTTTCTTGCCCTCTCCGCTTCTTAGCTGCCCTACTTAGAATACAGAACTTGATTCGTGATTAAAGTAGACTCTGATCTATTGGCTATTTTTTCCACAATTAAAAAAAGAAAAAAAAAGAAAGGTAGATTTGAGAGTTTAGCCAAGGAGCTGATCCAATTGAGAGGCTGAGCCACGAATTGAAAGTTTCATCCAAGGAAAGTCAATACTGGCGTCCAACTTTCCATAATTTTTAACAGCCTTCTAAGTAAAAATAAAGATGTCTATCTAGACTGAATTTAGGTTTTAAAGTCCTCAAGCTGGGAAGGCAGAGAGAGAGGAAGGCCCACCTCATTTTTCATTATGGTGAAATTCCATTTCCAAGAAGGGCTGGCACTGAGCGAGCAGATTCTGGAGGCCGTCATTACACGGAGGGCCAAGACCAGAGTGGAAGGAGACGCCTCGTAGGGACGCTGACTGCCTGGAGCTACTAGTACATTCCACGTCCAGAATCCCCTACTGTACTCGGCAAACCGACATAGTCTGATCCGCCCAACCAAGAGGCCAAAGCCTGCTGTAAAGTGTGCACTTACTTGTCGGTGAGTTCGCTCTGAGCTGGGGGGCAATGTCAAGGGCGTCTCACAGAATTATCTCTATTATGCAGACAAAAAAATTAAGACCAAGGCCCCTGGGCCACAGCTAGTGGAAGGCAGAGCTGAGACTCCCAGCCAACGCCTCTGATTTCTCTGAAGACGAAATAACTGACTTCACGGATGATCACGTCGATGCAGGGGACCGGGGGACGATGCCCAGGTGGTGATCGACACCCCTGGATCTGCCACTCGATCCCGATCGTTCTCAGGCCACTTGACCATTGCCTTGTTTTAAAAGGATTTTCGTTCGATGAAAAGCGTGTGAGATACGGGATCGGTGAGGTCAGTCGACAGCAGGGGTGGTTATTTCTCATCCCACACAGATGTGGAAACTGAGGCCCGGCCACCAGCACAGTCAGTAACGGACCACAGGTCCTGAGCCCACAGAGGGGTGAGGAAGCCTGAGGACCTTCCGAGCTGTGTTTTCCTAAACCTTCAAAGGCCAAACTATATTCCTGAACGCCTCGCGTCTGGAATGTGCTGAAAAACGGTGCAGGGGTGAAAGATGCTTAAGTAAGAGACATACGGAGACAGATACAGCAAGAAATTATATTTTTATCTTACTCCTATAGCTGCTTACCCTTGCTCTTCCATGCTACAAAAACGCTTAAGCAAAACACAGCTCCGTTGACCCAAAATTAAACAAACATGTGAGGTAGAAGGAAGTAAGAAACGGAATCAAGAGAAAAGAGCCCAGTGGGAAATTTAATTTGCCGACAGGAGCAAATTGTCAAGCATCCAGAAAATGGCCGTGGGTCCCAGGCACTTGTGAGAGGTGCGAACGCCGTCTCTGAGCCTCCTGGCAGGCAATGCGAAGAGGGAAGGACAATTAATCAGTTCCCCCCATGCTTCCGGTCACCAGCTCTGACTACTTTCCGTTTCCCGGGTACCGGTTCAGCCTCTGTGTCTGTTGAGCTGATCTGAAATGACCTGCAGAGATGGTCTGCAGGAGAGCCTCTGACATCAGACGGGCCGGCTGGTCTGCGGGCCCGCACCCACCCCTGCTCTGGTCCAGTGTTTGTTTACTGAGCGTCACCCGTATGGACTGGCGACAAAGAAGTTTAAAACCACCCTGCCAGGAGGCCGCGCCATCGGAAGAGCAGTCGGCAATGGAGCGGGGCAAACCGTGACTTTAAAGTGGACGCGAATAAGAAAACGCACATTTGGGATGACGTCGCTGCACGGGGCCACGCACGGTTTTCCCGAAACCCTTTTCTGTACCAAGTGGGGCGCGGGGATGGGGGGACCCCCTCCCCACCTCTCCCCACCTCTCCCTGGTCTCGCTGGCGAAGGGCGAGAGGTTCGTCCAATTGGTCTCAGCCCCGAGTGCTGAGTGGGCCATCTGAGGGACCGGCAAGGCCACCACATATGAGAGGCAGGGACCAGATGGTGGCATGGGCCGCGTCGCTGGCTCCGGGCAAAGAGACTGTAACCCGAGTCGGGCTCCTGAGTCAGGACCCAAATTCTGATTGGCCGCTGTCGCCAAGGAGAGCAGGGAACTGGACTCCAGCCCTCAGCCCTGTGCTCCGGAAGAGACCGTGGTCTGCTCTGGGACATCAGGAAGTCACTCCCTGTCTGCTACATGAGCTGGTGTCCGGAGGCCTCGGAAACCAGGAGGGGAGAGGGGCGTCCCCAAGTCTGGCACCGTCGGACAGGACCAGAAACCTCCGTTTACTAAAACGACGAGGATTTTACTCCTTCACTCTGCTGACCTAAATGCAAACGCCTCGTAGAGAAGCCACTGCCGCCCCCTTGAGATAGCTGCATCATGACACTTTGGAGGCAGAAAGCTAGGTCTTTACGCCCCAACCAGAGGCCCGAGGGTCCTCACGTAAAGATTGTTAAGTGGGAAGAGAATCTCCCTCTTGAGAGTCAACGTTAGCGGCCACCATGTCCCTCTTCGGAAAGGCCATCGCATCCTGACCGCCGCGGAGGGCGGAGGGCAGGATGGGGCCATGCCCTCAGCACGGGCTTCCTGGAGACCAGTGGGTTCGGATCCTGGCTCTGCCCCTTACGGCGGATCAAGCCAGAAGCACCTCCGAGAATCAGCGCCGTTCCCCGGCCACGGGGGTCCCGCTGCTCAGCACGGCCTCAGAGTCTCCTTCTGTCCCCTTCTGCGAAGTTTTTTTTTAAGAAGACGGGGAATGGAAGGAAAGGTTTCTGTAAAACGGGGTTGCTGGGGCAGGGCACAGCGCGGCGGGTGTCCTTGACGCCTGTCTGCGGTCGGGGCCCCCGGGACGCTGTCTCGAGGCGGCCCCACCACGCGCGGGAGGAACAACCAGCGTCGCTGCCTCTCGAAGTCCAAAACAAGCAGAGCGCGGTCGCCGAGCACTATTTTTACCCCTGTTCTGACACTCGCATGCCACAGGCAAAAGCTGCCGCGTCAGGGCTGACGGCAGGGGGCGTGTTTATGCAGGGCCCAGGGCGGCCCGGATACCAATGCGGACAGCAGGAGGCCACACCGCAAGGGCCCCCAGGGGACAGAGCCCAGAGCCACGTGGGGGCACGCAGCAGGGCTGGCCCCAGGCCCAGCAGGGCTGGCCCCAGGATGCGCAGCAGGGCTGGCCCCAGGCCCAGCAGGGCTGACCCCAGGCGGGCCAGCAGGGCCGACCCCAGGATGCGCAGCAGGGCTGACCCCAGGCCCAGCAGGGCTGACCCCAGGCCCAGCAGGGCCGACCCCAGGATGCGCAGCAGGGCTGACCCCAGGCCCAGCAGGGCTGACTCCAGGATGCGCAGCAGGGCTGGCCCCAGGCCCAGCAGGGCTGACCCCAGGCGGGCCAGCAGGGCGGCTTCTGCCCAGCGCCCTTCTCCGCAGACTCAGCCCTGCGTCCTGCTGCCCTGGGGATGCACCCCGACTTATCTCTGCCCTGCCGGGAACCTCCACGCTCCTTTACCCTGCGGCACCATGGACAAAACTTATCCTCCATCTCTGGGCAAGTGGGATCTGCATTACGCAGGCACGGGACACGTATGTCACAAAAGCGTTGTCTGACAGCTTGGGGGCCATAGAGGAACTCTTAGCATGGGGAGACAGACAGAGAATGATGCTAATGAGATCACGCGTGAACGCCGTCGGGGGGGGAGGGGGGGGAAACGTGTCAGGGGGAGGGAGCTGCAGGGCAGGGGCTCCCAGGTGGCAACGTGCCTGGCATGGCTCACCTGGCCAGTGAGGACCAGCGAGGAGGCCAGCGTGGCTGGGACAGAGGAAGTGAAAAGGATAAAAAGCAGGAGAGTGGGTCCGGGAGGAAATGGAGGGCGGGGGGGGGGGGGCTACATGGTGGGAACCCTTCTAGAACTGTTGCTCTCAGTGAGGGCGGTCTTATCCCTCATGGGACGTCCTGCACATCTTACTGTCAGAGCTGGGGGTACTCGCACCTGCTGGGGAGAGGCCGGGGATGCTGCTAACCAGCCTGCAGCGCACAGGATGGCCCCGCGGTAAGGAATTAGCCGACCCCAAACGTCAAGAGTGTAGACATAGATGGCTGTAAAGACGCAGCCTCTGCTCCGAATGAGCTGAGATTGTTTGTCGAGCGAGTGAACAGCCCTGAGCCTGCACCAGTGGTAAAGCGAATCGTCCGTCAGAAGGCGTCTCACCTTCTTCGCAACACTTTCTCCTATTAACAGAGTGAGGGAGGAAGGACAGGGACCCTTCCTCCTGCTGGAAATGCACGGCGGAGCTCCTGGTTTGGAAGTGTCCTACTGCACGTGCAACCTAAAAAGGATGCTAACTGTCTCCTGGCCTGGTGACAACGGAAGTGACTTCCTGGAAAGCAGGCTGCGGTTACACGGAGGTGGCCGGGATCGGCCTGAGGCGGGGGAAAAAAACCAGAAAACAAAAATCAACAGCAAAAAAAAACCCCCCCAAAACCCACGGTTATCGCCACCCGGGGGTGTGGCCAGCTCCCCGTCTGTCCCTCCCCACGTGAAGACCGAAGGGCGGGCTGGTGATCTCGGGGTGCTTTCACCTCCCATCTCCAGATCCTGGCTCAGCTGCTTCCAGAAACCTCAGCCTCGCTTCCTGTGGGTGATTAGAGCGCGGAGGCCCCGGCTCCCCGCTCCTGCCTCTTCTGTTTGTGAATAATCAAAGGCTAATTAGCCACAGCCCCGTGGGACCTGGGATTCTAAGTGCGAGACATCTCGGAGGCTCTGAAAATAAAACTGTGAGGTGGGTCAGGCATGAATGCCAGCAGGAATCTCTGGGATAAGGTCCACCGGGGCTGCGGGGGACAGGTCAGCCAGGGGACAAAGCGGGGTGGCTTCCTCCAGGGTCCGCCTGAGCCTCTGACTGACTCTAAGGAAGCAGATGAGTCGCCGAGGATCTGGCCTTCCTCCATCAGCTCCCAAACCAGTCAGATCAAAGCATTAAGAATCCGGAATGAGCTCGGCAACAGGCAAGGCCGGAAGGTTCTCCGGACTGGAGTCAAACCAGCGGGGTTCAAATCCTGGCTCCTCCCTGCCTGCCCGAGTGATACAGTCTAACCTCTGGGAGTCTCGGTTTCCTCATCTGTCAAATGGAATCGAAGGCGAGCCATCAGAAATGAATCTCTGACATCATTTTGGTGGCAGAGAAGAGAGAGCAAAAGTCACACTAGCTGATTCCTGGTGACTAGACGCTGTGCTGAATGTGAAGACTGTAGCATTCTGAGCTTATTCAATTCCTGTAACCCGGGGCGGCATGGGGCATCCCGTTTCGATAGGAGAATGCCGCGCTGAGCGGGATTAAACCCTGGGCTTGGGCCGGGGAGTGGAGGCCCCTTCCCATCACGCTGCCTGCGATGCCGTGTTGTACGGCGATGCCACCCCGCACACCGCGCTTTGGGCTTCTCACGCATCCCGCCTCGCCGGCCCGGATCACGCGTGCCAGACCCAGCGACGAGCGGGACCACGGCTGCTTTTTACAGATGAGGACGCCGAAGCGTGTCCCTCAAGGTCCTGCCCGCTGAAGGTCTCCACTCGGAACACAGATCACCCTCCGCCGCAAACAAACAAACAAACAAAAAACAAACAAATGCAAATGCGGTTTGGGTCAGGTGGCAGCCTCGCGGGGAAGGACGGGTGTCATGTCCGGGGGTGAGGAGCTGGGCAGGGGGTTCATGGTGTTCGTTCGGTAGCCAGCGGCGCAGGGCCCGTGACTGACGTTCCCTGCAGAACGGGGCCACCACGCGCCATGTGCCGAGCCCACACGTCCTCACGCGCTCCTCGCAGCGAGCCTGGGGCCCACAGCTCAACTCCTTCCCATTTCACAGATGAGGGAGCTGAGGTTCAGGGAGGCGCAGTCATCTGGGCCACGCGGCTGGCGGACGGAGGTGCTGGGGGTCCAACCGGGTTGGTTGACACGTTTGCCGGCTGTCAAAGTCTCTGTGAAGAGTGGGGATGGGAGTCGAGCGTCCTGAAACGTTGTCCCACCAGCAGCGGTGTGACCTTGGGACAGTCAGGGCCCCCTAATCTGGCCTCAGTCTTTATCCGACAGGGAAGGGGCTCAACCAAATGTCCTTGAGCTCTGACCTTCTGCGGTGCTGTTGACAGACCCGAGGTGAATGCTGTGGCCTACCTCAGGGCCTTTGCGCCGGCCGGGCCTGGAGAACTCTCCCGCAGATATCCTCATGGATCACTGCTCAGGCGTCTCCTCTGAGAACTCCCCCCGCCCCACCCGGTAGGCACCCCGTGTCCCCCTTGCTGTGTTCCTCCTCACGCCACTCGTCATCTACATCTGCTCATCGTCTTCATCCCCCAACTGGAAAGCAAGCTATTCCGTCATATCCCTAAGCTGTGTATCCCGTAAACCGTACCTGACGGAAACGAGGTCACTACTGGCTGAATGGATGGATACCTGGACACATCGGATTCCTTTCTGCGTACCTGCCGTGTTCCAGGCTAACGCCATCGCCACGACGGAGTCCGGCTACCTGCCATTATCGACCCGGGCGCCGTGTTTAATCGGCCACACGGAGCCGGAGAAAACCGCTTACGGAACGGGGCGGCAGTCAGCCACGGCGGGACTTCCTAACCAGACAGCGCGGGCCGGCTCGTTCTGCTCGTACAAAATCCCGTCTGGGCCTCTCCATCCCGTTAACCCGCGCTTCCTTGAGGAATGTACAAAACAAACCATCGCCAGACGCCATTGGGTTTAATGACCGCGATGATTTCAGGAGCGCAGCCGGCTTGGTCAGAGGCGACTGACTCTATGCAGAGAGAGGCTGCAGACACTGTCCGTGACGGTCCGGCCCCTGTGCACCATGATTTGCTCGCTGAGGTCACAGCACAGGGTGAGGAGACCCGCCGTGGGTGGGGGGCTGGACGCGATCTGAATTTGTCTCGTGCAGACACTATGCCAGGCCTGCTCGGGCTGGATTTCCTTGACTGCTAAAAGCCGGCCATATCCCTCACAAATGAGGACCAGGGAGAGTCTGCAGAATGAGAGCCGGCTCTTAGAGAAAAAAAAAAGGGTGAGCGACGCAGGAAGGACTTGACTGTCCCTCCCCCGGCCCCTCCCCGACCTGGGAGAAGCTGCAAAGCTGCTTCCCTAGGCCCCGTTTCGACGCCGGCGTCCGGGCGGCGGGGGCGGAAGCCGGCTGCCTCGGCCTGCCTAGAACGAAGTGAGAATTGACGTTCAAAGAGAAACTCATAGGGAAGTACCAGACGACAAGCGTAATTAATTCGGCGACTTACAGGCATAGAGGCGGCAGGGGCGGGGAGCCCACGTCCCAGTCACTAGCCGGGTCAGACAGAATTTGGGGATCAAAACAGTAGCCGAGTTCAGAAAGGGGTACAAATCGACTCTGGATGGCTCGGTGAGAATTTCAGCTTCGCGGAGACGTTGCCTCACTCTCGACAAAATGCCATGGGTTAAGTCCGCGGGCAGCGATTCCTCCGGGGCTGCCTGCATTTAAGCCAAACGACCCACGAGCAGGGAGGGAGCGTATGGGCAAGAGTTTCCGATCGTGAAAGACTGGAAACCGGCCCGCCTTCGGCAGCGGTGGCCACGGGCTCACGCGAACGGAAAACAACGCGGCCGTTAAAAAGGATGAGGAATTCTGCACGCACCAGGACAGGACAACGCACATGACACCTGGGTAAGCGAAAAGAGCGAGACACGTGACCGAGGCCCCCGTTCCGGCTGCGGCCGGACTCCAAGGCCGGAGTCCAGCTCCCTCCCACTAGCTCTGTGACTTTGGGCAAGTTCCTTTACCTCTCTGGGCCTGGGTTGACCTGGCATGCATCAAATGGGCCGTTAAGGAGTTCATACACCTAAAGCATTCTCAACAGGGCGGACACTGTCCTCCCGAGGGGGCAAAAACGGGCCGAGGTGAAACGGCGTGGTGGAAAAAGACATCTTCGCTGTGACAACGGTTTGCCGCGCTCCAAAGCTCAGCGCTGCCTGAGAAAATCACATCCTTTGGTATTTAATTTCTCTCGCTGGGTGATATTGAAAAAACAAACAAACAAACAAAAAACCAAAAACGAAAAAAAACATTGAGAAAATGCTGACGTGAAGCTTGCAGCAGCGCGAGGCCAACCGAGGTGGCCTTTACCTCGCGATGCCGCCGCGAGGCTTAAATGAAATCACGGCGGCGAAGGCCGGTGCCGGCTTGCCACTCGGGCCTGACACCGAGGCGAAGGCTGACCTCCACGCCCATCTCAGCCATGACGTGATGGGACTGGGCCGGAGGCCAGAGGCAGGGCCGGGCTTCGCACCGGGTCCCCCTGACCGACAGCTGCCTCCTCACGCTGTAAGGATGCCTGCGGACGACCTGGTCCCGTCGTTCACAGGGCTGTAGTCCGGGCCGTGCCAGCTGAGCCCAGGCCCAGAGACATGGATGTGTCCTCTCCCATTTGAGGGTATTTTGGCGGGGTCCAGCCGTCCATGTAACAGGGCAGTCTAGGCCAGGGACGGCTGGAGCAGACAGTGAGTATGCCCGCCATGTCCGCTGAGGAAGCCTCATGTCTGCTGGGCCCCGGTCCTGGCTACGCTTTCTCGTGGGCTCTCCGGAGAGACTTCCAGCTGCCCCGAGCACCGGACAGTTCCGCCTGCCGTGAGCAGCGGTCAGTGCCGGTTAGTTGGAGATAGTGGGGTGGGAGGGGCTGAGTTGCTTTTCCTGCCGGCCGTCGGAGAGCTCCGACCCAAATCCCTGGCCCCCCACAGCAAGGTCGGGGTGACTCGTGTCTTCCTGTCCATCCTGGCTCCGAGTCACGGCCCCCACCATCACGTCTCCTCCCGCAGGCTTCGTTTTAATTACGCGATCTTGCTCTGCAGACTGCCCTGTGCCCTTTCTAGAATAAGGAGGGGGTAAAGAGATGTCTCGATACACACACACACGTGCCAGAAAAAGCCACTGCGGGCAGAAGCGCTCGCGGGGATGTGTCACCCACGTTCCCCAGGGCGCTGTGAGGGAGGCCGGGCAGGTGGGGGCTGGCTCTGCGGCCTGGAACGAGGAAGGCGTGGGAGGAGGGAGAGAAAGTCACAGCGAGGGAAAGAAGGACGTGCTGGGAAAGGCAAACGGGGAGGTCGGAGCTGCCGTCACGGCGGTCTCAACAGGAAGACCACCGGCTGATTCATTCATTCATTCATTCATTCATTCTTTCTTTCATTCAGGACCTACCACGTGCAAAGCGCGGTGCTCCCTGCACAGGCTACAGTGATGCCCCAAACGTGACACAGCCCTCCTCACACGCATGAAGGTTACGGCGTACGCGGACTCCGCGGAGGGGCCAGCGAGCTGTGCCCGGCCGGCCTCTTTTCCAGAAGTTGTACTGGAACACGACCACACCTGTCAAGTCTCACCTTGTCTACAACTGCCTCAGACCGACACGGGCAGAACCGGGTCGTCGGGACAGAGACCACGCAGCCGCACATGTTGACGACCTGGCCCTCGACAGAAAGTTTGCTAACCCTGCGTTTTTACTGCTGAGTACATGAAGATCTCTCGGATCGACCAAACCCTCATCACACCCTCCCGAAGGCCCCGCCGTCGCATTTGCGAAAGCGGCAGCACGTGCGTGTCGTCGTGAGGATTAAGCGAGCGAAGGCGCGGGAAGCCCTGAGAAATGAGCCCGGGACGCAGGCACCTGGGTTTTTTTTTAACTCTCGCAATTATTGGCGTCACGAAAGCCGAAGCATTCGGAAGCGTGACAATTGGCACCTCAACACGCTCTCAAAACACGTTCGGCCTTTTCATTCTGATTCTGGGTAGAGGGCGTTTCGCGGCTCTAAACAATCCAGGCATTTCACAGGCCATTTTACTGCGTTCTCTTGATTTTTAAGATGGATATATATATATATATATATTCACCATTTTAACATTTCTGGAATGGAGGCTTACCTTACAATCGATGTGTACATATGATGTTAATTCGTACTGGTAGAGAGCTAACTACATGGCAGGTGCTCAAGATATGTGAACAAATTACATATATGAACAATAAACATATGTATATATATATATGTGTACCTGTGTGTGTATATATATATATATTTATGTATATATTTTGTAAGACACGCTGTTATGCTCTCTTGGGGTTCACACTGAGACGGGGAAGGCAGACAATAACTATATATCTGTCGGGCTATTACTGCTATGAAGAAGAGCAAATCCGCACAGGGGGATAGAGAAGGGTGACCGTCTGCAGTTTTATAAGTGGTGGTCCAGACGGCCTCCCCAGAAGCTGACCTTTGAGCACGGGGCTGAGGCAGGGGAGGGAGCGAGCGCGCTGGAATTTGGAAGCCCGGGCGGCAGGTAGAAGGAAGGGCAGGTGTAGGCTCAGGTGCAAAGATGCATATCTCTGGGAGCGAGTCTTGAGTCTTGTCACCTCGCCTCGCCTTCCCTGAAAAGCCGTCATTCGGTCATTCGCGCAGTGCTCTCCCGGGGCTGCGGAGAAGTGCCCTACGTGTTCGGTGGGGTGTGATGGGAAGTCATGGTGCCGGGGTTTGGACCGGCAGGGGACAGCGGTGAGGTGACCGTAAAGAGTTTCCTCTGAAAGCTTAGCGCCTCTGAAATCGCTGATGCTTTCTTGGCCCTAAACCTGCTGTAAACCTATATCCAAAAGCATTGCCTGCCAACAATATAGTAAATTCACAGGTAAGATCCACCCACCTCCCCACCCCCCCAAAAAAATGTGGGAACGTGGGAACCACAGTTGCGGGACCGGTTAAGCCAGTCCCAGCTCCTTCTTCGCCCCTGGCGGGGAAAGCTGAATGGGACGGGGTCTATTTTCATAGAAATGTTCCCACAGATTCAGGATAAATAAATCTATTTGGGTAAAAGCTGCCCAATTTTGCACAGACAGAGGAGACCATGGGGGTAATGAAGCTGTGGTTGGGACAGTCCCCGCCGGGATTCTCGACAAACTGGCCAAGAACGAAGCCGCAGACTCAGCCTCTGCGTGGCGAGGGGCACGCGGCCCCGAAGGCCACGTGCGCATTTGCCGCGACGCTCACGGCGGCATCCTGGAGGCCGCCACGGCCGAGGCCGCACCGCGTTCCAGCTCGCGGGGGCCCCGCGTGTCCTCCCCGTGTGCAGCGGGGGAGGGGGGCAGAGGCTCCGGGAGGTGCCGACGCGGAAGCTCGTCCTGCGTCCCTAAGTCAGGACGTCCCTGGTCCTGACTGTGCGGGGCAGCAGGTGAGTCACTCTCGGACGTGAGTTCGAGTTCACGGGTCCAACGGCTGCTGCTAATCTAACTGCCGTCTCCGATTTCCAAAACCGCGTCCTTCTGGGGACGAGTGAGCAGCAGGAGAGCTGCGGACATGAGTGTGAGTGGGGGCCGGACGGCGCCACGAGGAGAGGATCAACGAGGCTTTTTGGAAGCGAATGCAGCCCGAACGCCGCTGACAGGAAGCGGGGTGAGCAGAACCGGCAAGGACGAGAGCGAGGGCAAAGGGCTCTGCGGCACCCCCCTATCTCCTTGGGGTCTCCCCGAATCGCAGCACGATGCAATCAATCGTCGGTGACAAGGACATCGCGGAGAACATTTTTACATTTTGTTCTTCAGACCCTCTTTTATAAGGCGTGGACGCGACACCTCTTCCACAAACATGCGTTAACTAAGGGGTGTGTGTGTGTGTGTGTGTGTGTGTGTGTGTGTGTGAGAGAGAGAGAGAGACAGTGTATGAGATACTGACAGGGGTCTGCTTTAGTTTTCCGGGACATTTGCTTAAGACGCGGATAAAATGCTGCTCCACCTGCTCCACCAACACGTCCATAACCATAAGGCCCCGCCAACCCCAGACTCTGCCTTTATTTGCAGATGAAAAAGAGCCGGGTCTAGGGCACACGTGCGTGGGGAAGTCACTCCTGCGTGCGGACCCCCTTCCCCCAGGCTCTCGGGCGGCCTCGGGGGGCTGGGAGGTGGTGTCTGCTCATCTCCTCTGACCCGGCCGTGACTCGCCCATCGGCAGAGGAGTTACGGCTGGGAGTGGGGACGAGGTGCCCTCTCTAGCCGAGAACTTCCCCGTTACATCCCTTCCCCGCCCCCCAAATTCATGTTAAAATCCCGCCCCTCAGTGGGACGGCGTCAGGAGCTGGGGCTTTTGGGAGGGTGAGGAGGCCGCGAGGATGGGTCCCCGTGATGAGATGAGTCCCTCTATCACATGGACCCCACGGAGCTCTTGCCTTCCTCCTGTTATGCAGAGGCAAGGACAGGTCGGCCGTCCGCAGCGGGGAAGAGGGACCTTGCTGGCCCCCGATCGCGGACTTCCAGATTTCGGAACCGTGAGGAGCACACGTCCGGTGTTTCTAAGCCACCCGGTCGGTCTACAGTATTCTGACAGGTGGGAACACGTCACACACGGATTCCACTGAGTGAACTCAAATGTATGTGGCCGGAGAGGGGGAAGAAGTGAGAGAAAGAATGAGAGAAAGAGGCGGCGGAACAAAAAAAAAAAAAACACAAAACAATCCAGACTCCCCGGGATGTTTGCCCCAAGGGCTGACTTTCAAAGCTAAACTCCAAGTGAGATGCAATTCGCCTGTGCACGTGTGTTTCACTGGATACAGCGGACGGGCTTCTGAAACATTGGATATGGAGAGAATTTTCTAAAAATCCTTTCTGCATACATCTGCAGAAGCTCACGGCTCGAAGGTGTCCATTGGTCTTCGTCCGTCCGGGCTGCTGTCACGAAGTGCCATGGGCTGGGTGGGGGGGGGGGGGTCTGAAGCCGCACTCATTTGTTTCCCCACAGTTCTGGAGCCTGGGAGTTGGGAGTCTGAGAGCTGGGTGCCGGGGTGGCCGGGTTCCGCTGGGGGCCTTCACACTGCATCCTCGCATGGCAGAGAGAGAGGGCTCCGGTCTCTCCCTCGTCTCACAAGGACACTCGCCACCCTCTCGAAGCCTCGTTCTCACGACCTCGTCCAACCCTCAGCATCTTCTAAAGCTCCCCTCCGCCCCGCACCCCTTAATACTGTCACGTTCAGAGTTAGGGCTTCGACATATGAATTTGAGGGGATGCGAACATTTAGTTCATACTGCCAGCTCCAAGCCCATCCGTGAAGATCAGGATCCTTCGGTAAAATGCAACGTTGGTTCCTAACCCCTCAAATGGCTCCTTCTGGTAAGTCTGAGTTTCCAAGTCTCGGATGTTCTTACATTCATGAAACCAAGGGGGATTCGGGGGATGTATGCCAGCCCCCTCTTTATACAGGACAAAGGGGTTCGAGGCCCAGAGAGGCCAGGTGACTCACTCAAGGTCACGCAGCGGGAGCGAGGCAGAGCCGAGCCTTGAACCTGAGTGTCTGGTCTTTTTGGCCACGTGGCTCTGGCCGACATTCACGTGTGCTGCTTGGAATGGGTGAGCCGGTGTGGCTGGAGCCCGTGAATCCGCTAGTTATCCGAGCCTGTAGTTTTAATGCCCTATTTTCTGGAAGTCAAAACTATATCACCAGGGAGTTACTCTCTATTATTACAGGAGCCATCTCTACTTTATTTATATTTCGCAGCAAAATGGTTTAAATCAAATGTGCTTGGGCACAGAGGAAATTTGACCTGAAGAGGGTTTTTTTTAAATTTTTTTTTTGTGGCAGGAAGAAGAGCCAGCGGATACTTATTCCCTGCCTTTCAGAGACCGGTCACGTCTTGGTACAAGGGGACTCGTCAATACATCTTTCATAAGAGGGCTTCTCTGCACAGCGAGGTGGAAAATCTTCCCAGCGACTCCGGCTGGAAACTTTACCCTGAATAAAAGAGGGGATTGATCAGGCTTTGGATCGCTTCTCAGTCCCGGGGCCTTCCTGTGCCAAGAGGAGGCAGAATCCACAAATGGCATTCAGCGGGGCAGTTGCTCTTGGAGAGAGGGGAGTAGGGGCTAGCCTGGCCTCTGAGGAGTGGGCGGGGAAGGCTTCTGTGTGCTCAGCCTTCCCCCCCTGGGGTCAGTCTGCTTGGGGGGGCTGATGCCTGGGAGTCTCTACGAGAAAGAGTCCTAAGAGGAGTCAGAGGGAAGACATTGCTGGTTTTCACACCTGGGGCCTGTGGGGTGGGAGCTACTGGTGTCTAGTATGCAGAGACCAGCGACGCTGCTAAATACCCCGCAAGGCCCGGGACAGCGTCCTCTCCCCCGCCCGACAGAGGAGGATGCCGAGGAGAATGTCAGTCGTGGGTCACAGATGACCAATCCTGCCTTCGACGCTGCTGCTCCAAGTTCTGAGGTCGTGGAACATGGGGCAGGCACGGGACAGGCGGAAGCGAGCAAGCCCTTCCCGTCATCTCCCCGGAGCTCTTCCTCTCGACCGACCGTCTGCTCCTCACCCGCTCCTCTGTGAAGGGCGGAGGGGCTTCTAGGACAGTGTCTTCTCGCTTGGCTCCAAGGCGGTTGGAATGCAGAGAGGACCGAAGCTCCACCTGCATCCTCACAGGCCGAAAGATCACCCCCATCCTCAGCTCCTCCCCCATTCCCTGGGCGCGTGAACTTGAATGTGCGCCTTCTCCGATCCAAGCATCCGTTTCAACGTTGGGACAAATGGGATTATGGAACCTAATTGAAACTGGAGTTGCCACGAGGATTCGATGTCAGTATCCTTACCAGTCCCTGGCACATAGCAGATGCTCAGTAAACGGGATTCGTTATTTTCTCTGGGGGAAGATAGTGTCCATCTCCTCCAATCGTCACGAGGAGTAAAAGCAAACAAGGACTGGGTGGCATGGAGCCCAGGGCCACAGCTGATACTGAGAACAGAGGCGAAAGGTCACCGATACACCGGACGTGAATGATAGACAGAGAGACATGAAGATTCGTGCAAAAGCCTAGCGTGCAGAGAACGCTCAACTGGTGTTTGAGAGGAGGAGAGGGGGAGACTCGGGCACGCGAAGGGTCGGTGACGGGGTTTCTCAGCCTCCGCATGGCCGACACTGGGGGCCAGAGGAGTCTTGGCTGGGGGCGGGGGCGGGCGTCCTGGGCACCCAGCGGTGGTTAGCGGCACCTCTGGCCTCTACCCACTGGGTGCCGGGAGCCTCCTTCTCCTTCCGCCCCAGGTGTGCCGACCAGAAATGTCTGTGGACGTGGCCACATGTCCCCTGGGGGCATGGTCGTCCCTGGCTGAGAGCCACTGGTCTGAGAGTGTCTGACACACAGTGGGCCCTCACTCAGCAAAACGCGTCGGCAGGGGCCAGGGAGAGAGGGGGAAGGCACGCCTCAGCCCCGCTGGCCTCGGCCGCTTCAGCCCGGCTCTCGCTTACGTCGGACGAGGGGCTGAGACGTGGGGGGGCGCTGCCCGTGGACGGACCCCCGCGTGGCGCCTCCGAGGCGGAGGGCTGCCACCAGCCTGTGCCGTCGGCCTCGCTACCAGCGCGGACCGAGGAGCCACGTCTCCAGCCCCGAAGGGTTCATGTGGCTCGCCCCGCCTCTCTCCCTTCAAGGACGCTCTCCGGAAGCCTCTGGTCCCAGGGGGTTTGATGCTCCCGTTTCGTGGGAACGGCAGTCACTGCCGTCGAGAAGCTGAACGCATAGGGAGTGAACGTGTGTGTCGGTGGGTTTGGGCTTAGAGCTGGAAAAACCCGGGCCCCTGTCTAGCATCGGAACGAGACCTTGGGGCAGGTGTCGAGGGGGGACAGGAAGGGAGAAGCAAAATGCGCGGTCACAGGTGCCCAGCTGGAGGGACCGCTGGGAACGGGGCTGGCAGGGGCGAGAGGCCATGTGAGCTCGAAGGCGGCTGGGCTCGGGGGGCCGGGGCGGGAACACATGGCCCCTGCAAAGGCGGAGGCAGCTCGAGACCTCTAGGACCCGCCTGTGGGAATGAGCTGCAGGTGGGCTGAGTCGCTGGACACTTCCTCAACACCCTCCTGTCCATCACGTCCCAGAGCTGGTCTTTCCCGAGCCTTACGTCCCCCGCCCCGGGTCCACCCCCTTCTCTCTAGGTCCACTCTGGCCGGCAGACACACAAGGGCAGCAGATTCTCGGCTGACCCCCGCCCTTCCTCCCATCCCTTCCCCACCTGCAGCCAGCATGATCCTTCAGAAAGGCAAATCGGATGCTACTCCTTTGCTTAAAACCCTTCCATTTCTTAGATAGAGATGGAATTCTTACTGCAGCCTGTAAAGCCTTGCATGCCTGACTCCTGCCAGCCCTCCACTCCCTCTCTCCTTCTCCCTCCCTCCCTCCCTCCCTCTCTCTCTCTCCCCCCTTAGCATTCTCTCCAGGCATCATCAGATTCCCACTGAGAACAGGGCCTTTGCACATGCCACTTCCTCTTCCTGTAAGAACCCGCACCCTGCCCGCACTTTGTTGCAGCTCACTCATCGCTCCCCCACGGAAACCGCTGCCCTTCCCTGGAGTTCCACAGCTAAACAGCTTCAGAACGCCCAGACTCCCCTCCCATCGCGGTCATCACTGTCCTGCTCCATGATTGACACCCGTCCCCAGGAAAGGATGCTGCTGCCTGAGGACACAGTGCGCACCCATGTGGCCCATCGGTGCGTCTTTGTTCCTGTATGGTTCGGCAAACGTTTGCAGAAGAGATTTTAAAAATGCATGAACAGGAGAAAGAAGGGAGAGGCTCATTCCCAGTTTAGACCGAGAGTGTCCCTTTCGGGAGTCACGTCCTGTGACTCCATTCCAGGACCCCGCCACGTCTGGGAGGAACGGGTGGCTGGGAACAGCCTCCTTCCCCTCCACCTCCCTTTTACAGTGGCAGCGAGATGACCATGGTCCCCCGGGATCCTCCCTGTCTTCCGTCCCGTCAATTTGAAGAACCACAGAATAAGGGGTCCCTGCAAATGCACCCACTGTTTCGATAACAGTAACACATCGCCAAGCGCCTACAGCCCTGGCAGCAGAAGGGAGAGGTGGAGAGGACTCAGGAGCCCCGAGGCGTCGGCATCCTCTGGGGGTTCACTGGAAACCCTGGATCCAGGCTCTACCCAGAGCTGCTGAATCAGGACCCACTGTGAACGGGATGCGAGGTGACGTGTGCTAACATGTGAGACATGCTCGCCTTACAGCAGGCTCGTCGGAACCCCCCAGAGGATTTGCTGGGCTGCAAATAGCTAGACCCCACCGGGCTGCAACCCCAGTTTCTGATTCAGGAGGTCTAGGGTGTGGCTGAGAACTGCGTCTCTCTCCTGTCCAGGTCTGTGTGCTGGTCTAGCCTCGCACTTTGAGAACCACTGCTTTACAGCCTTATGGGGCCCAGGGGAGCTCGGCGGGGCCCAGGAAGGCCTTCCAGAAGAGTCAAGGCGTGAGCCGGGAGGATGAAGATGCGCTGGGCTCACGACGGGGGTTAGGTAGAGGGGCATCCTCCGCAGAGGGCCCTGCATGAGCAGGACTAAGCAGCGCGAAGCAAGGCTCGCTCTGGGAATGCATTCATCAGCTGCGCCTGGAGCTCAGGGGACCCAGGGCTGGGGGCTGGGGGAAGGGGGTGACCCGGGGGTCACAGAAACTCGGCTCCTCTTTAGCCCGAAAGATCTCTCGTGGCACAGCACTGTCAAGGATGGGATAAAACACCCCAAATTGTCATCGACACCATCTCCATGGTCACTTGAAGCCGGGTAGGGCTTACCGTGCCCCAAGCCTTCTTCCAAGGCCTTACAGACCTTAACATACTTTGCTTTCTTTTTCAACTTTTTACAAGAAATAATTATAGACTCATAGGAAGTTGCCAAGGTCAGACCGAGGATTCCGTGTGCCCTCGCCTGCCTCCGCCAGGGGTGACTTCTTGGGTAACTGCAGTGCCATACCAAGGCCAGACTATCAACATCGACTCACCCCCTTAACCAAACCACAGACCTTATGAGGTTTCCACGTTTTCCACGCATTTGTGTGTGTGTGTGTGTGTATGTGTGTGTGTTACCATTTAGTTCTCACGGCAACTCTATTATGAGCCCATTTTGCAGATGAGGAAACTGAGGCACAGAGAGCGTACACTTGCACAAGTAGAAGTTGGAGCGGGCCTCGGATTCAGGAAGCCTGGCTCCAAGCCACCAGCTTCCCTGGCCAGTTCCGGTCGTTCCGCAAACTCTCATGGCCCTGGGAGGCTTCCGTGCATGTCTGTATCTGGAAAGGACTTCTGGGCACCAAGCGGAGGGTCTAGTCCCGTCCCAAAGTGCCAGGTCCACTGGGGAGAAGCCCCACTGGCAAGGAGAAGGAAGGGGGTCGCGTGGCAAAGCTGGGGGCCAGGGCAGTGGCCACAGACGCCCTGCCCGGCCCTGTCAGCTCCTAGGCATGCTCCCTCCTGGCTCAAAGACGCGCCTGCCCACCGGGCCCCAGGTACCCGGGCTGGTTCACAGGGCTGGCTTGGGCTGTCTGCCAGTGTCAAGACCAGACAAGAATCTGCTGTTCCACGTCCCAGCCCCTGCCCGGGAGCCTGGCAGCCTCACAGCGGTCTGCTTGTGAGGGCGGGAAGGAGGAGGCCGGGTGCGCGGCCTTCCTCTGGGCCAAGCCAGCAGGGGCCGGGGCGGGGGTGGGCGGGAGCGGGGAGAGAGGACACAGCAAGCCCTCACACCGCCGAACAAGGCCTCCCTCACGAACGGGCCTCCCTCCGCCGCCGGGGCCGCCGGCGACCTGCCGGACAAGGCCTCCCTTCTGCTGCCGACTTTTATGGCGACTTGGGCTCTGTGGAAGGGAATGTCCCCAGGCCGTACAAACACGTCCAGGTGACTGATGGACGTGGACACGGATGGCTCGGACCCCCCGCCGCCGGACGGTTTGCGGGCAGATCGCTGGGGCCGGGGGCGAATTCCTCCCTTCTTAAGTGTGACATTCCACTCCCTTACAATGCTGTCGGTGTGGCGAGACAAACATAAATAAATAAATAAATAAATAAAACTCTCCTTTGCTTCGGGGAAAAAAGTGTTCAAACCATAGGAAAACAAAGTTTCGAAAAATCCACTACGGAACTGGGAGCGATTTTGTCTCGATGGGAGCAACATCCCCCTGTCGGGCCTGATAAATATTCTTATCTCTTAACCTCCCGGAGCCTCCCCTGTTCCCTCCCTGGAAAGTGTGGGTTAGGCTAGAAGGGTACCCCCAAACTGTTAACCTACAGAGCTCTGCGTGGGAGCGAGTGGAATTGGGAAGGCAGAGTTTGGGGGGGGGGGGTGGGTCTTTGCTTATAATCTGTCCAGAGATTCAAAAACACTGTCTTGGACAGGCCTCATCGAAGGGTCAAGGTCACTAATTATAAGTCAGCCCGCTCTGGGAAGGTCGTGAGCGCTGGCCGGGGCCCGTCCAGCCAAAAGGAACATGAAAACCTTGTGGTTTCAGAACATTCCGCAACAGGTCAAAACAAACGCGCCGCCCCCTTCGTCACCAGTTTTGACTTCTAAAGTCACCCCTGTCCAGGAGTCCCTACAGAGCTCTCTGCTGACTTCGGATCAGGAGATTCCGCAGAAAGTCTGGGAGCGGCAGGCCCTCGGTTAATGGATCGTGGTCCTGGAGTGTGCCCAGGGCTCTCCCTCCGCTGGCCGGGAGCCCGGCGGGCCCATCCGTCACCCACACACTGGCCGCCCCGGCTGCCGCGAAGGGGGCCGCGTGAGCGGGCAGCCCAGCCCGGCTGCACGTGCCGACGCGAAGTCATCGTCAGAGCCGCCTACAAACCGCTAGGTCCTAGATCCCGGAACGGGTTCTCCTCGGAGGGCGTCGACAGGTCTGCTCTCCAGAAGTAGATGCACGCGTAGCTGAGAGTAGCGTGTAAACCAAATTGCAAGTTATACCCTCCCGTGGCTTCCCAAGGAAGGCCTGCGCCGAAAGCCGCGGCAGCCAGAAAACCACGACTCTCGGGACAGAAGATCGAGAACCGCGGCGAGGGAGGGGAAACTTTAGAAACCGAAGCCAGGAGAATGACTCGATTGACAGCCGATGAGGCTCCGGGCTTCCCGGCGGCCAAAGCCAAAAGCGACGTGCTGCGTTATCTCACTCAGGATCGGACGTCTTTGGCTGATACCCCGAGGGGTGTGAGGAGCTACTGGCCAGCTTTGCGCCAAGGCCTGATCTCTTCCACCTTAAAAGCGCGGCTCTGTGAGAGCCGTCTGCCGGGGCGCAAAGGGAGGAGGAGGCAGGCAAATCTGGAGGCCACAGCAAGACGCCGCCGAGAGATCGCGGAAACCCTTAGAGTCACATCCGGTCTAGTTCCCGGGCCTGGCGTGCTCGGATCCTGCCTCTCCACGCAACCCCGACGCGCATCTCCTTCCCTCCCTCCGGCGACCTTGATCTCTGTCCACTCCTTACCCGGTGCACCTGTCACCTCGGGCATCTGCACATCCTATTCTCCCGCCACCCTCATCCTTCGTGACTCGGCTTAAATGTCAGCCCGCGGGGCGCCCTGCCCGAGACCTTTTCACACGCGGGACCTCTCTTAATTCCGGGTTCTTCTCCGTCTTTGCTGGCACCCCGACACAGCACCCCGTTGCTGCAGTCCCGGTTTACTCACTGGCTGCTTGATCTGGACCCGTCTCTCTACCAGGACGTCTACTATTCCACGAGGACAGAGACACGCCTTCCGCCACATTCCCTCCAGCACCGCGGCCTGGGCCACGACACACGTGAAGTGCTTAATAAACTCTGGTGAGTAAGCGAACCGCACGAGGGAGACACAGAATGACGCCTGATTTAGGAAAAAAGAGGCCCAGAGAAGTCAGGAGATGGTGGACCCCACCCAGGTCTGGCTCCAAGGCCAGCTCCCTTGACCCTTACATCCCATTTGCTCTGGACTCAAACCGGAAGACCTTGCTCTGGTCTGACTTTGCGAGATCCTCGCCACTGGGTTAAACCGGGACATGCGTGCCTTGACACGGGGCCGACGACCTGCAGAGCTCCCAGAAGACACTAGAAGAGGGTCAGGAAGTGGCAGGCGTCCTGGGCTCAGGCCCCGGCAGAGTGCGAGCGCAAAGGGGGTATTAGACGAGACCCCGCTGGGGATGGCCTTCCTGCTGCCATGTTTCACTGCTCGCGACATAACCTGTGCTCCCCGAGCGCACGGCCCTTGTCTGATGAGTTTTCTGGGCTGCGGCAACCCAGCAGCGGAATCCACAGGACATTCGGTCTGTTGACTCTGCCTTTGGATACCACGTGGGGAAGAGATATCGATACATGTCGTCTGGGCCTGGGGGATGGCAGGCGATGGGCGCTGGGTCTTCACTGAGTGTAGCGGGACAGCTGGGAGGGTAGGGATGCGGCTACCCTGCCTCCCTGCGCCGTGCAGATTTCTCAGAGTCCCGCTCTCCCCGAGGCCCCGTTTGATCTCCGCTCGGCTGGCTTGGAGAGTGGAAGGATTCGGGATAAAGCTAATTTTCCGCAGACGCCGGTCTCTGAAAAGAACTGACTTTTAAACCCCAGACGGGCTTAATGGGGCCTCTCCTTGTTGGCGACGATGAACGGCGATGTGACTCCGTTTCTAGGTGTGTGCCGGCTGCCACCTCTTCATGGTTCTTTGAGCTGTAACGTCTCCTTGGGTCATTTGTGATGCGAGAGGAAAGGCGACCATTGAGATTCATGACGGATAGGTAGTAAGTAGACCAGAGGCCGGGGGAATGAATGCTCCAATAAGAAGCAACTATCAATAAATAATGAGAGCCAATATTTACGGGACCCGGCACATGCGGCGGGCACCGCGTGGATGTTTACATAGGGTATCTCGTTAACCTCATGTGTTCTTCCATAATTAGGATAAAATCCAAGCTCCTTATCACGTCCTTCCAAGGAGCTCCTACAAGATTCGGATCCCGGGGCCGCCCACCTCTATAAGCTCCCGTCCCCTCCCAGCACCCATCAGCTAAGTTTCAACCACAAGAAGCCACGCCCATTCCTGCCTCAGGACGTCTGGCCACGCCCCTCCTCTGCCGGGAGAACTTCCCCTGCATCCTTGAAGATGTCCGGCTTCTTCTCATCGTTCTGAGCTGGGCTCAGACATTGCCCTGTACACAAGCCATCGCCCATCTCCTCACTAGGCTCAGTCTTTTTCCTAGCTCCGCCGATCCACTTCCTTGAAGTTTTCTTGCGTATGTGTTCGCTTGGGTGTTTATAAGTCGGTTTCTCCCTGCTAAGCTCCCTGAGGTCAAGGACCTTGGGCTCTTAGTGCGCCCAGTGCCTGGAGTGATGCTGGCTCGTGGTGGAGACCGAATAAACCCTCGGGCACACAACGGGAGGGGAGCTGGGACTGGAACCTGGGTTTGGTTGCTCTCGCACCGAGGCCTGGGCTCCTAACCACTGGGCGACGTGGCCTCGGCACAGAACCCCCTGCTGAGTCGGCCGGAGCGGACTTCGCCGCGAGGCTGAGGCTCTATGTTGTTTTGGAAACCACGTCCTAAGAAACCGCCTGGGCTCCTTTGGCGATGCCTCCGGGTTTCCGTTCTCTGCCTGACGAGCTGTAGGTCTGTTTCCCGAACCCTGAGACCAAGCCGGAGCCTCAGCCAGAGGCAAGGTCATGCGATGCGGGCGTCGATGACGCTGACCCCAAGGCACTGCTGCGACTCGGTCCATGGATTCTGCAACGTATACTGAGAACCTCCGGGCGTTTTGGACGATGCGGAGACAAAGCAGAAGGGCGTCGTGGGGAAAAGCGTGGGCCGTGCGAGGTCCCTCCCGGGGCTCTGCTCACCCCCTTGCTGGGTGAGCTCGAAAGAGCTGTCCCCACTTTCTAGGCCTCAGTTTTCACGTATGTAAAACGGGGATAATGACTGTCCATCAGTAGCAAAAAGCTTACTTTCAATACTGCATCAAGAAATACACAAAGAATGTTTGTTATGGCGCCTGACACTTTGCGGGCAGCCGACAGGAAGTCACGGAAGGTTTATCGGATGCCTGTTACGTTCGAGGTGCAGCGGGTGCCTTCCCCGAGAGTCTCGCTAGCTCTGGGACCCCAGAAGCACGACAGGGCCCTGTCTTATTTGCATTTCCCCAACTGCACGTGGGAACACACGGGGCGACCTGTGGGCAGAGTGTGAGGCGGGGGTTGTTCTGGGACGTCGCGGGTCAAGGCCACATAGCCTGGATCCGAACTCTGGCTCCGACGCGAGCTGTGGGGCCCTGGGGAGACGACGTGTCTCCACCGTCTTTCTGGGCCTTTCGCTTCTTAACCACCAAACGTGTCACCTGGCAGCTTTCCACTGCTCTAACTTCACGCCCCGTCCCCTCCCCGCCATACTTCTCCAATCACTCTGAGCAATCTGAGCCTTGGGGAGTTTGCCTCCCTCCCTCCCACACGGGCTCCTCCGACACTCCCCGGCCGCCCTGTATAAAGCGGCCCCATCCCTTAGACCTGACGGCAGCGCCTTATCACCACCATTCAACACGCGTAGTTATGTATTAAGTGCCGTTTCCCGGCCGTCTGTCTGGTCCTTCCGCAGAGTATGCGATCGTAAGCCTCCTCAGGAAAGGGAACCCTGCCCGTTTCGGTCAGCCTTGTACTCCCAGAGCCGAGCATAACGCCCGGAACACAGCAGGTGCTCAATAAGAAGGTTCGCTAAGCGAAAGGGTGGATGCGTGGTCATCTGCACACACAGAGGCCTTCATCCGACCCACTCTGCAGAACGCAGACACGCTGCTCCCAAAGCCGGTTCATTTCCTGCCCCACCCCCCCTCAAGCCAGGGACCTGGGCCCTTGGCCACCTGACCTGAGTTTCTTAACCACACTGCGCCTTCCTTCCTTGCCTTGCCATTAAGATGGGCTTAAGGACAGACAGTACCTGTCTCCTAGAGCTCAGCATGAAATGAGTTAACATATGTGAAGCACTTAGAATTATGCCTCGTTCGTAGATGAACGGCACCTCGCAGGCATTAGCAGTGGTAGTCACAGTCCTGTCCCTAGCGTTCCGCGGCACGTAAACAGGAAGTCTGCCCAAGTACCTCACCTTTCGCACAGGTATGTCGGCTCCTCCGCTACACAGTGTTTGTCGACCCCGGCAGCCCGTTAGAATCACCTGGGGAGCTTTAAACCAGCGGTCCCCAACCTTTTCATTGCCGTGGACCGGTGCGCCTGTGAGCATCGACTGCCGGCTGATCTGAGGCGGAGCTGAGGCGGCGATGCTGGCGCTGGGGAGCGGATGGCCCGCCACTCCCCTCCTGCCGTGCGGCCTGGTTCCTAACAGGCCACAGACCGGTACCGGTCCACGGCCCGGGCGTTGGGGACCCCTGCTTTAGACCATCCTGATGCCCGGGTAGCCTCAGACCAACGGCATCAGCATCGCTGGGGGCAGAGGGAGGCGGGAGCATCCTTTGTTTTTCTTTTCATCTCCCGGGGTGATCCTAGTGTGGAACCGAAGCCGAGACCGCGGCCAGCTCCCCCTGCTCGAAGGACCGCCCAACTATCTGCGATGGCCCCTCGCCGCCCACGCGATTTTGCTGTATTTACTCCAATATCCTACGCTGCTCGTTCCCAAATCAGCAGCTGGTCTACCCGTTCTATTTCGCTCTAGAGCTGTGGTTCTCAACTGGGGGCCATTTTGTCCCTTCCCATGGGACACTGGCAATGTCGGGAGGCATTCTGGGTATTACGACTTGGAACAGAGGGGCGACCGGCACCCAGTGGGTAGAGGCCAGGGGTGCTGCTAACTGCTCTACAACGCACAAGGCGGCCCCCAGGGAAAAGCACGATCCAGCCCCAAATGGCAATAATGCTGAGGCTGGGAAACCTCGCCACGGAGTTATCCTTTCTGTGGGCATGGGGAGGACAACGAGGAGCCGCAGACAATGCGGAAGATGGAAGAAACAGCGAAGGGAAGTTCTCATTACTGAATATCGAGGTCCGGCCACGCGCCAAGCAGATGCTTCACGAGTAATGACAACAATGTCTAGTGTCGTCTGAGCACCTGTGACAGGCCCCGACCGGGCCGACGTGTCTCAGTTAAGCACGAGGCGATTCTCAGTTAGGGGATACTGCCCCAGCTTCGCACATCGGAAAGCAGGGACGGCGAGGCTAGGGGGCGAGGCCAAGGCCACAAAGCTCGCACACGGAACTCCAGCGCATGTCGTTCGACTCCGAGGTCAGGGCCGCCCCAGCTCACACGTCCCGCGCCTCACCGTCGGCCGGGCAACGTTCTGACCGCCGAACACGCGCAGACCAAACGCTCCGACGAGCGGACTAGGTTCTGGCACCGTTATCACCATTTTACAGGCCGGGAACGTTGGGGCGGAATGGCATGAAGCCACTGGGACCTGCTCACACAGCTGGTAAGTAACGGAGATGGGGCTTGAACCCAGGGAGCTCATATCCAAAACCTGGCCCCTTCCCACCTCACTTGGTTGAGAATGAGCAGGGCGGATCAAACGCCTCTCTGCCTCAGGACCTTTGCACGAGCTGTTCCCGCCGCCTTCGACACCCTTCCTCTCGTCTCTCTGTCCAGCTCACTCTTTTTCACCCTCTGGGCCTCAGCTGCCACCTCGCTTTCCTGGGCCCCTCTCCCTGCCCCTCAGCCCGGACGAGTTCCCTTCGGGGAACCCTCCCCTCTCTCCCCTTCACAGCGTTCGACGACTTTACAGTGAACTCGTCGCTGGGGCCAGTGTTCCGTCGGCATAGGTTTGCCCCTCCAGACTGCAGACTCCGTGCGGGCCAGAACTGTGCCTGCCTTCGCAGGCCCTGGGTTCCCAGGCCCCCCCAGGGGTGGGTGGGGTGGGGATGGGGAATGCCTGGAGCAAAATCGGTGCTCCATAAGCACTTCTGGCTGAATGCGTGAAGCAGAGGAACCGAGGCCAACAGAGCAGCTGGTGCCTATCCGGTCCGTTTCCCCATTCCCGGGAAGGGACGGGGCCGCCCAGCGGAGCCCTGTCCAAACGCCTCCGTGACAGGTCAAGGCTGCAGCGCTCTGCGGCCGAGCAGGGCCGAGGGCCATAAACCAGCTCCCCGAGCCACCCCCCGCACCCCACCCCCGTCTGCATGGCGGCGAGTCTTGATCATTTTCCAATCGACGCTGGTTGAGTTCTAATTGATTTTCTAGGACACCCCTTCTCCAGAAGGGAGAATGGCTCTGTTTACTGGGGCCGAGCGTACAGGACAGGCCTTTTTCTTCCTGCTGTATTTAATGCTGCTGCTAATCACGGAGATTAGACTAAAACAATTACAACGGCTAATTAAAGAACAATGCGGTTTTTGGCATCTTCGCGCAGACGGCACCGTTGGGAATTCCTAACTCGGGCAAAGCAGGGATAATTAAAACCCCGCTCTGCACGCTCCACTCCGGCAGCTGGATCACGCTGATTAAACTGCAAATAAAGCACATGAAACCGACGCTTTGTAGTCTATCCAATTTCATTTAAAAGGGCTTTTAACTGATTCATAAACAGAGAAGCCGTAAACAGCACATTATTTAACTAGAGCCAGTTAGTTTATCATCGCCGTTCCCTTCGATCTCGACACCGGACGCGTGTGTGTGCGCGGCCCAGGGGGCGTGAGGCTGGCGGACTCTGAGGGGCCACTCCAAAGTTAGGTACCCTCTCCTGCTCACTGGCACCGGGACATCACGAAAGTCCCGCCGTTGTCTCTGGGCTTAGGATCTTGCTGCAAACAAACTAAAAATACATCTACTGCCCACGTACCCCCCCCCCCAAATGCTCAGGTTTACCTAGAGCCAGCTCTCGACTCCACGTCGAGGACAGACGGTGGGGAAAGTGCCAAAGTACGGCCAACGTCGGAAAAGAGAATGTTTGGCTTGAAAACATAGACCTAAGTTATTCACAGCCGGCCAACGTCAGAGCTAAAATGCAGCCAGCCGGTCTCTGCCGAGCAAGAGAAAGCCTCATTCTCCGGTTACCGGAGGACTTGTCACAACAGCTGGATACAAAAGCAGGTTTGCTGCTCGCAGAGAGACTCTGACACCCTCAGATCCTGCTGACGACACTTCCTGACTTGGCCTGACAAGCGTGGCCATGTGGTTTGCTCGCCCCCTCTTTCCCTTGCTACCGGATCAGAGGAAGGGATAATGAGGAAAAAAAAGAGAGAGTGAAGGAAGGAAGAAAAAGAGGGCAGACGAGGAAAAGGAGGGAAAGAGAGAGCGAGAGACGTGCTCTTTGAAAGCAGCAAAAAGGGACAGAAAAAGAAAAATACGACAAGAGAGGACACGCGGGAGCTTTAACTGCCCGGCACTGCACCGGTAGGCGATCCAGTAAGTGTCTTTCTCTCCCTGCGTTGGACCCTGGATGTGAAAGCCTTCTCCCTTACCCCCGTCTCTGATTGTTTTGTAAAATAAACCAACAACAGCAAAAATAAAGTATCGGAAGAAGAAGAAGAAGAAGGAGGAGGAGGAGGAGGAGGAGGAGGAGGAGGAGGAGGAGGAGGCGGCGGCGGCAGAGATGGAGATGCCTGGGTGCCGTGCGATGTCCAGTGACTACAGAAGTTTCTAGAAGCTTTCCCCCCTCGACTTCTGAATTTGTCTCAGGACACCCAGTGACAAACACTTGGTGACGGGCACTGATCCGTGGACCACACTTTGAGTAGCTCCCTGCTCGGAGGTCCCCCACGGTCCCTGGGAATGCACTGAGTCACACTCACAATATTCTATGTAATGTTCCCCACATGTTCTTGGGGGACAAAAAAAAATATGTAGGTTTTTAAATGCATATCAATGTGGAAAACAGACCCAGGGAGAAAAGCATCGAAGATTAGAGTTCATGATTTTACTTCTCTCTCTCCTTCTCCTTTTCCCCAAGCTTTTTCATATAATAATTATTTTAACATAAAGTTACTTTTAAAAGAATATTTCATCTATGACGGCGAAGGAACAGATGCTTTATCAGAATATGACTTAAAGTAACTTATACATAAGTATTTACCTATAATGTTATGATTACTAATTACTAGAAAATATAATAACTGTCTCAAGTGGTTCAGTAAGTTACATATCTGCATGCAACCCCATGATGAGAGTTTGTACAACAAATTAACATGCTTGCAAACAATACGCAATGATTTAAGGAGATGTTTTTGTAATTTGTCGAACAACATTAAATTGCCAATATTCAACCCTTTTCGATCTGCAAAAACAGCAGTTTCATATGGTTTGACCTAAAATAATGTTAAATGGAACAAAAAGGTCCAAATGAACAGACTTTGAGATGAACTACGTACAAAATGCATGTACATGGAAAAGAAGACTGGAAAAAATATAATAAAAACCGTGGCATGGTGACTCTGTTTTTTTTGGTCATTTTCCAAGTTTCCAACTATGAGAATATAGTTCTTTCCTCAGTAGGAAAAAAAAAAAAATGCCATTCAAATGTTTAATTCAGGGAAATTGCTGGCATTTTTGAGACAGTTTTATCTCAGTTTTTATACCATTAATAAGAATTCCATTACAGGAAGTAGCCACTTCTGAATACTGCGGCTAACTGGTCACTTACTCTGTGTGCTTTTGTGTTGGCGGAGGGAGGGCACACGGCGGATTTGAATGTGTAAGTGTTAACTGCTTGGATCATTGTTACATTTGCTCATCGCCCCTAAGCAGGACCAGGAGGCTGTGACGATGAGGAAGCAGAGGACCACAGTGCCCCACTGGTCCGCATCTGGCAGCCACTGCCCTATGACCTTGGACAGGTCACTTCTGTCCCTATGTCGGCCTCGGTTTCCCCATCTTCAAAACAAAGGGGCTCGAAAGGTCGATTACGAAGCTCCTTCCAACCTCGATCCCATACGGAATCATGATCCTGTTCCGCGACGGCCACAACCGGCTACGGAAGTTGCAGAGCCCGCTGCAAAATGAAAACGCAGGGCCTCTTGCTCAAAAACAATGAGGGGTTTCAAGACGGTGACATCAGGGCATTCTACCGAGGGTCGGGGTCCTACAGAGCATGGAGCTCTGCGCGGCTGCCCAGGGCACCCGTCCGCGAAGCCGGCCCCGCCGGTGGCAGACGGTAAAACAGAAACCGCCACCACGCAAAACGAAAGTGGATTCAAACGTGTTTGGCAGACCAAGTGCGTAGATTACAATAAGAATTACGCGAGGTGGTTAAAACGCCCATCGACGATAATAGTCAACCACTTTCGGGTCCGGCGATTAAACACGAATGACAGCTGCCTTTTCCTTCTCGACTACCATCCGTTTCTATTTTAAAAACATGACTCCGAACGTGAAACGGCGCTCGGGTTTCCCAGGCGCGTCTGCATTCCCCAGGTCTCGAATTCCACCGCGGTGAGCCAAACGCCGCGGACCTTCCCTCGGCCCGCATCTGTCATCGAGATGAAAGCAACGCATAGCTCAAACCGGAGGATGAGACCTGGCATTCTGCAGAGT
Organism: Rousettus aegyptiacus; assembly: GCF_014176215.1. Taxonomy (NCBI): domain Eukaryota; kingdom Metazoa; phylum Chordata; class Mammalia; order Chiroptera; family Pteropodidae; genus Rousettus; species Rousettus aegyptiacus. The sequence goes on from NW_023416311.1 coordinate 4,470,040, forward strand.
CTGAGGCGCCAGGCACACTCGCCATCTGCTTCCAGGGCCTGCTGTAACCTCGGCTGTCAACAGTCGGGACCTTGAGACCGCCGAGGCCATCGGGCAGTGAGCAACGGGGCCCGCCTCCCCGCCTCGGGACGGCATGGGGAGACCATGCATGGTGCGACCTCACTCCCGTGGGACTCAGCTCCACGGGACAGCCAAGGGCAGGGGGGGCACTCAGGCACCCGGGTCCTCGATCGCCACCCACCTACTCTGTGCCCATTTCTTGTGAATCTGGTGGTTTCTGGAGTTGGGAAGCAGAGGAAACAGATCATCCCAGTCAGCCGCGTTGAAAGCAGAGAGGGAGAGCCGTGGGCAAGAAAGGCAAGGGCGGAAAAAACAGGATCGAAAAGGAGACAGAAAGACAAGAAAGATAAAAAACGAAAAATAAAGGAGGCTAGGGCCACCGAGGGAAGAGCTCCGGCATTTCTGACACCGTCAGGGGTCAACAGTGATTTTTGCAGAACTCAAAACCTAGCACCCGAAATGAAAGCGAGATTTCTTTAAGGAAGGTTGAATGCACGCCCAGCCCCGTGAGCCCACTGTTTCAGAAGGCAGGGAAACTGGGCGATACACTTTTGAAAGATTCCCTTGGGGGTAAAACTTAACTCTTGGGAAAGTTACCACGGCCTGGTCTCCCCAGGGCTCCACGCAGCTGCAATTTCATGGTAATTGTGCACGTGCATGTGCGTGCACACACACACACACACACACACCCTGCGTTCACACTCACACGTTGCAGCACGTTTTAGAACTAGTATTTAAGAGCCGTTTTTATCTGATAGTCTAGATACGAAGGTTTGCAAACTTTGCCAGTGAGGGGGTCAGACAGCAAAGACTTCTAGCTCTGTAGGCCATATGGTCTCTGTCACAATAGCTCGGCACTGACGCCGCCAGCGCTCAAAACAGCCTCGGACACCGTGGAACGAGGGGGCGTGGCTGTTCCTAATAAAAGCTCCCTTACGAAAACAGATGGGGGAGGGAGGGAGGGCGAATTTGGCCCGGGGAGCCGTGGGAGCCGCCGGGGACCAACGCCGGGTCTAGAACCCAGAACGCGGGCTCTGGACGGGGCTGGCCCTGGGTTCAAACCATGACTCCACGCTTTCATTACTGAGGCTCGGTTTCCCTCTTTTATAATATGGGGGATAAGAACGTCCCCTTCGTTGGGGTCGTTCTGTAGTATTATGTGTTATGCATAGAAAACATAGTAGAGCATTGAAAAAAAAAATTAGCCGTCTTCCTCCCATCGTTATTTTTTTCTTCTGTATGGTTCTTTTCGAGGTTCTTCATCCATATGGTTCTTTTTTGGTCCACAGTGGTCTCTCTGGAAGCCTGGCTTGTTGCTTCACACCCTCCCCCTGCTCGTAGCCCACAAGTCTGGTACACGGACATCACCAACGGCTTTACCGACAAGGAAACAAGACTCGTAGTAGTGGATCTCATAGCCAGAGGGGTAAAGCACACTCTCGAAACCGGCAACCCCTCCCTGGCTCTGTCTGGCGCGGCCGCCTGCACAAACACGGGCACATGTGACTTTGCAGACGTGCCCACCGAGAAGCCTCCCGCGGGCGAGGAAGGGGTGGTCGATCTCCACGGTCAGGCGTATTATAGCTCGGCCACTTCTTGGGTGGCTAAGCCCAGGTAAGGCACCTACCTGGCCACTCAGCTTAGGTTTCTGCATTTGTGAGATGGGATTAATAACAGGCTAGGTTCTGGAAGGTTCTGCCTTGCAACGTCGAGCACTCAGCACAGGGCCTAGCACGTACGAGGCGTTCCGTGCCTATCCGTGGCACGAGCCAGCGTGGCTCTGAGGACTGAACGAGACCAGTTTTCTGGGACCCAGTGCCCGACATACGGGGAGCTCAATAAATCGTCATTGCTGTCAGTGGCAGGTCCGCACACACGGCCATCTGTGTGACAACCTCTTATGCACATACACACACAAGCACATGCACACGCACATGTACACACACACACACACGCACACACACGGCCGTGAGCTCCGTGAGGGCCGGACCCACATCTGACACGGAGCGTGTGCTCGTTGAAGAATTGCTGGTCGGTTTATGAACATATAAAACGCTCACGTATAAACACGTGGCTGTAAACAGCGGGCGTCTGGGCTGCGCTACCCAGCATCCCTGTAGCTCCCCGGCCACGCCCACCCGTCCCCCGGAAGGGGGCAGCGACGGACGGGCGGTCCAGGCCCGGGATTATGGAATTCTGCTGACTGTCCGCTGGGTACCAGAACACGGCCACCCACACTGCTCGGAGAACCACACCAGTCCAGGCCCCTGAGCTGTGCGGCACGGCTAAGACTCCGGGGTTCCACGGGGTGACTGAGGCTGGGGTGTCCACGGAGAAGGTCACCACCAAGATGGGGCGGGAAGGACTGAGGAGCCGTGAAAGGCCCACCACGCACATCGCACGGCACGCTGGACTGCCAGTGCGGTTCCTGTCTTTGAACGGAGAGAGCGTGTGAGTCTGGAAGGGACACACCATCAGATGCCCCACTCTGGGCGCAAAGGAGATGCTTATGCTCACCCAGGTCCTAGCCAGTCCCCTGGCGGGAGCAGCCCCTGGGCCCCACGCGTGGGTGAGGCCGCCTCTGAGACCAGAAAAGCAGAGCTCGCCTCCGGGGGACGGACGGGGACTCCAGCTGCCACACTCAAGGCCCTTCGGGCCCACGCCAGGCGGCTGCCTCCACCGTGCCAAGGTAAAGCTTTGAACTTGGACACTGGGCCTGAACGAGGGTGGGGACCGTGTCTTCCCGGAATTCCCTAAACTGACAGCCTGGCTCCTTGGCCCTGACACAGAATGAGCCAATGTCTGCCTCTGGCCATGCAAAACCGAGTCTCGGGCTCGTCAGTGGAAACAGGACTTGGGGCGCCAAATGTGGTCTTTGGCTCCGAGAAGCCGGCTTACTCACTCACACATCTGCTTCCCATTAAACGCCGTGTCTGCTTTGGTGTGGTCATGCCGCTGTGGCTGTTTGGAGCGGGGAGGGGATTAAAGCGCTTTCTGGAATGGGAAAATGTGCGTGTGTATTTATATCTGTAGAAAGAGAGAAAGACGGGCAGACACACACACACGCACACGCACGCACGCACACGCACACGGTAGATGGTGACATGTCCAGTGTGCTGATGGGCGTGTTCACTGTGAGTAACGCAGCCAAGGTTCAAACCCGGACAGGGTGACCCCCACCCACCTTCCCCCACCGCACTGGGGTAGACGGGCTAAAACTGATATTATGTGTTGCCTGGACACCTGGGGCCAAACCAGGATGGCCTCGGATGGCGAGTTCTCCTGCCCGCTCTCCTGCTCCTCGGATAAGGTCCCCTAGCCAAAGAGCCCGCCTTGTCACAGGAACCTGGCACAGCTCCCAATCGCCCCTGGTACAGGGCTTCGGGCCTCTGCCGGCCCTCAGAATTATTCAGCAAGACGATCACGTCCTCTCGTGGGAACCTGTGGTCACCTGACCCTGTTCATTCTACAGAGTCTGCCTCCCACAGAGCCTGGGTGTTCACTCAGTACGTGTGCCCCACACTGCGAGTACATGTGACTAGGAAACTGCTGTCCACCTCATTTGTGCCGTGCAGGGTTGTCGTGTGTTTGGGCGACCCTATGACCTAGGACAGGATTCGTGTGCTCGCACGCCACACTGCTGCCTGAGCAGAGACGTCCCTCAAATGTAAGTCCCCCTCCTCAAGGGGTCATCTTGCAAAGCGCCTCCCGCAGGTAAGACACTGGTCAGTGCCACAAGAGACAGGACTGAGGACTCTGGCACTCAGACAACCGAACCTCAAGTCATCCCCGGGCTGGCCGCCGACAGCCGCGGAGCTGTCACCCGGCCGCGTGTCTGCCGGCGGGAGCTCTGAGCTCCGTGACCTCCAGCCTTCTGTGAGCAGCCCGAGCAGGGGCCGTGGAGGAAACAGGGGTGACGGGCAGTGACGGCGGGGTGCTCAGGTGCGCGCCCGCGGAGGGGTGACAGCAGGCGCCCTCAGAGGCACAGCCCTGACGAACTGAACTCACGCTAACCACAGCCGTCGATGACCTGAAACACCTCCTCGTGCCTTCTCTGCAGACCCTGAGCTCAGGAAACGAGAGAAGCACAATTTACGGAGAAAATCTGTTTTCTGAGCTTTTCTCAGGGTCGGCTTTTTTTTTTTTTCTTATTTCCCCAGCCTCATTTCCTCCATCGTCGCGAGGGCCGCATCGTCGCGAAATTTTCTAGTAGCCACGTTTGAAAACGCAAACAAATAAATAAAAACAGAAAGATTGATTTGAATAACCTGTGTAACTTAACCCAATATAGATTTTATCATGTAAGCGATGCAAAAAAAAAAAAAAAAGGAGCGATAAAATCTGTTTACGTCCAGTTTGTAGGGCGCAGTCCGGCTGGGCCTGGCTGCATTTCCAGTGCTGGGCAGCCCCACGCAGCTGCCGGTCACCATGCTGGACGGGACAGGTCTGGAGCCGAGGCTGAATGAAGTGACCGCTCAGGACGCTGATTCTGGGTGTTTATAACAAACCGATCAACAGTCACTTGCTCCGCGTCTGCTCCCTACTGGTATGTCGTGATTGACAAGCTGGTCTTGGGTTCCGACAGGTCTATTAGGATACGGACTAGAGGTCACCAAGGCCCTTGTCCCAAGCCAGGGCTTTGCCCAGCAGAAAGGTGGCTGGGAAAGAAGCTACCGGCCGTGGCCTCTGACCCCACTACCTGCCTCTTTCTTGGACCTGTAATATGTAATTTCACTTAAATAAACTTACACTTTAGAGTAAAAAAAAAAAAAAGTGACTCTTTCTCTGAAAAGGCCTTTCACCTACTCACCGCCTGGGAGTGTGTAGAGTTTGAGGGTACCTGCAAACACCTTCTCCAAGGAAGTCTAGTGGGGACAGTGACAAATCCCACAGGAAAAAAAAAAGATCGATTAATGGGGACTCTATAAATACCGGCTGCGGACTGCCCGAAACGAGGGCTAAGCAATGTCTAAGGCAGATTCCATGACAAGAAAAACCGAGATCGGAAAACTGAGTTGGATCGGCCACCACGCTGGCCTGGGGACGGCCGGGAGTCGAGTCACTGCTCCCCGATTCCAATCGTGCCCCCCGCGGATCCTCCCATTTCCTCTTGAACGATCTAATTTAAAAGGGAAGTGTGACCCATCAGTGGCAGGGGAGTTGGTGTAAATTGCCACACGTTAGAATGTAACTCGAGAAATAAACAGGTAGCTTGTTGATGCCTTTCGAGTCCGTTCATACGCTGCGTGAAATGATCTTGCGGGCCACGGGCTCGTGCTGGGGATTACGGAAGAGGCTGCCAGAGGGAGGGGGTTGGGGGGGGCGCGGTTAGCGCCTGGGCTTTGCCTGGCTGGCTGGGGAGACTCTGCATTGGAGGCGGGAGACAAAGAGCATCCTGCAGGGCACACCGTATGGAGAGAGGTGGATGGGAATGGAGCACACGGCATGGAAAGAAAGAAAGAGGAAGGAAGGAAGGAAGGAAGGAAGGAAGGAAGGAAGGAAGGAAGGAAGGAAGGAAGAAACCTGACAGCTGCGTTATTAAATCACCCAGCATTCGGGATGCGCAGTGGGCTGAACATATTGGGAGTTCCGGGCTGACACACTTTGGAAGTATTTTAAAAGCCAAGGACCGAAACCGTGGCGTTGTCGTAACTCCCAGCCAACCAGAAAACAAAGGACCCCAAACCCCACGGCCCCTCGCCGGGGTTTCCCACTACTGTCATCTCATTGCAGGTGGGGAAAAGAATCCTATTCCCGGGACAACGGTGCATTCTCAGTGCAGATGTCCAAAGTTAGGGGGAGGAGGAGGAGGCGCAAGGGGAAAAAGAGGTGTGAAAAGGGGCCAACTGAGACCTCGTCCCCCCAGAGTGTGTGCGTGCGTGCGTGTGTGTGTGTATGTGTGTGCGTGTGCACATGCGTGCGCTTGCGTGTGCGCACGAATCCTCCCAGGGTCACCCCAGGCCATCAAAGAGACGCACACATACCTCGTAAAAGGTCAGCTTCTAAATCGGTCGGCGAGCCTGGCCAGGCTGAATTCCTCGCGGAAGGGCCAGCCCGACCCTGGAGTCTACCGAGCCGACACCCCCACACGTCGGAGCTTTGCCTGTGTGGCAGATCGGCCCCTGCCCTGCCCACGGCTACCGCGGCCGGGACAGCTGCCCCGGAGAGGACGCTCGCCTGCCCCCCGGACGAAGGGCAGTGGGGCCTTTCCTGCCTGCACAGGCCGGACATGACGCTTTCAAAGCCCTGGGAAAAGTCATACATTCTGCAATACGATATTCTGTGGTCGCCATTATGGCTTTTCAGAAGGTCGTCTATCACGACAGCTGTAGCTGTGAAAAGAAATTATCATTCAGCCCCAGAAAGGCATTAAAACCCCTGCGAAGTGCAGGGTCTTCTTTTCAAAGTGGATGAATCCGCACCCCCTGTGGCCCCCGTACTTTGCTGGGAGACGGTGGCCCGCGCGAACCTTGCCGCGCTGTATCCACCCTGGGTGCAGGGTCCCACACCGCTCCGTCCCAGGGGGCCCCCCCATGGCCCCGTCTCCCGGGGAAACAGGTGTGGGGGCTTTCTACGGTCTGCCCCATCTTCTCCTCGACAACCGCACAGGGTGCCCGTCCCTGTCAGTTAGCCCTGAGCCCTCTGCACCTGCCCGAACCCCGCCCTGTCCACTCTGCGCCACCCCGGTTCCGGCTTTCATCGTAGCTCTTCCGGGCTGAGTGTCCCTGTGCTGGAGCCCCCGCCTCCACGGGGGACGAATGTCCAAAGGCCACTGACCTCACGACGGTTCCACTGTAAATGCTCAGACGGCTGGTGGGGGCGGGCGGGGGCTGGGGGATGGAGAAGGACAGAGAGAGACGGCGAGACAACTCATTTAAGCGACGCGGGAGGCCCTTCGCCCTCTCTCCCAGGGACCTCTCCGCCCATCTAGCCCAGGGGTCGCTGCCCAGGTCGGGGGGCCCATGGAGAGAGTTCCGGGCGTCTCGCGTAGGGACGCATTGATTTCTATAATTACTTTTGCTGACGCTATGACTGAACGTTAGCACGGTTTTCTGTTACGAACACAGGCACCAGACCGAGGAGGTCCTAGCGAGACCTGAGAATCTTGACACCGACGGAAACGACGGATATTTTTATGTCCACGTCGCTCTGGTAGCAGATGTCTCAGGATACGATTTACGCTTGCCACTACTCCAGAATCACGGTCATTAGGCCCGCCGCCCAGTCCAGTTACTCGATGTATTAATAGAGGCGCAAGTGGCATTATTCCTCCACCCATTTGTCCCTTTTGTATATATTTCGAGCGTTTCAATATAACTGCTTTCCTTTGTGATCCTATGCATTCAGATTTTTTTTTTTCATTTAAAAATACTGTTCAGAGAAGAGGGCCAGTGGTTTCACCAGATGCCAAAGGGGTCCGTGGTGGGCACGGGCCCCCCATCTTCCGATCCCTGGTCCTTGAAGCAGGGTCGGTGTGAACTGATATGGTATCTCCCCACTGATTAATCCACCCTTCCATCTTTCCTTTCTTGTCTTTGCCTTTCCCCTTTCCTCCTTCCGTCCTGTATTCCTTCCTTCCTTCCTTCCTTCCACCTGCCTGTCCATTGGCTTCCAGCCACCTCTCTCTCTCTCTCCATCTGACCCAATCTACATCTTGACTATTCATGACACCCCTGCGCTTGGCCCCCAGACCCCGGTCTGCAGAGCAGCTGAGGACTCGGTCGCGAGAAAATGTGATTCGGTGGAGAAAGGTGACTCTGTCCTCGTGGGTGGCCTTGGCCGTGTCACTGAACATGCCCAGCACACAGCTCCGTCTGCAGCGCCCACACCCAGGCCCTGCCGAGGCTTCATGCCTGTGTCTGGTCTGCTTGCTCCCCAAAGCCAGGGGTGCCTTGGATTTTGTTTTCAAGTTACCAGAATGGCCGAGCCTCCAAGGAGAGTCACGGCCATTACCGGCTGCCCGGATCTCTAGGGCAAGGTGGTTAAGCATTCCGCCTGGATCCAAATACCAGCTCCCCACCTACTCGCTACATGATGCATGACCTCGGCTGACTTGCTTAGCTCGCTTCTCTCCGAGCCTCCGTTTCATTAACTGAAAGTGAGGATCCTGACCATCCCTCCTTCACAGAGTTCCCGGGAAGACTCAGCGAGCTAACGCACGTGGACTTCCTAGCTCTGTGGCTGGCACAGGGTAAGGGGCTCGGCAAGTCTCGGTTACTGTCACCCAGGACGGCTCCACAGGGGCCGAGAATGAGAATGCTACCATCAGGCGCTCAGGAAGACGGGGCCAAGGAGTTAATCAGCGGAGACCGCTCTTAAGAACGCCTCAACCCTCTCATAGCTCAAATGCAAATCAAAACCAGCAAGATGCTGTTTTTACCCATCAGCTTGACACAGATGATCAAGATTGATCACCGCCCACTTCTGAGAGGGGAGGAAGGGAATCGCTTTGATAACTGATGTGAAGAGATCTCTGGGTAGGACAATCCAGCTACGCCCGTCGAAATGGAAGAGGCACGCAGCCTTGAACCAGCGATCCCAAATCTGGTCATTCACACTGCAGACGCACACGCTCAATTGCGAAAAGACGTGTGTACGGGAATCTCGGCAGTGTTTAAGGCAGGGAAAAAGAAGAGAGAGAAACAATCGAAATATCAACCAACAGGAAATCGGTTAAGCTGATGACAGGATATTTAATTCATTCGACTCATAGTTATCGAACAGCTAGTTACTACCTATCAGACACCGTGCCAGGTGCTGGGAGAAGAGGGCTGGACGAAAACAGAGGGCTGTCACGGACAGCGACTGGCGGGTCAGCTGGGGGGCCGAGGTCACCCGGTGCAGCTGTAAAGTGCAAGTTATTACAAAATATATTTCATTAGATTCCACTTTGAGAAAATAAAGAAAAATCTCTGACTATGCACCACACACGCACACACATGCATGCACATGCACGCACATGCACACGCGTGCACATGCACACACGCACACACGTTAACACGCAAAGACGACCTGGAAGGAGAAACAGGAAGACTGCTCGTAGTAGCCGCCTCTGAAGACAAGGGAGAGCGGAATAGGAGACTGGCTTTTCGTCCGATGCTTTTCGTGGTGTTTGATTTTATGTATTTTATTTATTCTTTATCATCGGCTGGTCCTGCTTTACATGCTTCCAATCCCCGGAGAGGCCAGTTGGCTCCACTCTCTGAAGCATCCAGCACCGAGCCATTGGCTCGGCCTCTGTCCCTCGGACGAACGGCCAACGCCCGGCCCTGAACGCTGCGATGGCCTCCTCCCTCCCTCCCCGCCACCCACCGTCCCCCTGTTCCTGCCCTTCTCCCAGCTACACGCACTGCATTCTCAGCAGGTGGCCAGTCCCATTTTCAAACGTCAGACCAGGTCAGTTCTCAGCTCCAAATCCTCCCAAGGCTTGGTGGCGAACGCAAAACCGTGTCTGGCTTCGACAAGACCCTCATGGCCTGGCCACACGTCCGGCCTCTCTGCCTGGCTCACGTTTGCCGTAGCCGCGCTGGCTTCCACCGTGTGATGGCCGTGCCCAGCACGTCCTACCCCAGGGCCTTTGCCCTGGCTGCTCTTGCTTCCTCCGGGTCCCCGCGGGGCTTGCCTCCTCACGCTCTTCAGGGCTCTGCTCGAGTGCCGCCCCATTTGCATGCGGCCCTCCCTGACCCCACCAAAGTCAAGGGCGAACCTCTCCTGGACTGACCTGACCTGACCTGATCCGGCCCCACCCGCTCCTGCCTAACTCTCCTCCTCAGTGCTTGTCGCCAACTGACGTGACGTGCAGACGCACGTCTCTCAAATGCGAGCTCGTGAGGACGGGGACTTCCGGCGGTGAGCGCTAAATACATAAAGAGAGCTCGATGAACGAACCAATGAATAGTGTAATAATACGATAATACAATGTATACGATCTAAAGCAATATATACACTGAGACGTCATATACGATCTCGGTAACAGCAGCTATGAAAAGGTGAAGCCAGAAAAAAGCTCTTGAGGCCCACAAGGAACGTTTCAAAATAAGTAAATAAGCAGAAAGGAAAAACAAACATGCTTCCAGCGCCGGCCGCCCTCAGAGAACAGGGCGGAGGGGCGCCCGAGGACAGACGGACATGTAAACACCTAACGGCCAGGGCGGCAGACAGTGGCCTCATTGTTTCGGGCCAACGTCCCATACACAAGACCCTTTCACGGAGCCCAGGGAGCAAAGACCGGCCTGTGTGAACACAGCGACGGCCAGTCAGCGGCGGGGAAATGCCGGCGACCTCGAACACGTTACGGCACCAGCCCCGAAGCCGCGGACTATTTCTGGGTGTCGAGCGAGGCCACGCCCTCCCGGGGCAGCCAGACCGTGGCACCTCGGCCGACCCCGACCCCACGGCTTCCAGAGGACGGAGTCCGGGGGTGAGGGGGTGGTCCCACCTGGAACTCCGCCTCCTCACTGCCACGGTTCAGAGCTGGGACTCGGGTCTCACTCCCCGGGCGGCGGCGGCGACACCGGGGGGGCCCTGTTCTGTGCCTCTGGGTTTGCTGGACTTTTAAACAGAAGGAGGAATGCCACAGGCTTCATCTGTATCTCGTCTCTGCCTGCCCTGAAAGCCTTGGCCCGTTCTCATTTGCACAGAACGCGACCCATAGGAGGTCGCCTGAGAGCAAAAAATGCAAATTCCAATGACATGTCTGGGAGGGGTCCACCAGTGGGCTACGCCAACACCCTTTCATTATCGCCAGCCGGTGACACACAGTCCCCTGCACACCACACTTGGTTATTTGGGCCAGACGTTCTCAGCGGGCGGGGGGGGGGGGTTGATTTTGCCCCCAGGGGACACTCAGCCCTGACTGGAGCCATTTTTGTCACAGTTGGGGAGAAGGGTGCTACTGGTACCCAGTAGGGGAGAGGCCAGGGATGCTGCCAAACTCCCGCGGGGCACAGGACGGCCCCACGAGGAAGATCTCGCCGAAAATATCAGCCGTGTCTGGGGTGACCAGCCCCGGCGGGTCGGCGGGGCGGCCGAGGTCGCCGTGGGGAAGGGAGCCGCTCTAGTGGCCTACGATGGGCTGGAGGCAGAAGGACAGGACTTGGGAGCCCCTGTCCACGCTCCGCCTCGAGGCTGCTGAGGTGGCCTTGGCAGCTGGCCGTCTCAGGAAGCCGTGTGGGGACATCGCTGGTCGGTTCCGCTGCCCGTCGGTTCTGCAGCGTTGGTGGCCTGGGGCAGAGGGGTGGCTAAAAGGCCGGCTGCTGACATGTTTCCTCTTCAGAGGGACTGTCCCTGGCCCTGCCATTCTAGCCGCCACTCAGAGTCCTGGCTACCCCTGTCCCACAGGCGGGCGGATGTCCCAGCCTGATCACCGGACGCGAGCTCCTGGCTCAGGTGCCGAAAACGTCCTGGCATTTTAACTGGTGCTACTTCTGCCTCTGCAGAGAGGGAAGCAGCCATTCAAGCGGAGAAAGGAGAAGGTTCCAGAAAGAGCACAAAGCAAATCCCTGCAAAAGGAGCTGTGCCCACGTCTGGCCGGCAATCCGAAGGGCGCTCCGCCCGGGCCCGCTCCTGATACAGGAGAGAAATCGGGGGGCGGGGTTTACGAGTGACAGTGGGGTGTCCTCAGTGCCTCCTCTAAAGAGCCCTAAGCAGGTAGGTGGTGTCGCGGCTGCTTTGACTAGTGGGGAAACTGAGCCGCGGGAGGCTGCAGATCTTCTCGAAGGTGATCTGTTCCGTGAGGGAAGAGGCCCGGGGTCGCACCGAGGGCTGTGAGGTGGCGCTGCATGCTCACCGCCTTCTGCCGCGGGAGGCACATTCGCCCGCCGGACCACCCCGGCCCCCTGGGAGGCAGCTGGCGGCCTCATAGTTTCCAAAGAGATGGAGACGCAGGGATCAGCCGGCGGTGTCAGGGCGGGAAGTGGCGAGCCCGCGGTCCCCGGCACCGGCACCGGCACCGGCTGGCTGGCTCCTTCCCGCCTCCCCACGGGGTGGGCGGGGCCAGGCTGCCCTTTGCCCACACCGCAGCTGAGATCCCAGGAGCACCCACAATCTCGTCCATGCTGGGGGGCGGGGGGTGGGGTGCATAAGCACCATGCCCCTGGGGCCTGGCAGGGAGACGAGTGAGCAGGCCAGGCCAGGCCAGGCCAGGAGGGGACTTTCACGAGCAGGGGTCCCCGGGCTCCATCCAAAGCGGGAAGCTGGCCCTTGCCACGAGCTGACATCCAGTATCTCGGTGAGGTCTCGCCTTCCAATTTTTAAGGAAGTTCTCCAACCTCCCCTCCTCCCTCTCTGCCTCAGCCTCATGGGCTGGGTGGAGATGTGCCACCCGGAGGCCCGCGTACAACTGTGGGTCTAGGACCACACGATGAGGACCCACCACCCCGCCCCCAGATCCAGTGCCCAGTTACGAGGGGGGCCGTGAGCGTCTGGCGAGGAAGCCGCTTTAGGCCCCTCGTAAAGCTGGGGTTTCTCTCCTCTAGCAGTGAATCGGCGCCAATTCCGGGTTTCCACTCAGTCCTCTTCCTTTCACGGGGGGGGGGGGGGGGGCGGGGAAGAGCTAGAGTTTCCAGAGGAAAGTTAGAAAAGGGGCTATTACTATTAGCAAGACGTTCCTTTTCGGAAAGCAGCGGAACGTGGCAGGGAGGTGGCATCGAGGTTGGAGCGGGGCCGGCCCCGGCCCTCCATCCTGCTGGCCGAGGACACCCCACCCAGCTCCCAGCCAGGAGGACAGCCTGGGCCGGACGGGCGGCCACGTGCCGGCCCCCCCAGCGGCCCTCAGAGGCCTCAGAGAGGCGGTGGCTCGACGAGTCTGATATCATCCAGCGAGGGTGACATCTGACCTTAAACAAGAGAACACCGAGGAAGGAACAAACCGGCCTCCCGCGTGGTCACAGCTTGGCGGCCGGGGACCGTCTGGAGACTCGGCTGTGCCCAGAGCAGATGGGGCTACGGCGGGGCCCCCCACGCGTGGCGCCTCTGGCACCGGGAGCCTGGGCATTCTTTCTCTGGTGTCTGCAGGACGCCGAGCGGCGTTGCCGGCAGCGTCTCCCCGCCAGACGCCGGGAGCACGTCCCCACCCCCAAGCCGTGACGCTCAAAGCAATGTCTTTGGACGTCTCCAAATGTCCCTTAGCGAGGTAACTTTGCTCCCAGGTCGGAGCGTAAGCCAGCTGAATGAGCGAACGGTGACGGTCACATCGCCCGGGTTTCTCACGTAACTCCCCGTTACCAGCTCCACGGCGCCAAGACCCGCAGTCCCCTTGGGTCCTGCCAAAATGCTCCCCCCGGGACGTCAGCGCGACCGGATGGCCCAATACACATTCGAGCTCTTCTTCCCCTCGCCCACCCCCTCAGTCCTCTGCCTTCATTCACCTTTGCGTCGGTCGGGTAAGGTAATTCCTTATTCATCCCGACATGATGATGCCTCAGAGCCATCGAAGGAGCTCGGAGGAACGCACTCTTTAATTGAGTCTAAGGAAAACTGGCATGATTTTTATGAGCGGCCAGATAGAACATGCAAAAATTTCGGGACACCGTGGCTACGGTCTGTCTCTCTGCCTGGTTAACTCGCTCTCGGCCGAATGTTCTGGGCTCGAGTCATGCGAGTGGAGCTGGGAACTTATCGCCAGAGAGAGAGAGAGACAGAGATGTCTCTGCACGCCCTCCCCCGTCCCCCCAACTCCCCCGTCTAAGTCGCTCTCGTTTACAAACACGCCTGTCTCATTTCTGCTCACGCGGGACCCCCGGGAACGGTGGACGTTCCTGTTCCTTTGTAAATTCGCGGTCTGACTCCCCCCCAGCCGGACTCGACGCTCCGTCGGCGAGGAACCTTCCTTCTTGTTCACTGTTGTATCCGTAGCGTCCCGCACGAGGCCTGGTCCCCTTCCGGCCCCAAAACTATTTATCGAATAAGCAAATGGCTTTACACGGACGTAAATTCTGAAGCATCATTCCCTTTTGCCCGGCTCACTCGTCACCTTCTCGCGAGCTCTGTGATCTTCAGGGACCCAGGGTCAGCTTCAAATAATATGAATGTAACTCTCTCTTTTCATCTCCCTAGTTAGTCGATCAAAGAAATTCTCGTGCCCGGCGGGTTGCTGCAAGCTGGGCAGTCAGTCGGTCAGGAGCTTTCTCCTGACGTCCTCCATCTTTAGGTCCTGAGGTAAACTGACCTTAGCTTCCTTCAGTGTAGAGCCAAATTCCCAAATACCCAGACCCATAAACCTTGACTCTATTGAGGAGTTCCTTTCTTACGACTCCCGGAGGATCTCCGTGTTTGAGTAGAGGCCATTAACTAATTGACAGAGAAGCTATGGGAGGCAGATGCAGGGAAGAGAGACAGAGAAGCGAAAATTAAATGACGAGAGGCCTTGCCAAGTAGAATGGATTTGGAAATGATAATCCGCCTTGGAGATCGATGGGAAAGCAAGAATCAAATAATGAGCATTCAGATTTATCAAAACACAATTGATGCGCAGGGAGATGTTTCATTTTTGTTGTTTGCAAATAAATTTTCTATTGGGTCCATTGCTTAAATCATTTTACCCACAAGTCTTACGGCAACCTGTCTGTCAAAGAATTACTCACTGCACAAAGCACTGTATCTATTTACCTATATGTTTACCCAGGCATCCTCTGCCGCTCGCCTTGTACCTAAGGACATCTGTGGGCAGCTGTGCACAGCATTATCTATCTATCATCTGTCTGTCTGTCTGTCTATCATCTATCTATCTATCAATCATCTATTTACCTATTATCTATCTATATTTATCTATCTACCAATCAATCATCTATCTATCATCTACCACCTATGGACCGTGGGTTGTACACATCAAGCCCGTTCCTCTAGCTTTGCCTGAGCATTAGCGAATCTTTCTCCTGGACAAGGCAACTTGATTTCCTGGAAGAACAGGACAGAGGTTGAGAAGATCGATCTTGATGTCATAGGGCCCTGAGTCTGGCACCCCCCCAATGCTATGCGTTTCCTGTATGCGTTTCCTTGGGACAATTACTTAACCTCTCTGACCCTTAGGCTCCTTATCTGGAAATTAGGTATCATAACACCTGTGTAGTTATGGCAGTCTGGGATTCAGTGGGAGAAGCCAGGTCTTGGCCAAGGGTAAATGTCAGTGAAAGTGGGGATCAGGATAATGCCCCCAGCTCATAACCAAACGCAAACGCCTTTTGGACTTTCCTTCCTTCCTTCCTTCCTTCCTTCCTTCCTTCCTTCCTTCCTTCCTTCCTTCCTTCCTCCTTCCCTCCCTCCCTCCCTCCCTTCCTTCCCTCCTTCCTTCCTTCCATTTCATTTCTAGGTCACCTGGTTCCCTGGTAACCATCATCTGGAGACTAGGGGAGCATTCACCGCTGCAAGTTGGGGCTTTCTAGGTACACCCCGGGGACCGCCCGCCCAGGGCAAAGCTGACACCAGGGATTTCAACCTTGCTCTGCTTCCTCAGTCTACTAATCCGGCCGTTAAGCAGAGGGAGAGGCAAGCTGATGCCAACAGATGCGAAGCTTGGCTGTGCTTATGGCAAAGAGCGTTAGAGAAGTCCTCGGTGGCCAACCCATCCGTCTCCCCCAACTCAGAGCAGCTGCGTGGGGGCAGACTCACCAAGGCCCGGGGAGGCCCGAGGCGATGAATGCTAGAGAGAGAGGGGATGCGTGGAGGGGAGGGACCCCGGGTGGCCCAGGGACGCTGTGTGGGCTGGGCCCTGTGCAAGTTGGGACATGGCCGGCAGTGAAATCTAAGAGGCAGGACCCCCGTGTGGTGGTACCTGCGTTCCGGGACGGAGCAGGTAATGCCTTTCTCGGGGGTGCAGGATGCCGGGGGTTGGGGAGGGAGGAAGCAGGCACTGGCCCGCCGCTCGGCCGCAGCTGCCATCTTGCTCATGCCATATGGGTAATATTTGGGGTACCACTTTCTGCCAGAAACCACCCCCCCTTCTGCTCCTCTTGTCCGACCTGCCTGCAGGCAGCTAAACGGAACCCCGTCACGAGTCAGACAACGGGCTGAGGCCCAGCACAAAGGAAGATTTGGACACAGGCTTGTGCCAAGAGTTAAAAAAAAAATTACCCTTTGGTTGGCTTCCAGCGTCTCTTTAACACGGGAAATCAGACTTGGGAAAGACAGCATCGTACGGCTCCGCAAAGGCCGAGAACCAGATGAGACTGCTGCAGGGTCGTTTGGGGACAAACTGAGTCATCTCCCCAGGGGCACGGCACAGATGCAGAAGGCCCGCCTCGTGCCACCACGGCTGCCTGTGGTGGGTCGAGGCCCGGCTCCCCCGGGCTAACGGAGGCGACTCTAGCGGAGGTCCCGGGCAGGGGCAAGCTGTCACGCTACGCCGTGCTGGCTGAAGCCACGAGCACGTGACTGTCCCTTCCCACGGAGGGCCAAGGACCGAGCCATCTGGGGTACGGCCACCCACCCCCGGGGAGGGAAGACCTGGCTTCCAGAATCGGGGCACACGCGATTCCCCCAGGGGTGTTCCTGAGGCTCGTGACTGCTCCTGAGGGGACATCCTGATGAGAAGGGGACACGCCATCATTTTAAAGAACGCCCCGTCGGGGCGCCCCGGGCAAGACACGTTTCCCAAGGTGTGGCACACGGAGGTCGGGGAGCGCCTTTGGACGCTTTTAGAGGCCACCCGGAGGAACTTTTAAACTTTATGGATGTAATATTTTGCAAAAAGCCATGTACCTAGCACGTCAAACTTGCGATTTCCCCAATGCTATTGCTTAAAACAGCGTTTCTCGACCTCAGCACTACTGGCCTTTCAGGCTGGAAAATTCTTTCCCGTGGGCAGCGTCCTGTGCATCGAGAGACATTTACCAGTGTCCCCGGCCTGTGCCCACCGGCCGCCACCCCACGAGGGGAGATGGCCAGCAACGCCTCCAAACTATGTTAAACGTCCCCTGGGGGCTGAAGATAGCCCTGACCGTGAACCACGAGCTTAGGATAAGTCTACGTCTGCAAGCAAAATAAGGTAAGTTAAGGCAAAATGCATTTTTAGGTGACTTAATAGGACAGGTGCAGTTCACCTACGGCAAGCGCGGCTGAGGTGACCCGTGAATGGAGGACGTCCGGGGGAAACCTGAGCAGAGGATGGCCCAAAAGGCAGAGGAAACAGGGTCCTTATCGCCCTCAGAGTGCCACCCCGTGCCCTGTCCTGCTGGCTCTGTCTGGACGTCCCCGAGGCTGGCGTAAGCACCTGTGCACACAGAACTATGGGGACAGAACGGGACGGAGCCCCGAGAACCCGCTTTCCCCACAATGCCCAGGCTTCCTGACCAAGGAAGGAGGAGCCGGGTGTGTTCGTTCCTCATTCCCCTTGGGAACGCCGAGGACAGGGCCCGCGGAGGACGGTGGAGAGGCTGAGGGGCCAGCGGCCCCTCCCGGAACCACCGGAACCGCTGTTCGGCCTCGGAACGTTCCAGCAGGTCCATGGAACGTTCCAGCAGGTCCGTGGCCTCTGATGCTGGAAAGCGGTTGGCGGTGGCTCTCTGAAGGGGACCCATCCTGCCCGTCTTGCCTTTTTTTCCTCTCGGAGCTAAGGACACGGTCAACCCAAACATGCACCGCCTTCGGGCGCGGCTGGAAAGGCGACAGTTCTATAGGCTCAAAGGGCCAACCCTGGCGGGCGCTCAGCACACCCCCGTGCCCCGTGGCCACCGCCCCCTGCGACTCCCGACTCTCGCCGCGGCCCAGCCAGGCGAGCACTCGCACCGCGGTTACATGCCTTCCAGACGGGAAGAGGGAGGCCGGGAGGTTAAGTGACCTCTCGGGGCCACAAGACGGAAGCCTAGAATTCCGTGAGACCCCGGGGCCCACACGCCGAGCTGGGCCCGCTGCCCTCGCTGACAAGGAGAGAGAGTTCCCCAAACCTGAAGACAGGACAGAGCGACCGCACCCCGCTGCTCGGCTCCCCCGGCTTCCCCCGGCTCCCCTGTGCCTTCTCATTCACCGCCTCATGGCTGTCGGGCAGAAGCAGAGGACAGGAGATCTTACAAGAAGCGGGCGTGGTCCTGTCCACGCCTGCACAGGGCGCGCACACACGCGTGTACACAGTCAGCTGGTGTGCGTAGGCGCCCGCGCCCGCGTGTGCACGTCCCGACAGCACGCCCCCGAGGGCTGTGGCGGGGGCGCCCTCAGCGCAGAGGTACGTGTCAGAGGTACTGACCTGGGTCTCCAGCGTGATCAGCGGACTTGGGTGCGGGTCCTGCGGGAAGAAAGGAGAAAATGCCCGTGAGCCGTGGGCAAATTGAGCCTGCGACCCGTTTCTGTCGTTTAGGACCAAGCCAGGTCTCTTCGGTGCTTAGGCGACCCGACGGCGAGGGTGGCCCAACTGCGTGCCCACGCCCCCCCCATCATGAGAGGTGACAAGAGCGGGGCCCGAACGCCAATCTCCCCCCACGGCCAGGCGATCGAGGCTCGCGTCTTCCGTTAGGAAGTGGAGGAGACGGCCGCATGGCGATCATGCCGAAGGACGGCGAGCCCAGAGCAGAGAAGCAAAGCGCCCTTGCCGAGCCCCTCGGACGCTCTACAGGAAGTGGGAGACGGGCCCCCGAGAGGGTGAGAAAGAAACCGGGAAGAAGACGAAGCCGCGACTCGGGGCGCGGCCGCCCACTCGTGTCTGACCCGGGGAAGGGTGAAGGAAGGAATGAGACAGACGGAGAACGAGAGGAACTCGACGCCTGGTTTGCAGGGCACGACGCAGCGGGCTGGGAAGATCCTTTTCGGGAGAGGGAAGGCCAGAGAGAAGTCCGATTCATCCCCTCGACAAAGGCCGATTGACTGAAAATGCTCGGTGGTCACGCCGCGGGTCATTAAACATGAACTCCTTGGGGGGGGGGGGCGGGGCGGGCCCAGAGGGGGGACGGGTGAGGAGGAGGAGGTAGTGGTTTTCGGCGAGTGGTTTCCAAGGAAAACAGGAAACCCGGCGCATAAAGGCTATTTTTGTCTGCACAATGTCGGCTCTGAACTTAACTATCTTGGATCTGAAATTCTGGGAACGCGACCTCAAGCCGCCTCTTAGAGAGAGTGGGCATGGCGTGCAGACCTAGTCAGAGACGTCGCTTTATCCAAGCAGGTTTCCCAGGGCAGGCTTGTAGGAAGCCTTGCCCGTTAGCACCAGCTCAGGCGCCGGGGTGCGGAGAACGAGAGAGGAAGGCAGGAGTCGGGGCCTTGCTCTCCTGTGCCTGACCTACATCCCTCGGCATCAGGGCCTCGAGGCGCATCCACGCTGTCGCTTAGGACAGGATGTCCTTCCCTTCTTTGTTAACGCTGACTCTGATCCCGTTATACGCATAAGACCGCGTTTTCCTCCGTCGTCCCGCGATGGACACCGAGGCTGTTTCCACTTAGACGGGGCGCTGACATCGTCCGACTCGCAGAGGCGGAGGGGGCGATGGCGGCTGCCGGGGTGGACGGGGCTGGGACACGCGGAGGGTGGCTGCTCGTCGGGGTTAAGGTCGCAGGCCTGCAAGACGGACGAGCCCTGCGGAGCAGCCGCAGGACACGGTGCCCGTAGCCGGCGACACGTGCTACCACATAAAATTCTGCTGGGAGGGTAGATCTCACGTGAAGTGTGCTCACCCCCGCGCCCCCTCCCCCGCTCCCCGCTCACACACAGAGGAGGAAGAGAGGACCGAGGGCGTTTTAAACCCCACGCGGCGGGCGACCTGTCGCGCGCGCTTCCTCGATCGCTCCTCTGCGGCACCTTCGCCGCGATGCCTATTGGCGATCATTCTCAGGAGCCTGGGAGCCGTGAACTCCGGTCGGGTCTCGCTCTTCCCTCGAGACGAGGGTCTCCTGTCCCCCGATTTCGGTTCTGAGTCCAATTCCCAGCATTTCTCCAACACGCAGCTCAGAGAGGAACTAACTGCCAAGGGCACACCTCGCTCTAACGTCCGCACTCCACCCGGGGAGGGGGGAGATATTCCTCACACTCGGGAAAGCACACAGGGGACATTTCTCCCCGCTGCAGCCCTGGGGGACGTGGCGGAGTCTCGGAGGAAATACTTAGGCCTCGCTCTTCCGACCTTTCCTCGCGCCTTCTCTGCGGTGCGGGAGTGGCAGTCGTGGTGGGTGACGGCCTTCCTGGAGCCACTCGTCCTGGGTGGGCAGGCGCACGAACCCAGCCGCCCTTCACGAGAGCCCCCTCGCCGGCCCCCATCACCCGGTCTTCCGGTTCCCCCGTGCTGAGCAAGCGCACTGGGCAGGGCCCCTCTGTCTTCGGGAGACGAGGCCAGCCTGGCGTGTGACGGGCAGCGTGTGCCCGACCCTAGGCACGCTGCTTAGCGAGGGAGTCGTGCGACTTCTGCCCTGTAGCTCAGAGTCAGTCTGTGCGCGTCCGTCTCTCTGTCCGTTCGGATCCCGCCACTGGCATTTTGACTGGAAGATAGGGCGGTGCGTCTCAGACGCACACCTCAGCCTCATTCTCAAAGCCGCGGCCTCGCAAAGGGCCGCCCTGGGGGTGTTGGGTGCGAGCCCAGATTAGTTAAGCTATACTTCACAGGCCATTTGGCCATTGTTTGGGGCTTATGCTTCCTTGCCCAGAGTCCTGAGGGGGGCGAAGAAGACGAGAGATTGCCATCCTGAACCCCTAAAACAACGACACTAAAAAAGTCCTTCCTTGGGAAACCTCTGTCTACTGTGTTGACAAAGCCAAGAGCCTGACCCCTGGATACTGGGGTGCACCAGCTCTATTTGATTTTCCAAGATCGGAGACCCGATCAAGACATATGGTCAGGGGTCCACTATTCATTAAAAAGCTTCTGGAAGCCAAAAGCACGAATGCTATCTACTTAGATGAAGTACTCACGGGTGGCCTCGTCGTTAACACCTAGGATTCGCTTGCCCACAACACTTCGCTCCCTTCCCTCTGTACGCGTCTGAAATATAAGCCTCTCCCCGAAGAGGCTCAGGCCAGAGGACGCAAGGGAAGACCATCTATCTGCGAGGCCTCACTTTCAGCAACATCCTCCTTAATTGGAAAGGCTAACGGAGTGGAACCGGGTCAATGGTTCTGTCCGCCTAATCCGTTGTGTCTGTCTCAGCCGGGACGCCGGCTTACGGTAAACTCTCGTCCGCGAGCGGGGAGTTTGCAAAGCGCTCCGAGGCTATGGCGGGGGCCTTCCGGAACCTTCGTGCGGGCGCCAGGAATGGTGGGACCGTCTCCAGCAAGGAAAGCTCCTTCGCAGCAGGTGTTGCCATGACTGGGTCGTGGAAGCCGAATAGAGAACGAGGCAGACTGAACGCCCGGGGCCCCCCGTTCTCCGCCGCACCCCGTCTCCACACCCTCTGCTTGCGGGACTCAGCATTTCTTTGTAGAGCATGCTTCCTCCTCCTTGAGCTCGGGGCTGCCCGTCGGACCCGCTTTGCCCCAGGAGAGGGTTCGCGGACACAGCATAAGGAGGAGCTTGAAATGTGTTCAGGAGGTTGAGCGTGGCCTCCGGGCTTTTGCCATCGGCACGAGAAGGACATGGCCTGATGGGCCGCGGAGGGTGAAAGACCTCGACCCAGCCTTCGGCTCGAGTCCAAGCCCAGCCTCCGTCGGCCAAGCCCCAGCCAACACCCAGCCTCCGGGAGAACCCTCACCCTTGTTCCACGGTACTCCGTGGATACCGCATTTTTACACGTCGAAGGTGAGACCCTCCCCCAGCAAAAAGATTATGACTTGCCGAAAGCCCTGATGGTGGTTAGCATATCTGAGCAATGTGCATTGCTTTTTTTCGGACATGCTAATGCACACTTAATAGACTAAGTAAAGTGTAAACATAACTTTTACAGATACTGGGAAACCAAAAAATCCGTACGGCTTGCTTGATTGCAATGTCTCCTTTACCGCGGTGGCCCGGAACGGAAAGCGGCAGTATCTCTGCGGTCTGCCGTGTGACGTCATTGTGGCAATAACTAACGGGTACACCTTCCAGAGTCGGACCCTGATAGAGCCAAAACATAGAGGACAAACCCTCCAGCTTGGAAAGGAAACACTATGTGCTCTCCCTGTGTCTGCCGATACGCTCCAGGAACCGGAAATCACTGTCACTGACCGCTACGATGTGTCGAGGACCTACTATGTGCCACGCTCCGTGAGAGCTGTCGATTACGCTGAGCAAAGACGTACGTACTTGCCTGTCAGGCTCCTGTACGACCTATGACCCTACGACCTTCGGCCCTCTTTGCCAAAGGTACCAGTCCTTCCAAACTTATTTCGATGCCATTACGACGAGATGAAGGCCGTTTTCATTCCTCGGGTTTACTCTAAACTTTATCCCATGGCCATATTACTTGACCAAGGTTAAGAGTAGCCATGGATAGTAGTAATAATTAGTAACTAATTAAGTAATAAGTAACAACTTGTTACGTTCCTACACTGTCCGAGGCTCGGGCTTAACTGCCATACCTATTTCATCCCATTTACCCCTCGTAACGACCCTGTGAGGTAGGCACTCTCACGATTCTCATTAAAGCCATGGGGAAGCTGATAAACAAGGTAATCTTGCACCCCGGAAAATGTCTCTCAAAAGAAAGAATGCCTACAGCAGCAGATAAAAGGTGCCATCTCGCCAACTACTGGAATCTTTTTTTTTTTTTTTAGCATCTGTGTCTTTCAAAAGGCAGTAAACGCGGTTGACGGAAATGGGCGTGCGTGTCACGACTGAAAACGAAACCGAGCTGCTCCGCCGCAGGACGGCTTCGTGTAGACGTAGCTATGTCCATCCATCTGCACACATTTCCTGTGCCCGGCGGGCATCGTGCGGGAGACAGTGATGAGTCTGACGTGACTCTGGGCACACGTCCCTTCCCACGGCCGGCTGCTTAAGCCAGGGGCCGGCGCCCGATGGCAGGCCCTGGAGAAATGAAAGTCGTTCGCTCCTCAACGAGCCTCGCTCGGCAGACCGGGAAGCCGGGCTCAAATGCGTTCCAGCCCTGGCGGGCCGGAGGCCCCATTTTAACAAGCAATTACGCTTTCGTAAGAAAGCGAGGGAGGAGGAGGGCTCCGTTGGTTATCACTGCATGCGGGCGGCAAACGTTTCTGCCTCCCCCGGTTGGCGCCGAGCCCTGAGCTAAGCCTCTGCGGTTGGTAGGGGCACTCTCTTCCTTTTGCTTTGAAGATATAAGATAAGCGTTTGCTCTCGGGCGTTGAGCGATGATGGCTTTGGTGTGGAGGTGACAATGCTGTGACTCGAGCCTTCGGTGCCAGGCTTCCCCACGGGGCCCCTGAAGTCAGCGGGTTGGTGACGGTCCCCTACGGTGCCACCTCTGCAGATGCACCCAGGATGACATGTCAGGAGGCTGGCGATCGGGCAGAGACGCAGGAAGCTTCCGCCGTCAGGACATCGTGCCTTAATCTCAGTCGCCGCCCAGCTCCAGGTGCCTCGGGAAGTACGATGAGCTCTTCGTGGGGTCGGAGATGGAAAGGGACAGAAACCCAGCTGGGGACACAGGCTCCCTGGAGACCAAACCCCCCCCCCCCCAGTGGAAGCTATGGGCCTGGTACAGGGCAAAGAGGGGTGACTCAGTGAACGCGAATGCAGGTTTGGGGGTCGGCCCTACGTTTCAGTCATGCATAAGCCCGCTTAGACGGCTGAAGGTCACTGTCTCACAGTTCCGGAGGCTGCAAAGCCAAGGTCAAGGGGCCAGCAGGGGTATTTCCTTCTGAGGCCTCTCTCCTCGGCTTGTAGGTGGCTGTTGTCTCTCTGTGTCTCGCTGCGTCCTGGATGAGGGCCGACCCCAAAGGCCTCCCTGTAATCACCTCTCTAAAAGGCCCCATCTTCGAATACTGTCACGTTCTGAGGTCCGGGGTGAAGGGGCAGGGGAGGGGTTGGCAGTTCAGCAGGGAACAACCACTTGGCCGACTTTCGACCTTGGGCAAACTTCTTCGCTTCTGAGAGCATCGACGCATTGTAAATAGGTGGGACTGCATCGAACTCGTCGTCTGGGACCTCTCGGCACGTGAAAAGGGGCCATCATAATAGTGACGCCTGCTTAACAGGTGTAAGCGTGGGCCGTCTCTTGCAGTCCGGATACATGGTCGCCTCCCGCTGACAATGGCCACCGCCGATGTGACAGGTCGTCGCGAAGGTTACATGAAACCGGGTATTTAAAACGTCTGGCACGTGGTTAAAGGCTCAGGGATAATCTTTTCGCGTATCTCTTCAGGCTTACGAAGGCCGACGCAAGTCTCGCCACACCCAAACCTGCGTAGCCACGGTTCTCCTGAACTGCACGCCGCTACAGACACCGGCCACACCAATTCCATCCAACAGCGGCCAAATGAGTAAATTTAGCCATTTGGTTTTGAATGCTCACTTTGTGTCGAGAACATGGAACACTTGCAGCCCTGCCAGGAGAGGAACCCCGCTCCCCATTTTACAGGTCAGACAACCGATGCTCAGGGAGGATAATCCGCTCAAGTCACAGGGCCGATAGAGGACGGAGCCAGCTCTGGTGTTTGAGTTGCGAGAAGCTGGTCTCGCAACCAAGATCCTGGCTTGGACTCCCTGGCTCAGGATCTCTGGGTGAGTATCCAAAAACTCTGCATTTTCATTAAACACTCGAGAGTGGGGGAGCGCGGGAGTCATATGTCCGCCGAAGCCTGAGAACCCATGCACTATGTCACAGGTCACGCAAGGCTGAAAGCGGCCAAGGTGACAAAGATGGCCGCTGAGAGGCCAAGGATAGGATGCCGACTTCTGACACCCCAGCCAGCCACCGAGCGTCCGGTGCACCCATGGAATTCCGACAGCCATGCTCTGCGCCCCCGAGGAATTTCCGTGACAGACGCATTTCTGTCTATCCGAGCTGCTCTAGCTGAAGAGTGCAGGCCGGGTGGCTTCTAAACAATAAAAGTCGGGAGGCTGGCAAGTCCATGACCAAGGCACTTCCGGTTCAACGACGGCCCACTTCTTGCCGAGCCCTCACATAGTGAAATGGGTGAGGGAGGTTCCCAGGATCTTACTTTTTTTTTGGGGGGGGGGGGAGGAAGGGAGGGCATAAATTATATTCACGAGAGCTCTGCCCTTAGGATCTAATCACCCCAAAGGCCTTACCTCCTACCACCATCACATTGGGGGTCAGGACCTCAATATATGAATTTGGGGGTGCGGGGAGACAAAATGCCCAGTGTGCGGCAGAGTGAGAGGTGTTTTCTGCCCCTTCCTATCTCCCCGCTTCCCCGGAAGCCCTCACACCACCCTCCGCTTTCTAGAATTCTCTCCCGAGGGATGTGCGCCCCTTCTCCGCTCCCCAGAGCTGGTCCCCATCCGGGCGCTCTCACACAACGGGGCTTTGTCTCCGGATGTCCCCGCGGGACTCCGCAGTGAGCCCGTCTCCTGTGACGGCGGCTCCTGAGACGGGGGCCGGGCGGGTGCGTGGCAGGCGGCACGGGGCGATGGCAGAGGGGGGCCGGCCGCACAGAAGTCCCCGTGTCCCCGAAGACAGAGGCAGCAGCCGGAATGCCAACGAGGGCCAGGGGCGCACAGCGCCCGCCTTGTTGGAAAACGCGAACTCACCTCCCAACAGGGCTCAGGGGAGGAAATGGAAACCCCGCCAAGGCAGGCGGGCGGACGTGTGCCGCTCGGGCGAGCTGGCGGCCGACGCCTTTAGGCCCCTCGAAGGGGGCAGATGCTCCTCCCTGGGTCTGTCCGTTTCTCTCTGCCAAGTTGATAAGGAATCTCTGCCGCTCTGCGTTCCCGCCACATTTTTTTTTTTTTTTTTTTTTTTTAGTTCAGATCCCAGAACGGAGCCACGGAATCCCAAGACGGAACTACAGGCCTCGGAGCTGGTTCATCACAGACGCCGACGCTCGGATGTGGATCTTGGGGACAAACGGTTACCAACCGTTGTACGTGACTCTTCACGTGCGCGCCCCGAGAGGCTTTGTGATTCTTTACGGAGCACACAGAATTACAGTGCTCAGAGCAGCAAGGTTTTGAATGTACCTCCCTGAAAGATTAGAGGCTCGAGGTAGGAAGCGTTAAGATAGGATGGCCGACTGGTGGCCTGTGGATGATTCACGGTGTTTTTTTTGTTTGTTTGTTTTTGTTTTTGTTTTTTGGCTTGTAACACTGACGAAATATTTGAAATCGTTACCAGTGTTTTCAAACCAAAATACTTCACATGCGAGTTTAGATTTCTCACTTCCCTTTTTTACGAAGGGGAGATTTAGCAACGCTGGGGTGCGTTCCTACAAGACGATGAAACTCCCGGCCCAACGGCTGCCCGCTGGTCCCTGCAAGTAACCGGATCTCTCGCCCCCAGGGTTCGAGCAGTTGGCCTGACAATACTGGCAAGACAGACAATAGTCAAAAGAGGCGCTAACTTTGGGCTCCTACCGAATGCCAGACGTCATTCTAAGCGGGTTCTAAGAACTATCTCATTTGAGTCTCGTGGCAATTCTAGGATGCAGGTAATACTAGTCCCATTTTACAGGTGGTGCAGCTGAGGCTCAAAGAAGCAGCCAGAGGATCCCAGTCCTTCGTTTCGTAAGTGGCAGAGCCCGGATTTGGACCGGGTTAGCCGGACTCCTGAGGCTGCGTTTTTGGACCTCTAGGGGCAACCACGTCTCAAACCGAAATCACTAAACCACAGCTCGCGATCCCGCGAGCGGCCGGCACCAGACCACACGCTCCTAACAAACGGATGTTCCCATTTCCTGGCTGCGCATCTTCAGCTTGATCACTTAGCCCGTTACCGTAGTAACAGCCACCTCGCGCGGTCACCGTGAAGCGTGCCTACGACAGTGTCTCAGAGCTCCGCTCGGTCCTGGCTCACCCGGGGTAAGCCGCGACTGTTCTCGGAGGACAATCGCGATCGCTTCACAGCATTCTGCTTTCCACAGCTCCAAGCGATTCCAGACCAGAGACAAGCCATGCCACGTGCCAAGAAAAAAAAAAACTGAGAAACGCAGCCTCCGCCCAGCAGGGCCAGGCGAGAGGTGGCCGGCAGTGCCATCCAGGGCTCCGTGTCCTTCTGAAGCTGGCCGCTGGGCCCTGCTTGGACACGAGCCTTCCTGAAGCTCAGGATGTAAGCCGTGCCTCCCGCTCAGCCCAATAATTAGCTCTTCCCAGGCACAGGCCGTGGTACCCACCAATTTTGCACCCACTTGCTGTGGTCACCACGATGGCAGGCCGCCCAGCTGGGACGAATGCTGCCCGGTGTCCTGGAGCCACCGTCTGGAGTCCCCAAGACACTGTCCTCTGTTCTACAGCTTTGAGGACTGCCGGGTGGGTTTTTCTGTTCCCCAGGGAAAGAATTCAGAATCCAAAACTGTGAATGCCAGGAAGAGACTTAGAGACAGATGATAGGTCCCCCCACATGGTGCCCAAGGTAGACATTACTAAGCAACAACTTGGCCTCGAATTCTCTACATGGTCCTATGAGCAGACACCACAAACCCTCCCCCCGCCCCTGACCTGGGTTAGATGCATCATTTCCTGGTGAGGCGTACGAGATCCAGGATGGGATGTGAACTTCCTAAGGCCACACACAGTCTATATCAAAACCCACTCCAGAATCCAAGCTTCTGGATACAAAACCCTGCGCACCTCCCTTCTGCCAGAATAAATTTCTGTGGGTGTCCCTCCCCCACTTTCTCCAATTCCTCTTCCTTGGCCGTCTCACAAGAACGTGGTCCGAGCAGGACACACTGTGCTGGGATTCAGCACTGCTCCGCGTCTGGGATGTTTCCAGGAGGCCAGGGGCAGAGCTGCGGATGCGCAAGAGCCACGGAGGGGAAACCGACCCCACGACGGGACCGGCCAGGGCGCTGGCGTGGAGAGCCCGGCAGTGGCTACGGAGGGTGCCAGGCCGGGAGAGAGAGGGTCGGCAGTGGGCCTGCGGGGGACATGCAGGCGGGAGCTTCCTATGAGGAGGGTCGGGGTCAAAGTGAGGCGGTCTCGGCCGGAGGAGAGACTCGGTGGCTCCTTCTTGCCTCCCTGCCCTTCTCTTGTGTTTCATAACGACAATGACAATGACAGCCACTTGAGAGCTATCCCGTAGGACCTCATGAAGCACTCTGTTTAGCAATTCGTGCGCATCGTGTCAGTAAATCCTCACCACGTCCTTATGGGGCGGCTAACGACCGGATGCTCGTGAAGTTCGGAAACGCAGATGAATTCGTTTTATGCTCTTCCCATGGGAGAAGCTCTCGACATGACGCCTTGGCCTGTTTCCACGCACTGGCTACCCCGTGGCACCGTCCCTCATTTACAGAGGGGGAAACCGAGGCTCAGAGCGTTTGCGAGACGTGCCCCAAAGCCACCGAGGCAGGTCTGCTTAACCTTAACAATTTCATAGAAGTTTGAAAAAAAAAAAAGTAACCAAAATGCTCGGATCCGGTATCGTTTGATCTACACGATGCGCAGTATACTTTTCCGCTAGTTGCCAACGTTTAAAAAATTGGGCGATTTCGCAATATTCACATTTCCGACTTTTCTTAAAACGTCAGGCGATCTGGCCACGCGGGCATGTGAGCAGCTGCCGCCTCCTCACCTCGCTGAGGCGGGCACGCCCCCTCCCCTTGGCCGTAACCGCCACACTCTCCTGCCTCTCCCAAAGGAAGGTACCACTGACCCACTGGGCAGCTTATTCACCCCCAGCCCCCCCAAAAGAAAAGCTCAGGACGCCATAACTCGAGAGAGGGGACAGGAAAACTCGAATAACCCACAGGGAAGTTCGGCACTGTGTTTTATTCACTGACGAGCCGCTACCTGGATCTCGCAGGTGCTGACTTCTTGGGGGGCGGTGGGCGGGGAGGCCTCGGTGCAGAGCTTACTAGCGCCCACTGTGTTCTCGCTTCCTGCACCGGCCACCTCGAGCAGCTGCCTGTGAACCGGCTGCTTGCCCCTAACCCTCCCGGAAGGAAGCGCGCTCATCGCCCACGACAACAGACTTGGCCCGAGGAGCCGAGAACGTGAGTGGGGGCCCTGAGCCCAGCTCCCCTTCTGCACGCGGCGGCCCCGGAGCTGCGGAGACAGGAAGATGGGAAGAAAGCGCAGCCTGGGTCGGGCATCCTGTGGGCCGCTGACAAAGCCCCAGCTGGGGAAAAGGGAGAAGGGGGAGGCCTGAGGAAGGGGGTCCAGCGGGACACGGGGATTTCGTACAATGAGCTCCTTTCATCGATGAATAGAGGACTCTCCTCCACTCGGTCTCAATGGCTTTGTTTCTGAAACGACCCATTCTACACCCAGAAAGCCGAATTTGCCAGACCCTGTGCCAAGGTCAGGCGAGAGCCTGAGATCCCCAAGCAAGCTGATAATCAGCACCCAGGAGGCGACCGCTGTCCTCAGCGCTGTTTGCTGAACCGAACGCGACCGTGACCTCCTTCTGCGTTTACGCAATGGTCCTTGCTTGGCATAACTGGATCCGTTCAGGATCTGTTCAGGAGAGTAAGTACTTTCTTCCAGGAATGGCACCGAGGCATCTACGTGCAGGGGGCAGGGCAGGATGAGAAAGACCCGGAGAAGCAGGATGAGACACAAGTCAAAGTGTGTGGTCTCGAGCCGACCGAACGCAGGGCGCGGTGGCGATCGGCGGTGAGGACCCAGCAGCCGCCTCGGACGGGCGGGCGCTTGGGAAACATCATTTTTCAAGATTTACTGCACCGACAGCAAACGGCAAACCGGGGCCTACGGGCAGCGCCCGGCTCAGACAAGTTTTGTTCAGCATGTGCCTTGTTTTCAAAATAAAAATGCTACCTGTGAGACCTGCACTCAAAGATCAGGAGGTTGCATGTTAAACTGCAAAGTTCTGGCATTTCTTGGAAAATCAGAAGACCCGGTCACACCAATCCATCACCTCCATAAGGCACTGACTGTCCGGGTCTGGGGGCAACTGTCCCTCTTAGAAGGGGCATGCACCCTCCAGCTTGCCACAGTGCCCCCCACACCTGCCGTCCCCTGACATGCTTCTCTCAGTAAGGCTGCCCGCCTGGCTGCTGTGGGCGCTGGAGTTTGCAGTCTCTGGTTTCTCCTGACAGTCTCGGCAGAGGCCCTGTAGGTATGGGATATGGACTGGCTGCAAAGCAAACATGGCTACGAAACCAAGGGCAATTCGACTCAAGAAGAGTATGTGAACGCACGCCCAGGGTCGGTGGGTCAGGTGCAGAGTGCGCACCCATGAGTAGGGGCGGGGGTCCCCTGTCCTCCTCACTCCCTGCCGTGTGACACCTCGCCCCACTTCCTCAAGGCCAAGGACTGTCCTCTCTGCTCTCATGCTTAATGAGGTCCTGGGACGGCCACAGAGGCGGCAGACTGTACATTCTTGTAGAACCCAACTCAACCGAACCTCAAGTCACGCCGGGTCGGACTCTAAGAGGTAAACGCTCAGAACCCAGATGACTTATGCCTGACTGCAAATCAGCACAAGTCCTGGCCACGGAGATGGGCTTTGGGAATGAAAGAGTGAGCAGAAGTAGACAAGTCTGACCTACTGACGGGCAGAGAGCGTGGCCGCGATGGACTATGGGGGCATATCTGATGAGCTGTGCTCTTTTGGGAAGATAGTACATGTCCTGATATTGTAAAATGAATGTCACTTCCCCATTCGCCCAAAGATACAAACCCGCGGCAGAAACGAGACGGGTCCCCCTGAGCGCTGGCGGGCGTAGCTTATTCTACTGCGGCTTTTCTAGGTCGAGGGTGGACTGAGGTTTATGGCGTCTGCTTCTCTGCTACATGGTGCCACGGACATTTCTCCTCGGCTCTTTAAACATGAGTGCACGCATGTGTGTGTGTGCGTGTGTGCACCCACACGTGCAAACATTTGCGAGCATTCACGCGCAGGTACGTGAGGTCTCTTACATCCAAAACCCTCCTAAGAAAAGCTGCGGCGGGGTCTTTAGATTCCGTCTGCCTCGCATCCCTCATTCTGGGGAGTCGCCCCATTCCCGGGACTGGTCCACATGGCCGCTGAAGTTGGGGAGCCCAGCTCCGGGAGAAACGGCCCCCCTTGGACCTCTGTTTCTGAGCCTTGAGAAGGAAGGAAAAAGCAGGCAGTCTCCCATCCGTGCGCCTTGCCTTTCCTTGTAATTATTCATGCGGGTGCATCTTTAAACACCAAAAGGGGGAATTTATTACAGTTGTTCTGATTTCGCACGCTAAATGTGTTTACATGCTAACAGCATTTCTCAGGGACAATTATCTTATTACTAGTGCACTAATCTTTTCAGCACCGTTTACAGCTGCAGACTTCAAAAATTACGGCTAATTAAGACCCCGCTTTCCGCAGGTACGGTAAACTACCTGCTGAGCATTTCACCCGAGAAAAGAGAAACTCGGTTTGGGGGAGAGGGGGAGGAGGGGGGGCGGGCAGAGGGTCGAAGGCAAACAGAAGGGACTGTGTAAGCTTCTATCGATCCGAGGGCGGAACCCCGCGCCCAGCGCGGGCATCCTACAGGCCAGTGGACGAGTTCCGCCAACCGCGAGGCCGGCGGCATTCAGGACCAAGGACAGCGGGCCCGGCGCAGTCGAGGAGCACGTGAGGCCTCCACATCCGGTTACCTATGCCCATTGGTCGCATTCTCCCAGGTGACTTCGGCGCAGAGCAGCGGTGCAGAACACGGACTCTCGCGTCACGTTACTTGCGCTCAGGTGCCGGCTCGGTCAACGCTGGGCTCGGCCTGACCTTGAGCGAGCTCCCCGCCGTGCACCTTGGTGCCTTAGTTTCCTCGTGTGTGAAACAGGGGTAATAACAAACCACCTACCCTCTGGCACATGACGTCTGGTTCACAGCGATCGTCTGATAAGTGTTTCTTTTTACAGGTGCGGGTTACAGGCCGTGACGCACCTAAGCGTGTTTTCCTCGCGCATGCGCACTGCGTGCCGAGCTGTCGGGGGACCCGCCAACCCGCACCCACAGCTGGATTCGCTTTGCCGCTGAGCGCTCCATCCCCAATGCCTGGTCTCGCTCTCCTGCCGGCTGCCATAGAAAGCCAGCGCCTTGGGGTCATTCATTCTCGGTTTTCCCTTTGTTTTGCTTAAAATCACCGAGACAGAGGCCACTTCCTTGGAGGGCCACCGTGGGCACCGGCTCCTCGGACCCCAGGCGCAGCTCAGGTGGCCGTGCTGGTGTGCTTGGACCGCCGCATTTCCTCAGGCACCTACCTGCTCTGTGCCTGGGCTTGGCCGCCCACAGCCCCATCTCTTGTGAACTCCCGCACCAACCCTGCGAGCGGGTGATGGATGGGGAGTCGGCGGTGCTGACCCCATGTTACAGAGGGAGCTGAGGCTTCAAAACACTCGCCTACGATGGCAGAGGCCGCTAAGGAAACACAGGCACGATGTGGTACGAACAGTGAACGTTCTAGGTTTCCTTAGGCTCTCTCTCAAGGTGATGACTGTTACGAGCAGGAGGACTAGCAGTGACAATGACCCCTGGAGCCAACACGTACTAAGTACCAGGCACCATCCTAAGCCGCTGACATGTGTTACCTCACTCAATCCTCACAACCGCTCGATGAAGGAAGAAGGGCTGTTGCCAGCCCCCATCTTCCAGATGGAGAAACCGGGCTCAGAGAGGTCACGCAGCGTGTCCGAAGTCACACAGCTGCAAAGTCTTGGGGCCCAAATCGGGCCAAATCCAGGAGCTCTGTCTCCAGCCCCGCTTCTCTTGAACAATTTACTCTGCAGTTTCTTAAAATACCTGTAAAATCCAACAACGGCTGCCTTGTCAATGAACACATAGGTCTCATTTCAGGGACTGTAAAACATCCCACAACAGTCTAAGCCATGGGTTGCGGCTCGGCTTTACAAATTAGTCAACCTTCCTCATTGTTACAGAGAATGATAAAAATCAAGTATGGTGATGTGCTGCAGCATATTAAAGTCTGATAAAATATCTTTTTTCTATCTGAAAAAAAAAAGAAAAAAAAGACACCAGAACATCCATCTGGGTTAGACAAATGTCAATTGGCAACTCTGAGTTCTACGGCTTAGGAAAATGCTACGGGCGTGTGCAGGTTGAACTAGA
Source organism: Rousettus aegyptiacus (assembly GCF_014176215.1). Lineage (NCBI taxonomy): Eukaryota > Metazoa > Chordata > Mammalia > Chiroptera > Pteropodidae > Rousettus > Rousettus aegyptiacus. The sequence goes on from NW_023416311.1 coordinate 4,503,070, forward strand.
TGAATAGCAACCCCCCCACACACACACACGCACAGTACATACTACTTCCTGCAAGCTCGCACTTCCTGCCATCTCTCCTGCGCTCTGGTTTATTTCAGCCCAATGACTAATGTGGCCGCCATCCCAACTGGCCTGTAACCGAGGACATGGGTGTTGAGCACTAAAGTCAGGAAAGTCCCGGACCAGGACAAGTAGGTCGCTCTACGGACAACAACCGGCGGTATTAATTTTCGGGGAACAGAAGCCCAGAGAGGTGAGGACACTTGTTGACATCACACAGCAGGTGAGGAGTGGAGTCCCAAGGTTCAGACCCTGTGTACAGGACAGCCAGCCTGCTCTACTCCCTGGAGGTGGACTCTGAAAGCCATTTCGTTGGCTTGCTGTCCCCCTAACATCCCCAAAGTGCCCCCCCCCAATACATACATCTGCATGGAGAAGGCTGACCTCTTTGCCTTTATGGGGTGAGAGCTACGATCCCCTGCAAAGAGATTATCCTCTCCATAACTCCCTGCTCCCCCAGATAACCAGAATGCTCAGGGGGCCCCCCAAAACCCAGACATGACTTGTTTTTTTTTATTTCTAATTTGACCATGTGACGCCTGCAAATTTGGAGCATTCGAACATCCTGGAACCATCTCGCTTGGAAGGGGGAGGCTGAACAAGCAGTTCTGAATCAGCCTGCTGGGGCTCAGACGGAGGAAAAGAAACTCTTGACCTCGGCTGAGTTCTGGAATCAAAGAGCTACAGAGAGCCTGGAAACTATTACAGCTGGCTGCGCTCAGTGTACAAACAGGAAAACTGAGGCTTCGAAGAACAAAGAGGACACCCAGGGTATTGCCGTCACCCTCTTTCTCCCGTACTGCTTTCTCCACGGCTGAGTCAGGACAGGTCGCGCACACTCAGATGCTAGGGGTTTTCACCCCTCGAGGCGCGGCAGCTGACCCCCCATTCCTGCTCGGCAGGGGAACGAAAGTCAGCAAGCAGGTAGTAGGCACATTGCCGGAGGAACAACGTATGTGTGTGTGTGTGTGTGTGTGTGTGTGTGTGTGTGTGTGTGTGTGTGAGAGAGAGAGAGAGAGAGAGAGAGAGAGAGAGACTGTGATTCACTTGTTCTTTCTACCTCCCCCACAAAAATCATTTTAATATAATCACCTCCTAGACAATATACTTTGCGATCCTGATTATCTCAATTTAATTTGCTTGGAGAGGCCAGGCCCTCGCAGGAAGAACTAACTGATTGAAGTTTCCTTCTGCCGTGTCACCACGAAGTGACCATTTCCCAAAAGGTGGCCCTTTTAACACACGCTTGTGTAATTTAACCTGAGATCCTAGGAAGTTTCCGAGCAGGATGCCTCCTAATTAAGGTAATTTCTAGGAAGATGTGGCCGAAGGCTTCCTTTCCTTCGAATAAAGCAGTAACAGCTGCTATTTATTAAGCAGCTAGTAAGTGCCAGGTCCTTCCTCAGCCTTAACTGTCTTTAATTCTCATCTTCACCTTCGCAACGACACTGGAAGGCAGATAACCCTCGTTCACCGCTGGGAAAGCTAAGGCTAAGAGCAAGATAACTGCTTCGGTATCACAGAGCTAGTAAGAGGCTGAGCTGGGACGTGAAGCCCAGTCTTACCCCAAAGTTCCCAGGTCTTTACACGACATCCCATTAATGTCAGCGAAAGCCCACTTCCGCCCTCTACTTTCTTGTTAGTATTCTCCCATGCACAGGACACTCCAGGGAACTTAATTTTTACCACTAGGGATGAGAAACAAAGAGCTGAAATACCTCCGTCCTAGCTCAGCTGTATCACAAACACTTTTCAACCGTAGGCGCATCGCAGAGCTCCCGAGTCTCAACGGCTTCATCTGTGAAATGGGTATAACTCCCAACCACCCCTCAGGATCGTGGCCAGCAGCGAGGAACAATGCGGCCATGCAGGCATCTCCCTCTCCCAGACGGGGTGGCGGCCAGGACCCGCAGGATGTCAGTCTCGGACATCTTGCAAATAAATGCTCCCCGGGAGAGCAGCCCGACCCACCACGGCCTGCTCCAAGGAGTTACCTCCTAAAATAGACCAGGCTAACTTCACTTAGCACACCATAAACACTATTTATATAGAAGAAAACCCAAGGGTTCCCATTTGGCAGCAGCTACTCTACAACTCAGCTCAGACGGCTAATTTCTAACACCGGACCGGCGGCTTTAAATCACAGGGGCCAGCTGGGAGATGGGGGAACCCCGTGGCTGAGCACAGCCTGTCTGAGCAGCTGAACAAACCATTACCTCAAGAAAATGCTAGCTCATCCCAGGGCGGGTGTGGAGAGCAATCAGACAGGGTGTGGTGGGCCGGGGCTGGAAGCAGCCACGCCAGGCCTGACGATGGTCCAAGGCGATCCAGGAGCCCCTGCGAGTTCTGGCCCTCAGTGTCTCCTGAAGCCCATGCTGTCCTCGGGGCTGGCTAGAAGCCAAGTGCAAGTTCTCAGTTTCCCCAGCCTCAAAATGAGGGCTGTGTGAGACTCAGTCGCACACACGCGTACCCACGTACATCCAAAAAGCCACACGCTCACACGTTCATGCCCATGACACACTTGAAAATGTTGATGTATCTCTGGGAAGTGTGTATGAGAAGTTGTTAGCGAGGAAAGACAAGAAGAGACAGAGAATTCTCCTTCTTTTGTATCTTGCTCTTGTGAATGAATTTCCTTGTCACGTGCTTGCGCTCCTTTCGTTTAAATAAAATAAATAAAAAGCAAATGCCGCTTAAAAATGGAAGGGTCATATGGCGGTCCCTCAAAAAATTAAATATAGAATTACTATGTCACCTAGTAATGCCACTTCTGGGTGTAGACCCGAAAGAATTAAAAGCAGAGACGTGAACAGATTATCTGTACACTCGCGTTCCTCACGGTATTATTCACGATAGTCCAAAGGTAGAAACAGCCTAAACGGCCACCGATGGATGAAGGAATAAACAAAATGTGGTCTATACATAACACGGACTATTACTCAGCCCGGAAGAATGCTGAGGACACTCTGCTAAGTGAAGTAAGTCAGACGCCAAAGACAAATACTGATACATCCGCTTATGTGGGGTCCCCGGAGCTGTCAGATTCACAGGGACGGAAGCAGGTTCGGGGAGGGGAGCTGGGGTTTGATGGGGGCAGAGTTGCAGCTGAGGAAGATGAGGCAGTTCTGGATGGTGTGCGGCGAGGGCCGCATGACCCTGTACGTGTCCTTAAGGCCACTGAACCGTACACTTAAAAATGGGTAAGATGGTACGTTTTACGCTATGTGCGTCATTGCATAATAAAATATGCAAAAAAACCCAAAAAGGAAACAATGAGAGAATCAAACAAAAACCGATAAGGATGGGTACTCAGGAGCTAAAGGGAGAAAACACAAGGGTGAATGCAGAAAGCAAAGTAAGAATCCCCCAAATGCCCCTCGTTTTGCGGGTCCGACTTTGGGATTACAAGCAGGTTTTATTTAATTGGAAACCTGTTCACCTTAAAAAAAAAAAAAAAGGCAAGTGCGTTAGGGATTGTCGGGGCTGGGGAAATGTAACTCTTGCTTTCTTCTGTAAACATGTTACATAAGTCACAGCCCCAAATTTCCAAACAGGGGGAAGAAAAAATGCACACAGTGTGGCAGATCTACAGACTAGAATCCTACTCGGCGGTGAAAAGAAATGAAATGTTCACAAAGGCGACGGTGTGGATGCATCTCAAACTAAGCACGCGGAATAAAAGGAGGCAGATAAAAAAAAAAAAACCACACACACACACACACACACAAGTGCGTACCGCAGAATTCAATTTACACGGAACTCTAGAAAAGGCGGGCTTGTGAGAACCTGCCTGTCATGACGGAAATCAAATTAGTGGTTGCCAGTGCTTTGGGTCTGGGGGCCCCGGTGGATATTGCGAAGGAAATTCCGGGGATGATGTTGTTCATTATCCGGGCAGATACAGACGGCAAAACTCATCCAATCATACGCTTTAAATATGTGCGATTTATCTATCGCAAGTTGCTTATTCCTCAACGACGCTGGACCAAAAACAGTTTAAAAAAAAAATCGAATGCTATTCAATGACAACAACAACAAAAACCTTTTAACTAAAAGGTAACACTATACTATATAAACAAGATAAAATAAAAAATAAAAAGGAAATGAGAGGGAGGCCTCCAACACCGACCAGCTCTGGGCCAGCGTAGCAGGATCTGCTTTGTGTGGGGCCTGCAAAGCGTTTGTAAAAGTTTCAATTAGTCGCTACTATCTAAAATTCAGGAAGACCCCACATTCGAATTCCGAAAGTCCGAACTTCCTAGAAAAAAAAAAAATCCGGTCTGACTACCTGGGGGCCCTGCACCCCAGGAGGCCACCGCACCTGTTCTCACGCCCAGCCCTGCTCAGCAGACGTCCAGCTGTGGAAGCCGTGCCCCACGCGAAGGGATCTGGCCAGAAAGGCACACGCACACCCCGCCCTCCGCTGTTTCGCTTCTAAGTGGTTAGTTAGAGGCGGGGATCAGCTCTGAGGTTAAGTAAAAATCCCTACTCGAAACCCATCTGACTCCCGCTCGACGCCACCAATATGTAAGGACACGATGAATAAATGCTTCTGCTTAATAATAAACTAACCAAGTCTTTGCCGCCTCTCTCCCGGAGAAAGCTAACAATGAATCACTCGTGGCAGAGAGTTATCAATCTCCACCTGGCAGGGGCGTGTCCGGGGGCACCTTCCTCTTCCCCAGCATCGGGCCCGAAGAACTGCCGGCCGCAAGTTACTGTGGAGTCCTCGCAGGGTGTGCAGGAAGACCAGAAAGTTCAGAGAGGAAATGATGTAACCGGAGGAAGAGACAGCCCCGGTAGGTATGTCGCTGGCATATCTCTGTCCTACAGGTGATAGAGAGAGAAACCTAGTAAAAGCAGGCCCTGCTCTCTGTCCCTGCCTCCGTCTCACACACACACACACACACACACACACACACACACACACGAGAGTCGGCTTTTCCCCTGCACTTCCCACAAGCTGCAGTGACTTATTTAAGTGTTCTTCTGTGCATTGTCTCTCTTCCCTGGCTTACACGCTCCATGAAGGCAGGGACCTTCTCAGATCTGGGCTGTCCCCAAACAGCTGTCCGTTTCTGGTACCCCTGGGCACCAAAGAGGCCGCTCCTGAAAACCCGCCGAGTGCGTGACGTCATCGACGGTCGAGCCTTCCCACCATATTTCTCCAGCATCTGTAGCATAACTTCGTATTCTCCTCAACCAACTCTCACGTTTATCGAAACAAGCCTATTTTTTAAAAAAAAAAAATAATAATAAAATTTCATGGCAATATATTTAGGCAAGAGACAGGCACCCTGTCATCGATGAGCTTGGGAGCTGGCCATTACTTGTTAGCCGTGTCACCTCAGAGAAGTGAGTTAATTGCTTCGCGCCTCAGTTTCCCCATCTGTAAAACCGACGAGGGAGCACGACCTCCTTAGGGGTAGATGAACTAAAATGTGTGAAGTTAATTCATGGCGAATGCTTAGACTAGTGCCTGCAACGTAGTAAGCTCACTACAAATACTATTCTGATTAGTATATTTACAGAAAAAAAAAACAAACCCAGTAGCACTTGCCATATTAAAATAAACACGCGATAACCGAAAGAAACAAACGTCATCGACGTGGCAGCTAAAAAATACCGTCGGCGACACGGTGCTATTCAGATGTGTAAAGTCCCCCCTCTCTCTCCAGGCGCCCGCGCTCCCATCTTTCAAAGGAGGATGTTGGGGGCCAGACGCTCTTAACATTCCATCCATCTTCTAGGGGGCTGTCGCTAATTCTCAATCCGTAGATGACCCTACCTCTTAAAAGAAGTAAAATTGGAAAACCCCGAGCCTACACAATGAGGGAGGCGAGGGAAAGAAGGTTATTCATATTCCAATAGGATTTGCTCTGACAAAAGGATTAACGGCCGGTTGCTTTAAATAGTGGCTTAAGCCTTGTTTGCGGATTACTACATACTTGACGGAGAGGGAGAGAGGTGGACACGATGGGGCCCCCGGAACGCAGATGAGGCCCGAGGAGAAATGAAGCGATGTGCATGCTTCACGGGGCGTAGCAACGAGAGACGGTGCTTCGTTTCAAAGGACTCTGTTTCCTACCCCATATTTTCGTTGCGTGCCAATCGCATTAAAGCCGACGCACCTGTGTCCGTGGGCCAGGGGCGAGCAGTAATCCAGCACACTTGTTTTTAAGCCCCTACTCTAAGAACACCGATCATTTATCATATGTCACAAGCGCCTGTAATGTACCAGGCTCTGGCTGGGCATGTGTTTCTTCATGTAATCACGGAAGAGACCCCATGGCGTTACCATCGTTTTATGGGTAAGAATGAGGCGAGGAAAGGGGACATGAGTCACCCCGAGGGGGAGATGGCAGAGTGAATCGTCAAGCCAAAGCAAGGAGATCAGGCACTGAGGTCAGATTATAAAAGGTAGGAGCCTTGTCTCAAGGAGGACACGGAAGATCAGCCAGAGTGGTCAACAGATACGAAAAACACCCATGGGAGAGACTTTTGTGGGAGCAGAGGAAGGGGAGACCAAGGGTCCAAGATGTGTCCCCAAATCAGATGTGACCTCGACTGACCCCCAGTTGTTAGCCCATCCTGCAACACCTCTAAATAGTCGATGCCCAAACTCCTCTGCTCCATCCTTTATGCCAGAGACGCTCTCATCGGAAGCTCCCTGAGCACAGACCAGCCTACCCCGCGGGGCTGTGCTCCCTGAAGACGGGCTGCGGGCTTGGGAGGCGAAGGAAGAGGAAGTCTATCGCGAGGTCTCTCTGAGTGCTGACACCTCGCTCGGCTCCCTGAGAGCTTCTCACTGCCTCATTCTCCTCCCTTGAAAAATGGGGATATTAGCTACCCCCCAGCAACCTCGGCAGGGAAAGCGCCGGTGATTAATTAGGGAACATCTGTGAAGCATCCCCGTTCTCTGGAGAAGGGCACCTTGGGAGAGGAGCTAGCAAAACCCGGGAGGGGTGGATTATCATTTTCACTTTCATCACGACGTCCTTACTGTTACCATTTGCATCATGACATTCGTCTGCTAAGGACCTGCCGTGGCTCCCCACTGCCTCGAGGAGAAGCGTCCCTCATCTGGCACTATTGTCCCTGATGGTCCCCCATGGGAGAGTCCTGCCACCCCCACACTGTCACACCATACCCGTTCTCCAGGGTCAGCGACCTTCCCCAACCTCCAAGCTGGGAGCTCGATGTCCAGCATGCACGCTTTTGTCGCTGAGCTCGGTCCTATTAGTACAGGTACATGGGCGCACACACGATAGGGGTCTCACGGGGGGAGAGGGGATCTTTCTTCCCAGAGCTGAAAGACAAAGGTGCCACGCAAACCATGCCTCGATGCGTTATGTCTCCAACTGGATAAGAAGCATGCTGAGGACCAGGCGGCGCTCAGATAAAGGACAAATTTCATAAACGGAGCCTCGGGAAGGAAGCAGCAGCCCGGGCAAAGAATCTGGGCTCAGAGAGAGCAGTCTCCCTATCCTGTCTCTCGCCCCCTCCCCGGCTTCCTCTCTGCAGAATGGAGACCGCCTAGGAGGTGCCGTCAGAGAAAAAAACCGATGTGACCTGCGCCTAGTAAGGAGGGACTTTCTGTGAAAAGGTTATTTCGAGGGAGTAAGAGCAGCTATTGCAAAAAGGGGACAAGGAGCTGGGGACTCTTGCAATAGGGAGAATGTTCTATCCACAGGATCGACAAGCTTCTCAAAAGTTAGGGGTTTTCTTTTGTAGAGGAGGAGTAAAGGAGACCAGACAAGAATGAGCGTGGGGAAGCGGGTAGAAAGGTCGGGGCGGCGGATGGATGAGAAGATGTTTGATTCCGCCGCCGGCCTGCGTCAGGAGGGGCTGCCCGCGGGCTGAGGCTCAGCGTGGGCAAAAAGCGGGAGGAGCAGGGGTGCGGGGGAGGGAAGGCCGGCGGGAGGGGAGAGGCTTCAGCAAAGAGGGCATTTTGTGCTGCTTGATCAATGGGGATGGCATTTCGGTTCGTCATTTTTGAGGCAGGGAATGGGAATTGGGAGGGTGCGTGTCTGGCCTTTTCACGGGCGAACTAGGGGGCATCCGTGCGCTGGATCTCCATCTTAGGGAGAAGGGTGGTGTATTCAGTAAGCTGTCTTCCAGAACACAAAACGGGGGAGAGGTTCCTCTGTTCTTTTTGTTTGTTTGTTTGTTTTGTTTAAGAGCTCGGGGCGCAGGTAAGATTCAACGCCGTCAATACTCGAGAGGGTCGTTGTGTGGATTCGATGCGGTAACACGCAGAAAGTGTTTAAAATAAACTCGACCAACACGAGCTGCGTTCAGTTTCGGTTGATGATGGTTCACATCCGGGATGAACCAGAAGGATGACGGCTAGACGGAAGGTAGAGGATGAGGTGGGGATATTCTGGAGCTGTCTTGTAGGTAAGTATGTCGCCCAGAAGTGCATTTGTGGGGACAGCTAGGCACATGATACCGCTGACTGACATCAAGTTTGTCCCAAGACACATCATCTCCTCCTCTTCAGCAAGGTGGATCTTACGCCTAAAATACAGTCAGTATAGTCCCTGCCCATTGACAAATTAAGAGGGAAGAAAAAGAAAGTTTGATATCCAACGCGCCATCCCAACTGCCCCAAGAATCAACGGGAAGAGGACACAGGAGTTAAAATGTGTGGCGGAAAAGTCTCCACTAACTTTTTATCCTCTGCTGCCATCGGCGGCACGCAAACCTGTTTTAAATTTACCGACGGCTTTTTAAGCTGCCACCCAGCTCTTGAGGTATTTTTAGTCAAGTAGAAATTCATTTCAGACCCTAAAGTCAGGACGGGAGAATCGTGTCAGGTGCTGGTTTTACGGAATTCCGGTGGCGCCCTTTGTCTGCCGAATTCGCCTCTTCTCATTTGCACACAATTAAATAATCACTTCACCTCCCACTTCTACAGCATCTTAGCATTTCCCCACAGACAGAAAAAAATAATAATAATAATAAAAAAAACTGCCAGGAAGCCAATGCTAGGTTTAAGAGCTCTGTTCTGAATCCCAAAGTCATTTCTATCAGCAGGAACAGACTTCTGAGGCGAAGCCGCTACAGGGAAAACAGGGCTTGAACCCAAACGAAAGGGGATAAAGTTCCGCTTCCCACACCCCACACGGACGCGCGGGTAAGGCCGTGGTGGTATGAGCATTTACCAGCCGCCAGAGAGACAGAGAGAGAGAGAGCGAGAGAGCGAGGCAGACGGAGGAAGGGAATCGAGACACCGCCTGGAAGAGCGACGGGAAGGCACCTCGGTCAATGGGAGAACCTTGGCGTTCAAGTCCGACCATCAGGGGTCGCCCTTGACCCCGCTTGGCCCTCCCCGTCTGTCCGGGATGCTTTTTCTCCAGGTTTCTACGTGGCTTCTCTGGTCACACAGGTGTCGGGTCAAATGCCACCTCCGCAGAGGGCCCTCTGTCTGGGGACTGCCTGCTTTAGTTCTGCGTTTGACACTTATTTTTAATTTTTCTTCCTCCTTTTTGATCCCTGGGTCTTGTCCACTGCTGCATCGTCAGCACACATCACAGTCTCTGGCCCTGGCTGGTGCTCAAGAAATATCTGTTGAATGACTAAATGACCGACGGAACAGAGCGTGGTCATGGCCCACTGGGGACCAGGTGAATCCCGAGGGGAGGTGCGCATTGCACACAGCGTGTTCACAAGAAATACGTGGCTCCGAATTCACAGCCCATAAAGATGTCGGGTGAGGAATTAAACTCTCGGGCCCCAGATGCTCCAAACATAGTTCAAAGCGTACAGGTAACCATGTCGGATTTTGCATTTAAATACGTAAAATTAAAAATTCCACGTCTCATGGCCCTAGCCAGATTTCCAGCGCTCAACAGTCACGCGTGGCTGGCGGCCACAATGCCGAATAGCACGGGGGGTGTGAGAGAGGACATGACCTCGGCCAGCGTGTGCGATGCCCCAGAGCCTCTGCGTCTGACCACAGAGGGGGACATTTCTAGAAGTAAACAAGGCCACGTGCAGAGGGAGCAGCCCATGAAGGGCCTGGCTTTGGAGCCAACCTGACCGGGTTCTCATCCCAGCGGTGCCATTCACTGGCCGTGCGACCTTGGGCACGTTACGTAACCGCCCCATGCCTCGGTTTACCCACAGGTGGAAAGGTCAGCACCTCCCCCACAGAGGTGTCAAAAGGAGTCAAACGAGACAGTGTGTAGAAAGCGTTCAGCACAGTGCCTGGCCCATAGCAACGTCCCCGTGTGACCATCACGATGACGATTGCTACGCGTTCTGACGCCGCGAGCTCTGCTGACAGCAGTACAGGACGAGGCGGGCGCTCCGGCGGAACCGAAGCCAAAGTCCCGAAGCAGAGGAGCCACCTGGAGGGCCTTCGTCGTGCCGAGGACCGCTACCGGAGACGCCGTCACGCCCACCGAAATGGCCGAAGGGCTGTCCGAATGGAAATCCGTGGCAGCATCCCTCAGGGGCCCAGACGGCGTGGGTCCTCTTTGTCACACTCGCCTGTCCATCGGTTAGTGGACAGGCCCGCTCACGGGCCCCTCCAATCAGCAATGGTGGCTGCGATGGGTCACATGACACCGGCGCAGAGGGACCAGCGTTGTCATGAGTCGGTCTGACTTCAGGGCCCCTGGGAGGACCAGGTGTCCAGACGGGTCCCGCGCAAGCCCACACTGGGCTTCCTGCCGCTGCCAGATTCTTGGTGCATGGGAAACAAGGGGCCTGCCTGGGAGAGTCTGGGGCACATGCCGCAGCCGGCGAGCTGTCACAGTCTATCTGGAAACGGTCGCAAAGCGGCTTTTTTTTATCGCCCTCCTGGACAGGTTTGCAAAAACCTAGAAACAATGCCTGCCACCCGCTAGGTGATTCCTGAGCCGGTCCCCGTGCTGGGCACCAAGGAGACCCAGAGAGGGAGAGAAACAGCCTGCTGGGTGAGCCAGAAAAGCAGTTTCCGTTAACACGCTGTGGAAAGCTCGGCTCCGTCTTAGCTAGCTGGGGGACTTGGGACAAGTGACTTAACCTCTCGGAGACTCAATCTCCTTACTCACAAAACGGGGACGGCAGCGGGGGCCTCCCACATAAACTTGTGAGGACTGAGTACGTATACCTGGACAGCTTAGACCCCTTCCTGGCATACACTGAGAGCTCAATTAATGTTCTGATTATGAGTTGTTGTAATAAACTGCTTGTAAGGGGCTTAGCTTCCAGGGCTAGGATAGCACATAAGAGGCGTCTAACTTGTGGGCCAGCAAAACTACTAGACCAGGGGCCAACTCCGGCTGGCAGCCTGTCTTTATAAATAAAGTTTTATTGAAACTCAGCCATGCTCATTCATCTACATAATACCTGCGGCTACTTTCACATGAAGTTGAGTAGCTGCCAAGGAGAATGAACGGCCCTCAATGTCGAAAACATTTACTATCTGTTTTTCTTTTTTCTTTTTCTTTTTTTTTTTAAGGAAAAGTCTGTCAACCCCTGATCCAGTTCAAATGGATGGGCGTGAGATCAGGGAAGGCTTCCTGGAGGAAGTGACAGCCTAGCATTCCCTTGGTCAGTATTGATTTTTGCTTTTCACGGAATTCTCAAAGAGGATGCTTAGACCGGCAGGTCCGGGTAAAAGAAGAATCAAGAACTGTCATCGACTCCCTACCTACATCAGATTCTACAGCAGGGGTCACCAAATGGTGTCTCCCGGGGCCGGAAGTAGTCCCGAACCTATTTTATAGGACTTTAAAAACGCCCGAGACAACACTAGGAGACGAAGAGAAGGAGGCTAAGTGCCCGCCCTCGATACCCGGCTGGGAAATGTTAAAGGGGCCTCGGCCTCGCTGCCCCTCTTCGGACACCCAAACAAAAGAATCGGCCGTCGCTACGATTTTTCTAGGGCTCTTTACAGGTGTTGCTGGTCCCTTCTGGGGGTTGGACAGAAGAATCGATCCCATGCCCCCCTCTTGGCTTCCGGTGGTGTGCTGGCCATCTTCGAGGTTCCGCGACTTAGAGAAGCGTCACCCCGACCTCTGCCTTCGTGTTCGCAGGGCGTTTGCCCCGTGTGCGGGTCTGTGCCCCAAGTTCCCCTCTTTCGCAAGGACGCTAGTCATACTGCGCGAGGGGCCCAGCCGACTCCGGCACGACCTCGTTTTCACTAGCTCCGTCGGCAACGACCCTCCTCCCAAATCAGGCCACGTTCGAAGGTACCAAGACTGAGGACTTTGAAATAAACGCTTTGGAGGACACAGTTCGACCCATCCTGGACGACTTCCTCGAGGCGGCAGGGAAGCGTGGGAAGAGGACCTGAGATTCTCGAAACCCTTTCTGAGCCTCCTTCCTATGAAGAATGAAGACCAGGGCCCCCCTAGGTCTTTCGAGGCAGGAGACAGTCCTCTGAGGTCCTGCTGGACCCTGAGAACTGAGGGTACCTCGCACCAGGTACCTCGCACCGAAAACCGGAGGGCGAACCCCTTCGTTCTCACCGCGGAAAACAGAAGACTCAATTCCACTAGAGGCTCGCCACCCCCCGCATCTGGTGACGTCTGGGCATCTACATGCAAGAGCGGCGTCGGCACCGCGCCCCAGGCGCACACTCCGAGGGCCCCGTATCGGGAAAACAACGGCGTTTTCTCGACAAATTATCCCACGGCTGAAGTAATAGCTTGTTTATGGATATGCCAATTCCCATTTTCGTCCCCTTAACCTACCTCGGAAAGCAAAGAGCGTCGCCCCACCGCAAAACGGCAGCGGCTTAATCATTGTCCCCCCGCGGCCCCCCGCTTCCCTCCCGGCCACCCACTGCTGGGGCTCTATTAATTTTAAGCCATTGACAGAGTCTCTTTGCAAAATGTGTTTTCACATCTCAGGTTAACATCCTCCTGCTCTGTTCCAATAAAATACACACTGTCAGAGATAAAGCAAATATTATTTCTCTGGGAAGGAAAAAAAAAAAAAAAAACAGAGTCGCTGATTTAAATATAAGCGCCAAGGACCCGGCCAACAGATTTCCCCAGTAGCTGCCATCGAGTTAACCACAGGAGGGACATCCCTAAAGTTCAGTGTCGTCGGGGTTCACGTTCATTATGCAACGAGGAAGGCACAGCCTCAGACTCCCTCCCACCACTCGCAGCCTCGTCAGTCTATGGCCACGTGGGTGGGACGAACAGGTGCCGGGAGACACATCAAGCATTCAATCAACAAACAGCGAGTGCAGCTTACCACGTCCTGGCACCGTGCCAGATGCTAGGTACGTCGGTGGATAACACAGATCCAGTGCCTACTGCCTTCGTCGAGTTAAAGTCAAAGAGAGGAGACCCAAGACCAACCGATCGACCAACCAACCCGTCAATCACAAAGCCGGCCTCTAATAAAAGCTACAAGGGAAAGAAACAAGGTGTGAAGTTAAGAGTGAGGGCGGCCGGTGGAGCTTGATCTTGGATTTGAAGGATGCGGGGGAACCGATCCTGGAAGAGGGATGAGGTGACCGAGCAGAGGGGACAGCCATCTTGGGCCGAGAGGGACAGAACAGAAAGCAAGCCAGTTTGGCTTGACCGAAGAGAAGGAGCCGGAAGGTGAGCAGAGCCAGCGGTTCACGGTCAGGAGCTGGGATTTCATTGGGAACGCAGCAAGGAGCCACCGCGAAGCTCCAGACAGGAGTGACAGAACCCAGTCCCCTTTTTCAATCTCAATGTCTGCCTTCTCTCATTCAAAGACACACACACACACACCCATACACACACTCACACGCACGCACGCACGCACGCACGCACGTTTCTCTTCTACAATATTTTCTTCCAAGTCAACTCTTTCAAATTAGTCCTTGACTAAAATCCACTCTGTCCGAAATGGATCCCATATTCATCTCCGCCTCAGCGTGGAGGCGTTCTTTCGCGGACACCAAATGGCTGGAAGGGAGACGGCGTGTTAGGACCCTGGGCCCGTGGGTGTGGAGGAATATTCCAGAGCAAAAGGCTCAAGGAAGGAAGGGGACAGGACTTTGGCGAACCTCCCGAAGCCCCGCGGTTCTGCCTTGCCGCTGTCAGGGATGGTACGGCGCAGGGCGGGAAGGGCCTTCATGAAAAGGCAGGAGGGACACCCCTAAAGTTCAATCACTGCCCAGACTTACACATGGAGACAGACTTATGGGTACTTGTTTAGCATTTCCAAGCGTAAGTGGTGGGGATGGTTATGATTTTCCTCAAGAACTGGCCGGAACGTCTTTGAGCTCAGAGATGTAATTATTTGCTATATTCTATAGCTGAGACCCGTGAGGGGCAAGGCGACTTCCTCTAACATCCTGGGCAGGTAATGAAATCTCTCTTTCCCTCACTTCTCGCGTCTGTAAGATGGGAATAAGAACATCACCACCTCAAGGAACTAGGAGGAGAAAATGTTAAGAATCCACGCCAAGTACTCAGATAACTCCTGGCTTAACCGTCCATGTTAACCGTATCCAACGAAGGACTGGCAGCTCTTGCCGTTATTATTTTTGTATCAACTTCTATAATATCCGGAAACACCAGGCATTTAAGAAATGTTTGTTGGCCGGTTATCTCACGCTCGAAAATTTATTACCGAAATAGCTGAAGGAAAAAAAATAAAAGAAAGAAAGAAACGCGGGCCATGTGTTCCAAGAGATGATGACATTATTTACTCAGAATAACAACAGAGCCATCTAAATGTCCTCTTGTCAGAGGAAACAGAAGCGTCAACGAAGGGACGTCGTCGGCTCGGCAGAAAACGACGCTCCCGTCGGAACGATTAACGGAGAGACTACGGAGTGTTTCGAAGATGTGGACGAGTGTCCTTAAGGGGACAGAGAAAAGACAAAGCGTGCGCTGTGTAAAAACGGGTGCGGGCGAGGGCGGGGGAGGCCGGGAAGACGTGAAGACAGCTGTTGGGCTGGAAATACAAAATAAACTGTTCGCCGCGGGGATGAGCGTCTGGCTCGGGAGGGCCATGTTTCGGGGGGCGGGCCGGGCGGAATGTCGGGTCCTGTAATTTCTCTGTAATGGACCGTCTCTTCTATGGCAAACACTCGCCATTGAGTTCTGACGATGTGCTCACCTTACCCTACGTGCCCGGGAGTCTTTTTCACTATGGGTTACTTTCGAAGGAATGAGTAACTGCACAGGTCGCAAACGACTTACTGAGCAGCTACTACGTGAATGGTTGGAGCAGGACGGCTGTCGCCAAGGCTCCGAGAGCGCGGGCCTCGGGGACGAAGGTGAAGATGGACCAGCGTCTGCTGATGAGCCAACGAGAGCCAACATGCAAACGCTCCCCACGTGCCAGGCATGGGTCCCAGGGTCGCGTGGGAAGAAGCCCCTTTAATCCTCACGTCCAACCTCAAATGCAGTGACAGCCATTTGACAGACAAGGAACTGGAAGCCGAGAAGGCGTGAGTGACCTGCCCGAGATCACAGAACTCATCGGTGGCAGAGCCAGGATTTGAACCTAAGACTCTTCCTCTGGGGCCCTTGCCCTCGATGGAAAGCTGCTCAGAGCAGGAGGCGAGGGGCCCCTTTCCCGGAGGCCAGGCCGGGAATAGCTCTCCTTCATCTCGATTCAGACAGCCGGGCTCTACGGAGACCTGGCCTCCGACCTCAGGCCTGAGGGGCCAGACAGGCGGCCTTTATAATAGAACCAGAGTCTGGGGGAGGAGCGTCTGGTAGGAGGATTAGGGACAAAGAGATTCTCCCTGCAGCTCAGGCCGCAGCCGAGGAGAAGTATTTAAGGCCTCTTGTGGGAAATCTCGGTGACGTCACAAAGATCCCGTGTACATGCGGGGTGTGTGTGTGTGTGTGTGTGTAGGGGGGCTCTAGGGGAGGGTGACCAGCATGTGAGCTGAGGAGGACCCAGGGCACCCACCGGGACAGACGAACACCCCTCCCCCACCCAGGTGGGGGCCAGAACAGGCTGCTCAGCCCCAGGAGACCGACAATCTTTGACACTGTCCCCTTCCACCTTGGAACTCACAGTGCTGGCTCTTTGGCTCAGAAAGCAAGAGAAAAAGTTGATGCAATTCGTGTCCAAGATGACGACGTGAAGTTACACACACACACACACACGCACACACACACACACCACGCACACACGCACACACACACGCACAGTCAAAACAGTGCCAGGACCGGTAGCTGCCATCTATCAGCCACTTACTGGGGGCCCGGTGTGGCCTCCTCCACCCTTCCAATCTGCCCTGTGGGGTGAAGACGATGATCGCCCCCATTCTGCAGGTGACGGAGCCGAGGCTGACGGGGGTTCAGCTGCTCCGCCAGGGCCACGTGGCCATGATTTCAACCCGGGCAGCCTGTCCCTCTCAGGAGCACAGCGGGACAGTGCTCGGAGCTGCTGCCACACGCAGACAGGCGCCCGACGACCGACAGACAAATGCGGCCACAAAGACGGTCACAAATGTGTCTGTGGGGGCCGCACAGTGCCCACGGGCACCCCATCTCCCTCCGCACACCTCCGGGGGGCGCCTGCCATCCACACGAGATACTGTCGAACGCCAGCATGGAGCTTTCCGGAGGGACACGTCGGGTTAGAAAAACATTATTGAGGGGCCCCCCGGCTGACCAAACAGCCTCACTCCCCCGAGCCTCCTCTACACAGCTGATACTGCCGATCAATGTCGCGGCTGTGGGATGGGGGGGATTCGATGCCCCGGGGGGCGAGGCGGCTCCGGGGAGGGATGAATGCGCCCCTCGTCAGCCCCGCCCCGGGGAACGGCACCGCACGACGCCCGGCTTCTCCGGGGGTCGGGGCCCCGCGTCCACTCCAGCCCTCGTTCTCACGTCTTCCCTCCCCGTGGACACAAGGCCCGCTCAGTCCCGGAGAGCTGGTGCGGCTGCCAAGGCCGCTGGAGGGAGGAGGCCTTGAAAAGTCACTTTATGAAACGTCCCTGCTCGCGGAGGCCAAGCCACGACGCCCGAGCGGCTGACTCTCCGCTCGCCGCACACCCCGCCCAAGGACGGGGGGCTCGGGCACAGCCAGGCCTTGTTCTCACCCGCCGGGAGCCCCGGGGAGGCGGAATTCACGGACATGGCATTGCACAGAGCCCTTGGCAGCAAAGCCCGCTGCTGGCATCTCCCTCGGGGGCCCCCCGCTTGCTGCGGTCAGCTGAGCCAGCCCGATTCAAGAAATGAAAGCCGTCCATTCACCGTGGGGCCTCCGTGAGCCCGGAGGTACCGGGGCCGAGCGGGAGGCTGGCAGGCGCTCATCACCTGCGGCGGCTGAGACAGACCCGAGGCGGGCGGAGGACCTGGGGCCTGAGGCCGGCGGAAGCCAGGTCGTGGGGGCCCTGGTGTAGAATGAGAGGGACAAGGCAGGCAGAGCGGAGGTGGAAACCGCTCTCCCCATGCACCCTCCTCCCTCGGTCGGCTCCCAACCATGGGGAGCGGGGACGAAGTCTCAGACTTGGCCTGTTCCTGTGTTCATTCACTCGTTCGACCCACATTTACCGAGCATCTACTGCGGGCGCGTGTGATTGTTTGGGGCATATACAGTGGTGAACGAGACAGTCTACACCCTCACGCAGCTGAGCCCCAAAACTCGCAAGCTCTCCCCAGCCCTCCCTGCAATTAGTACAATTAGTAGCCGTGTGACCTGGAGCACAGACCCGCCCTCTCTGAGCATCCGCGAGGACTCCCCCGGGCTCCTGCGAACCGCCATCTGGGAACCACCAGATTTCTCCCTGGGGCCTGGACTGGACTGAGTTGGTTTCCATCACTTGCAGCCAGAAGAGCTCTGTCGAGGGGATTAGGGAAGAGAGCAGGTTTGGGAAGGCTGCGGGGGGCTGGTGAGTCATCCGCTCATCTGGAAAGCAGATGGGGAGACCCGTGGAGCAGAGGCGGCCCGGGGCGCGAGAGTCGGCATTCACACCCCCTTCTCCGACAGCCATTAGAGGCCGCGGGTCAGCACGGACCACCGAGCCCTGTAGGACAAGGGGGAAGATGCTCGACAGCGGGCAGACGGGTAATTCGAAAGAAAAAGAGGTTGGCATTTTATTTTGTGTGTTTCGAATATGGACACTTGTCCCTATATGCAAGGTTCACGCCCTCTTTCAAAAGCCACCCTTTTTTGTCTAGACTCCTTCGTTTCCCTCGCTCATTGATCCGTTTTCTCTGCCCGCTCGCCGCCCACCTGTGTGGGACTCCAGCCGAAACAAGCACCGGACGAAGTTCGGTGCTGAGTACGGCCTTGAGCGTCGGGCCGGTCTGAATTCTAAGCCAGGCCGTGTGACACTGGGCGAGTGACTCGGCCTCTCAGAGCCTCGGTCACCCGCCCTGCGCAATGGCAAAAACATAGTTTCTTTTCGAGGAATAACCAAGATCTTGCTTTGCGAAGTGCCCACTGGGCCCAGAGACGTGCTGGGCGAGTGCTCGCTTGTGGGTGCCGGAGAACGTATTACGGATGCTTGTGGCATCCGCAGAGCTCCGGCCTCAGCCCCGGTGCGGCTCTGCCCTGCCCAAGCCCGTGCCGGCCGCCTCCTGGGCCGCGTTCGGTTCTGAGTTGTGCACCTCCACGTGCGTAGCGGTTTACTCAGAAGCTTCCTAACCAGGGTACCTATTTCCAGCCTCGGACTGGAAATATTTCTCTGGTTTACTCAAAACCCACCGGCTGGGACCACAATACGCTGGCCGAGAACGTGTCTCACTGTTAGAAGGACAGGAAGTGTTAGACATTTGGCCGGGAGCGACTTGAGCAGGCCCTCGTGTGACAGGTCTGGGCCCGTTCCGAGGTCAGACGCCAGATTTAGACAGTGCTGAGGACCCAAATCGGGCTCTAGAAACTGGGCCAAGGGATCTGCCCATAATGACAGACATCAAAACCGGACAAAGCCTCAGTCGAGGGAGGAGTGGGGGGGAAGAGGCAAATTACAAAGACCTTCTTCCGAATCACCTTCTAAAAGAGGACAGCAACAGCAAGCGGCTGCCCAAGCGTGCCCAGACCTCCTTTTTCGGAGCTAGAAAGAGTAACGGGTCAAATTCCAACTTGCAATTTAGTTCTATTTTGAAGTTTACTGGAAAGCAGAAAATAAGAAAGGGATCTGAGAGAGGCCAGCGGTTTGGAGACGAGGAGGAAACCGAAAGACCCGCCTCGGGCCAGAGCAATCGAAAGTCCTCGCAGCCGGGGCCTCCCGGGTCTGGACGGCCCCTCAAGCCCGCCTCGTGCACCACGCGCGTGACCTTGACTTTGAACCCCAGTGACCTCCCTAGCTCCTTTTGTAAGGGGACAAGACGGGGTGCTTATGCACTGAGAAAGGATGAGCACCGAAATGACTCGATCGTTTTTTTTAAGTACTGATATCTGAAGAGCAGAGCGTGGGGTTTTAGTGGTGAATGAGGCTCGTGAGAAATGCACAGGGTGATTGATGCCAGGCGACCGGCGGGGTCTCCGGGACATCGAGAATCAAGCCTGGAGGCTCCGCTGCGGGAGAGGACAGCCCAGTCGCACCGGGAGCTCACACTGCCTCTGCCAGCACTGAATCAAAACCTTGACCTCGGCTGGCAGCCCCAAAGCCAACGCCACCGTCACTGCCCCTCTCGCCAGAGTGTGGGGCCAGACCGATTGCATCATGCGCTTCCTCGGGAAATCCCGAAATGTCGATACAAGCTCGAAGGGCCTCGGGAACACACCTGAACATCCCTGGACCACCAGGCACACGACACCTTAGTCCTCTGCTGCTTATCCTCAGCATCGCTGCATGAGGCTCCTTGCACATCCGTCCCACAGCCCTCTGGAACTGTTCTGATAACGAGATCAGGTCGCTCGTTCGGCAGTGAAGGACCTGGAGCCCGGATCCTCCCTGCCTGGGTCCGCACACTGTGGTCCAGCGGTTGCAATTTACTCGACGCCCACCGAGGACTGAGAATGACAGCGATGTGTACATTCCCAGGCTAGTTGTGAGGCTCATGCTAGCTGATTGGAGCCGAGCACTCAACACAGTGCCTGCCACACAAAACTATGCAAAAATACGAGTTGCCGTTGCTATCGTTGATGCTGGTAATAAAAATTAAATTGCAACATGCATGCTGCTCGTTTCTGGACAGAGTGCCGTTACAGCCAAGAGCTCTCTGTTTAATGCAATTTGCTCCCCCAATTAATTAATTATGTTATACCCAAACTGAATTATAATGTCTCACTCTCTGAGGAATGCTGACAGGTTCACCTTGGCCTGCCAAAAAACACCCTGCCACCAAAAAATTGCTTATAAGGCACACCTGTCATTTCACTCGATGACAGCAAAGTATATTATTTTTTGAAGAAGTCTTCTGGCCATGAGGCCTCGTGACACCGAATTGAGGAAAATCACTTCTGAACAGCAGATCAAAAACACTCCTTGGCTGACTCCGGGCTTGGGGGGTGGCCGCTTGAGAGGGCGTTTTTTCCAAGACCCCTGATCTCCAGAGCTCTGGTGTAAGAGTCTAACTGTGGCAGTTGCTGCCGCAGCTTCGCCCCGTGAGCACACGCACAGCCGGGCACTCCAGACGCCGCCCAGAAAGGAGAAAACCCCAGGGCCCGAGGCCTCTGGCTGATGAGCAGGAGGCTGGCCTTTGATGGACGCAGTTAATCCCGGCTGTTAAATCACTAAATCCACTGTTGACACACAGGTGACAAGGAGGCCGAAGGTGAAGAGGATGTTTTCCCTCTGCGGGCACATTCGTTTTAGAAAGCCCATTCAAACTTCTTGCGGGGAGGGGACAAGGCGGGGGGCCACGGGTCCCCCACACTGCCACGAAGCGCATGTTTAATGGGCAGGTGTCCGGGGTCCCTCAACGTGACCGGACGGGCATGTGCGGGAAGTGCCTGCGAGGCAGCTTCCGTCCCGAAACGCCCCCCGCAGCTGCTCACGCGGGTCCTGGAGCTGAGGGTCCGCGAGCTGCTGAAGGGGTGTTCGGGTTCTCGGGGCCGCGGTTCAGCCCAAGGCTAAGGGAATCGGTCACGAGATGCCTGAATTACAGCCCTGGAGTGTGGACATGTGGAGGGTACATGCTCGTCCAGGGAGGTGGCCCTCACACACACGTTCACACGCACAACACACGCCACACAACACACATAACACGCCGCACAAACAACAAACGCCGCAACATACACACAACACATGTCACACACACAATACGCCACACACACCACACAAACAACATACACCACAACATACACAACACACACACGCCACACACATAACATGCCATACACACCACACACCACACACACAACATACACACCACACACTCATGCACACACTCATACACACCACATACACACACAGAGGATCCAGAACCCCAGGCTTAACCCTGCCTAGACCTGACCACTTTGTCCGAAATAGGGGCCCAAATAAAACCCGTGTAAACAGATTAAACGCCATGGCAACCAAATTCCAACCTTGCAAATACCAAGGACTGGTGGGGGTAGTGGGGGGGGGTGGGGGGGTGGTAAGAAGACCTGCTGGAGATTAGGTTTCTGGGGGATTAGGGAAGGGGGAGGCAGAGGGCTCTGAGCATCTGAGGGACCCAGCTGTGTCTGGCCCTGACGTGGGGCGGGGTGCCCTCACACGCGGGGTTCTCCCAGCGGCCGCCATCCGCCCCCTTGGAAGGGGCCCGACCGATGGCGCTCCAAGGGCATGGGGCGCCCGCCTTCCCGGACGAGAAGCACCTGGGCGGGGGGCTTCGCGGCGGCTCGGCTGCTTCCCCGCTGGTCCCACCATTAGGGAGAAGCGGGGAGCCACGGACGACCCATCAGATCCTACGCCCGTCAAGCCAGCCGATGGCCACGTCAGCCAGTGACTAATAACAGGCTGGGCGTGGCCGCAGGGTCACTAAGTATAACAACATCCGCCCCCCTCCCCCCCCACCGAAGAGCATGACTGCTCACGAATAGATGCCCCATGAGGCGCACCGCATCCCACGGTGCACTCCAGCCTTCCGAGAGGCCCGACGTGAGCCCCCGAAGGAAGGGCTGGGCCTGGTTCTTGGCACAGAGATGGCCACAGGTCCATCGGCCCTGGAGAGGAGCATTCTGTGGTGGCCGAACGCTGTTTCTCCTTCCTCCAGTTCACGCCAAGAGTTCCCTTCCGAGCTCGACTACGTCGCTTCCCCCAAGCAGACCTCCACGATCCTCCAGGTGGTCTGGGCCACCTGCTGCACACCTTCACGAGCCCCAGTCTTCCCCACGAGGCTGCAGGCTCCGGAGGTCAGGGGATGTGTCTCACGGCTCACCATGACAGCCCCGGCGCCTGGCCCGGAGCCTGACCCGCAGTGGGCGCTCAGTGCGTCCAGCCCACAGACAGACACGGCACCGGGCGGCCTATCTGTGCCCCTGGGGCCGGACACGCTGCTCAGAAGAAAGGACCCTGGCTGGTTCCACACCCGCCTGGGGCTCCCCAAGCAGTCACCCCCAGTGCCCATACACCAGTGAGGACGGGAGCTGTTTTGCATTTTCTTAAGAGTCTGGCTTCGTCTAGCTGGCCTCCGTACATCACAGGGCTGGTTTTATTAACAGTTTTTTCTGCATCCTCCACGCTCTGGCGTTTGGGACCTTACAGATGTGGGGACAGAGTGCCCCTCCCTGGGCCGGTCAGAGCTTTGAAACATGCAAGGGTCACCGGGGAGCAGTCTACGCCGATTCCCAGTCTACACCCATCTTCTCTAACTCATACACAAGCCAGCATTTCCCCAGCCCTACGTCACTCCAGGGCCACGTACCAGGGGCCCCCCTAGAGCCCAGAGCACCCCGGAATTATTCAAACTAGCTAGTCTTCAACTGTCCCTTCCGTGGGCCGCGGCTCACGCGGGGAAACCCCGACGCTCAGCTTCCTGCTTCTTCCACTTTCTGACCCAAGCTGCTTTCCTCCCGTAGCCCGGTGTGGAGAGCCATGGCCCTCGTTTCCAGGGCAACGGTGAGACACACAACACTTTTTCTCTCTGGCGGCACGGGCCTCTCCTGGTTGTCACTCAGTAACCTTGATAAATTAAGGCCGGGCGCGGAACAGGGGCGGACGCGTGGGTGGGGCGCCTTCCTCGCACCCCTCCCCCCCCCCGACTCCGTTTGACGAGTCATCTCGTCCTGACTGCAACCACAGGAAGTCTCAATACATGCGCGAGAAATGAGAGAGAGAGAGAGAGAGAGAGAGAGAAGAAAAAACACTTCTGCAAAGTGAAGTGAAAAACAGATCATTGGAGGGGGGTGGGGGGAGCTCAGTGTCCTCATTAGGACTCTGCGGCCGGGACGCCTGGGCTTGTTTGGACGTGCCCTTTGTCACCCACCTACCGGGGGCCTCACTCGGCTGTCCCCACTGAACCGTGGTCTCTCACCTGCAGAATGGGACCGGTGACCACAGAGAACGAAAGCATGTTCACGCTCGGGGCCGGTGCGGTCCCCACACAGCAAGTCAACCAGGGAGCAGCGATGGTCACCCCCCCATTTCACAGACGAGAGAAACCGAGGCTCGGGGGGCTTGAGAGCGTTTTCCCAAAAGCGCGAGGCTGGGAACCGGTGCTCGCGGCCGGGATTTCCGATTCCCGCAGCTCTCCGCTCCCCTCCCGGCTTTCAGCCTCGTTTCTTGACCCCCGACGTCGACAAAGACACACTGAGCTGGGAGCCAGGCACCGGGCTGGGGGCCCAGGTGACAGCGATGAATGACACAGTGGAGATCCAAGTCCCTAGAGAGCTTACGGGCCAGGGGCAGAGAGGGTCGGAAGGGGTGATCGCAGAAATCAGTGGAGAGCCACGGACTGGGAAGAGCTGGGAAGGAGAAGTAGGAGCTGCTGTAGTGAGGGAGAGTCCTGGGGTTGGGGGCGGCCCGACCGAGACCCGGGGACCGGCGAGGAACGTTCCAGGCAGAGGAACCAGCAGCCGTGAGGGCCCTGAAGGAAGACAGAGCCCGGCATGGCCGGGGAGCCGCGAGGCAGCCAGCGGCGGTGTTGACGTGGATGCTGAGTCAGGCAGGGTTTCCCGACTTGTCCCTCCTGCCATTTTGGACCAGAACATTCCTTT
Organism: Rousettus aegyptiacus; assembly: GCF_014176215.1. Classification (NCBI taxonomy): domain Eukaryota; kingdom Metazoa; phylum Chordata; class Mammalia; order Chiroptera; family Pteropodidae; genus Rousettus; species Rousettus aegyptiacus. The sequence continues at coordinate 4,527,112 of NW_023416311.1, forward strand.
CCGGGGGCAGGGGGGCATCCTGTACGATGTTTCGCAGCATCGCTGGTCTCTACCCACTGGAGGCACGTGACAGCGCGTGAGAAGGATAGAAAAGCTTCCTGGGGTCCCGGGGACTCATCCCCGTCACTGGCGGCTTCGGAAGCCAAGGGCCTGGCACACGTCGGCAGGGGCCGGTGTATTTGAGCATGGCCGTGGAGAAGCTGAGGCTCCTGCCGGTGAGTCGACGGCTCCTCCGGGGTCCTCAAATGCTAGAATTTAGGGTCTGAGTCTTGGAGGACAGGGGAACAGAGTCTCGGAGTCTGGGCTGCAGCGTCAAGTAGCACTGGCCTCGCACGCACCCTACTGCATGACATGTAATACCTTAAAAGAGGTGGCGAGCGTGGAGACGTGTCAACTACAGCTGGTGAGGTGGGGATTGGGGGAAAAGCCATGCAGATCGGCACTGAGAGTAAGAAAAGAAAGTTCACCTCGGTGCAGTGACCACCTGTGCTACCGAGGTGGTGGCTGGTGTCACTTTAAAAATCAAATAATGACCAGGCAACGATTTCAGTTCGTTGGACCCTTCACAAGCCCCAGGACCGCACTCAACAGCTTAGATCGGACTTCACAGTTAGCTTGCAACTCGATAGGCGTGAGCCGTAGGCTCAGTCTTGACCCCAGAGAATGCAGATGATTAAGCGAGAAGGGGCCAGGTGGCATGCGTCTTTCATTTGCCGCTAGCCATTTCCAAGAGGAAATGGGCAAGGCTTCACTGACTTGGTCTTCATTTATCCTCACGAGAGCCTCGTGTGGTTAATTATTGCTCTATTTTATAAGTGAGGAAACTGAGGCTGGCGGAGATGAGGAATGTGACCTCCACCGTCCAGCCGGCAGGCCTGAACTCCCACCGTGAGCCGCTCTAGTCTCCTTGCAGTCTTGCCCCAGGACACTTGCACAGGTGGCCTTTTTGTGCCTGGAGTACTCTGTCCCCGCTTCTGTACCTGCTTGGCTCCTCCCGACCTCCACGCCTCGACTGACTCGTCGCCAAGAAGCCTTCTCTGGCCTTTCGCCAGACCAAACCACCCTGTTAAAATGCTCTTTTTATCAGGGCTTCCTTTTCCGCCTCGGGACTTGTCAAAGGTTCCCTGTGATAAAAGAGCAGCTTTTGCTGGCTGCCCGCCGAGTGTGCATGTGACAGGTTCAAGATGGCTGCAAATTCGTTGACGTTCTGCTCTCGGGGAGCTGGAGTCTTATCCCCCTGGAAATGAGGCTGGTCTTAGGCCCACGAGTGACCAACAGGACATGGCAGGAGCGAGTTTCCGGAAGCTCTGAGTTTCGTGGGGAGGAAGCTCTGATGGGGCCCGTGGAACATTCATTCTTGGGAAGTGCCCTCTGGGAACCCGGCCGTCACGCCACAAGAAGCCCAAGGCACGTGCGACAGCTCCGGCTGAGTTGCCAGCCAACGGCCAGCACTGACCGCCAGCCCGGTGAGTGAGCCGCGCTGGCCATCCGCCCCAGGACACCTTCAGGTGACCGCAGCCCCAGCCCACGCCCGACTGGGACACACGGGAAAACCCGAGAGAGAACCCTCCAGTGAAGCCCGGTCAACACATAAAACTGAGAGGGAATAATGAAGAAGCCACTAAGTCTGGGAGCAATGAATCTGTCACAAGCAGCAGATGAGGAGGACCCCGCAGAGTCCGATGTGCTCGCTGAGCAGCTGTTCACGCCTCAGGTGTGCATACCTGCGGCAGCCGCTCTGACGAGGTGCTTAATAAATCTACTATCTGTTGACTAAATGAAACGCCGAAGGTGTGAATTAACTCATGGCGGAGGCCGAAGCTCAACCAGGTTATTATACAACTCCAAGTCCCCCTGCCCTCCCCCTTTTAATCATAACCTGATGCTCCCGTGAGAAGGAACGCTCCGTTTTATTTCCTGCCTATCTCATTTGCTAAAGGCATGAGAGGAGACGTGTAATGCTCAAACTGGGCCTTGTCACCTCGAAATGGTTACCCCCCAGCAGCTCTCTAGGCCAGGGTACTGCACCGAGGCTGACAGGCCTTTCCCACAAAGGGCCACGTGATCGGTGTGTTCAGCTTTGCAGGCCTTAAGGTCTGTAGTGTAAACTGCTCATCTCTATGGGCCAAATGTAAATGAATGGGTGGGGCTGTGTTCCAATAAAACTTTATCGACACAAAGAGACAGTGGGTCAGATTTGCCCATCTGTGGTATAGAGCATGATCCTTAAATCTAGGCATGATGGTGTTGTTTGTAGATCCAATGAAACAGGCAACTTTCGGGACTTAATGTCGCCGCATTTTAGCATGGTCGCCCAGCAGGTTCAGGTGCCAAAGATGTAAGAAAAATTTACAGCCAAAAAAAAAAAGGAATTAATATAGAGAAAAATCTGATCCATCTTAAATTGGGGAGTGGGGAGCCAGCTCCCTCTGACCTGAGTATGGGACGCCCTTGGCCGGCTCACGAGAGCCATGGCCCACGGCAGCAGTGTTTGGAAACCCCCGAGGCAAGGCGCTGCAAAGAGGGGTCCCCCTGGGAGGTCCCTAATAAGCCACTGGTTGATAAATGACGGAATCGGTGTCTGTGAGGAGGGCAACCGGCTCCCCACTCCTCCGTGCAGTAATCCGCAATAATCTGCCCCGATTACTGGGTGGAGTTTATTCAAAGCAGCCAAGCCTTGTCTGGGGGCTCACTTGTTTGCCTTTATAGCATCTAGCCTTTAATTTTAGAAGTGCTACTCGGTTAGTCTAAACTTGCAAAATAACCGAACTTACCTATATCTAAGGTAGGACGGCGCATCTTAGGGCTTGTACCCAAACTCGAGATGTTGGAAGGATACAGTTAATTTTTTAAACTTTGTATTTTAAAATACTTATAGACGCTAGACACCTCATTCTTAAGCGAGCCACAGAGGCATGGCTAATGTGAATTTTCAGGCAACAGAAATTTGCTATGCTAATTATTATTAGCAATAATGGCTCAATATGTGAAGAACTCCTGAACTCGCAGAGCAATTTTTTTTTTTTTTTTTAAAGAAGGCATTGCATCATTTTATTCTTAGACCAGTCCTGGGGTTAGGTAGAACAGGTATAACATGAAGAGAGGGAGGCTCACAGTGGAGACCAGTGACCTCGCCCAGGGTCACAGCTAGTGAGCGGCAGAGAAGATGAGGCTGCAGCCCCTCACCTGAGGCGCACCTCCAGAGAACACGGTGATTCCTCTCCGGCAGTAATGAACATGTGACGTATCTTTCCGCGACTCTTTACGGAGTCCGGCGCCGTCCCCCCACAACGTGCTGCGTTAATTATTTCAAATTTTTTTTTTTTTTTTTAGCTAAGAGTCCAAATGTTCAATCGAATGGGCGTGCGCATGTTATCTGTGCACACCATATTTTTGAAGGGAGGCAAACGTCCAATAACAAATCCAAGGGCTTGGCCTGGAAGCACATTTCAACTGAAAACATCAATTTGCTCCCTGGATTCGCCTCCGTGTCAACGACTGAATCTTTCTCGATTGACCCAGTGAAACCCACTTGGATTGAAACACCGGGGTGGGAGGTTAGTTGGTCCGAGCCAGATGGCCTGTCTTTGGGACCTCACCAAACACACGCCAGCTGCTCTCGTGACGGCACACTTGAGCCACCGCGGAGATGCACGCGGCGTTGCGCCCACCGCAGCCGTGTGCGCGCTGGGCCCGCCTGCACTTTGCGGGTGGGTTTCCCTTCTTAGGATAACCTTTCCGATCAAAGAGCAGGACTCCCTCCAGGGAGAACCCGTGGAAAAATGAAGGCTTAGACATATGTTTTGGTCTTAAGAGAACACGCCTGGGCCTTGGCTCTCGCTGTCCTTTTGGTGCGGGGCTGGGGGGATGGAAGGATTACCGGAAAGCTCCTCAAACGCCTTGCCGGGTCAGGAGCGGCAGACTGTATTTTCCGGAGATGACTGCGACTAGCTGGCCCGTCCCGTCTTGCGTTTCGGCGGGGCGACCTTGCCGCACACACGGCCCCTCCTCTCCTCATCCCAGCAAGGTCGGGGTCTATTTTCCCAGTCCCTGGAATCGGATCGGGGCCCCACGACTGCTCCCCGCGACAGAATATGGCGAAGGGGTGCCGTGTGGGTGTCGGTACCGGGCGCGGCCCCCTCGACTTTCCGGCGGCCTCCATTTCCTGCCTCCGGGAGGCCAGCCGCCACACCGAAGGGTCCCCACCCCGAGACAGACTCTCCTGCTGCGAGAAACCCAGGCCACGGCAAAAGAAGGCTCTGGAAGACCAGATGTCACGCGGATGGAGAGGGAGGTCGCGGAGGAAGACGTCGACGGGCGTGGGGACGAAGACGCCGTCCTGGGAGAAAATCCTCCAGCCGCTTGGAGCAGGAACGACCTCCCGGCGGAGCCCCTCCTAAACCCGACCCACGGAACAGTGAACAAAACGCGGCGTCTGCTTTAAGCCACTCGGTGTTCAGATACGGGCACGCCTTGCTTTACGGCAAGACTCTTCGCCCGCACAAAAGATTACAACTGGCTTTACTGAGATACTTCCTGACGATGGCCTGGGACCGAGCCCCCCATATCCCTGAGGCACGCCTGTGGCTTCTTAGACAATGACAGCCAGCTGGAGCACGTTTTTATTTTTTATTTTTTTAAAAAAAACCCTGAAACGTAAGGTAGAGCTCACTCAAGGCCACTGTGAATGGCTGTCCAGCTTGTGAACTGCAGTCTAGCAAGTGCCCGTCACCGAGTCCTGCCTGGGTAGGGGGGCACTGGCCCTGCGGGACACTTTCCCTTGTCTCTCTGCTAAAAGGGCACCTTGCTCAGCCCCTCACAGGCCCCGTGTAGACTAGCAGTGACTCCAAGTTCAGCTGCCCAGATGTGAGACCTTGACCCCCGGAAACCCAAGAGTTTTAAGGAAAAACGTGATCGCCGCGGCCAGCTGCAGCTGCTTTTCTCTGCCGCTCTCCCGGCGACGTCGGGGGGCTTGCCAACTCTACCTGGTGCTCCCTCCCTCTGCCTCAGTGTCCCCGGATGGGGCTCCCGCCGGCCCCGCCCTGAGGGTCCGCCCTCTCACGGGTGGTGCCCGCTGATTCATGCCACAGCACGATGGCCACCCCAGCACAGAGCTCAGCGCTGGGTCCTCGCTTCTGCACCTCAGGGGCAGGGGTTTGCTCCCCGTCACCTTCCAGGGAAGGCTGGCAGTTGGGCTCATTCGGAACCCATCAAGACGACATTTTTCCTCCAAGGCCCTTCCGTGAGGATTGCATACTAATGAGCCCCCAGGACAAAGGACGGGCCTCCTGCTGCCCTCCGGCGCTGGGCAGCGGCTCAGCGGGGACAGTCCTCCGTGCTGTCCTGTCCGCCTTCTCCCTCTCCTGAGTCAATACGGATTCCTGTTACCTTGTAGGAGATGCTCTCACAGTACGAGCGAGTCCTACGGGCCACGTCACCGAGGTGTCAGCGGCCGAAGCCGCTTTACCTCCCCGGGAGGAATAAAAAGTCAAGTCGGCCTCCGTCTCGCCATGTTTCCCTGTCCTAAGACGCTTTGAGTCCATCCACCCGTCCCAGGGGACGCTGGGACATCCTGCCTCCTTCCCTTCGTCTGAGAAGTGGGTGCACGCCGCTTGGGCCCGGGAGCCGGCAGCGCCCGCATTCACGTCCAGACGCTGCTGCCTCCCGGCTCCACTTCTCTGGGTCCCTCGTTTCGTCACCTATAAAATGGGGGCAACAGCACCCGGGAAACCTGCGAGGACCGGCGAGGGAAAGGCCGCGTCTGCTGGCATTGGTGGCCGGCGAGTCGTCATTCTCCGTGGTTCGTGAGCAAGGCTTTTTGGAAACATTTCAATAGTTACGTCCTTATGCGGACGTCTGGCAGAAGAAAACGGGCTTCGCGGACACCATGATTTTATGGATGTTATAGCGCAAGGTGGAGGCTCAGGAAAAAGTGAGTGGGTTTCAAGGAAAATATTAAGTAACCGTTGCTGGGGAATGTGTTACGCGGATGCTGTGGAAACAAGATGGAAATAACGTGTGTGGATCCAGCCCCGCCGCCTGCACGCACATAGTAGGTGCGCACCACTGCTCCCCCAGCACGTAGTAGGGCTGGACACGGCTGTTTCCCTCTCCCTCTCCTGTTGGCGCAGCGCAGACACTTGTGACGGCATCAGTCTCCGCCCTTGAACTTGGCTCCAGCCTCGTCAGGGCTTGACCAAGGCTTAGAAGCTGGAGGCGGAGGCCCCGATGTCTCGGGGACTTCTCCCTGGCCAGGGTGACGAGGAGGAGGAACCGTCTTCGGCTTTGCGGGACGCGATTTCCCTTTAAGCGCCTCGTAAACGGCGGGGCTGGGGCCCACCTCGGTAAACGTTTACTCGGGGCTTGCAAATCCCAGCTCTTGCAGGCCATATGCTGCCCTTTCTCTGCGTTTAACTCCCCGCTGACGTCTGACGAGACTGAGAGGCTCGAAGGAGTGCGGGGTAAAAGCCAGAAAAGGCTCCTCATTCGCATCATCTATATATTTTAAGCGCCGAGAAATGATTTTTTTCTTGGACCTACCAATTATATAGGATGCCAGACTGTTCCCCTCCAAACATCGGCCGAGCAAACCAACTGAGCGGGCGTATTCGCTCGGTCAGGCCACGGGCTAAGAATTCTTAAACTTCTCGGGAGCCACGTAAGGTCTCCGTTCCCAGAAAAAAACCACGGCCCACACCGAAACGTGCGGCACCCCGGCCCCTGCTCCAGAAAAGGCCCTCTACTAATTATTCCCAGGAACTAGTCCAGCTGGGACCCCGAACTTTCACTGGCTGCTGTTTGCTCAACCCGCGGCCACCCCTGAACTGTATTCATTCCATTTACCCGGCACACAACCAGACGGTCTCCTGTCCCTGTGCCCTTGCTCGAGCTGTTCCCTGGGCGTGCGATGCCCTTCCAGCCCCTGCCCTTCGGCCCAGAGAGCGTACACGCAATCCTTTCAACTTGGCCCAGGCCCAACGCCCTCCAAGAAGCCACCTCTGACCTCCTCGGAGTTAACTGGCCGTGAGCTCTGCTCCGTACCAGGAAAGGGCGCAGGGCAAAGCGACCGTGCGGAGTCTGCAGAGTGAATACAGCATCCCAGGGGCGACGGGGTCCCGGGATCTAACCCGATGATCGATGATCGGGAGACGTGGATGGCTTTGCTCTCCTCGAGCATGCGCGACGTGGGAGGAGCTGAGCCGCCACCCGCACCCCCCCACCCCCGGAGCTGAAGGAAGGGCAGGTTCCAGCCCGCATCAGGTTTGCGTTCTCCGTCAGAGGAGACGGAGTTCCACGCGGGTCAGCAGGGGCATCTCGGAGAGCCATAAATGCCATGGTGACGGTGACACAGGGTGATACAGCACAGAGCGCGGATGAGCCGGCCGCAGCGGGTGTGGGCCGTGTCCAGCCAAACATCTGCTTTTGTCAACAAAGTGTTAGTAAGACCCGGGAAGACCCATTTATTTATTTATATGTTGTCTAACTGCTTTTGCACAACAAGGACAGAGCTGAGTAGCTGCAACGGAGACCATATGGCCCGCGAGCCTAAAATATTTACGATCTGGCCTCTTACTGAAAAGAAAAAAAAAACAAAACAAAAACGCCCCAGCTCCCTGGCAGAGAGCACGGTCTCAGGGGAAGGAGGATTTTGAACAGGGCGGAAGGTGGGGGGCTCAAGGGGAGGAGCCGATGTCACCGTCGGCACCCCTGACGGAATCTGAAACATGGACGACTTCACTCGGGACTTCTCACCGCCGCGAAGCCTCCCCGTCAGGGTGCCCAGCCCTGCGCCACTCCTTGGGCCCCACGCCGCCGTCGAGATGCTTCTAGAACAGCTGGACCACTGGGCCATCCACGTAACTCGCCCGCAACTGCTTTTTTATTTAAAAGACTCACTGTCGCTTTCTTTTTTTTTACATTCGTGTTTTAAAAGGAACTGTCAGTCCCCTGTAAAATCACAGGTTTAATACACCAGTGATATATATTTCCTTTAAATACAGTAAATACATTTTTTTTTTTTGAATAACATTCACCCGTCTGCCACCTAAATTCATCTCAACCTCACTTTGGGAAATAATCGCTGACAGTCAAATCTACTGAAACCTATTAATACAACTCACAACCAGCCCCCACCTGATATAATACGTGGCAGGTATTTTCGGAGGGACAGGAAAGCCACAGGACAGCTTAGGGGACATGACCTAAGCTCCCGAGTCACACAGAGCCTAACCTTCACCCTGTCGCTTAGCCCCTGTGTGCTCTTGGCCGAGTCAAACCTCGAGAGCCTCTTGGACTTCCCATCTGCAAAACAGAGGTGGGCCGTGAGGGTACCGTGAGAATTAAGAGAGATGTCGGACTTGGCCTGGGGCTGGACACATAGTAGATGCTCAATAAATGATCGCGGCTATGATCACAAATGTGTGATTATTTACGGTTATAACTAAGATCATCAAACGTGCTCAAAGCATCCTTGATGAGGTATCTGAGCTTCGGAGACTTCCTCAGCCCCTGCCTGGGGACCTTGGGGGACTCTTGGCAGAATAATACTTTTCCACTGGGCTCACCCAATGAGGTCTCCCTTTTCTTGCTTTCCTTTTATTTATTTTTTTTGTTTCCACTAACGATTAACCATCGTTCAGAGGGGAGGAGGAAAGAAATTACAGCAATGTTCCTTGTTCTGGTCCCCGCTGGGTTGGGAGGCTGCTATTTCAGACTCAATCAGCTACACGCAGGGTCACTGGATGAAATGCCTCCCCACGGGAATCTGCTGGAAGTGTCACCAGGGGGAGGCTTCCACCAGTGTGACCTGGGGCCTGAAAAACTCCAACCGCTCAGAAGCCCCCAGGCACCTCAACTTAAGCCGGGATGGGAGCCCAATTTCTTTCAGGGCACCCCTCTTGGAAAAATGGCACCTCTCCCCGACTCCGCAGGGAAAAATGCAAGCTCCGTCCTCCGAAAGCAGCTACACCCTAGGTGTGAGGATCAAACACTCCTCCGCGTGAGCGGATTTACGTCTCTCACCGCTGAATTCAAGAAATCGGTGAAGAGCGGGCTTTCTTCCCTTTGGCCCAAGGAAGGGGAGAGGAACGCAGCCAGGACTCACGTCGGGCTGGAGATGAGACAGCATGGCAGGCCATCTCGTCGGCGGTCCGGGATCACGCAGCCGCTGGCTCACAGGGAAGCTCGCGCCCTGGCCTCGCCGGCCGGGGACAGGACACTGGCCCAGCGTTCCGAGCCCAGCAGCAGCTACGTAAGTTAAGTGCGGGACACAAGGCAACACAAAAATGAGGGTGCCTTGTTTAAAAGCTATCGAAAGTTTCAAGATGGAGACAGCGGAGCGTTAAACCGAGCACGGGGCCCTCTTCTGAGCGTGGCCCCCAGTGTTATCGGCGGCGCGCCCCTGAAGCCAAGCCTGCCGGCGTCTCTTCCTGGGTGCCTCCACTCACTGTCACCCCGAGACCTTCCCAGCCCAAACAGACCCCATGATTTTGATTTGCGAATGGCCACCGTTAAAGCCTCCCCAAAGGAGGGACAGATACGGCTTTCTGGTTTCACCAACAACGAATCCCCTGGCTTGCGAAGCATGAAAATCACACGAAACGGAGTCCACCCCGGACGTTCTTCCAGCAGAGCGGGACGGCGCCCGAGAAATCAGAGCTGCCCAGCGTGTGGACGAAGGACCAAGGCCTAAGCTGCATGTCATTTCTGTCGCCTTATTCTGAAAGGCGGGACCCCCCATAAAAACCCGGGGATGAAATGCACTCATAACTTAGCTTAAAAAAAAAAAAAAAGGAAAGGAAAGAAAATGTAGAATGGCCCCGAAGTTTATCATAAATGGAAAACAGAAAAAGCAAAATAAGAAAAAGCGAATAAATTAAAAAATAAGTATGTACAATTAAGTAAATAATGTTAATAATCAAGAACGAGAACGCACATGGTAAGTAAATAAAATAAAAATAAAGCCATCTCCCGAGCAAGGGCCAGCAATGTTTTCTGTCAAAGTCCAGAAAGTGAACATTTTCAGCTCTGCGGGCCGTAAGGTTCCTGGCGCAGCCACACTCTGCAATTCACGAGGCAAGTAGCCACAGACAATACACAAATGAATGGCCGTGGCCGTGTTCAAATAGAGCTTTTTTTTCCTTTTTTTTTTTTTTTTTAAATAAAAACAGGCGGTTGGCCAGCTTTGGTCCACAGGCTTTATTCGCCTCACTCCAAATTTAGAGCACAACTTCTCAAACTTAACCCGGGAGAGTATACCTTCCGCCGCCCCCCAAAAGAAATGAAGAAGTGCTCGGCGGAACATGGCGTAGAAAAGCAATTTATTTTCTCATCGCCGAGGTACGCGGATACGCGATTGAAGCCCGCCTCGAAGAGGGGCGCACCACGTCGCTGGCGACCGAGGACGGCGTTAACTGCTATTATCAGAAAGCGGAACGCTACACTTTTTTAAGCACTGCCGTGCATTTTCGGGAGGCATTTAGCACCGACATGCGGCAATCAATGCAGGTAAATGAATCCATTCGGAGGCAGGCCACGGATGGTAAATCACATTGTCCGATGAAGTTTCTAAGTTAGCAACAGTACAATGCAGAACCTTTCTCTCTCTCCCTCTCTCTCTCTCTCTCTCTCTCTCTTGCCTTTTTTTTTTTTTTTTTTTTTTTGATGAAAGCAAATCCCCTTTGGAATGAGATGGACTGCAGAGAGAGAGAGAGAGAGAGAGAGAGAGAGAGAGAGAGAGAGAGAGAGAGAGAGAGAGAGAGAGTGGCTTGCAAGGCCGGAGTCGGGGAGCGGAGCGACAGAGCTTTGGGGCTGGAAATCTATGTGGGAGCTGGTGCCGAGGCTCTTTGGTATGTGTCAAGGTCCCAGTGAGGGCCTGTTTCCCACGGGCAGGTGGCAATCTTTGGGTTTCACGTGCTGCGTGGCCTCTAAGGCATGTCTTCGGCATCCAGTCCCTGGTGAGATCAAAAACGAATGGATCACCCCTTCGCTGTGGGTGAGAGTGAGTGGGGAATGATACAGCCACTTCAGGAAACAATTGGGCAGCTTCTTGAGTTAAATGTATGTTTACCGCATGACCCGGGAATCCCACTCTTGGGAGTCTACCCAGGAGAAACGAAAGCACACGCTCATGCGTACACTCGCTCGCACACGAAGCCTCGCGGTTGCATCATTCACGATGGCCAAAATGTGGGAACGACCCCGGCGTCCGTCACCGGTGAGTGGAGAACTGTCCTGTTTTTGTGCCCATTTCTGCGGGATGTCCACGACAGGTAAGTCTCGCGGGATGGAAAACGGATCAGCAGTCGCCTGGGACGTGGCTACAAATGCGCAGGAAGAATCTTCTTAGATGAACATGTTTTCAAACGAGATTACGGTGACGGTTGCAAAGCTCAGGCGGGGGCCTTACTAAAAATTGGTGGACGGTACCCTTAAAATGTGTGAACTCTTTGGCACGTAAGTCCTGCCTCGGTCACGCTGTTTTAAAAAGTAAAGGTTCCCATTGAGTCCTTCCGTGTTTCATTTCCCCAGTTCACGAAATGCTGGGGAATCCCAGGAACTGTGACGGGCCCAGGGACCCCTGGTTGCAGAGGAGGCTGCGGGACTGCCTCTGGCCCGGACGCAGACCTCGGACATCACACATCCACCGGCCCGTGAAGGAGGAAATCAAGCACGCCGGCGAGCCAGGGCCTTGATTCTTACAGCGGGCGCCATGATTCGCTTGTGGTGAGAGCAGCATCGGGCATGGCTGGGCGAGGTTTGCCAAGGTGACGCTAAGACCCACAGCCCCGATCTCGGGCCCAGCCCCAGCCCACCAGGCTTGCAAAGTCCCGAGGGCAGAAAAGAAAGAGCACACTCGCCATACTGAGAGCCGAATTCACAGCCACCCCCCACCCCCAAATACACCCACCCCCGCAAACTCAGCGGCACGTGCTTTGAAGCATGCCGTCACCCCGAAAGGGACTCCTTGGGGTCCTCCCATTCGATGGCAGGAGCGACTCCCATGTGCTTGGAAGAAAACAAAAACTTCAACTGGAGATATAGCTTGGCGTTCCTCCAAGTGGTATAGGAAAAAAAAAAAAAAAACCTTATAAAATTCTGAGCTATGATGACATGTCCAGGACAATCCAAATCACTTGCGGGGACATGCTAGGTTTCCAGCTGACGGAAAATCACGAAACAATGAGCAGGCGAGGTCGGCGACGGCGGTCCAGAATGGTCTCGTCTTTGCTGCAGCTTTCTTCCCCTGGACAAACTTCATCCCTCACAACCGCACCCGACGGCGGCAGCCGGCTCAAAGTCAAAGGCGGAACTTCGGGCTGGGGACAGAGGCTCCGGCTGGCCCACGTGCGAGCCCGGGCTCAACCTTGGTCCCCTAGGTGCCAGGCTCAGGCAGCTGAGCTGCCCAGGTACAGAAGGTCCCCTGCCCAGGAGGCTTCAGGGCCCTGGGGGGGAATAGATTTAGGGCTCCAGTTACTGATTTAATCACATTCCTTTTGTAGCCTAGAAGGTATTTGGATCAGAGACACTAGCTTCACAGCCAGAGGCCTGATAATCTCTTTCTCCCATTTCACTGAAAAAGAAAATATCTCAGATACTGGAGAATACAGTAAAATCCTTAACTCCATTTTTTTCCCCCTTTCTTTTTTTTTTTTTTCCTCCCCCTTTCCTAGCGGCAAGGCTGGATAAGCTTATCAAGTGCAGGCAAACTACATCTTAGCTCTGATCCTTTCGAGAAATCCATTCGGCGCCTTTAACATTTCATTTGGCAGATTGAATTTCGGACATGTATTTATGGGGCTGGCTCTGCCCTTAACGGAGTATTGCATAAATCCCATTACAGTATCCACTTTAGCGTGTTTGGGGCTTTCGAAGCCAGGGTTTTATTTAAGTGGACAGCCCCGGAATGACCCTCTCTGGCTCAGAAACTCTCTCCTCTCCCTCCGGAATCAACCTTCGCAAGCGATCTCCATCATCATCAATGTCAAGTGATGTTTTAGAAAAAGTCCTTCCTTGTGGGCACAGCACAGAACGAGGCAGGTCCCAGCCTCACAGGCATCGGTGACAGTGTGCCCTCGACTCTCCTCTGGAGAGTTACGGGGCCCCCTTCCTGGGGCCACCTCACCCCCAAACCTCTCTTTCTTTCCCGCGATGGCCATTGAAGGTGTTAACAATGCGATAGGTTTCTGTATTTCTTAAGCTTCCAACAAGGAAAGCACATGGCTTGCAAATTTCGGGGGGGGGGGGTAAAAATTATAAAGGAAAGTAAATTCTAGGGGGAAAAAAAAGGAGGAAGAAACAGATCTGGGTTAGAAGCCCCACGGAAGGTAGCTCCTTGCGTTAACCCCAACGTTCACCACCGATCGACATGGACGGCAGGCGTGTGGTCACGACGATGAACAGAGGGACTTGCTCAGGGCACACGGGGGCCCAGAGCTGCCTGGCCCTGGCGCTCAGGGCACACAGCTCACACTCTCTGGGCGGGGCCACACGGGTCACTGCCCCTGGAGGCAGCAAGGTGCCAGCGCCCTTGGGACGCCTTCCCGTAAGGAGCTCTGGGGTCCAGCATTGTGCACACCGCAGGGGTGATGCGGGGCGGGGGGGGGGGGGCACAGCGGGTTAGGGACCGCGTCCGTCCTCCTGGGACCTGTCTTGGAAGCAGACACAGAGCTGTGTAATCACTGACTTTTCACATAAACGGGTCCAAGCAGAAACACAAGGAAGGCGGCCAGCAGGGGGTCAACCTCCGGAACCCGGGCAAAGCTGAGAGTGCCACCTGGCCTTCCAGGACCCTCTCTTTCCCAGGCAGAGTCCCCCGGGGACCTGGCCATCCAGTGTCTAGTCACTCTGTTCCGCCACACAAGCAGGGTTTTTAAAAAGGCATCGGCAGCTGCAGTAAATGAAGAAGTCTACACGGCCGGGGGCTTTGGGGGCCATTTCAGGCTCTGTCTCATCTGAAGGCAGCTGCGGGCTTGGCTACATCTAAGTTTGGCCTCAGAGCGTGTGGAGGTAAACTCTTCTAGAGGAGGAAGTATCTCCAGGCCCTCTGTGGATTCCTTCGGCCCAGATTTCCCAAGTCCGTGCTGTGTGCCAGGCTCCGCGCCAGGAGCCGGCTTCTGAGGCTGAGCCGCTCGGAGCAGGCCCTGCCCGCAGGACACAACCAGCCGGGAATGATCACGCAGAGGGTGCAGGTGGGCCCGGGGGAGAGGGCGGGTGTCCGATCGAGGCCCAGCGGCACTGTGGAGAGAGCGTGGCTCGTCCAGACGAGACCAGTGAGAGGGGCCAAAGGGGACCTAGAGTACCAAAAACCGAGTGCCCTCTCTCCAGCACTTAATTTTCTAAAGATTTTCTCATCTGCTTTATTTTCCGCCCGTCTCAGTTGCTGGCGAGAGGCTGGAAATGGCTAGCAGTGGCACAAAACTGTCACGCGATCTTTATGTCCCACGGGAGACATGGAAGACGCTGGCTTCGTTTACTTCCAACCCAAAGTGGGATTACTGGAGAGGTGAAGTGACTGGCCCAGGGTCACATGGACCGGAAGGCAGGAGTCGCTGGGGTCCAGAGTCCCCGCGTGTAACTACGCCACTGTCTCGCCTTTCGGGGACGTCGCTGTGACCCTAAAGTTGGCACTTCCGGCCTCGAAACACATGGGCTGGCCTCCGGCGTTTGCTAAACCGAATCTGATCATCTCATTTAAAGCTACCGCATCCACGCACGGCTTTTAAACTGTAGTCTGGGAACAAGGTCATCCTATAACGATGGAAAGCAGAAACTGACCCCGAGGAATTCCTTGGAGTTGGAGGTAGGACTCCAGGAAAAAAAAAAAAAAGAAAAGAAAAGTATTCAGATGACCACAGAGTTAAGATGTGGCCTCAATATATTAGGATTAAATGAGATGCACCGAAGGATTACAGAACAGCTCAGAAACACGGTTTACGTCTCCGAGGGCTCCTTCCCTTTTGTAAAATTAGCATTTCCGTTGAGTTCATAACAGAGAAGAGGGGGCTTTATTTCACTGCTTGGGTCGCACGGAGAAACGAAGACTTCCTCCACTCACTTTCCAGCGTCCGTGCGTCCCAGAGGGCAGTCGAGACCCTGGGCGTTAACGAAGGAATGATAACTGGCCCTCTTACGTACGCCCCGGGTGCCGGCCCCATGCAAAACGGCCCGCCCATATTATCTCACTGAATCCTCACGAGACCCTGTCACGGCAGGCCAGCGGTACATGTCCCGTTTTACCGAGGGGAGAGCTGAGTGAGGCCAGGCTAGGAATACAGGCCACTTAACTGAGGGTTCTCAGTCCTCAGCTCACCTCTGCGACACTCTGATTATGTCAAGGGAGGGGAAAGAAAAACGCTTTTGCCAAAATCCTGACGTCTCGGGCGGGAAGGCAGGACGGCTGAGCCCCCCAGCTCACAGTGGGGACCCGCCGCCTGCTCCCCACTTAACGGCGTCTCCCTGGGCTGAATACACACGTGGCCGCGGAAACGTACGGTCCACACCCAGCATCCTCTGCCTCCGATCGTATTTGGTTCCGGCGAAACCACGAAGGCATTTGCGGATAAGGGACCCTTATCTGTACCAAATGCTCCTGAGGGCCGCTCCAGGACACGGTCCCCTGTCAAGCCCACGCGCACGATGTCACCCGCATCTGTGTGGCGTGTGCTCCTGTGACACTGGGAATGATCTCTCTTCGAGCATCGCCCTGGACAAATAGCGCCAGGTCCAACAAGACTGGCAATGTTTCAAGCGGCAGTTATCTAGGTAAAGAGAGGAGAGGGAATGAGGGATCGGATCACCTCTCTCCGTGCGCCACTTAAGAGAAAATTGTTCTCGGGGGCGGGGGACCTTTCGGGAGTGTGCAGGACCTTAAATCTGGGCGGTTTAAAAAATACGGTGACGTTCACTTTCCTAAACTTCAGCCTCATTTCCTCAGGGCCAAGTCGTGCTTTACCACATGTGCAGCAAAGATGCTGACTACCAGCTGCCGCCCTGGATGGGACCATTCACACCTTTGCATCCCTGCCCTGGAGGGCGAACTGGATTCAGCGCCTCACTTCTAATGAACAGAATACGGCACGTCCAAGGTTTGGTTATAAAAAGACTGTGGCTTCCATGTTACATTCTTTCTCTCCCACGGGCTCCCTTTCTCAGATCGCTGGCTCTCGGGGGAGCCACCTGCAGCGTTAAGACACAGCCCTATGGTGACGAGCTGAAAGAGGCCTCCGGCTCACCACCAGCAAGGACTCGAGCCCCTCAGTCCAACAGCCTACGAGCAACTGAGGTCTGTTGACACCCACGTGAATGACCTTCGAAGCTGCTCTTCCCCCTCGTGGAGCCTTCGGATGAGAACACAGCTCCGGCCATCAGCTCGAATGCAGAATGAACGGAAAAACGTTCCTCTTTTCTGATCCAAGCAATATATACTCGTTGAGAAAAAAAAAATCAGAAAATAACGGTTCAAGAGAGACCTAGAATCAGGACACTCAGCGAGGTCGCACCTTGATCCGTGAGCCACAGAAAGTGTTGGATGATAAATGTCTGTTGTTTTAAGCCACTAAGTTTGGGGGTCATTTGTTACACAGCATTAGGTAATTAACAAAGTGCCACATACAGTCGTCATGAATACTGTTAATAATACACATCTTGTAGAGATGTTAAATTTATTTGTACTTCAGAAAGCCCCAAGGTAGCTAGAGAAGACATTTCGAGATTCTAGAGCCAAAGCTACAAAATCAGTCTGAAGACATTAGACAAATCTGCACTTATTTTGCGAAGACAGAAATGAACAGACGCCATCGCTGGAACCATTAATATAAAAAAAAAAAAAAAACAGAGAACAAAATCTTTCCCGAGAACGAGTCGACGGGGAAACGTAAACAGCTGTCAGACTCCTATCACGGCACCACCTCGTGGAGATGTGCTCACTCAGCACGAGCAAGCGATAAACTGTAAATATCAGGATGGCTGTCTGAGGACACATCCCTAGCTAGTCGTGGTCGGCGCACCTGGATTCTGTCAGTTACCTGTGCCAGCTGGTTCTCGTTCTTTGCTCTTAATTACATGAAGAGAAGCAAGACGACAAGCTGTAGAGACCCATGGACCAGTGGTCCAGGCCCGCGCCTGCCCCTCACTAGCCGAGTGACCTTGGGGAAACAGGAAGAGAATCTTACTTCCTCACCTGCAGAACCTGGATAGTAAGATCTGGCTCGCCATGCCAATCAATGTAAGGGTTCGAGGCATCTCTATCAGCATCTGTCTATGGCACGTGGTTACCCAATAAAACCCGCGCTTCCTTGTGTAATGCCCTCCTCGGCTCTCTGCCATGACCCGTGGTAACCCTGCCTGGACAGCTCCAGTGTGCGTGAGTCTCACACTTTAGGGTAAAGGGAGCCAGTAGCACATAGGAATTTAAGGCGAAGGTGACTGACTCAGAAAAGCCAAGTTCTAACGCTTACTCACGGTGAATGTGGGGTGAGCACCTCACCTACTTAACTCATCCGTAAAATGGGGATAACACCACTTACCGCTGTCATGACAAGTAAATGACGTAACACAGTTAGGGACTGGGAATTTGCCAGGAACACGGCAAACATCAAATAAACGTTGGCTATTTTATTAAAATTATTGTGTAATATTATTATTAGCCTCCCTATCATTACTTAACCTGTAATCAGGTACATAAGGTCTGCGAGACAAATCAGCCCCACAGACATGTTTTGTTTGTTTTGACAGGGTATTATTAAAATAAATTAATCAATTCGAGTTAGTCGCCAACGTGTATTAGAGATTACACGGCCAAGTCCACTGTCCGCTAAGGCAAAGCATGCGTTCCTCGATTTGCCACAGTCCTCACCACTCCATACCACCTTGCACCTGTCCTACAGGACACAGTTACCTACCTGCCTGGCCGTAAGGGCATTTGGGCTTTAGATCCTTGCTCTAATTTTTTGAAGAGTTGTCTCTATTCGTAATCCTAAGGCCTTTAAAAATATATATATATCTCAAGTACTCTAAGTAGCAAAGGCAAGAATAGATCATGAATAAGGTGCAGTCTTCCCTGAGGAAATCCACAGCACTGTAGTGTCAGATAATGACTGAGGATAAAGATAGAGTCAGATCAAAAGGAGACTAGAGCTCCAGCTCTCTGCAGTAACCCTCTGCACATGACCCAAAAAACAAGCTGCTGGAAGTTAAATATCAAATTTTCCTCCTGCTACCGTGATGGTTAATTTTATCCGTGCATTGGACTGGGCCACAAGGTGCCCAGACATTCCGTCAAACGTTATTCTGGGTGTGTCTTTGAGGGAGTTTTCTGTATGAGGTTCATATTAGAATCGGCGGACTGAGTGGAGCCAGTCACCCTCCTTCATGCGGTGGGTCAGGCTTAATCAGTTGAAGGTCTGAGTAGCCCATAAGGGCTGACCCTTCTGCAAGTAAAGGAGAATACCTCCTACCTGCCTTCATTCCATGGCGGGCAGTGAAGCTCCGTACTTACAGACCGGGGGTGCTGAAGCCAGACTACCTGGGTGCAAATCCCAACTCTGTTCTGTGACCTGGAGCAAGGGTCTTAAACCCATTCACAAAGAAGGGTCTGTGAAAACAGTGGTTACCTCATAGGATCACAAGGATTGAAATTCAAACAAAGGGTCCAGCACGTGCTTGGCAAATAGCAAAAGCTCACTGAGTACTTCCTGACACTCTTATCATTGTCCTATAGTATTTATATGTTAATTGTATTTACGCATGGCATATTTATACATATTTTTATATATATTTTTATAGTATTTACTGTTATCTGCCCGGGATTAGAAATATGGTAGTAAGCAAAATTAAGCACCTGACCCCACAGGTCCTACCCTGTCTAGTGAGGCGTCAGGCATGATACACAGTTACCCACACGTGCACACGCACGCACACACGCTCACACATGCACGTCAAGTCATTACCAAAGGTGATGATGGTAATTGCCATCAACGGAATAAAGCAGGTAAAAATAAGAGGCAATTTCAGCTGGGGGTGGCTGTGAAGACTCTAATGCTGATCCCCCAGCACGGTGCGTTAACACTTAGAAGACGCTCAAAAAATACCAGCTGATTTGGAGTTGATTGGGCTGACTTAGATGAGTGACAGAGAGAGCTTCAGAAGCCGGGGTGGCAGACCCATTGCTCAGCTAAGGAGCACCCCCTCTCGCAGCTCAGAATCCCCCCTCTGCTTTCCCCGCCGTAATCCCTCATCTGGTTGACCTCGAAAGCACCTGGCTGGTCACCCCTCCCCCCACTTTAGCCTTCTCTTGTGCCCCCCCCCCCATTCCTGTTACCCAGAGGGACATTTAAAATCGTACTCTCTGTTCTGAAATAATCGTAGATTTGCAGAGTCGTTGCAAACGCGGTCCAGAGGCTGCCACGTCCCCGCCCCCGTGCCTAACTAACCGCGGTTCCCGTCTCAAAACCGAGGCCTTGACCTTGGTGCGACGCGATCCGCCAAGGCGCTGGATTGCAGACGCCGTTCGGATTTCACCAGCTGTTCCACTAGCGACCTTTCTGTTCCAGGACTTGATCCAGAAAACCACAGTGCATTTGTTCATCAAGTCGTGACAAGCGGGATTTTATTAAAAGCTCAGCGCTGACCGTCTTTAAACTCCCCGATGATTACCCGCGCGCGCGCGCTGTGAGCGAAACCCGAACTCTGCGCCCTGGTTTCCAAGCTCCGCCCACTGCAGAAGGGCGGACCCCGCCCTCCTGGCTCCCCCACGCGCCCCGCCCCCCAGCTACCTGAACCCCAAACCCCAAACCCCAAACGTGGGCCCGTCTCCGCCCTCGCTATGCCTTCTGCCTGGAAAACTGCTTCCTTGGCTGTTCCCACTGCCCGTTCTGTCTCATGTTTAGGTGTGAGTGTGAATGTCACCTCCCCCGGGAGGCCTTCCCTGGTCATCCCAGCTAACCCAGCCTCTCCCGATGGCGATGGCGGTCACCCTCTGTCACATTCTTCTCTCGTTTTTGTTAGCGCACTCTTTGTGACCTGAACTGATCCTATTTATGTTATTTATGATGGATGGCCCATCCTCCTCTGCTAGAGAATGGAGGCTCCTTGTCTGCCTCGACCACCATTCCATTCGAAACACCGGAAACAGTACCTGACTGACACATAGTGGCTGCTCAGTAACCACGTGTCAAAATGCAGGTTGAAGGAACAGAGGAAGGGAGGAGCCTGCTTTCAAATGTTCAAGGCGGTGGGCCAAGAACCTAGTCCAGGGCTGGAAGATAGTAGATGCTCCATCACTAGCTCTTGAATTAGATACCGGTCACAGTATTTAATCTAGCACAGTGCCCGGCACGGAGCGAGTGTTCATGGTTATTTGCTGGAAGACTAGTTAGTACTGGAGGGAATGTCATCCATTTTCAAAGCAAGAGGCGACCATGTAAAGCGGGTCAGCAGGGAGGCCACTTTCCTAACCCAGGATCTCTAAGATGCCGCCTTTCCCCACAGCTGCCTGTGTGGAGGTGTCAGCTGCCACCAGGCCGGCCTGGGGCTCTGTCAAGTGACAACCCTGCTTGTTCGAGAAGTCACGGCCTCGTCGCCCAGCACGGTGGCTCCTCGGGGGCCTGCGATGCAATGTTGCCGTGGAAAAGCCAGCTGATTCATTCCCTCGGAGGGTCTATTGTCTGAATCCCGTCACCAGAGGAGAGACAGCTGTTTACAGTTCGTTTGTTCATTTCCCTTTGGAGTCTTTGTGAGGAGAGACACACGTGCTCCTTCTCCGGGGCACAATTCAGCAGTTGAAGGAAGCGAAGAAAACAGTGTTTATTTTTAACAGGATAAAGAGTGGGGACTCTTAGGAAGTTTGGTCACTAGCAGGAAGACAGCTCTCTGGAAGGTGCCAGGCCTCGTGGGGACGCTTGAGAGTCTATTCCGACTCCCTGTTGAAAATTTAAGCCCGGGCCACGGAGCTCAGCCAGACAGGGGACTCAGGTGAGCGCCCGTGGGTACGAGAGCCCTGGAGTAGCTCTTCAGGCTTGGACGTGAAAGAGCAAGGCACCGGGGAGAGCGACCGCCTGCTGTTAAAGACAGGTAGCATCCTGCGCGAGGCCACCACGTACAGTTGTGCAGGGTGTGCACTGCACAAAGCACCCGGCAAGGGAGAAATCCGTTCAGGGATCTGCTCGCGAGGCCAAGTCATCCACAGATGGGATGACACTGTTCAGAGGAAGGGGCACCTTTCCTCTGCACAAACATTGCTTTCTGGCCAAGCCAAGCCCCCACCTAGAGGGGGCCCTCATCTCTAACTCACAGAAAGGACCACGTAGCAGCCTGCAAGCACACGGTGTCCACTAGCCCAGGCTGAACCTCCCAGGAGGACCCAGGCTCCCCGTCCTCCCTCACCCAGGGCGTCTCCCGGCTCCCACCATCCTCCCTTCCTCTTTCACCAGATTCTTCCTGACGAGAAGTCTCGCCACCACACAGCCTCCATCTAGTCCAGTCTCTCCGTGAGGGTTAGCTAAGTTCTGGAGTTAAGCACGGCTGTCTCCCAAGTCTGAGAAGGAAGAGAAATCACTGAGAAACTTCTGCTGGGTCTCTGGGCGCCTCAGTGGGTGCCACGGGCCCTCCGGTCCCCCAGAGTGGGAACGTGAGGCAGGAGCCCACATGCTTTTAAGAAACCTGGGGTCAGGGACATAGAGGGGCCATGGGCAGGCTGGGGTAAGGGAGGGAAGAAAGAAGAAAAGGCTTACGAGGACAAAGGGGTACAGGAAGTTCTGGCCCACGGTGAGCCTGCCGCAAGCTCAAACACATCATGGAACACAGCCTCCACCTCTGATCCCTGACGGCCCAAGGAAACCGGCCGGAGCGCCTGGCAAGGCTCCCGGTGAGAGCACGTCCATGACCACCACGCCTCCTTGACGGCCAGCAGGGACCATTCTCGGAGCATCTGTGTCGCAATGATGGCAAGGACAGGCCACGGACCTCACCCTGAGGGGTTATCATTCCCTCTGCCTCCCTGCTGTGTCCGGCAAGGTCCCATGGGGAAGGCAGTCACGGGGAAGGGGGGGCCCTGAGAGGAAGCACTATCCACATGGCATCGCCAAGCCCCACGCCATGCCCTGTCCTCAGAGAGCACCTTGCACCCACACCTGGACGCTCTGGTCTGAACCTCACCTGGCTATGGGAGAGCTGAGTGTCTCGACTCAACATTCATTATCCTTGAGAACTGCACATCCAAGTCACCCCCTAGCGGGGCATTTGTTTTTTCTTAGAGCACTTACCACCTTCCAATATTCTTACCAGATCATGGGCTAACTCTGGCCCTCTGCCTGCCTTTGTAAATAAAGTTTTATCGGCACACAGCCATGCCCATTCATTCATACATGGGCTGTCCATAGCTGCTTTCACGTTTCAAGGGCACAGCTGAGCAACTGCCTCAGGGACCATCTGGCCCGCAAAGCCTCATGTTTACTATCTGGCCCTTTACAGAAAATCTGCTGATCCCTGCTCCCCAGTGTCTTTTTATGAATTTGCTGAAATGTTTATTATTTATGACCTGCCTCCCCGGCTGGAATGTTGAGGCGGGGGCCACTGTTTTGGTCATGGACGTATTTCAAGCTCTGAGAAAATTGCCCGGAGGGTACAGGGCACTCGGTAGATAACCGCTGAGTGGATACATGAAGACCGCCCACGTTCGCGCCACCCAGTGGGGGAGGTGACATTATCCTCCCAATTTCCACATAGGAAGTGAGGCTCCGGGTGACCCAGTAGGACCCAGCGGGGTTTCACAGCTGGTCTGCAGTGGCATCAGGATTTGAACTCAGCTCTTTCCACTAACGAGGGTAGAGCCCCCTTTAAACCAGCGGTGCGGCTTCTGGAATGACGCGGAATCTCTTCCGCCTGTTTTCTCGGCTGCCCATCCTTTCTCGCCCTGCCTTCCTCACGGGGGTGTGAGCAGGACCGGAAGGGACAACGGCTGTGGCCTTATTCGATGCATGCACGTATTATTTATTTTTATGTTTAAATACGAACTTATATAGTTATCACGATAACCTTTTGAGTAGGGAGCCCCGTCACGCCATTTTACAGATGGGACTCTGAGGCAGGGACGGGGAATGCGACTGGTCCAAGCTCATCCAGACAGTAAGGATGGCTCCAGGGTTCGAGCCCAGGCCCTCGGTTTCTGACGACCAGGCGAGGCTGCCTCTTCTGGATATGAAGGGAGCTCCACAGGCCCCAAAGTGTCAGGTTCAGAAAACACAGAGCTCCTCCCAATCTTGGGCGGTCAGGTTTGCTTTCAAAAAAACACCCCCGTCTGCTCTCAGTTCTGAGGCTGGTCAGGCAGGAGGCAGGGGAGAGAAAAATCCCCAAGTCTGTATTCCAATGAACCCCTTCTAAAGGGTTTGCTCCGAATTTGAGGCAAGCTGGGGACCCACACTCAGAAAGGAAGGCTCTACCAAACCTCCGTGGAGAACAGCCCAATCCAACCAGAGCCAAGCCACCCGTCCACCTGGCCCACCCCACAGCTGCCCACACACAGGGCACAGGGCGGCCGGCACCACCCCGAGTCCCAGGACCATGGCCAAGCTCGCCGAGCAGACAAGACAGAGGCTCAGAACGTTCCCGGGCCGAGGGAGAAGGGCGTCCTCATTCCTGCCCCCCACCCCCACCTCCCTTGGCGAGCCTGTAGATTGGAATCTAAGAAAATGGTTTTCACAACTCGGTTAGCGACAATCAATTATTCACGACCTCGCTTCCCACAAACTCATAGACTGTCACTGTTAGCGAGATAATTTCTGGACGCTGCCCAACGGCCCTGCTCCAAGCTGTCAAGTGGCCCACTGTTGATTTCCTTCCTCTCCCGAAGACCCTCCGCAGGCGCGGACCGCCGCCCACCTCGACCCCGGGCGGATCGCTGGGTGGGGACGGCCCCTCGTGCCCAGGGCCCTGGTGGCACTGCTCCCAGCCTGCGTGACTCGCTTAGGGCTTCAGGGCAGAACGTCCGCCCTCCGTCTAAGACAACTGGAAAACAGGGCTCGAGCCCTCCAGACCTTCTGCCAGCCTCTGGGATGAGTCCCACGTCATTTCATAGAACGCTTCGGGCTCTGAACGGATGGGTTCTACAGGAAGTGTGACCTGCGAGGGTCTCCCAGACATGCCGTGGCTCTGCCAAGGTCACAGTCAAGAACGTTTGGTACTCGGCAGGGGCTCATGAGCCACTGAGACCACCGCTGGCATTTTCCCTCTGAAAAACTCGAGGCTCTCTTCAGGCACACGTCCCCCCATGCTGGGAGGCAGGAGAGAGATGTCGTCTGACCCTCTTGGAAAAGACCTTCGGCTTCGGGTGTAAGCACCCACTCAGGGCTGAGCACTGGCTCTGCTGCGTAAACGAGCATGACCTTCCGCGGAAGCCGCCTGGTCTCGCTCTAAGCCTCGGTTTCCACATCTGTAAAGTGGGAGAGTCCGAGTACCTACCCCCTAGGGCTGTGGTGAGGATGAAATAAAACGGCACACGTGAAAACTCCCGGCACCTGGCTCGGCACAGCGCAGATCCTGTGGCCTCTGAATTCTAAGACGCCGTCACCACCGAGACGGATTAAATACCAGTTTGGGGCAGTCGAGGATGCTGGGAGTCTACAGAAACGGGCACATCAGATGTAAAATTCATCCCAGGTATCAGACTTACTATTTACTTAAATGCAAAAACACATCTTAGGCGAGATTGAGAATCGTGATTATTATTACAACCACTGTATTAGTTTCAGGTGAGAAAGCAGGTAAGAGCGGTCATGTGACTGACTCAAGGCCACGCAGCCACTCGGAGCTCAGCGGGGGACAGGATCCAGTCCCCACACCGCTCCCGAGACAGGGTCGGCCAGGCCATTCTTCCCCTCCTCCAGCTCCCCCTCCCCCTCACATTTAAAGCAGTAACACTAACAGGCGCTCAATAGACACTTAATAGGTGCTTAGTAGGTGCGCAGGCGCTGGGGTAAGGGAACTACATGCATCAACTCGTCCACCCAACGGCCCTCTGCAGTAGCTGCTGCTGCACTCCCCGCTTTACAGATGAAGAAACCGAGGCACAGAGAGTTTGCTAACTCGCCGACCCTCACACGGCTGGTAAGCGACAGGCAGGATTTGAACCCAGGCAGGCCAGAATCGGAGTCGCGTGCTTACCTACTCCGCTGCACTGTGCCCTCCGGCTGGGACGAACACGTCTGGGGGTGGGGGAAGGGCATAAAAAGGTCGCGCCATGTCCCCGCTCACACACGCACGCCCAGGGCACGGTTCCTCGGCACGCCCTCTCCGCCCCGGGGCGAGGCCAGGTTCGCGTCTGTCCTCCGCACTCTCCACCTGCATCCGCAGTGGACGGTGGACCAGCCTCTCACTCAGCGTGAAGTAACACGGGCAGGAGCGTGGGCTCCGCGCCAGCCCGCCCGGGCCGGAACGCAGATCGGCCCCTTACCAACCCTGGGGTAATTACGTCGCCTCCCTGTGCCCTCCTTCCTCCAATCCATGCCTGACCACCTTCCATTTATTTCACCTGAACTGCCACCTCCTCAGAAATGCCTGCCCTGAGGACCCCTTCTTCCCCGTTACTCATTGTCCCCTCCACCGGGACAGGGGTGACAAGGGCAGGGACCCTGCGTGGTGCGCTCTTCCTAGCACAGGGCCTGGCGCACAGTAGGCCCTTGGTTATACTTATTGAATGAATGAATAAGTGTGGCTATGTCTTGGGTAAATCTATACAGCAATCACGCATGATAAGCGGGTACGTTACCAATGGGCTTTGCTAAGAGAACATCAAGGTTGATCCTCAGCCAACAAGGCTGGCTTCCTGCTCCTGCCGGGGAGCAGCCCTATGCCTGTTTAGCAAGGTAGACGCCCACTGCCCATTTCCCCAGAGTCCACTCCCCAGTCCTCACCCAACCCCAACAGGTATCCCTAGGTTGAGGAGACTCCTTGCTTCGCAAGACCCAGAAAGGCATCAAACCTGGACGCAAAGATCCCGGGGCACCCGCGGGAGAGTCGATGTGTTCTGCAAAATAACAAAAACTCCCTGCCAGCCGTACGATCCTCAGAGACAAGAGGAAGTAGGTCAGCAGGAAAAAAGAAGCGCATGCCGCTCGCTCTGCCCGGACGTGGGCAGGCTGCGGGAGAATGTCTCCGAAGCCGCCCCGCCAGACAACACGGGATCGCAGGAACGCCTCCCGCCACCCACGGCCGTCTTTACTCAGTAGCCACAGCGGCAGCCACGACTGAGCAACTGCTGGGCGTTGGGGACGTGTGACCTGTTCACAGAGTCCGACCCAAGAGGAACCAGATTAGCGTTTGGTACTGCTGAGTCAGCAGCGGGTCCCGCAGAGCAATGTCGCCACGTTTGAGTCCTGCTGCACGAGTTTCTGCTTGCGTTTTTTATTTATGCCTCTTTCCTACTCTCTTTCGATGTACTCTCAAGTATTTTTTAAAAAATAAAAATGGGACTCAATCATGTTAATCTTTTGTGTTTAAGGTCAAAAGCGAAAACACTTCTAAAATAGGCTATTAATTTTCCTCGGGGCACAGTGTTAGCCTCATCCCACGCGTTTTGATAGGAGGTATTTCGTTTTCATTAATCGTCCTATAATCTGAAACTCCGAGTTCGGTTTTTTCTTTAAGAGTTATTGAGATGAGTTTTGTTTGCTTAAATTTTCAAAATGATTGACTTTTAGAGACTGATTTTTAAATATATCTTATTGTTTTATGAATGAGGCCTGACGTTTCTATTTTTGAAATCTATTAGGTTTCTTTTGAGGCAAATTAATCATCAATTTCAATCGGGGGCATCTTAGAACCTCTAGAAAATAGTCTTTAAATAAGAAAAGAGCATCTCCTAGCACACACACACTCTTTGATAAAGAGTCTCACAGGAAAGGTTGTCTTTTCAAAAGCAAATATCCAAACAAAGTAAGTAACACTAGCAAACTTGGGTGAGGAGGAGGAGAAAAACTACCAGAATTTAAGGATTAAGTTTTCTCTGAATGGTATTCCACACCCAGGAATCATACCCACAGTGCCCTGCAGCTCTGCACCCCTGTTTTAAAGACTAAAGCCCAGGCTGCCAGAGACTGAGTCAGCTAGAACACTACATTTTAGCTGAGACGGGCTTTTAGTTCCACTAACCCCTTCGCCGCTGAATCCAACTGTCTTCCAAAAAAAAAATACTCACGTAGCGGCTAAAGTCTTCCCTTGTGACATTCCTTAAGTCTGTTCATTGTACACGGCACGACCAGAAGGTCAGATTAAAACAACGAGGACTGGACTCCTGGCGAAGTGGGCCAGCTAGAAGAAAGATGCTGACACGACTCTTTGACGAGCCCCAGAAAGAACAGTGAGTCATTTTTTCAGCCAGCGCCACGTCGACCGAAAGGCGGGCGGATCCGAGGGAATTCTGATGTTCTTCTCCCGGCCCTGTCAGTGCCCCTGCCTGCAGAAGTGCGGCAGCAGATGGAGAAGGACCGCATGCAGAAACCGGGGCGGGACAGGGCCAGCTAAGCGATCCTGACACGCGGAGGCAGCTCCCTAAGCGGGGTGCGGATGGGCGGGGGGTCTCCGAGCTCCAACGCCATGGCCACGGACAACGCATGCCGTCCCCGGAGGGACGTTTCAGCGCAGTGTTTCGGTATAAACTGACACATGCTGCTTCCTGCAGGCTGGAGACCTTATGGGGATGTAGGGCTGGATTCGTCTGCTTCCCAGCAAGATGACCAGAGCGGCCGGGGAGAAGCACGAGTCGCTCAAAGCAGGAAGTGACGTCACAAAGAAATTCGCCTCATTCCGCCAGACCCTGTTCTGCCACGTAAAAGATAAGAGTCCTCTGGACAACATGACTTCGGTATGAAAAATTAAATGATGGCACCATTTCCTAAAGTAGCTGACATCCGGCGCCTTTCCAATCTCCTTGGAGGTGCCGAGAAGGAAGAACAATAGCCCATTAAGGAACTGTGGTCCTACTAAGCCTCTGTTTTGCAGGATGGATTACTTTTTAGAAGCAAGCCTTGCTCCAGAGTTTCAACACATGAAGGTATCACCAAGCTTTACTCTCTCGTAGGAAAAGTAAAACTTCCAAATTAAAATACATTTGTCAAATCAACCTATAAAATAATAAAATAATACAAATAATAAAACGACACTGGTTAAATTGAGCCCTCTCCTAGGTATATATCGCGGCACTGCTTTCTGTCACAGTCCAAAACTAGGACACTTCCAAGTTCCTATAAGCAATGGATATGCAAATTGGGTGTACTCACAACGAAACACCACACAGCAACGGAAATGAACAGTTACCAACACATGAGGCAAAACAGATTCAGGGGCAACAAACTTTGCAGTAAAGTCCTAGACGGTAAATATCTTGGGCTTAGTCACACCTACTCAACTATGCGACTGTAGTGCAAAAACAGCCATCGCTGGAATGTTAACGAACGGACGTGGTCAAGTCCCAATAAAGTTTTATTTATGCACGCTGAAAGTTCCACTCTCTATATATTTTTCACATATGGCAAATGACTCTTCTTCTTTTGACTTTTTCCCCTCAGAATGTAAAATCCATTCTTAGCTCACAAGCCATATGGAAACAGACAAAGGGCAGGCTTTGGCCCCGAGGGTGACGGTCGGCCGGAGTGTGATGTAACCTCATATGATTTAATCTCACATAATTCTAGGCAAAACAAACCAGGCACAGAGGAGTATCGACTACTGAATTCCACTTCTAAAAAGCAGCAAAAGTAATCTATGGGGTCAGAAGTCATGGTCAAAGTCACCCCTGGACACACGGGGTCTGGAAGGCGGAATGAGAGGGATCCGGGGAGGCAGGTGAGCTGTACTGCTCTGTGCTCGGGATGTGGGTCCTGGCCACCAGGTGTGGCCGTCTGGTTGTCTGTACAATTATGATCTGTACACTCGATAAGTATGTTCTGCTTCAAGTGACATTTAGCAAGTCGTTAAAATCAAGGTGGGACCACTCGATCAGCTTCAAAAACAGAAGCGTCACGAGAACCACGGCCATCGAATTGAATGAATCCTTCCTTCACTGTGGCCGGGTATCAGCCAACGCAGGAATAGTTAGTAATTAAAGGCAGATTTAAGTTGCTTCCCTGCTGGTCGTTATCACGCTGGCTTTTCTGGTGAGGTGCATTTCGTGGTTTAAGGGACGGTATTACTGACGGACTGTGGTTAGGTTGTTTTCCTCTGTTTGTGGGGAATAATGGTGTTCGCCCGCCTACTCACCCCTCCCTGCATGCAAATCTGCCATCGATACTGTTAACATAAACAGCATCTGGCAACACGTGTGGCCTTCGACCTGCAGCAGAACCTGCCCTGGGCCCACGCAAAGGAGAAAGGCCAAGCCCGGCTTCTAGACTATTCCAGGAGAATTCGCAGTTAATTATCTTCTCCCAGTCAGCGGCTGAGTCGCACTGAAATCTGTGCTTGTTGTAATTATCGCCGTAATTATTACTTTAATACAAATGAGCAACTTATCAGAATATGGCCCTGTAGATGCTACCTGGCTGCTGCCAAGACTGCCCAGATAAAGGACAGACCCCACTGCCCCTGCCCTGCTCGGTGTGCGAGGACAGTGGCCGCCTCGGCGGGGGCCCTTCCACCACAGCCAGACCGCCCGCACCGCCAGCGCCATGTCCACGGTCATCGGCACGCCGGTCCTCTCTTTAGAGCCCATGAGTCATGTTCTGCATTTTACAGCAGGGTCCGACCTTGGGCGACCCCCACGCACTGCTGGGTCTCAGCGGTTCCATCATGCAATGGGGCGGGCGACAACCAGCCTCTTGCAGAAAAACTCCCGAGCGAATCGCTGCGTTAAGACATTCTGTGTGCGGCACACCTGACGCTCGGGCTACCTGGTCACCCAGCCCGAGTTCCAATCCCAGGTCTACTGCTCTGTGACCCTGGGCAACTCCTTACTCTCTCCAGGGCCTCGTTCCCTCATCCGTGAATGGGAATGACACCGTAAGGTTGCCGGGATGGGATGATTCCATGAATCGATGAGTTGCCGCTCAGCACAGCGCCTAGCACGCTGCGGGCATTTACTAGATAACAGCATCATCACCGGTATTATTACCTTGCAGGTGGGCCCTGTGGCAGACTGGAAAGTGGTCCCGTGTAGGCGGCACCCGCATCCTCTTTGGGGACAAAGGCCAGGATTTCAAAATTTTTAATAGAAACTCCAAATTAGGGTTTTACTTGAAGTCACCGATGTTAAAATGTTGGCCGTGAATTAAAATTTTTTTAATAAAATAAAAGACGACGACAGGAAAACTCTATGCTGCCCCGATCTCATCTGCAGCCCAGGCCCCACCCGCAGAAGCCGGGTTCACCCGGTCAGAACTTTCGAGTGCCCCTCTCCCCCTTGCTCACTCCGACAGAGAGTTTGTTTGCTCCACGTGACTTTTTACCATAAGAGAAAGCCACAATGACGGTCAGCCTCCCCCCTAAAAAGAGTTACTAACCCAGCCCATGCCCGATTGCAAAGCACCCGAGTTTTCTCTTAGCACCCTCCCTGAGGTCACCCCACCCTGTTTTCTGACGTCCCTTCGTCTTCTAAGCAAGAGGGAATCAGAGGTAATAGTTCAAAACTGTCAGTCAACAGGGCCAGGAGAAAAAGCAGGTCGTGAGGGCATTTTACACCAGGAACGGATCCTCTGTAATGCCTGGTGACAAGCAAATGAGGTTCGTTTTGAGTGTCTTTTATACCAGCTGTCCCTTCTGAGCTGGGGAAGAGAGAGAGAGAGAGAGAGAGAGAGAGAATGAATAGGCTTTTGTTTCAAAGAGAACATGGTCCTACATTAAAAAATAAACCGAAAACAGCCACTAGTCTGGAAAAGGAAAAAGAAAAAACACTTCCCATCACATGTCTAATAAAGCCCCGTTTCACAAGGAAAGACGATGAAGAAGAGAACTTTTCCACGTCCCCGAAGAAAGGAAGCTTAATGAGGTAAGCACTGTACGACTCGACCCGGCTCACCGGGCTTTAATGCTGTCCTTAAACAATGTATACGTCAGCCCCCCCGCGCCCTGCCCCCCACCTTTTCCCAAAACTTGTGTTTATTTCATGAACGTGAATCTGGCTGAGCGCTAAGACGTCGCGGAACTATCATGCTGTTCTCAGGCTCTGGTTTGATTCTCTCCTGGCTCGTTATAAAATGATCACTTAGTTGTCACCGCTGCCCTTCTGAATTGCCGTTTGAGCTGCACTGTGGTTCTGCTGACCCGGTTCTGAATAAGCGAGCCTCGGTTCAGGGTTAACGCAGTCACTATGGGCCCACGAGCGGGGAACCCGCTCATCACAGATAATCCCATATCCAATACACAGGGGCCCCAGCACAGAGAGTCAGCGTGAAGCCAACACTCCGCGTGAATCCAAGAGATGCCCATGAAGGGTTCAGACCCGAGTCCTGGCAACGGCGGGCCTGGGGGTCCCTGTGACTGGAGGAGCAGCAGAGCCAGCCACCAAGGACGCCGCAGAGGGCCCACGATGGGACCGCCACCCCGGCGAGCCCAGGGCACCTTTCTTCCTGATATCTAACTTAAACCCCTTCACCTTGAACTTCAGAACAAGACAGCACGCTGTCTCCCAGAGGGTCGGGGTGTCTTCAAGGTGGTTAAGCCAGTGTTAACCAGACCTTGGCCACGCCCTCACCGTCCAAGGTGAGCTCAGGATTAGCATCGGAATTGGAGTTTGGTACTATGACTTAGGTCTTTTTCACTGTGTTAACGAACATCTTTTACTTAGATGTTAATCTACCCACACGGTTGGGCAACATGAGCCCCACTGCTGCCATTTTGATGGACTGGCTGTATTTATGTATTTCCCCCAATGTCCACTTAAAGAAACAGTACCGGTTTTTACAAACATCCCCCCAAAGAAACAGGAGACGGGTGGAGCAGGGAAGTTGTGGCTGCAGTTTTTTGGTCCAGGCGTGGGTTACTCGGGTGCGTTCGGTTCGTGAAAATTCGTAGGGATGTGCGTTTAGAAATAACACGCCCTTCTGTGTGTAACAGTCTATTTCGGTTTAAAAAAAATCATTAAAAATATGCAAAATTTAAGAAATGAATAAATTTCGTGCAGCTATGAATAGGCACTCTGTATTAAAAAGTGCTGCCATGAAGACTGTTTGCCCACGCCCCACCTTCAGCCACCTCCGCGTGAGAATGGGGAGTGTGCCGTCCTCGGGACTCCTGGGGTCAGCCTAGCGCGACTCTGGCAAAGGCGTCCGTCCGAAATAAGTCCCGACCGAAAATAAACAAAATTAATCCACCAATTCAGAATAAATCCTCACCCGTGGCCTCTTATTTTCTCTCGGCACCCCGACTGTTCCCGTCCCTGTGCTTTCAACAATGCGGTTCTTTAAAACGACCTTAAGACACATGAGGGCGGGGGCCCCGCTGTCTGGCTCGTCCTTGTCCTCACGCAGAGGCTGGCGCACAGCAGGCCCTCGGCCACGGCCTGCGGGATACGGGCAGACGGGTGAGCGGGTGGGAACCTCTCGTGGAATTCACTCATCCATCATTCGCTCCTTGTCCCCAGGGATCAGAGGACAGACAATGTGAGGAGCCGGCTGGCGTGAACCTCCCACGTTCCTTGGCCCTAAGACAGGACGCCCCCCCCCCCATCTGACAATCTCTGAGCCCCAAAGCGCTTTCTCCTCGGTTTATCGAATCAGACCCGCACGGCCTCGGGGGAGGCTGTGGGCTTGTTCGCTTCATGGGACGGAAGACCCAAAGAGACGAAAGTCACAGTTCATCCCGGACAGGGTTAGAACCCACGCCCAGGTGCTCCGAACATCCCGGTCTTCCAAATGCCCTGCTAGCTCCCTGACAACTCTCAATGTCCCGACCCACGTCACTCGGGGGGGGTGGGGGGCGAGGCTGTGGGGAACACAGAAAAGGGAAGGCGGAGGGTTCAAACACTGCATCTTCTACCCCCAAACCAAGGGGAAACCGGTTTGCCAAACTGTAGAGTCTGATTGTACAACCGATTCCATTTGTGTTGCGGGCGCTGCCTTCCCAACGGCCTAACGCTCGGGAGGTCTTCCAAACAGGCGTCGCAAACTCAACAGCCTAAAGGGGCCGGTAAGGCGTCAGAGGGGAGAGGAGAGAGCCGGGGGGCTGGCTCTGGGGACCCCGGAGAGTCTCGGGGGGCGGGGGGCTGCTGCTCGGCTTGGCCGGTGGACAACGCGGAAGAGCGTGGGGCCCAGTGCCACCGGATCTTGTGACTTTTCAAAGGCATTTCAAAAATCCGCATGGTTTCATAGTATTTCCTAATCTCCACGTTTCGGTGCCTTTTCATCTTTGCAAAACAAGAGCGAGCCGCCCACGGCTCCGAATGGCTCCGAATCGGAGGCTCCGTCAGGAGGAGACAGAGGCGGTGACCCCGAGCCAGCGCCGTCCCTCATCACAGGCCCTTCCAGGTCGGTGCTTCGCGGCCTCTGCATGGCGGGTGAAGAAAAGGGGCCCCTAGGGGGCGAAGCGACGAGTCCAGGTCACAGGATGTGAACGGCGGAGCTGGGCTGTGTGGACCCCCGCTGCTGGAGCACTGCTCCCCTCGACGAAACGTCACAACGTGCGCCCCAGGCCCTGCGGCAGCGTCTGGCCCCCGGCTCCCCTTATTCGACTAAGAGAAGAGCTGGAACCCCGTGAGTGTGGCAGCCCCGGCCTCGTGCCCAGTAGTTCTGGGGGCAGCGAGAGACTTGAGGGCTTCCGGGCCCCTGATTCACACCATTCCTGGCTGCCACCTGTGCGGAGGACACTGTCCTCTTGTGCCCCAGAGGCCACCATGGGGAAAGGGGATCAGCAGCGAACTGGGCTAGGATGGGACAGGCTATCAGCAGAGGCCCTCACCCTCACCTGCTGGACGGGTCCTCGCCAAGGGCAGAGAACGCAAGTCCCTGCTCACAAAGGTGGTCCCAGGGCTGGGCACGGTGCCTGCCATGCTCTGTCAAAGTGGAGGATGGATGGATGGATGGATGGATGGATGGATGGATGGATGGATGAATGGATGGATGGATGGATGGGTGGATGGGTGGATGGGTGGATGGATGGATGGGTGGATGGGTGGATGGGTGGATGGGTGGATAGGTGGATGGACAGATGGACAGATGAATGCATGCATGCATGGATAGACGAATGGACGGACCGACAGATGGATTCATGAATGGATGAACAGAAAGGAGGCAGAGGGAGGAGGCAGGAGCAAGGGACGAAGGACTCGCTGACTTCGAATCGGGTAGAGATGAAGTACACAGGCCTTGGGGTCACCACCGACCTTGAAACTCCAGTCTGGCCACTTCTCTGCTGTTTAACTTTCATCCAATTTATGGCTTTAGTTTTTATAACTTACAATCAGTGCGACGCGAATAGCCCTTAACTTGCAGGATACTGTAAAGGTTCAATGTCTTCAGGTAAACTTTCCGCAAAGAGAACTAACTACTCACCCGCCCCCTCACCACCATTAGAATCACAGTCACGGGAGTGGCCCCGGGGTAAGGGATCTCTACATCAGTCTCTCTGCCCCAAAATTGACTCCCTTGTATGTAAACGAGGTGCCTCAAGGCCAAGGATTACAGCAGAGGATTTCCCGGGAGGAGAAGTGCCTGTCATTAGCACCTAGGACACTTTAGCCTGGATTACAGGTCCGGATAAACCAGCAGTCACCCAGATGGGCCAAACCAGGCCTGAGCCAGAACAAATCCATCTTGCTGCCCTCGCAGAGTCCTCCTGAGGGGGACGATCTTCCCCCGAAAGACTCCAGTATGCCCTTAGGGGACATTCTTCCCCTTCTGGCTGGGGGACTAGTTCTCCCTAGCCGTTACAGTGTTGAAGGGGTTCTCTCTCTCTCTCTCACACACACACACACACCCGCCGCCCAGTTCCGCCACCTTCTTGGTAATGTCTTTGGCTCCCGATGGGGGAGGGGCAACCCTAACCACAGGGCTCAGAGGGGCAAAACCTGCTGAGCACCTGCGGGCAAACGGGCACTTTCTGTTGCAGCCGGAAGGAAGTGCCCACAAGACAAGCGGAGGGCACGTTCCCAGACACGCCTCCCTGCGTCATCCGGGCCCTTGGGGGCCAGACATGGGCCCTTTAACTGGTGAGTGGAGCAACAGGAAGCCTGCGGAGGATGAATGAAAGGCTGTCTCCACTGGCCAAGGGACCTTGCACAGAACCCTCTTCCCCTGCATCCCCTGGCTGAATTCAAAACTCCCTCCTCTGGCCCACTCGGCAATTCAAGTTCAATTACTCCCTAGGATACATGCTGCCTATTTTAAGACAGCAGAGTACTTCCCCCCGGGATCCCTGAGGCTGCCCTTGTGACCGAATGGGCGACCTCTGTGCCTTGTTAAATGAGCCCTCTGGTTCCAAGGATGTGGACCTTTGCAGGATGCTTTGAGGAGGGAGGCTACGGAGTAGTTAAGAGCACAGACTGCCCAGGTTCAAACCCTGGCTCTGCCCTTTCTAAGTGTGGACCTCAGGAGAGCTGCTTATGCTCCCTGAGCCTCAGTTTCCTCACCCAGCATCCGATGTAAATGAGTTGGCGTTTGTAACCCACCGCGGACAGGGTCCGGTGATATCAGGCACCCTGAGTGCTGGCTACTGAAAGTGTTACATACGGCACGTGGCTTGAGAGAGTAAACGAGAGTATGTACGAAGGGCTTAAAACAGCGCCTGAGGCATCGGGACAGCTGTGCCGGCCCTACTGTTGTTATTATTATTATTATTATCACTTCTATTTGTCTTATCAGTTAGGGGTCTGATTCAATGAAAACTGGATATCCGCCCCTCTCCTAGGGTTGGCATATTTTTAGGAACCTATGATAAGAAGTGAGAAAAATGATATGAAGATTTTCCAGGAGTGATCTGGCTGCAGCGAGGGCTTTCCAAAGAAGTGCGCAGGCAAGGAGCTCGCGAACCTGTCTGCCTGCTGGATCGGGGCGTGGGCCCCTCCGCCCCCAGCACTGGGCTCTTCCCCAGTGAGCAAGTCCCCTCTCCAAGACTCTGTCCCCGCCCCCTCCGGGGCAGGGGGGCAACAATGGTTCTGTCCCACAGAGATGGGAAGAGTCACGTTGACGGGGAGACACCTGCAAAGCCCTCATCATTCCTGCCGCGTGATCGGCCCTCAGAAGACCGGCGATGTCTAGCCGGGTGTCCCGGGTTCCAGTTTTATGTGAGCTTCCTCCATCAGACTCTTTTCCGGGGGAGGTGAGTGAGCCTAATGTACGCGAAAGGCCTCGAGCACGCCTGGCAAACAGCTGGCGCTTAATAAGTGTTAGCGCTCGTCCTCTGCCACGCGCCACCCAGCTCCCAAGAGATGGGTGCTTTCTACGGCCTCGGATGCCTCTCGAGCCCCACCGGGGGTGGGGGAATGAACACCGACCGTGAAAAAAAAAATCGCTCGTTTTCAAACGTACTCTTCTGATTTTAAGAACGTCGGCTCG
This sequence comes from Rousettus aegyptiacus, assembly GCF_014176215.1. Lineage (NCBI taxonomy): Eukaryota > Metazoa > Chordata > Mammalia > Chiroptera > Pteropodidae > Rousettus > Rousettus aegyptiacus. Next base: position 4,563,582 of record NW_023416311.1, read on the forward strand.
GAGTCGAGCATTTGTTACGTGCTCACATCGGGTCACAAGCGTGGGGGCGGCAAAGCGCAGAGCTGGGGCTGGAGCCCAGGCGTGACGGACCCAGGACGCTTCCTGGAGGTCTCCCACTTGTGCCGGGGCCTGGCGCCCATCTCCCGCGACTTCTTCTCCTGTTCCCGCACCCCCTTCTTTTGAAATTGGGTTTTGCTGGGAGTTGAGTTGGGATTTTACTTATTTTCTAAATTTCTCCTAAAGCATTTCTCCTTGTTTCTGATCGAGAGGGACCGACCAGGATCAATAGAAACGGGAAGATGTGCAGAGGGGGGAAATGGGAGCGTTGTCCTAAGTGACAAGTCTCAGGGCGGCATTAACCAAAAGACAGGCTCCAGGTCGGTCCCGACCCCACGCCCTCCGCTTACGTCGGCTCCGTGCAGGTTAGTCTCTGCACGGAGATTTACGAACCCGCTCGTCACAAATAGCTCTGGGCAGGCGGGCGAACTCTTACTACAGGCATCCTTAAGGATACTTTATTTTCTGGGGAAGCCCACACACACACGCACGCACACACACATGCACACACTACACATGCGCGCGCACACACACACACACACGTAACGATGTCAGGTCTGCTCCAGCTCAAGACACCAAATTTCCACTTCTATTAAGAGTGCAGAACAGAGCTGGACAGTCCCCAGCATATAGGACCTTATACCTTGGCTTCCTATTTGCAAAACAGTAATAAGCCTTTTGTCACTCAACCTCTTGGAAGATTTAAAAAAAAAAAACAAAAACAAAAACAAAAAAAAAGAATGCCCAAAGTGTAAGAAAATTGGAAGGAAAGTATACATATGTTATATAATACATATGTAATATATTATATATATATATGCCCATCCTATATACATATGTAAACATATATAGACCTATGTGTATGATCACTTCTACTTTTATTTATCTATTTTATTTGACACTTCCAGTATATGATTAAGCAGATGGCAACATTTGCAGTAAGATAAATATTGTTCAATGATACATATTTCTGTATACAAAGTGTAACACACTGCTCAAGCAAAATAAAACTCCATTGAGAGTGTGAAAAAAAAAAAAATGAACCGTCAAATAAAATACCCTCTGTTCTCCGTGGTCTCAAAACATTTAGCTAGAAACAAAAGCTACGCCTCTGAGGCTGTTAGAACCACAGGCCAGAGGCACGCTGCACACAGAGAACCAATTTTTCAAAGTCACCGCCTGTGTCTGAAAGAGTCCTGAGTTATCTGAGACATGTGAAGAATGAGGAATTTCTGCCGGAAAAAAAATCAACATTTCAAAGGGGTCAGATAACACAGAAACCGTGTTCTGCTTTAACCGCGTGTGCGTGCGTACGCACGCGCGTGTGCAAGGACAAGAAGAAACCGGGTTTCTTAAATGAAACTTCCTGGGTAAGTTTATCTGAGGACACGAGGAATAAGTGTGAGGACGTGGGGAGGATCGCTAGGGGCGAAGGGAAAAAAACGCATAAACATTCCTCAGGTTAGCATACCCAGGTCCTCTCCGTTTCCTCCGGATCGATTCTGAACCCGTAGCGTGAGCCTCCTGACACTTTCCCGGGTGTTCGGCTCCCTTTGTAAGTGAGCCCATCTGTCTCTTAAATTCTGAGGTGACAATAAAATCCACGGCTTACCGGAGACCCAATGGGGGGGGAGGGGGAATAAAAAAATCTGAAAGAGGCCGGCAGGGAAAGGGAAGCTTGCGAATCTCTTGTGCACGTGACCGCGTGCCACCAGCCTCACGCCCTCTGACCCTGTCTGCTTGAGAAACTGGTTGGTCCTTCCTGGCTTCTTACAATGCGCCCAAATGCAATCGGTTCCTCCCGTGGGGGCGCGGCGCCCCGAACCCAGAGGGCACCAATGCAGACGCACTGGGTGTCTAGGCACGAGGCAGCGGCGAGGTCTGGTGCAGAACACGCTCGATGCGTGACGCATGCCTGCCCGGCACGCTTGGGGACGTGCCCACCGCCACCGCCATCGGGACAGCAGGCTCCCCCTGCACGCCAGCGGCCCCGTCGCCCACTCCGGCCCGCCCCACAGAGCACGGACATGAAGCCTCAGCTTCCAAGCATGTGCCTCACCAGCTCTTTACAAGAGCCATCTGGAAAATCACAGGGAATTTTTTTTTTTTTTCTTCCCATGTCCCTCTCCTGAATCTAGCTCCAAAGCACCATGCCAGCAGCCACAGCAGGGTCTGCAAACAAACCGCATGTTGCAAGGGCCTCGGGGGCTGGAGAAACTGTCTGGTCCTCTCAGAGCCTGCAACCCAAGCTCAGGCGACACCAGACTTTGGGAACAGCCTGCCCCCTTCTGGTCTCCTTGAGCCCCGTGGAAGGGCAGGGGCTGGGTGGGCACAGCTACAGGAGAATGGACCCCCGACCCCCCACCCCCAGCAAGTCTCTGCTGTGATATGTCAGGATCTCGCAGGGCACAGGGGTAGACGACGGAGAGGGCCAAAGAGAGGAGACAGACAAGCAGATAAAATAAAATACAAACCCAGGAGAGACCACGGTAAATGACAGCATGGTAGACGGCCGTGGGAAAGAAGGAGGAAAAAAGAAAAAAAGAAAAACAAGACAAGTCTCTCTGTATCGGAAGGCGAAGAAATTGAGATACTTGCAGGTCAAAGCAGAGCTTCGGAAAAGCAAAGCGGCTCTGTTGCTGGAACTGTCATTCCGAAGGGAACAGAAAAGGAAAACACGGCAGGTCCCTGGCTCCCTGGCCCACTGCAAACCTCTCTGGCTGAGCCGGGAGGCGAGGACGGAGCCCTGAACCGAAGGCGCGAAGTGGGGTGTGGACGGAGCCTGGGAAGGCGCCAGCCAGCCAGGCCGCTTCCTCCTCCTGTTCCAACAGGTGGCATCTGCACCCAACGGGCACCTCCCGACCCCGGGCTGCACCCCGGATGCAAGGGACACAGTGAGCTCCATGGCTCCCCCACGTCCCCACACGGGGCCGGTGCGCACGTCCCGACCCCATCCCGCCCCACCTCGCCGTGGGGCTCCAAACCCAGAAAGAACCTGACATCGCGTGTCTGCCCGACACGTTGCGACCCACTCCCGGAGGCGTCCGAGAGGCCCCTGTGCCGTGCATAAGAGGCTACAGGACGCCGGAACATTCCGGCTCTCCATCGGGCCTCTCAGGCCACGCGCAGGGGCCAGCCGGGCCCCACTGCCTGCACGGACCTGCCAGCAGCACCGCGAAGGGCCACCGTGTCACGCCTTCCCGCCGGCCAAGGGGGTCGTCAAGGCGGTCACTGTGACTCCGAAGAAGTTCAGCAAAGCAACCACATCGCACACTGTGTCCGAAGGCAGCGAGGGCTCCCAAAGTGACAGACGGCAGAGACGTGCGTCCAGCGCCCAGGGGTCCTGACTCTACCTCCTGGTGTCTAATGCCCCCAAGAGCTCAGGGGGTCCCCCGAGCCGAGTGGCATGATGAAGGCCCGGAAAGACACGCCGCTCTCTTCCAGCCTTGAGACAGAGACCCTGGCCCAGAGTCGGGTTGGGACTCTGACCCCCTGTCCTGTGAGCTCCTAGGTCGGTGGGCTCAGCGAGGCGGCCTAAGGAAGGTGTGGAAGGCACCCCCCGGAGGAGTTGGGGGACAGGGCAGGAAGACACCCGGATGGCCCCAGAAGGTCTGCGGAAGGGACATTTTCAGAGCCCACACTGTTCACACGCAAGCAGGGGAAAGAAATCCCACAGGAGCCCAGGTCACGATGGTGAGATCAGACACACAGCTGGTGACGATGGATTCGGCTGCGCACCCTACACAGACAGCGGCCAGGGGCCCGGCCGGACACTGGGCAGCAGGGCGAGGGAAGTCAGCGAGGGCGCAGGGACAGGGCGAGGGAGTCAGACGCCCAGAGAGGAGAGACGGGAGACCCGGGGTAAGACCAGACTCGGGGACAGGAGCCTTGACTCGGGGACACGGCTGGGGATTTGGGACCCCGATCGCAGACTACCCCCCCACACACACACCCAGGGCAAGGGAACGAGGTGGCAGGCGGGGCACCGAGGTGCCTGCACCCGGCTCGGCAACTCCGGGACACGCTGTGAGAACCGGCCGCCGCCGGCGGCTGAGGTGCCCGGGCCACGTCCACACAGCGCGCTGGCGAGCGAGGCGCCCACACCCGCAGGCACCGAGCAAGTCCGGGCGCCCTGCGAGAGCGAGAGCGACGGGGAACAGGAACCCGGGCAGCTCCCGTAACCCCCAAAGCGCCTCCTCTGGAGATAACTTCCCCAGACCCCGAGGGGGCAGAGCTCACACTCGGGGTGGGGCAGCCCCCGGCCCCTGAGCCTTGGCACAGACCCCGCCCCGGCTTGCAGGGGGGAAAGATGTGCAGGCTCGGGGCGTGGAGCGGGGGTGGGGGTGAGGGTCCCAGTCCGATGGCCAGGGTTCAAGGGCTGGGGGGCGTGGGGCCGGGCCGCGCGGCGGTCTCCCTCCCTCCCTCCGGGGCGCGCGCCGAAAGGGCATCTTACCGGCGCCCGCGCGGGCAGCGCCCCCCGGCCGGCCGGCCGGGGCGCTCGGGGCTCCGCGGGGCCGCCTCCCCGCGCCCGCGCCGGCGGCCCCCGTCCTCCGCCGCCGCCTCGGGCTGCAGCCGGCTGGGCGGGCAGGTCTCGGCGCTCGCGGCGCGCGGCCGGGGCCGGGGCCGGGGGCGGCGGATCGGCGCCGCCGGCCGCGGCGCCCCCGCGGCGCTCGCCGGCCCCGGAGTCCAGGCTGCTGAAATTCCACACGACCAGCGTCTGCAGCAGCAGCACCGTGAGCGCCGCGAGCAGCGCCGAGTGCGAGCGCCGCGCCAGCCTCCGGGCGCACGGCGCCGCCACCATCTTCGGAGCGCGGCGGGCGAGCGGGGCGCGGGGACCCCGGGGCGCTCCGGGCCGCCCCCGCGCTCCCCGCGGCTCCCGCGGCCGCCGCTCGGGCTCCCGCTCGGGCCGCGCCGCCGCCTGGGCTCGTCGCTGCGCCGCCTCCTCCTCCGCCGCCGCCGCCGCCGCCGCCGCCGCCGCCGCCGCGCCGCCTCCACCGCCGCGGCGCGGAGTTTTCAGACGGGCAGGGACCCGGACGTCACCAGGAGGAGGGGAAGGCGGGGGGCGGGGAGCGGGAGGCCGCGGAGGGGGCGCTGGCGTGCGCCCGCGGGAGGGCGCGCAGGGGCGCGCGGGCCCGGCCCTCGGGGCTCCCCTCCCCGCGCCCCTCTCCTGGCGGGTGGGGGCGCGGGCGGGCGGCGGCGACCCGCCCGGGGGTCGCCGGCCGGGTGGAGAGGGGCGGGGCCTGGGGGCGGAGCCAGGGAGGGAAAAGGAGGAAGGAAGGGAAGGGGGTGGGGGCGCGCACAGGGGACCGACCCTCGCCACGACAGGGGCTGGAATGGGCTGCGGGACGGATAGAGAGGCTGGGGCAAGAAAAAGCAGGGGGAGCGTCGGGAGAGAGTGGGTCTGCTCGGAATCGAGGGGGGAGTGGGGGGGGGGAAGGTCTGCGGGTCGCGAGACCCTGCCTCCCGCGTGGGAAGCGAGCGCAAGGCGCCCCGGAGTCCGCGGTCCCGGGAGCTTCTCGGCGCACCAAGGCCGCCGGGCAGGTGGCGACGGCAGGGGCGGTCCAGGAGCGTCAGAGCCACGGCAGGGTCTCAGAGTCTCGGGCACAGATCCCTGGATCCTGGGCTTAGCGCGGCGAGGAGGAGGCAATGAATGAGTCTCTGTGAGTGACTTCTGAATCACACCCACCCTCTAGTGCCAACGGTGTATGAAGTGCTTCACTGAGTCACTTCCCTGGTCTCGAGGGACCCACAAGTCAAGAATGAGCCTCCAAACCCGGATGGCGAGCAAGGGCTTTGGCGAGGAAAAGGAGACCCGAGGAGTTTCTCGGGCTTCGCAGACTGCAAGCTCCCAGATCCCGCCCCTGAGCCCGGCGCTTTCTTCTCAAGGATCCCGAAGTCCGCTTTCCAGCCGGGCTCCGCGGTGAGGGTGGGGGTGAGGGTTCTGGCCTTCCAAAGTGGAGTTCTTTTCCATTCCGGCTGGGCTGTCCCGGTGACCTTGAGCCAGGAGGACTCCTCCCTGGGCCTGGGCTCCTCCTCTGTCTCAGAGGGTGTAGAGCGTGGATCCCCATGGACCTAAGTTTCATCCCAGCCTTCTCTGACTAGGTCTTTCCAGTCTCCTCCTCCCTTGTCCTCTCGCCCAGGGCGGTCTACACAGGGCACCCCTGGACACAGACCAGCGGAGAGAGGGAGTGGGCGTCCCCAGTGGGGACAGGACTTAGCACGAAGAGACCACAACAGCACATCGAATCCTTCAGCTTGCGAATCGGGGACTCAGGATGAATGTTTTTTGCATCTTGTCTGCTGCGCTTCTAAACCTCACCCCAATTTTTAAAGGGAAGGAAGTGGGAGGATAAAGAGGATGCACCCCAGAAGTTGGGGAGGGGGGAAGAGATCGCGTCGTCCACTCAACAAAAGTCCATGAACTTCAGACATGCGTCCAGGCACAGAGGCCCACAGGCGAGTCGGCAAGCTTGGGGCCTAGAAGAGGAGCCAGATGTACCTGTCCGTCACTGAAAAGCAGTGAGGTCAGTTTCACTTCAGAGAGGTGCTCTAAGTGTTATGGGTGCAGGAGGGCAGAAGTGGCCACCCAGAAATTAAGGTTTGACCCAGCAGCTCCGAACTGCGGCCCGGGATTCCTCTTCTTTCCATCTCTCCTCTCTGCCTCTCATGGGGTCAGAGTCATCTTGAGGTTCTCTCTGCATGTCACGGCCTGGCATCAGATGCTGGGCCTACGTGTGGCCTGTGTTCCTTTCTAGCCCAGGAGAAGGAGGGGCGGGGTTGCTGGCATCCTCCTCGAAGGCCCAGAGACATTCTCTGAGTGAATCAGCTTTGGGTCATAGGTCACTCCTAAACCAAGCACCGAGGCCCGGAAGAGAGAATGTGCGGCCTGGCCAAAGGCTCATTCATCACTTCTGGCCCTGGGGAGAGAATCCAGCCTCCCTGCACCCACCTGGATGTTCTGTAGGAGTCGGAGCAGGGGAGGAAAAGGGACCAGCCACTACGAAGCCACATGGCCTTAGGCAAGTCGCCCTCCTCCCAGGACTTGTTTCTCTAATGCCAAACGAGGGATTGAATGACATCATCATGTCTTCAGAACTCTTCCTCTGTGTCTAAACAGAGCTTCCCAGTCCCAGCAGAGGCTTCTCTGGGGACCCTTGGTACCCACCCCACCCCGCCTTCCACCCTCCCCGGCTCTTCTTTGCTTCAAGGTTTCAGCTGCATTTTTCCTCTAAGCAGCGACGATGTTATCTGTTTCCTGCACGCGACACATTGAACCGCAGTCCTTTGGGGCCCACGCTCTGGTTCAGCTCCCCCGGGGAGGCCGCGGGCTGAAGGAGTGAGGTTAAGGATCCAGGCCCCCAAGTCCCTGGAGAGAGACGGCATTGCTTGTTTATCTCAACTCATAAAAAAAAAAAAGCCACGCAAGAAAGAGGTTTAAAAGCTCCGGGCGGGTTATAGATGCCATCAATGGCTTATGTGAGGTTTTCAGGATGAAAAATCGCCTGAAATAGAAGAGCAGGAAGGCAGGCTCCTGGGGTCACTGCGACCATCTTCCGGCCCCGAGACGGACAGACTCATCTTCACGGAGCTGCGAGAGACTCTGGCTGCAGCAGCCGTGGCGACAGCAGCAAGTTTCTTTAGACGTTTTGAAGCTGCTTCAGTCATTCGATACAGACGGATCGGACCCTGCCATGCACCGGGCATCATGCTGGGTGAGCGAAATACAGAGAGGAAGAAGAGTTCCCCGAGGATTTTTTTTCTTTTTAACTTTCATTAACTGTGAGCCCCAGAACTCCAAAGAAATTCTGTGCAATCTGCCCAGAAATCAGGGGAAGAGGGGTCTTTGCCCTGAACGGTGCTGCCACACGGACCTTCAGCCCTGCCGCGCTCAACTGAGATTTTCAGGGTCAGTCATTGGCCTGCTCCGTGCCTCAGTTTCCCCACCTGTAAAAAACAGGGGATAACGACAGGCCCTTTCTCACAGATCTCTTCTAAGGCTTCAGTGAGATGACCCATGTGAAGATTTTTTTTTTTCCTATAGAGAAGGGCACCTACTAAGTGCTCGATGAATGTGAGGTGTTATCTGTTTCCTTAATAACAGCAGGGCAGTGTCAGTGATGAGTGTCCAAAGATATCAGAGGGATAAAAGCACATTCAGGGGAGGCTGCCCGGAGGAGGCGGCACTAAATCTACTGAGCCTCGATATTCCGATCTGTAAAAGGTGAAGGAAAATCACACTCCCTGTGTCCTCGGGCCGCTGGGCGGGGCAGAGGCCGGGGATCAGCGTATCTTACGTGACAGAGCGTCATGTATTTCATATGAAATGTTGGGGCCGGCCGGTGGCAGAGTCGAAGGAACGTCAGCCTGGTCATGTTGGCAGCCGGCCTGTAAAGGAGTATTCTGCCCTCCCCTCGGGGCGTCCTGACAGAAGGTGCTGGAGAGCCAGGGCATGGCACGTTGTCACCCTCTGAATTTAAATAAAGTTCACGGGTCAGATTTAGTCAAATGTGTGTTGTTGTTGTTGTTGTTGTTGCTTTAAATCTTAACCATGCGTCTGTTTCTTTTTGGTTTGTTAGAACTTGGTTTCACCCAGATTCTTCAAACTGACCCTGACTTTGCCCTTAACAAAAATGAAAAACCTCCCCCCTAGGTTTCACTTCCGTAGTGAACAGAAATCCGAGAGGTGGGCCATCTGTTTCTGAGCGGCAGCGGGAGACTCACGCACAGAACTTTGTCGTATTGCGAGGAGGGCGGCCCTGGTTCTCGCTGACGAGCGTGGGCGGGCGCCAGGACTCTGGGCACGGCGAGGTCGGAGGATCCAGAGGGCCCCTGGGGACCCCGAGGGCCGCGAGGCCATGGACACGCGTCGCAAGTGCCCCGCCCCCCCACCGCAGCCCCTGACAGGTCAGACCGCAGGCGGAGGAAACACGCCCTGCCAGACACCCAGCTGTGCTGCCGCCGAAACCTGTGGTTTTTCCAGCGAATCGTCCGCCCTGCCGTGTATCAGCAGAGGGAGCTCTAGGTAGCAGATAACCTCCCTCTAACCACAGTCTTTCCTGGAGCAAAGACCTGGACACGGCCAGGAACGGCAGGGCTCCTAAGTGGGGGTGGCATCCGCCCTGTGCAGAAGGAACCCCCACCGATTTGCAGGGTAAGGTGTACGGGGAGGGGGGCCCGGGGTGGGGGGCTGGTGACCGGGCAGAGGAGGATACGCTGAATGAAGGAAGGACGTATGAACACCAGAAACCACCGCGCCGCTTAAGGCGTTACCCGGCCTGACTCCCTACCGACACCTGGACCCCGTGAGGTCCCACAGCTTTTAGGCCACCCTGGCTACATGTGACGTTTGAAAAGCAGACACACTCCGGGTCTAAGTCTTAGACTATCTTAGCAGACAAGATGGTTTTCTCTCTTTAAAATAAATATTTATGGGGTGTGTGAGCGGATCCCAACCTGGCCCCTGGGGTGATAGATGTAGGACCGGGCCAATGATCGCAGTGACGACGGTGATGATTATGATGATGACGATGATGATGTCGATGGTGAGAGTTAACGTGCAGCGAGCATTACCTATGTGCCAAGACTTGCGTTGGGGACTGCGACAACTAATAGCCACCAAATATTAATTGAAAACCCACTGATGTGCAGGATGGCGCTCAAACTGGGGATTCATTGAAAATAAGACGTGGGAGGTCCCTGCCCTGGGGGCAGAAGGGGCCTAGACAAGGAAATAAATACGTAAACAATAATATCAGCCACATCTGCTAGACTGACTCAGATAGGGCAGGTTTAAACAGGCTCGTCCGGGGGGAACTGGCACTTCGTTGGAAATGATACTAGAGGGTTTTATGATCTGTCTCACGAAACGTGCCTATTTGAGGAGCCTGAGTTCCTTTTATGCTCTAAGCATCACCTGTCACCTGTCACTTGGATAAATAACGGTAGATCTATTTTTTTTCCGGATGTGTACACGTGCTATTGTGAGGTATAAATGAACAGTGTTGCTTAATTCACAGTGATTCTTTTGTCATTTTGGCTTTTCTCAAACGAAGATTAATACAAACTCAACTACATGCCTGGGTGCGACAGGGGTATGGAATGAGTTAAGAAGAGTCTATTTAAAAAGTTAAAAAAATATACCATTTTATGAAAAAGGATTGAGAGCAACTGATATATTAAAGCTCAAACTTTTTTTGTCTGAACACCCTGTTATTTTATTAACTGGACCCTCAGCCCTCGCGGAGGACCTCTGTGTCACAGAGGTTTCTGTCTGGCCTCTGTGTCTTTAAGTTGGTAGGTTCGGTCTTGAACCCCAAACACATCTTCTCCCATCTCGTTTGTGTCTGTTTGCACCTCCCCACCGTGGGACTCCTCGCCGTCCCTCAAGTCTCTTTTGCTTGTGCATCTCAGAAACCCATTCCAAAAAGACTTAAGGGAAAAAGGACTTTATTAGAAGACTATTGGGTATGCTCGAATCTGCTGGCCGCCTACCGAATGAATACCCATTGTTCCCTTCTTGCTTGGCAAAGAATCCTGGTTTATGTAGGGTGGTGGCGTGCCCAAATGGTAGGGATGATCGAAGGAAAAAACAGTATATGTCATTGTGGGATTTCCCAGAAATCCTTTGGGGCGGGGCAGGGGAAGGCGCGCTAAATCAGGAGGGATGAGTGCCCTTCCACCTGCCAGTCCCATGCTTTCTGTCTGGAATGCAGGAAGGATGGCTGGAGCCACAGCAGCTCCCTTGTCACCATGAGGATGGGAGCCAGTGCACGAGCGGATGGACCAGAAAGACAGGCGAAGCCCGGGTCCCTGATACCTTGGTGGTGTCTGCTGCGTATGATTCACCCTTGAACTTTGTTTCAAAGCTAAGGAAAAGCCCCCCATCGGTCGCAGCCACTTCGAGCTGGGTTTCTGTTTCCGTAGCGGGTACAACACCGAGGCGTGTGAGGGGAATTGAACGATCTAAGTGGGAGGAGGTAAAGCCGGGCCTGGGGAAGACCTGGGACCAGAGGCGCAAACACACACGTCGGCCCCTTCACCTCGCCTCTGCTTCTCTCCGCACATTTGATTAATTCTCTCCCGCAGCAAAAGGAAAAAAAAAAAAAAAAATGCCCTCCATGTAGTAAGAAGTAACATAGTTACCACAGCTCCTGAGGGTCGCGCCCCGCAGCCACCATAAAGGGACAGGCTCTCCCTCTACGACCACAGGCCTCGAGGGGGCCTCCGTGCCGCTCGATCGCTCCGCGTGTTGCTAGTCCTGTGGTCACTCCGGGCCTCGGCCACTGGCTTCCACGCCCTTGCAGTGCCTGACAGTCGCCTCCCTCCCTCCCTCCCTCACCTGATGACGGAGCTTCCCGGGCCATGGGGGAAGGAGGAAGCAAGCAGAAGGGAGTTCCGCCCGCTCCCTCGGCCCCATTCCCCCGCGGCCCTGTCTTGACGCGGCGACCGAGTTGTTATGGGCAAACCGCCCAGGCCCCTGCGCGAGGCCTGGCCCTGGTCTGCCAACATCCAACCTTACTTCCGCTTCTCTGACTGAAGACAAAAATATGCCCTCCCTGGTGCCCACTTCCCCCTCGAGCCTCTACCCCATGTTTCTGTTCCCTTTGCAGCAAAAGTCCTCAAAAGATTCTTCTAACTCACTCTCTCTCACCTCCCCACGCCCGGTCTCCTCTTAAATCAGGGATTCGCTCCTCTGCCCTGCCCAGGCCCCACCGCTGGACCTCGCACACGCACCTCAATCGCTCTCAAGTGGCCTCTTCCTTACTAGATGCTGCAGGGACTTGGCCCTACCTCAGCGCATGGCACAGAGGCTGCTCCTTCCTCTGGGACCCCTTTCTTTCTCTGGCTTCTAGAACACGGCTGGCTCTCTGTGCTTCCCGCTACCTCCTCCCAGGTCCTGCTTCTCGGACGCCGTGGGGGGGACACCTCCTTTCCTTGTCTGGATCGCCCTCTCTCCCATCTCTCCCCGGTTTTCAGCGTTGGCTTTTCCCGGGCCTTAGTGCTGTGACTTCTTGTCTCCGCCATCCAGATGACGGGCTTTAAAAAGGACTATAGGCAGCGAATGCACGAATTTACACCTCCAGCCTGTTCTCCCCCGACTGGATCCCAAAGTCATGCAAACAAACACGTCCAGTCATTCACGCGGCTCCTCTTGGATGTCTACTGGGCATCTCCGTCCACGGTGGTGGCGGATGGGGGCTTTACCCCACTTGCAAGCGAACAAGTTATCCTGCCATGGTTTCATGGATGCGGGCCGGAGACAAGAGACCCCTGGGTCAGAGACAAAGACTTGATTACTCACTGCACAGCAAGCAGCAGGACCTTCACGTCTGCGTCAGCTCCTCCTGCCCCGGCCCATGGGGGTGATGCAGAGGGGACCCAGGTAGACACCATGCACACGGCTGAGAAAACCCCCAGGTGCTCTAATGGGCTGCAAGCAAATCTGTTCGACCTTCGCACCAGGGAGAGGCACTCTCTTTATCCACCTGGACGGCAGACACACCCGCCCCAGTGGAAGGGTACCTCTGTTTTCCAACGATGCTCCTTATTCAAACACCCTTGGAAAGCTGTCCAGAACAGAGAGCCACGAGGGTGTTCTCAGAAACACCAGAGAAACTGTGTCCTGAACGGAACTCTCGATCTTCCTCCCAAAACCTGCTCTACCCAAAGCTTCCCTGTCGCAAGACCTCTGCGCCCCACTCTCCCCAGCCCCCCCATAGCGCTGCGTCCGCTGCATTAGCACACCTGTTGGCTCCACCCCCGCTGCCACCACCTAGGCCCAGGCCCCCATCGTCCCCCACCCCTTGATGTATGCGGGAGCCTCCTGACTGGTAGCTGGCTTCTAACCCCACTCTATTCTCTGCAGAGCGGCCGGAGCACCCGACGAAACTGAAGTGGGATTCTGTCATTCACGTCTCTACTCAGCACCCCCAGGAGGTCCCCACTTCTCTTAGACGTAAAGCCCACATCCATGGGGGAGTCTGCGAGGCCGGTCACCATCCAGCCCTCGTGGCCTCTCTCACTTCACGCTCCCCTACCCCCTTTCCTCCGGCTCCCCCCATTGCTCTGGCTTCTTCGTCTGCTCCGAGGCACACCTGGCAGGCCCACCTCACGGCACTGCTCTGGCGACTCACCTGTCTGGGATGCTGCTCTTCACCTGGGTTTCTGCGTCTCTTTCTTGCCCACCCCATTCAAGCCTGTGCGCAAAGGTCGCCTTCTCCTTGAGGCCTTTCCAGGCTGTTCCGACGGAAGCGCAGTGCCCCGGCCAACACTCCCGACCCCCTGGCTGTGTCCCGTTGTTCTCTATAGCCCTTATTATCTTTCACATATAAATCACTTATCACGGGTTTTTTGTTTTTCGCCTTTAGGATCCCACTAGATTATAAGCTCTGAAGACAGGTTTTGTCTGTTTCATTCACTACTCAACCCCCAACATGCGCGGCACACAGTAGGTGTTCAATTAATATTTGTTGGAACAGCAGATGAATTGGTCTCTCAATCACAGTCCAAAAACATCCCTGCAAAGGGTGTCGATTATCCTGACTTGAGCTGGGTGCTCGGCCGGGACCCGTCGGCCGTAGGTGCAGGAAGAGGGTCCCGTAAGAACACGGAGAACCCACGTCACCCAGGCAAGGAGGGGGCCATTCACGGGACGAGCGGGGAGGTGAGCCGTGCCGCCGATGTCACGTGCAGCCGCGTGGCGGCTGAGGGCGAGGCTCTGGACCCACGCCGCCCCGTCTGGATCCTGAGTCTGCTTCCTTCTGACACCGAGGTTGTGGCAAGTTGTGTGACACCCTCGTTTCTTCCGGGAAGACGTCTCATCCGTCTCCTGGGATCGTCTTGACATTTAACCCCGTTTAACGTGAAGCGCTACGTGACAAGCATGTGGTAACACCAATTATAACAACTGAAAACTATGAAAAAATAATGAAACCTTGATAAAATAAATACACGTGTTTCTGAAGAAATCTGTCCTCCTTCCTTTCCCCTATCGAGCAGAAATAGAAAGAAAAAATAAGTGAGGATATGGAGAAATTGCACAAGCCTACCTAAAAACTCAATTTAATAGATAGACACAGAAACGTGCTGGCCTTAATGGAAAGTAAATATTGTTTCCTAATATTTATGTTATCTGTCATATACCTGGATGTAAAGAAAGCCTCCACGAATGAAATAAAAGAACTTTTCCTTAAGCCAAATTCTTTGAGAATGATCCAATAACACCAGAAATATATATATATATTTTACAGCTTAATAACTGACAAACATAACCCCAGATAACAAAATTCGATCTTTTTTTTTTTATAAAAAGCAATAAACAAGAGAACATCTATAACAGAATTTACAGAATACAGCAAAAGCTGTTGTCAGAGGAAAATTAATAGACTTCGGTGCCTTCATTACAGAGAATAAGGAATACAACAATAAGGGAACTTGGTACAAACACCAGGAGATTAGAATAAGAACAAAATAAACTAAAATAAATTCTGAATCGAAAATTAATAGTGATAGAATCTGGATGTAATGGAATAAAAGCGTAAGTAGGAGAAAGATAAACAAATTCCAAGGCTCGCTTTTGAAAATGCCAGATTAACACCACCCACAAGTCCGATCAAAGGAAAAAAACATGGTTATTTCAAAAAGAACCATTAACCAAAGGTACAGAGAGAAGAAAAATGGAAGGTATCCTATAAAAGGAAATCACCTAAATGTATGGAATTCTATGGCAATGCATTTGATAGCTGAGAGGAAATGGTTGATTTCTTGAAGAAAAAAAAAATACGAAATGACCCAAGAAAAGGTAGACAACTTGCAGAAACCAATGACCAAAAAGAGATAAAAGACTTATCATTGAAAATGTCCCCCAAACCAGAGAGGCTCATAGCAGAGGTCTATGTGATCTTATGTAAAAAAATGGATTTCTCCAATGTTATTTAAACAAACAACCCCACGTCACACACAGTGGTCCTCAGACATGACCACACGACAGAATCACCTGGTGAGTTTTTTCAAACTAATGATGTCCAGACTCCACTCACAGAAATTCTCATTCAGTCAGTCTGAGTGGGGTGTGCCCGGTATAACATCTTTTTTTAAAGATATTATTTTATTTTTTCTATTACAGTTGACATACAATATTATATTAGTTTCAGATATTCAGCATAACAATTAGACATTAACGCAACTTATGAAGGGGTCGCCCTGATAAATCCAGTCCCCATCAGACACCATACATAGTTATTACAATATTATTGACTGCATTCTCTATGCTATATTTTACATGCTCATGACTACGCCAGGTACAGCATCTTAAAATAGCTCTCCAGATAATTCTAATGTGCAGTCAGGGTTGATAACCTCTGCCATAGAACATAATGAGGAACTTTGCAATTCTTTTAAAACCTAGTTCTGATCAACACAGCACCAGAAGAGAAAAATGATACATACCTTTCGTTTATGAATAAGACAGATACTTTGCCTAAACTACTAGCATCAAATGAATGATGTGTTATGACCGAGTAGAATCTATTCCAGGAATTCAGGGTTGGTTTGATTCAGGGACATTATCAACATAACCCATCAATCACATCAATGTATCAAAGTTGAAGGTGAAAAGGTATTTGATTAAATTTGGAAGCCATCCCTAATAAATCACCAAGTAAAACATTATTAAAGAAAATCACCTAAATATTATGGAGGCTATTGAACAACACTATTCGAAATGGTGAAAACTGAAATGTTTAAATAAGTGCAGATGTTCTTGTAAATGCATTAAGATAAAAAAATTAAATAATCAGTGTAAGCCTTGGGGAAAAAAAACCTTAACCTCTCTCTTTCCTGATGGCTTGTTTGTATACTAAGGAAAACAAACTCCAGTGAGAAAATTTTAAAACAGTAATTATACTAGAATCAATGGGGTAGTTGTAAAATGACTGGCAACAATAAAATTATACAATATTAATATATTTTCTCTATACCAATAATGACTTTGCCATGGATATGGGGAGAAGTTAGAAGGAAAAAGTATGATCCCGGTGATAACAGCATCAACTACAAGATAACATAGAAAATCACTAAAGAAGAAAGGTTCAGGAATTACATGAAGAAAGCTATTTTTAAAATAATCTTCAAAAGTGAATTCAATTTTAGAAAACAAGATGCATACACATGGAAAGAAATACTGCTTTCTAGAGTGGGAAGATCGATGTAAAATGCAAATCTTACCAAAATGAATAAAATTAAGTTAAAGTTTCAGGATCGAAAAAATCAGTTTCAGAATATCGATGGTGTGGTTTTGTGGTGGAGGGAGGGAAAAAAGGAAATTGGATTAAACGAATTGCTGAGGAAATACCCTAAAATAGCCAACACATAAATAAGCCAATAAGTAAATAAATGGCAAGGATAAACTTAACTTATATCAGAATATTCCATAAAGTAGATTATAAGCAAATAAATATGGTATTACCGGGTTAACAATAGGGAAACAAAAACAGATCAATATATAACAAACGTGATATTTGATCAAGTAGGGAAATATGGTCTATTTAAACTATGTTCTTGCCCAACCGATTTTCCACTGGAAGAAAATAACATTGGACTTTTATCTTACATCATGTATAAGAAAATTCCAGATGGATTAAGTTCTTGAATGTAAATAAACCAAAACAAAACAATGAAAATTGAAGAAGAGACAGAAAAAAGAAAGAAAGAAAGGAGAAAGGAACTCTTTCAGAATGACCTGCACTAGGAGGAAGGAGAGTTGGAGGGCTTGACTTGAGAAAGGGGAGACCATTTTGAACAAATCGAGCCTTAAAAACGGGAGAGGAAAGAATGAAGCACTGATTCGTGCTTAGAGAAGGGAAAGAATCAGAGAACAGTCTAATACATATACTCGTTTTAATTCATTATCATTATTATTATTTGCTTATATGTATATATTTGCGTACGTAGACACTTTATTTTAACACACACGCTATTATCTACAGTGAGTGGTCCTTCAAAAAATTAATTATCTAGAGTTCTACAATTGCTAGGAAGAGAACAAATTGCTGATTCTTCCTACAGTCATTTATTCAGCTGGACAGAGAACGCAAGGTGTCTTTAAACTTTCTAATCGGCATGTCGAGGACAGATGAAAGAGGACTAAAAGCCGTTTGTAGAGTTTAAAGAGCACTCCTGAGCCACGTGCTTTGGGAGGGACCTCCCACATACCGAGGCATTAAAAGACGATGTTGCGATAATCTAACGCAGCGATAGCATTCTGGGTCAGAAAACAAACTGCTAACTTTTTTTTTAGGGCAAAGGAGGAGATGTGTTTTTTTTTGTAAGAAGCAAAGTGCACATGTCTTTTGTTTAAAAACCGCACATAGAATACGAAGAGTCCTGAAAATGGCCTATACCTTGACACCGGGAACGCACGTGTAAAAAGTTCGTTGAGGTCTACACTTAAGATGTGTATACGTCATCCATTTTATGTGTTTTTATCTCTATGAGAGAGGGAGAGATTTGTAATCTAACCAGATGTTCCAAGAAAATACTCCTGTATATAAGAAAAAACCTCATATGCAAATATAGCCATCATAGCATCTTTACAAAAACAAAATGTCACATGTGACCTAACTGAATACTGTCATTTAATGGTTAAGTAAATTATAGTGTGTTCGTTTATTGGAATGTTTGTGATTTATGCAACAACTAAAATATGTGTGGAGAGTTTGCAAAAAATACAGAGATAGCCTTATGTTATAAAGTTAAATTTTAAAAAACCAGGATGTAAACTCTTTATAGGTAATACACAAACAGAATTATGCTAAAATATGCATAGAAAAATGACGAGAGGGAAATACTCCAGATTTTAACAGTCCTTGCGTGATGGACCTATGGATGATTTTGTTCCCTTTTTTTTTCAAATTTTCCGCATTTATAATAAATACGTTTCATGTTCATAATTGTATCAACGCAATTAATGTTCTTACATTTACAACAGAAAAAAAAGCAAAGGTTGGACCAGGCATCAATATCGCGGTGACTAATAGCACGGGATGCTTGTAATTGCAGACTCGATGTCAGCGCCGGTTTCTTGGCTAAGAGGGCAGCCGGCCCTTCCTACGGCTAAAAGCGGTGTCCTAAGGAGATCACCATTGGCCTTGGCCTTGCAGCTCGGTTGCAGCCTCCTGACATACAATTTTGAGATGTGCCTCCTGGTCAGAAAATACTTGGCTATGTTCTACCAATTAAGGATTCCTCCTTCATCGCCAGAATAAGCTCTTTAGATAACATACTTCTGAGAATTTTCTCTGCGGCCGACACTGGATTAAAATGCCGTCCAGGACACAGTCTCCCAAGACGAATGAGACTATACCAATATACATATGTATTTTCACAGGGGGCTCCTCTGTCCCTGTGGTTCTGAGCTTCCCAGGCACCCTCTAAAATCTTCAACCACTAAGGAGAGATCCACATTACGGGAGAAGGAACTTAGAGGAATTTGGGCTCGATCTTTAAGCAAGCTTGCTAGTGAAGACATAGGCGGTGTCCGTATTAAACAACCTCATTGCAGTTACCCTTAGTTGGCCCTTTACTGAGTATTTATTGAGTACCAGACCTTGTGCTAAACTCCATTAGTTTTAAGCTTACGTTAGGGGTTGGCCAATAACTTTCATCTTGCGTGCCAGATTTGATCAGCTGGTAGAGGTGGTGCAGACTGCTCTGCTGGGAAAGATTCTGGGTCTGTATCCAGACTCCAGGAGCGGGGATGGATGGGTAACGTCTACTGTCACTGTGGAAGGGGACTGGTGGCCTGCGCGCCCTGCATTTGCCATGCCTGTTGGATGATTTCTGCCAATTCGATGACGGTCGCTTAAGCCTTGACACATGCTCTTGAAGGAACCAGGTTTCTATCCAATGAACGCCATGGGAGACGCATTAACAGAGAGGGAGAAAGAGCGTGCATGTTGACCATCTGCGATGTGCTAGACCTTCTACAGTTCTCTTGACATGTAATGAGTGATGAAAATTTCAGTTCTCCCTTCGATGTAAGCCTTGCCATCTCCTTACTACAGGTGAAGACCTAGGCTAAGAAAAGGGAACTATCTCTTCAAAGTCCCACACTCAGTCACCTTCCGTTTAACCAGCAATTCGGGCTTTAGTATGGGACCAAATAAGATAGGGTAGCGTCCCCTTCTTTTCAGAAGGTCAGAAAACTAATTCTCCTAAATTTCAAGCATGACTTTAGTTAAATGGATCTCTTCAGAGACGTATACCATCCAGCTTGCTTATCAAGAAAAATAAGGCCCGCTTTCTGCCCACCTCCAGAGTGGCCGGTGTCATTTGGTGAGGGGTTATTCACATCCCCCAAGCAGCGACGACAGAGCTTAGGGTCTTGGCTACAGATGCACACTCTACGGATGAGCCCCGGAAAATCGGACCAACCCTCTTTTCAAGTCTGGTCCAAATGTCTGGTATTATTTGGTGGATTAGTCATCACCCCATAAAATCACCTATAATTACATCTTACTAAACATCACTACGTGCCAATTCCTCTGCTGAGGGCCCCGGCTGTGCTGATGCATCGCACCCTCACACCGTCTCATGAGTTAGATACTGCAGAGGAGAGAGAGACGAGGCTTCAGAGTCGAGCAACTTAGTCAAAGTCACGTTACTAGTAAGATAGGATGACGACGCCAACCCAGGCGATCGGACCCCCAAGTTCATGGCTTAACTTTAGTGCAAACTGTTTCATCCACTTCTAGTTCTTACCAAGTTCCGACAATTTCCCTTCCTGAGTGGGTTTCCCAGAAGATTTGGGGGAAAGTAACATATTTGGGGGGTGGGGGGGGAATCCCAGGAAATGCCAGTAGTGGAGCAGGAAATTAAGTTAGGGAAAGGAAGGAAGCCAAGCAAGTTCCACTTGGAAAACTGGATTTCAATCCTGCTTGAAGAACTCTGTGAAACACCATATAAAATATGCCCTCAGGCCAAGAGTTCTGGGACCGGAGGAAGAAGCCAGTGAGCCCCCACGGGATGGTAAGGGCCCAGGGGATGTGGGTGGGGTGTCGGCAACGGTCAGAGTCTGTTTCACTTCCTTCCCCATTTTTATAGGCAACTTTATTGAGGTATAAATTATAGGCCATAATATTTTCCTGTTTTCATTGTACCATTTAACAATTTTTAGCAAATGTACTGAGTTGGGCGACCATCGTCATGATCTATTTTTAGCAGACTGCCATCGTCCCCGTAAGATCCCGGAAGCCCGGTAGCTGTCAATCCCCATCCCCATCCCCCACTCCTGGCACCCACTAACCTGCTTCCTTTCTGTCTCTATGAATTGTCTTTTTCTGGACACTTCATAGAAATGAAATCCTGCGTCGATGAGAAAGTCCCTCTCCATACGGCTCAGGTGGCAGAAAGGAAGCGAAGGAAAGGTGGGCAGGTGCCTGGCAGGTAACTTTTTGGTGTGGGAAGTGGGGACATTCTAGAGGAAGCAACTGATGGCTGCATTACAACTGGCGATGAAGAGGCACCCTTCCCACCCTGCCCTCCATGCTCGGCTTAGGGACCAGTCAGCTCCAGGACACGCCTGCTCATCTGAGCTTTCGAGTGATGTATTTTAAAGATATCATCTCAGCACAAAGGACCAGCAGACAGAAAGCTATTGGTTAAGAGGCCTTGAAGCCCATTAACTCATTAACCTTGGCATTGAAATAAACGGACCTCAGAGCCTTCTGCGTTGTTAAACACATCAGATGATTTCTGGTGGCCTTGGAGCTGAAGAGGTAAGTCCTTGGAAGTGACTGACGTACAAAGGATCTCAGTTTCTTACCTGGCTTGCGCATCCCTTCACAGTTTCTCCCCTGTCTTTGAGGAAGTTAATCAAACAGAAGGATCCTTATTGATGGAGAACAAGATCAGAACAATGGGCCAACTGGTCGACTGCAGTTTGCACCCCTGCCGAACTGCCACCTCAGGGCCTGAGACGCCCTGCCATCCCCTGTGTCTGTGGGGAACACCGGATCTGAGTCCCCGTGCCCAGGAGCATGACCGGCCTGTAACTGCCTGTAGCAGCCACTGATACACGCGAGTGGATTAGGATGCGGGGTGCGGCCCACGCCAGCTCACCCGGAGCAGACTCTGACCTTGCGGCTAAAGGTCATTTCCTGTGAGCTGCTCGCTGTGCTCTGGACCAACCCACAGAGTGTCAGACATTCAGCGTTGTCCCTTTTGAGGTCCCTGTCCTGTGCTATTTACAAACACCTCTTTTTGTCTCTGTTGCATCATGAACCGATGGAGAAATCGGCGCAGGAATAAACAGCTGGCTAATGGATCAGCTTCGTTGCCGGTAACGCTGGGCTGGGAGGCGCAGCTCAGACCCCTGGCCGCAGTGTGGCTCCCGGGTACGGAGCTGCACCGGAAGACACGCCCCATGAAAGGAGCCCTCTTTCTCCTCTGTTACTACTTCTCCGGTAATGTTAATTTGGATAGACATTTGCATCCCTCGATCTCCAGGATATAGAGCTTAAGTGACCATCGTTAAACTGGCGGGGAAAAAAAACCAGCAGAAATGGCAAATGCGTGACACATGAGCCTCTGTAATTTGGGTGGGCCTCATCTAATCAGTCGAAGGCCTGACTAGAAGAAACAGAGGGGCCTCCCCGAGCTAAAGGGAATTCTCCGGCAGACGCCCCTCAGATTGCGACTGTGCCCTCCTGAGTCCCCAGGCAGCAGGCCCACACTGAAGACTTGGACTCGCCAGACTCCATCATTCTGTGAGCCGGTTCCTTACACTCTCCTTCCGGATATACGTACGCTCATCCTTTTGGTCCCGTTTCTCTGCAGAACACTGACTAGCACAACAGGCAAGATCTTAGCGAGACGGCTGAACGATAGGAGCCCGCTGGAAAGAGGAGGAGAGGGTGAGGAGGGCCCAGAACAGGGAGAGGAGCGCGGCGGCGAAGATAGGAGGGCCCCGCCTGCCGTCTCCGGGCTCGGGTCAGCGAGGCCGCCTCTCGGGGGAGCCGTCCGGCACTCCGGAGGACCCTTGGGTCGATTCAGGGCTGCGATGGCATTTGGTTTCTGGTGGCCACTCGCTCACCGGTTTGGTCTAAATGTGTGCGGATAATAGGGCGGTCTCAGCGCCTCCTGTGGCCGTAATCTCCCCGGACCCCCATTTTAAAGTAGGGTTTCTTGACACAGTTTGCTTGTGGTTGCAGAATTCCATTATTCTGTGCTTAGGGCCACAATACCCCAAGCTGGAGAGCGGAGGAGAACTTGGTGGGGGTGGCAGGAAGAATGAAAACGAACACCCCATTGTTGCTTCGGCAGCAAAGGCTTCTGGGCCCCTCCAGGGCATGCCATCTTGCTGTTGGCTCTATTGACATTTGGGAAGGATCCTTTTTTTGTTGTGGGGGCTGCCCTGTGCCAGGTAGGGTGTTCAGAGGGTCCCTGGTCTCGGGCCACTAGATGCTGGTCGCACCAGCTTTCTCCCCGAGTTCTGATCACCTCCAGTGCCTCCAGACATCGGTAAATGTCCCCTGGGGACAAAACCGCTCTTCGCCGAGAACCATTACGTTAAAGGGAGGAACACCTACATGCCTCTCGAAGCTCAAACTGTTTATAACTGGGACGATCGGCTCATGGCAGAGGGTGCTCGAAGCCCATTTCCTGGAACTCTAATTATCCTGGGTGACAAGTTAAAGCATCTTTTTTATATATATTAAAACGAACGTGGTTATATTACAGAGTGGAAGCCCAAACTCAAGGCTGGGAAGACTTTTCGCGCCTGAGGTGGGGTAATTTGGCTACGCTCCCGGAACGCTTGGCAGGTACGCACTCACATTTCTCCGCCGCGGGGGAAGCTAATAATAGCTACCCTCTATTGAGTGCTCAGTGATGTGCCAGGAAGCCATCCCGTTGGGGCGTCTGAGCGCTCATTTGATCCTCACGGCTCTCTATTATTAGCCCCATTTTGCAGGTGAGGAGACTGAGACTCGGAGAGGTCACAACACCCTTCCTGATGCTGATGATGGCTAAATGATGACGCCGGCATGGGAACCCAAGTCTGTCTCAATAAGTCCGCCCCCCCTTCCCCCGCAGAACTTCTGGGGGAAAAATAAATCCATGCCCCAGTGGTGACCCACCGGTGGCAACCCCCGGGTGCCGCTTGGCTGGGTTGCTTCGGGAAATGGTCGGTCAGCTTGGTGGCTTTAGCTTGAGACTTGAGTCTGAGCCTGAGACCCTCCCGAGCTGCCCCCTATACCCAGAGGACATCCTGTCCTCTCAGGAACTTTTTCTTCTTCACCTTTGATTTGTGGATTCTTTCTTTCTGTTTCAGCAGTGCCACTGGCTGGCAGTGTGGACAAGCGTCTACACAGAACGTCACCTCTGCGAACCGCCGTCATCCCGATCTGCTCGCTACTTCTGTTTCTTTCAATGGACTCGCTCTTTTTTTAAAAAGGTACCTTTATTAGAAAAGGAAACTTTACAAGTCTACCCTCAAAGGGAAGACTGGTCTTCCTCGCCCCAACTGGCAAATCGCCGGAAAAATAACACTAACAAACGTGGGCCAGGTTATCACATCCTGGTTAGCCAGACAGCTGTCTTTGAGCCAAGACGAGACTGAAAGGTAAGCTTTGGAGAAGGGTCAAGGTCCTTAGCACCCAGACTTCTTCCTCCATGCAATCGAGCCTCTGGCAGAGATTCGAAGAGGGAAGAACTTTCTCTATGGATAAGTCACTGCTGTAAGTGTTCAGGTCCCTCCCTGAACACTGTGATGCTTTCACAGTGGTTTGTGCTTCTCACCTGAGGAAACGCAGGTAAGCGGATCGCTATGGACGCGATCGTTTCCCCACAGAAGTCTCAGAGATGAGGTCTTTGGAGATGCGGTCTTTACGGAGGCAACTGACTTAACATGCGGTCATCATGGCGGGCCCTCGCTTAATTTGGCTGGTGTCCTCGTGGGAAGTTCGGGCACAGGAATGTACGGAGGGACAGCCACGTGAGGACTCAGGGGGAAGAAGGCCGTCTGCAAACCAAGAAAAGAAGCCGCAAAGAAACCTGCCCTGCTGGCACCTTGACCTTGGACTTCCGGCCTCCTAACCTGGGGAAACACGTTTCTGTTGTTTAAGCCCCCGTCTGTAGTACTTTGTGGGGGCAGCCCTACTAACCGATGTGGGGGTTAACTGAGCCCCATCCTCGTTCTAACCCCCAGTTCAAATCCTGCTCCTGACACTCGTCGAGCCGTAGAACCCGGAGCGAGTGACTTTGCCTTTTGAAGGCTTTACCTTTCGTGTCTCTACAGGATGTGGCGATAACACAGTCTGCACTGTGGAACCCTTGAGTGTGAGCCATACACCTCAGGGGGCCACCAGAGTCCCTGGTGTAGGACAGGGCTCCAAACAAGAACAAAAGCAACAAAAATAAACCAAAGAAACCACCCCAAATGGTTATTACAGTTAAAATACTTCCTGGCCCCCGGCAAACTTGAAGATGTTTGTTATCTTCACAGCCAGCAAGATGACAGAGACCTCAGGAGTTTGGTGCCTCCCGAGAACAAAGGCTCCACCTCTGACCCTGAGCAGCTGGAGGTGGGTGTGGAGGAAATAAAATAACCACTCCCGTCGCCTCTTCCCCAAAGGTCCCCAGACGTTTAAAACCACCCGTGACTGTTCTGCACCCTCTGCCTCCCGCTCGACTCCTCCCTCGTCGGGACGGGTCTGCTTCCCCCGCCACCCAGGCCACCTCTCTGCGTCTGTACCCCCTCCTTACCCTCCATCCACCTCTACAGACCCCTGAGGCATCTTAACCTGGCTGCCACCGTGCGTCTGTCTCGGAGCCAGGCTTTGAACCGCGATCCGGGACACGTCCCGGGAGTGACAGAGACATCAGAAGGAGACTTTGGTTTGCCCATAATGATAATGATTCTCTCATTAATGATCCTTTCTAATCATGAATCACAGTGACGGATGCTGACGATGGAGATGGGGTGTGACGTGGAGTCCGTGCCTTCTGCGGGGATGGGGGGTTTTGACAGCCGTTTATCACATACATTATTACGTCACGTCCGTTCGGGATACGAGGGAGCCCCAAGTTACAGCCGGCGCATCGGCTGCTGCGGAGATTCGGAGAGAGACCACAGCGGCAGGAAACGAACAGGCGAGGGTGGGGGCGGGAGGCGGGAGAAGCGGGTGCGTCTGTCTTTTCCTCACGGGTCCCCTGCAGGACAGCAGCCTCGACCTTTCTCTGCTTTCCTGGAGCTCAGCGCATCCTTGGCCCCGGAGCTAGGACAGTTTGCACATTTCCTGGAGAACCACCTCAGCCAGGCTGGGGCTGCCTTGACTAAGTACCCAACCTGAGTCGCTTAAACAAAAGCCTCACCTCCAAATGCCATCACGCTGGGGGCAGGGGCGTCAACAGGTGAACTTGGGGTGTGAGATAATAGAAAATATACAGATTGGTCTCTGCCCGCCCCCGGTTCCTGGCACAGGGCTCCCGAAAACCCTTGCAAAATGCTAGCTGGAAAGGGCACTCGGAGCATCTTCTGTTCTAATGAGGCGACTCTGGGTGGGCTCCCGGATGCCACCTGGTCACCAGAAAGAGCCAGAACGCCAGGAATGTGGGGTTCGGAGAGCTTCCACGTGGGTGCACAGATCCACGTATCAGACGGTGACGCACCCCAGGCTCCATGGGGACAGAAGCTCCTGCAATCGGGGTCCTCCTAGTCCTCACCCTATGCGCCTCCTCACCCGGCTGGTGACCTGTATCCTTTAGCACATCCTTTCAGACAGGTGCACAGAGGTGCTGCCCTGAGCCCCGTGAGCCACTCTAGCAAAATAATGGAGCCTCGGCAGGGGGCCAAGGGAACCTCTGACCTGCAGCCCAGTCAGACGGAAGTTGTGGGTAATCTGAGGATCTGCCACCCCGTGACCGGCGTCCGAAGTGGGGTGGGGACGGGCCTCATGGGACCGAGCCGTTAACCTGTGGGACATGACGTTATCTCCGGGGTTGTCTGAATGGAGTTAAATTGTAGGGCGCCCAGCGGGTGCTGCAGAGTTGCTGGATGCAGGAGAACGGCCCCCTACACCTGGCGTCAGAACTTCGTGGGCGTGTGAGAGTAAAGGGGACACCCAGGAGGGCTGGGGGTTCCCTGTGCGGACGGGGATGGGGGGACGCACACATCCGGCCCGTAACGGCAGCCTGGTCCGTGTTTCCTGACATCTCCCTCCCTCTACGCCTGTCTGTCTGTGTCCAAATTTCTCCTTTGCACAAAAACACCAGTCATGTGCGCTTAGAGATCACCTTCGCCTCCTCACGTCCGCCCCTGGAACGACTCTGCTTCTGAATACAGTCTCGTTCTGAGGTCCGGGGCTTAGGACGTCAGCGCTATGAATCTGGGGACGGCACGACCCGGCCCATCACATCAGCGACACGGGGTGGGCGGGCATCTCCGCTTTCACGGCTTCTCTTGACAATCTGGACACCACACATGTTCACACATCCCTCCCCAGGAGGACAACATCCCCAGTTCCTCACACCGAGGAGACACTGTTCTCTAAGGCAACCCAACGGCCCAGAGCAATATTCTCTCCTTCCTTTCTCGTCTTCAATCTTTGATTCTCCTTGTAGCTGAACAATCCCCTCTTCCCCCCTCCCCCGCCACCCCCACGAGAAGGAGCAAAGGAAAGGAGCTGAGAGGAGAGACTAGGCGGGGGGGAGGGAATTCAAATCATTGTCTAGTTCGAAATGTGAGCCGGATACTATCAAGGGCTCGAGCCGGGAGGCTCATGGTCGCGGTTCAGAAGCTTGAGAGCTTTGGTTTAAAAATAGGTGAACTGAAATAAACACTCGCAGCTACTCACATGGCACCGAAATAGAGTGGTAATTGATCTAATGCAACTTTTGCTTTGGATAACATCGTTATTGGTGAAATCATGTCAGCGTCGCTGCTGCCAGCCGAGTCAGCAAGCACTTACGGGACGTGACTTCTAATCTGGGGACGGGACTATTTGTGGCTCATCTATGAAGACATCAGGAAATCAGCGGACACCCCGCAGCCAGTCTTCTGGACGCGCTGGTTTGGGCTCGAAATCTGACACGTGGAGGCTGAGGTGCCCTGTCTGTTCGCAGGTGGGACTCACTGCCCGGCCCCCGGGGGCGCGGCCTGTGGACTGGCCTCCACTGCCAGCGTCCTCGGGGCTTGGGGGCCCAGGTCGGCCCACACCCTGTGACTTCGTGGAGCAGGGGTGTGATGCGAGGGCCCGGCGGAGCCACGGCGACCCAGGGCTTGCTCCGGAGCGAAGCCCTGCCTGCGTTGCGGTTCTGTGCCCCCCCTGTCTCCATCTCCACCCCCAGGTCCTGATTCCTAAGGAACCCCTTCTGACCCCAGACTCCAACTCAGCAACGGCTTCCGGACGGCCCGGCCTGCCAGGGGTGTGTGGCCACAGTGTCTGGAGTCAATGCGTGTTCCCGTGTGTACCTGTCCCACCCCCGAAAGAAAGGGAGTGAGGCTGTCCCTCCATGGCCCCATGGGGCTGGCGGTGAAATTCCTTCGTGGCATTGCAAGCGGAAGAACCTTCTAAATCACTTAAGAATATAAAAATGACAGATTTTTATTCACCTGACTTGCACGAAATAAGCTATATGTGTAAAAATTATGGTTAGAATTGATGGCCGTTGCTTTATTCACCTTTTCTTTTTTTTTTTTTTTTACCCCAGTGGCGAATGAGACAGAGCGGGACTCTCAGAGCTTGGGTTCTACAGGAGGAGGAAGACGATACACAAATAAAGATACGTTATTGAGGAAGAATAGACACTAATACCCATGAAGAAAATAAAACCGGGAATGGCGGCCAGCGGCTGGCGTGTGGGAAGATGCTTTTAATCAAGTCGTCAGGGAGGCCTTATGGAGGAGGTGGTGTGGTGTTGAGCCACGAAGGACCGAGAAGAGCCAGGCTTCCACGCACGAAGCCAAAAAGCCCCGCGAGCTCCTCTCCGGAGCTGAATCTGACAGCATCATGTGCCGGCGGAGGGGACCACCGTGCTTATCTGAGCTGGCCAGCGGCACCACTGGCCACCCCTGGTGGCCGCCACGGAGGCCGATCCTCAGGTTGCCTGGGCCAGAGAGGAAAGTGATCATCGAGTCGATTCTTATCGAGTTAGATCCTTATCCGGAAATGCCGTGGAAAACGGCTTCCCTTCTCCCTCGGTTTAGGTTCTAGGTCCCCGATGGCACGGTGCCCGATGGACAGGCGCCTCCACGGTCCCTTATCGGCTCTTCGTGGATTTCTCGCTTGATTTTTTTTTGTTGTTTGCTTTTTCACTTTGTCCAATTCTCGGCAACTCAGCTAGTTTATAAAGGTCATCATGGGAACGGCGAAGATGCCTCAAGAGATGAGGTCATTTTTCGTCCCGGGAAACCCTTGACTCTTGCGCGCTGTCATTTCCGAGCCCCGTGGATGCCGATGTGGGTTTTGAAACGACGATTCTATTTTAACGTGGAGTTCTTTGCGGGGAAGAGGGCCGCTTTCCCTTCGAAAAGTCAGCTCTGCCTTCTCATCAAAGGAAGCTTTTGTGTGGCAGCCGCCTTCACTCCTATCTGGGCCAGCAGCTGCGTGTGCACACGCGAGTCCTGCTCAGCCGGAGGCGGCCGTGGACTTTATTGTAATCACCTTGTTGAAATATTTGGAACCGGCTAGCAAGAGGCTGGTTCGGTGCCGCCGGAATGTATGACAAAGACCTGAATAAATCCCCCGACATGGATTTCCTGTGAAAACCCTTCCTCGCGAAACTTTGCTGCATTGCAAAATGAAAAAGACAGGGAGGAGGAGAGAGGAAGGGGGTGGAGAAGCCCACGAGATGTATATAAATCTCTGAGGATGGTGTTTTTATTCATCACACTTACTGGTAAGACAGGGATTTTATTTGGATGGAAAAAGGATGAATCATAGCACAGAATACGGAGCTTGCTCGAAGCGTTTTCTGTCCGATCTTTCTGATCATCTGAATACGGAAGCAGAGGGAGCAGAGAATACTTTCTATCAGCCGCAGAATATTCTGAGCGGGGACAGACATTAGGGGACAGAGGGAAATCTTTTCGTGTTTGTTACCGGTGACAGTCACTGGCCTGTGAGGGGTCGATGTGAGAGGTCGCATCGAAGCCTATTTTAGTTATCCGGATTATGCCGTATGAGCTGGGCAGTGGGGAGGGCAAGAGGAAGAGGGAGGAGGGAGAAGGGAAAGGAGAGAGGGAGCGGGTGAAGAAAGAGCCCGAGGAAGAGGAGAGAGAAAATCTTGTTAATCACACAGGTGGTTTCAACCTCCGCCCCACTCACAGCCTGAAAAGAGCAGGACGTAGAAAGTCAGATCCCACCCTTTGCCTTTTGCTTCTCCTACTACGAGCTCTTTCCGACGCTGACCGCCAAGCCGATCCCTTCAACGCGACTCACTCAGCCCACGACACAGCGGTCATTCGAGAAGGAGAGAAATGAACCGAGATGGACGTACAGAGCGACCGTCCGCTTCCTCACCACCTGGGTGACGTTAAGAGAAATTGTCAGGGATGTTTTGACTCTTTGTGGTTCTTACTTTACGTAATGACTTTGGAATCTAATTGCCTCTGATGAGGCTTCTCTACTGGGGTCCTTCTAAGGGAGCGGATAGGGGTTGAGGTTTTGGAAGGGTCCAGATTTATTTCTTGTCATTCATCAAATATTTATTTGAAAACCTTCTCTGTGCCGGGCATTGTGCTGAGCTGGGAGCACATTACATAAGGAGGAGTGTGACAGTCTCTCACTGGTCTTTTCATGCAATCTCGGAGTTTCAAAGCTGAAAGGACCCTTGGAGGGTATCATCTATCAAGAATAATGGTGAGCAAACTTTCACACACGAGCAATGCTTCGGGGAGAATAAACATGGTTACTGGCCACTTTCTTTCAGTTCAAAGCGAAAATGGTTTTCTCGAGCTCCTTGGGGGAAGAGAGGCATTCCCCAAACTGAGCTTACTCACTTGAGTGAATAGAGGGCCATCGATAAAAGGGTCGGCATTGCTTTTTGGATGCGGAAATGCAAATATTTGGGTATATTCGAGAAGCAGACCCCGTGGAGTTGGTTTTCAAGTCGTTCCATCTGAAATGGAATCGTGGACTGTGTCCCCCAGATTCAGGCCGGTCACGTGTGGCCCGCAGGCTGCGGTTACTCAGCCAGGAAGGAGGCTGTGATTGATTCCACCGGCTGTCCTGTACGAACACTGGGTCCTTCTCCGCAGTTACGTATCTGTGTCATTTAGAACTCTGTTGATTGCCGGAGACCGAAAGAAAAACTTACACACACACACACACACACACACACACACAGTGGAGATGTAAAATTGAACATGAATTCAAAAGCCCGGGCGTTTGCGTCTGGCATGGCAGGATTCGGCTGTTCAGATCATTTCATCAGTATTCGGCCTTTGTCCTCCCTCTCTGGTGGCTTTCCTCCACTTTCTCTGTGTGCCCACCGCCCACCGCACAGAGCCAGACTCACGCCCTCCCAGATCCAAGTCCAGGAGAAAAGACTCGCTTCTCTCTAGGTCATGCTGGCCCCAGGTCTGCAACTAGAGCCTCTGGGATCCGCCTAGGCTGGAATCGGCGGTCTTAGTGGCCACGACGGAGCCATTGGTCAGAGACAAGGGGCCACACCCACGTAAAACACGTGGACAGAGCATGAGGGAGCGTGGTTCCCCAAGGAAAATGGGACCGCTGTTACCAGATGAAGGGGGGTGATCCCGGAAAAGCAAAGAAAGGCCCTCTACCATCCTTTCTGTGAATCTGGCTGTCCGCCCATCTATCCATCTATCTGTCCATCATCCGTCCATCCATCCGTCCATCCATCCATCCATCCACCCACCCACCCACCCACCCCCCCTAGAAATCTATCTATCCACTTACTCACCTAGGTACTCAGATAACTAGCTAGCTAGTGACTGCTCTTCCCTTTATTGTAAAACTCTATTAAGCTTTCAGGGTATGGCATATCTCAAGAGAACCAAAACTATTTTTTTTTTTAAATGAATGAATACATGAATTTTATCTTATTCTCATTTTACACGTAATGCAAAAGTGGACCACGACAGCTAATGCACAGCTGGGACCTGCACCCATCCCCCTGAGTATGTTTTTTCTCAGGAAGGTGTTGCCTTATCTGCCGGGAGGTGGGGGTGGGGGGTAGGAGAGGTGCGACAAGGCAGACGAATTTGAATTATTGCCTGAACACGACGGCATCACGCAAGCGTATACTTATCTGTGGTTGTATTAACCAGCATCCATTTTTATCCAAGAATCATATCTATCTTTTCAAAAGAAAAGTTTACCCTTAATACAATGCCACATCACAGCAAAAAAAAAAAAATTATATATATATATGTATATATACATATACATATATATATAAACAATTTTAATACTAAAAGCTAGGTTCATTCTGTTTTTGTGCTTAGCTCAAATCTGCGAAGCTATTACTCAAACTATTGAAATCGACTTCAAAATATATGTATATTAATAAGGCTTTAGAGATCACGGTGATATTGGTGGAGAGAATTATAATTCAGGCCGTCTGGAACACTTTCATGAGAAATGCTGTAGTACAGACCCAGCAAAGCTTAAAGCTGTGGGGTTGGAAGGTGTGTGTGTGTATATATATATACTTTCGTGCATATATATAAATTCTATTTCACCAAGTCGAGGTCCCTCGGAAGCCCAAGCCTATCTGATACATGTGGGATTACAGCTGTGTGATCACGGGGTTTGGTGCCCAAAGGCTCCAAAATACAAGTTCGGGGTGGGTTTTACGATTGACTACCGACTTCTTTACGTCGTTTAAAGGCAAGGGAAGAAAATGACTGGGGATTTGGACTCAAGTTCATGCATCTGCCCGGCTCACGTTAACTGAGCACCTACTGCGTGCCAGGCACTTTTCGAGGACACGACGGTGAATGAACAAAATGCATCCTTTCCCTCGCGGAGCCTCGGGCGTTCGGTGCCAGGTTCTGTCATGAAGGAGTGACGTGTACTTCAATGCGTCACCTGCCCGCTGTGGGCGTCCGTCTCCCCGTCTATAACTGGAGGGGAGGGTGAACTCGAGCAGGCAAAAAGAGAGGGAGCGCTTAAAGAACTGAGCTTGGAAAAGGGAAGACTCGTGTCTAGTCCAAGTCCTGGAAAGGGGTTCCATTTAAGAGAGAGGACAATCGATGCGCGCGGCTCCTGAGGGTAAAGTATGGACTGTGGGGTACCATGCAAGGGGCTCAGGAGGCAGCGAGCTCTGCTGCTGAGAGTATGCGAGAAGAAGCTGGACTCGAACTTGACAGAGACGCTGGAGAAGGGCTCGGGTATCAGCCTCCTAAATACCCCTCCAAATACAGGTGTGCGGCGTCATTAACACCACACTCAGCACCTTCGTATCACCCCGTTTGGACCACGCGATCTCCGAGTTTGCAGCCAGAGCAGAAGAGACAGGAGGAGGCGGCCTCGTGACCACCTCGGCCAGGAAGCGACACGGGTCATTTCTGCTTATAGCCCATTAGCCATAATGAGTCACATGGCCCCAAACTAATAGCGAGGAGGGAGGGCAAAGAGCCACATGGGAGGACGTGACTATACGGCGAGCGCCATCTCTGCCAGGTAAGGTTTTGTAAAACTGGAGGGAATGACAGTAATACCTAGCTCAGAGAGTTATTTTTAGAGTCGAATGAGCTAACGCAGAGTAGCTCATTTAATTGTGTTCCGCCCGGTCACTGACATTCAGAAAGAAGAACCTTTCTTTCATCCTCTTCCTCTTTTGTTTGACTTCAGAAAGCGCCACGTAACCTGGCAGGACCAACTGCACGGGCGCTCCGAAGAGGCTCCTGGGGTGGGGGTGGGGGTCACAGATCAAAGGGGCTGATCTTATATGGGCACACCCCCACACCCTGACTTAAGGCCAAAAGGCCCCCATGAGAGCTCTGTTGCTGACACTTTTCATAGCTCTAGGTTTGGGGCAGCCATGGGGTCCAAGATCAGGAGAGCAGATGTAGAAAAGCTGGGTAGGAAGCTGCCAGGGGCAACTTCAGCTGGGCTAACGCCGAGAGGGAGGGAGACAGCATGACTCAGAGACCCGCCACCCACTGGCTTGCTGGTCTACCCATGGGCAGAAAGGCTATGTCCCCTTGGAGAAGTGTCTCAGGCACGGGCTGCCCATCTGAATTTGAAATGCATTCAAAGTTAGCCTCCTGTAATTGCTTATTTGATTCCTGAGAACGATGTGCAGCTAGGAGGGAAATTGACATTCCGTCATATCTGTCCCAATGAACCAGACTCTGACAAGTTCTCCCCTAGGTACATTGTGGCCATTGGGCCATCTGCTCTTCTATAGCAAAACTGGTGAGCATGGGAAGCTTGGAATTATAGAAACCCAAGCCCAGTGACTTTCTAGAGAGTTGCAGAATAGATGAATAATGTAGGCAGTCGGGGGTATGCCCGAACCTCCTTGTCCTTGGCCGACATCATAGATGTCCTTTTGGAAAGCGCTCAGTGTAGCTGTCTTGCTTTAGAAATACGAATTCTCTCACTTGTTATCCAGAGATCACTTATGTTCAAGGTCCCGTTTCTAAAAACATTTCAAAACTCTTTAGGAGTCTGGGGACATCCCCAGCCAATCATAAAAGGCCTCACGGTCCCAAACACAAGAAAATGTATCTTAGGTCGCAGCTACCCAATGAATGCCCTCTTCATCCAAGCCTTTAGATGGCATCCTGAATGATGCCAGAAAAGCCATGAGAGACGAGGGTCCAATCAAGCTCAGGAGATGCCAATCGGGAGAACGGGCTGGGGCTTGACAAGGATCTCAGGACGTGGCTGAAGGGTCAGTGAGAGCCTCGAGCCTTATTGATGAAAGAACAAAATCCACAGGAGCTTAAGTGGAGGGCCCAAATGTCAATATCCATGGAAACGGAGCTTCCCCTGTACCTTGGATAGAAGTGGTTTAGATGATAATCCCATGAGATGGAGAGGCGGGAAATGTGAGTATTAAACCACAGAGCCGAGGTTCTCAACGGGGATCATTCTCCACCCCCCCACCCCCACCCAGAGGACCTTTGGCAACACAAAGGCATTTTTGGGTGTCACTCGTGGGGGGCTGCTGCTGGCATCTAGTGAGTAGAAGCCCTACAGGGCCGGCAGGGCTGCCTATGAGACAGAATGGTCTGGTCCCCAGTGTCGGCAGAGCTGGCAAACCAAACCGCAGGGTCGGGGGTTGGGCACAGCATGGTGTCCACTGTGAGAAGTAAAGCCCCCTGCTTCAGGAAAGACGGTTTCTGTGGGCCTGGGGAGAACTTCCTGCTGAATCGAGAAAGGTGAAGTCCTTGCTCTTATCGGAACAGTTGTTCCCAAAGCTTCTAGAGCATATTGCTGAGAGGGCAGGGGATGTGGACAAAGATCCAGGACCCAAGCCAGACAGAGTCCCTGTGCATCTGCTCTCGAGATCGGCATTCAGCATCCGTTCTTGCTTGGGGAGGACAGAGAGCTCTTTTGCTAATAAATAAAAACATACGCGTTAGATGGATGCTAACTGCTGTCTACGAGAGTAAGATTCTCTGTGTACGAAAGCACACAGGCCGCCGTGCAAACGAATGCGCATGTAAGGAGGCAGCTCCGAGCGGACCGCATGCTAGCTTCAGGCTGGGAGGCACCATTAGCAGAAATCTCAACTAGAGAATCTTGCGTTTTACATCCAAGTGTTCGGGTTTAATAAGCATTTAAATGTGCTCATCCACCCATTCATCCCTCTCGCCAATATTCCCCTGGGGCCCTCAGCACTCTGCTAGGCTCTGGAGGTGATCCAGAATAATAAGATTGAATTACTTCCTAGAAGTGGCTAAATCCTCGCGGGGGAGAAAAAAAAAAATGTTTAAACTATTAGCGACAATATGATTTCTGCATTCAGCTCGTATTACTGAACACCCGCTATGGGCCAGGAATTCTTCCAGGCATCAGAGATACGGCACCAAACAAAACGTAAAAATTATTCCTCTCATGGAAGTTATGCTTTAGTCGGGGGGGGGGGCAATAAAAAAAAAGCAAATAAATGTGTAATTTATACCAGCTAGTGATAAGTGCTTTTAATAATAGAGCAGGGTAGAAAGGGGTGGGGAGGGGTTGCTGGTGACATTTGGGCATAGACCTGAATCAAGTGAGGTGCTGAATCTTGTCGGGTTCAGGGGAAGTGCATTCCAGGCAGAGGCGGAGGGGTGAGCAAAAGCCCCGGGGGGGAGGGTACCTGGAATGTTCGAGACGCAGTGGTGAGATCAGTGTGTCTGGGGGCAGTGGGGAGAGGGGCATGGCCGGGTTATAGAACACAGCCTACATCCCTGACAGACAGCCTTTGGTAGGAAGCCAACATCAGCAACGAAGGAAAAGTTAACTCTGAAATCAACAACGAAAACAAAAACAGAAACAAACCCCACTGCCGCAGTAATAAAACTGGGCCAGTGAGACCTACGGCCCACGTGGAAGACGCTTGGCCCACAGCTCGCTCAGCAGGGTGATTGCAGGGCTGCCGATAATTGGAAGAGCTCGGGCTGCCCTGTTATTTCTGATGAACAGCAGGCGTCAGGGAACAGGTTGCGGGGCTGTT
Source organism: Rousettus aegyptiacus (assembly GCF_014176215.1). NCBI lineage: Eukaryota > Metazoa > Chordata > Mammalia > Chiroptera > Pteropodidae > Rousettus > Rousettus aegyptiacus. The sequence goes on from NW_023416311.1 coordinate 4,599,276, forward strand.
CACCAGCCACCGCTAGGGACACCTCTCTCTCGTCCCCCTGCCCGGCACTTCCCGATGCACAGGCAATTCCCCTGCTGTCCGTTCCCAATTTTTACTAAGGAAGCCAGATCCCACCTTTCCCAGCCTCCCTTGCAGCTAGAGGAAAAGCCTGTGACCGAGGTTCCAATAATCAGGTTGCTTGTCCCAGACTTCGCCTTGGAAGCCATTACTGGCCATAATGGCAGCATTCTCAACCAGCTTCCATGGACAGCGGGGGCTCACGGCTCGGTAAAGAGTGCGGGTGCTGGCATTGCAAGGTCCGTGGGGCCCCCCTTCGGGACAGTAATTCTTCCGCTACGCCAGTTCTGCAATGTGAGCTCAGGGACTGTCCTTGGTGCAGCCTCAAGGTCTATCCACTGCCCCGTATTATTTCTTATCGCTGCTCTTACAACAGAGTACGTACTGGGTGGCATAAAACAACGGAAATTTACCCTCTCACAGTTCTGGAGGCCAGAAGTTCAAAATTGAGGGGTCTGCAGGGCTTCGTTCCCTCTGGAGACTCTAGGGGAGAATGAGGTCTTTGCTTCTTCCAGCCTCTGGTGGCTGCTGGCATTCCTTGGCTTGTGGCCACATCACTCCAGTCTCTGCCTCTGTGGTCACATTGTCTTCTCTGTGTCTTCTCTTCCGAGCACGTCAAATCTCTTTCTACGTCATTCTTAGGACACTTGCCATTAGCTTTAGGGACCGCCAGGATCATCCAGAACAATCTTGTCATCTCAAGGTCTTTAATTTAATTACATCTACAGAGAGCCTTTCCCCAAGTAAGGCCACCTTCCTGGTTTTAGAGATTATAATATGGATATATCTTTTTGCAGGTCACTATTCAACCCACTACACCCCCAATGGGGTTAACTAATAACTATGAACACATTGCTCTTCAGCTCTACCAGCCTGAATTGGTTTCTGTTCTTTGCAAACCAGAAACACAACACCATTCTGTGTCCCCAGACAGGACGAGGTGTCTGGAATGCAGCCCTCCTTGGGGGCCCAAGCCTGAGACTTCGGTCTCCCCAGCAGGGACGGCCTACTCCCAGCCTTCCTGTCCGCTTGCCTCGCCTCCTACCTCCCTGGAGGGGATTGAAACACCGATGTCAGCAACTTTGTGGTGGAGACATTTTTTTTTTAGACTAAACCGTGTTTTCCGGCCCCACGAGACTGAGATGCAGACCCCACCCCAGAGAGGCCTCGCCGCATTGACTGGTCATGGCTTTGGTAAAGGATGGAAACCAGATCGGATTCATCCATGGAAACTTACGGAACAAGCACAAGCCCCGAGGACACTCCTGGGGGGCGGCGGTGTCCCCTCGCCTCTCTGTGTGCTACTGGTCTGACTTCTCGGCGGGCACCGTCATTCATCAGCTTGCGGAGTCTCTCCAAGAGAAGACGCCCCATTAATACTCGGGGCCCTTTTTAAGGAAGACAACAACTTGACAGACGTGAGAAGCAATAGGGCATGGGGCCGGGAGCCAGAAGGATCTGGGTGGGAATCCGAAACTGGGCCCCCCTGCTTACTAGCCGCGTGACCCTAAGAACACTGTTTACCTCCCTGAGCCTTGAGTTCACTCATCCCGGTGGATGTTAATGCCTGCCTTGCATTTCTGTTTGTTGTCGTTTTTGCGAGGATTAAATAGAGTCGATCAGGTTCTTCGCTTAGTGTTGGCGCACGTGACACTGCGGAAGGAGCTTTAACTTTTGCCTCGGTCATCTTCCCTCTCCTCTAAGAGCATCATCTTGAATCCAGTCGACAGCGGGTGTGATGACTCTTCCCCACTGTGTGTGCCGGACGCCACAGCGTCTGTCCCATGGCTGGCGTCCTAAGGATTGTTGGCGAATGAAGAGTGTGTATCATCTGTGTTTAACAGACCTTAAGGTGACGAAACGAGACCGATCATCCGGGACACACGCCCCGGAGCCTTATTTCTCTGACTCTGTTCTGCCTGCAGTGGCGACAACCCCCACGTGCAGCTCACCGATACCAGCAGCCTCGCCTGTTCTGGGGGCTTCTGGGGGGATGCGTAGCTCATTCTCACAAGCCCTGCACGTCCCCCTAGGGTGAGCGAGTGAGGACACACACCGTCAGTGCCAAGGGGCGTGAGACTGCGTTGCAACCACCAGGCAACTCCAGAAGCCCCTGTTGAAACAAATATGGCTGAGGCCACCAGTCACCGCTGGTGCACGCGGAGTCCTCGGAAATGTCACCAAAATAACGGCTTGGGTTTCAACCCCCCTCTTTGACTGTAGCCTGTGCTTTTTAGCATTCATGGACGAGTCCCAGGGGGTCAAGAGGGACTGATCCGAATCGCGAGGCCCGTGCTGGGTTCTACCTTGCCTCCGCTTCCGGTTCTGAAACTTGGAAGTTAAGGGTCAAGGCTTTGGGGGTGTGTGTGTATGTGTCTCACAGGATAGGGGTTTAAATATAGGCTCCATCATCATATACCAGCTCTGTGACTCTGGCTAAGTCACCAAATCGTTTTAAGTCCGAGTTTTATTATTTGCAGAATGGGGAAAATAATTATGCCTTCCTCACAGGGCGATTTAACAATTAGATATACTAATGATTGTCAAGGGCATAACCTGACATACATTAAGTACTAAATAAATGCTAACTATCATTTTTTAATTCCTCAGGTAAATTATTACCCTAACAGCTCTACTGTCCCACGTGCACATAATGCCTTTGGGTTGATTTGTCACAACTGGTAAAAACTGGGGGATGGAGGCAGAGTGGGGTGGCGGCAGGGAGGATGGGGACAGAGTGTCTCTAACACCTCAGCGGAATAAACGGTAACTGTCAGAAACATGATCCTACTGTAAAGATCAGCTACGGAACCAGCTACATGGATTACGAAGCTTAGAGCAGGAGGGCCGAGCGCAGCATCGTTGTTGAAAGCCTGGGCCCGGGAACTTGCCCGCTGACCGTTAACTCCGGGTCTGTCACTCAAATCAGGTGGCAACAACGTTTCGAAAAAGAAATCCACAGCTGCTACTCTGTGGATAGGTCCATCCCTACAATGTCCAAATGATCTATGTCCCTTCGAATGCCTCTGTCAACGACAAGCCCAGAAAGGCGGCGACTCTGGGATGAACTGCCTAAGACTACCGCTCTTTGTCCGAGCCCAGGCGCGAAGAGCCCCCATGTCGAGCTGGGTTTTTGTTGCTGCCGTTGTTCTTGGGATACACACACATTCATTGCTGAGAATTTTCTCTTTTGAAGGCTCAGGGGAGCCGAAGGTTCTGTAGACTGTCCATAGAATCTCATCACGCCCACTGCCCAGACCTGGGAAGTTCAAAGATATGATGACGACTGTCTCAGCATTTCACGGAACGGTCTAGGAGATGAAGGTGTTTTTCTGGGTTGCAAGCCAGAGAAGGTGACTAAGGCCAGTCTAAGAGGGGCCAGAAAGTACCTCCTACAACACAGCTAGGCTCAAAGGGTCCAGGGCCCGGACAGGTCCGGGTCCAGGGCCACTCTGTTCTCCCTTCTTCTCGTTCTGGAATTGCATTCTCCCTCCTCTCTGCTGCTCTCAGCGAATCTGCTTTTGTTTCATTTCGTTTCTTGTTTTTTCTTCCTCTGGAGAGAAGCCTTTTCCGCCTCTGTTGCCCAAACAAGGCCACCCTATTTCTCTCCGTGCTATTTCGGTTTAAGTGCCCATAATGAACTCGTGAGAACAGCTAAGTCCAACCCTAAATTCCCAAGAGAGAATCCAATTTCTCCATCCTGTGCCCTCCCTAGTCCAGTCACGTATGCTCCAGGTGGGGTCAAAGTCACATAGCACAAACGTGGCTGCAGGGGCCGACCCCTGCGAGGTGGCGTAGATGTCAGATTATAAGGTGTGGCCTGGATACAGGTGCTGAAAGGTGTCTGCCCCTGACAAAGCAGGTAAAGGGGGCCGAATGCATGCAGCGATGGACAATGCCTTAGGCGATGGACGGACCAATAGATGAAGACCCATGCCGGCATCCTCTGGGGCATTGCGCTTGCCATTGGCTAGTTCGGGTCAGTGCCTCGCCTTCTGCTTCCGGGTATCTAAGACTCAGGAAAAGACAAGGCGGCCTTGCAAGCTCACTGCCCCCACGCCACCCTCCCTGAACTCCAAGGGGCCGGCCTCCTTCCGGGCACCAGAACCTTCGCCCACACCCTTCCCTTTGCCTCTAGCGCTCTGCCCCATGTCCCCTGCCCTTACACTTTTTGCAAAGCCAGCTCCTCGTCCTTCTTCAGGGCTCACCTTAAATTCACCTGCTCGCAGACATTGCCCTCTGCATCCTTTATTTGCAACCTTGTCCACCTTTATACATACGCTTTACGTTCCTTTCAAAGACTAATCATAACCTGCATTAAATTCTCCTAATAATCACAGCTAAGCGCCACGCGATGCTGCCCGTGTGATGGATAGTTCCGTAAGAGCATTGTGCATGTGGATTCCATCCATCGACAAATCTACGGAGCAGGTAGAGTTCTTATCTCTCATCTCGCCAGGGAAGACACAGTATAGCGTGGCAGGGTAAGCTGCCGCAGGTCCTCCAGCAAGGAGTCGGCTCCAAAGTCTGCGCCCTCAGCCCCTGCTTCCTCCGGACCAAAATTTCCCACAGCTTGTGGGTTGGGTTACTGACTCATCATCCGTCTCTCTGCTCAATTATATGTTCCGTGCAGTCAAGAACCGTATCGATTGTGCCTCGCTTCATCTTTACCATTTATCGGAATGCCTGGCACCAAGAAATTATTGCAAAATGAATAGCGTTTTCCACATTCAAACACTGTTCAAATAATGTCATGTTCTCATGTGGTTATCATCATCTGTGATTGAGGCGGGGCCAAGGTCACATGTCAGGAACCTGGCTGCAGGGGTTGACCCCCGTGGGGTCCCGTGAATTATCTGCAAGATGAATTTGTAAATGAACAAACACAGGAACAGTAGAATACATTAATTCCTTTCAAGAAGGAAGACCCGAGGTGTGTGTCTGCATGATGAGGCATCAGGTGAGACTGCTCCTCCGAGACTTTAAGGGGGTGTATGTGGGATTAGGGGGCACCCCCTCCTGAACTACAAAAAGCCCCAGGAGAGGACTGAGAGAAGAGGGTCTTCTCATATCTAAGCTTCCCTTCTTACTGCTGCCGGCATCTTCATCCCAGGCGCCCCCCATGCCCGGACTCGGAGCTGGACGGAGGGCCTCCATACTGTCGCCAGTGGGGGCAGCAGGAGTTATAAACGGAGAACACTCGGACAGAGACGCACAGGGCGGCCCGCGCGTAGGCACAGGACGCTCGCGGTGGCTCCCTTCGCCTCCCCGACTGCCTGCGGCAGGAAGAGCACAGAGGCTGGGGGTGGGGGAGATAGACCGGGCTCTGGGGAGGGGGCTCTACCCCCCAACGGATCCAGAATCCTCTCTCTTTTCATCACTCCCACTGCCGGGCCCCGGCCGCCATCCTCCCCGACCTGAATGGCCGCGGCGGCTGCCTGAGGGTGCCCCTGCTTCTAGCACTTCCCATCTGTCAGAAGCCACCTCGGATCACGGCCCGGCCCTGCGCAGAACCCTCTGGCGGCACCGATAGCGCTGGCGGCAGCAGCTGAAGTCCCTACAAGGGCCTACGAGGCCCGCGAGGTCTGGCCGCCGCCGCCCCGCGGCTCCACCCTCTGGCCCTGTCCCCCTCGTCCGCCCAGCTCCTGCCTGTCCCCCAGTGTCCTTGCCGTTCATTACGCATGCCAGGAATGGTCCCGCCTCCAGCTGTTCCCGCTGCCAGCCATGCTCGTCCCCCCGAAACCTGCTTCCCCGAATCCCTCGCCCGCTCGGAGTGTCTGTTCTCAGTGCGGTCCACTTGCTCCTTTGCTAGTATTCGATACCACGGCCTGACGCCCCCTCCCCAACCCCGAGCCCCCTCCCCTGTCTGTGACCTGCTGCATGCACCACTGGCTAACAATCTGTTTCCTGATTCATTTGTGATATATATTTATCCTGCCGTCTGGTCCTCACGCTCAACTGGAACTTCGTGACTGCGTCCTTGCCTGCCACGTGCGCGAGTGACTCCCAAGCGTCCAGGACGACGCCTCGCACATGACCGGCCCTGCACTGAGCCCTCAGACGCTGGACGAGCAAAGGACTGCTGACGTCCAGGCATCTGCAGAAGGCTGCTGTGCACCCGGCACTGTGCCAAGCGCTGTACCCTGGACGACCTCGTTTAGCCCGGGCGGGCGAACTGAATTGAAACCCGTCTCCGTGTCCCGTGGGTGACAATCTAAACGATCGGGCATTGCCTCCCCCTCCGCCTCACTCCCGCCACCCCTTCCTTCCTTCAGCCATGCTGCACGGGCCTCCCCCGCTCCCCAAACCCACGGCACGCGGCCTGGCCTCACGGGCTTCAGGTTTGCCGTTTCCTCCAATGAAGATGAGCGTTTTCAGATGTCCACGTGACCTGTTTGTCCCTCGCTTTACCTGGGTCTCTACTCCAATGTCACCTCCTCATCAGGTTTCTTTGCTGATCACTCTATTTCAATCGTCTTTCTCTGCCTTCGTATTTTTCGGAGCACTTATTATGTTTATATTGAGTGATATTATCAACTCATTGGCTTCCTTTCTCTCTTCCCCCAGCAGAAAATAAGGGCCCAGGGTGATCCGCGCATTGCCGAAGCGCCGATGTCCAGAATAGCATCTGGCCTAGAGGGGGTGCTCGCCAGTTCCCGTCGAATAAACAGCCCAAAGCGGAGGAGGCTCCCGAACGCCCTCAGTATCAGATGGGAGTTCGGAGGCTGAGTGAGGCTGAGTCACTTTCCCCGGCTGCATGGCCAACACAGAGCTGGGGAGAACTAAGGTCCTCGAGATAATACCCTAAACACCGGGTGACAAATAAGTTGTCGCATAAATTCTCAGAATGTCTAAAGTCACGAGCGATCTTCCTATTCCAAGTCTGTGTGCGCTCGGGCAAGCGACTTCGACCTTCCTGAGCCCCCGGTCGCTCTTCTCGAATGACAGCCGAGGGGAAGCTTAAATGAGCGGTGCACCCCACGCGTTTAGCACAACATCCGGGGTAACAGGGCCTAAGAAGCCCCCGTTCTTATTATCACGCCTTGTCTTTGGCCCCCTCCGTGCGGTACGGCACCTCGCACCGAGCGAGCGCCCCAGAAATACTCGCCGTGGCTCAAGTCTTAGCAACCACGCGTTGTGTGTGAACACCGCTGCCCACGCCCCCTCCCCCGGGGGGGGTGGCGGTTCGTCTTCTCTGCCCCTTTGGCGCTGGGCTGGGCCATGGGACTTGTTTTAGTCAGCGACATGTGAGCAGAAGCGACGTGAGCCTCTTCTCTCCCAGGAAGAAGCCTCAGGAGCCGTCGCGTGATTCGCTCTGATCTCGTTTTGCCTTTGACATGAGCCCGGCAACATCCCAGCTTCGGGCTGCCTCGGAGACGGACCCTGGACCCCAGCACCGAGGACAGTCTGGAGCAGAGCCGCCTCTGGCCTGTGATGGGCGTGATGAAGCGTGAGCCAGAAAGGAACCTCTATTGTTCTGAGACACCGAGAGTTAGGGGTCGTTTGTTACAGCAGCAGATCCGAGCCTTTCCTGACCGATACACCGTGTCATGTGATTCTACCAATGGTATCACCTCGGGATTCCGGATGTTTCTGATCAAAATGCGTGTGCGTGAAAACAACGCTGGAGATGGCAACTCGGGGACGGAGATGGGACGGAGAATATTCCGGCCCGGGCAGGAGGCCACAAACAGACCGGCACAGCCAGGGGTCAGGTATCGGAGGAGCTGTCGGTGGTGGGAAGGATGTTGATGAGACTGAAGGTAAGCGAATTAAGAAACATTTTTTCTTCTGTTTCTTTAAATAACGGTCTTTCATTGTTATCTCTCACATGGTAGGTACAACGATGCCATTTACTCACATTAGTTTTCATTGGGAAAAAAGAGCCTGACAGTAGATAATTTATAAAGAATAACAATTACGGAAATCTAATCCTACTACGCTCGCTTCCTCCCAGGAGGCTGTCGCCGTGTTGCTTGGCATCGATCCTTTATTTGTGCGTTTACGTGCGTATTTTTTTCGAGCATAAATAAATAAAGTCATACCGTAGGTGTCGTTCGCAATTCGCTTTTTTATTTAACTTAGCGTTTCCTGGAGGACTTTCCGTGGCACTCCGTAGAGGCCTACCTCGTTTTGAGAATGGCTTCCTCTCACTCCCTGCCTCGCGTGAAGTGTGATTTACGGAACCTTCTCGCCATTCACGGACATTTATATCCATCTGAGTTTTCACCTCCTTCTGTGATTCATGGGTTCCGATGGCTCCACCAACGTCTGGCTTCACGACGCGGCGCTATAAATGACCGCATTTTTCTCTCACTGGATTTGTGAACGTCTTGTCAACAACAGGACGGGGGTGGATGTGCGTGCGTGGGTTGTGGAAGCCACAGGCACGGGCCATGGCCGTTCCCCCAGGAGGCGGACGCCGTGAAGCTCCCGGAATGGCTGGCTCCATCTCTGATCCTCTCCCCTACCCCCGCCTCCCCAAATGCAGGAACTGCCTATGGCTCCCAAGAAAAGTCCAAGTCAAAGGGCTTCCCGTCTTTTGGCCCAAAAAGCATATCCGCAGATAAACAGGATCTCGATTAATTTTCCACTTGTGTTCGAAGCAATTCCCTAGCCTCTCCTGTATGCCGATTTTTGTTCTGTTTATGTTCGTTTCCCAGCTCTCTCCACTTACATCTGTCTCTGTCCGTCCGTCTTTTCATTTCTCTGTGTGTCTGTCTCCTTCTCCCCACCCCAAGATGCAGAACTCCGTCCTCGGTAGACAGTGATTTATTAATTATCATGAACAACGTCGCTGCAGGCGACAAAGCAGAACAGAGCAACTCTGAGAAAACGAGACGGAGACTCAGCCCTCAGGGGTCTCGGGGCGCCTCGCCCAGCACCTCACGGCCGCTGGCACACGCAGTCGCGTCCCATGGACTCCGGGATGCTGCCCTCACCGTGCTGGCATCCGCAAAGCCAGCCAGCGTTCTGCGATCAAAGTTACCTTTTGATACGGTATTCTATAAATCATGAGTGGCATTTCATCACTGGAGTTAGTTGCCGTAAGTGAGAATGACTCGGTCGCCCTGCGATCAGGGACAGAGTCGAGGGCGAGGGGCGCCACGAAGCCAGCCGTGGTCCCCTTCCCTCCCCCCGTGCTCGTCTTGCCTGAAATGGCCACTCTTCAGGCTCCGCCTCAGGGCCCTGAAGGGGCCTTGGGCATCAGGGGTGGTACCCTGGTCTGGTAAACCAAGGCGTTAGCATGTCCTGGCTGGAGCGATCGGCACGTCATCCAAGCTGGGCCCCTGGGGACTTCTCCCTGAAAGTTCATGGAGCCGCCAGGAAAGGGATCCCCCTTGGCTGATAACAAGCCAGTAGGATACACAGGTCCAGAGATGGACGGGGCCATCGTCTAGCCTAAGCCAGCCTCAGAAGTCAGAGTCCAAAGACGGAGAGAGGGACTGCCCAGGGCCGCCGCAGAGCACCTGTGCCCGAAGCAAGACAGCTCAGGGTTCAGCCCGTTTGAGACGCGCTTCTGTGATAAGCAGCCGACTCTGTCCTGACGGCTAGAGCTGAGAATCCGTGAATGGCACGGAGCAGAGCTGACGAGGGGATGGGAAGCTCGGAGCGTCGGGGGAGGCGCCGGGGCGCGGCGGGGTGGGAGAGGAGAGCAAGGCGGAAGGGGACCGCGAATAAGGAGGTTCTGAGCGTGGCCGCCAAGCCCCCCCCCGACCCCCGAGCCTGCCCCCTCTGCACACTGGCCAACTCATGGTCCCCTTCGCTCCCCGTGCCCTCGCTCGGCCTCGGCCCAGGTTTCGGAGGCTGCACGCGTCCTACGGATCCCTTCCCGGAGGCACCGTCACGTGCTGCCTCTTACCTCTGGACGGTTCATGCCCATTGTCAGCCGATGTCTCTGGGAGCCCTGCACTCAGACTGTCCTCCGGGGAGGCCCGCCCGGCCCCCACACTGCGCAGACGCCCCGGCTGGTTACTCCGAGACCGCCGTGGATCTTTCCTCCCCAGCACGCTCCCCGTCTGCAATGACACGGGTGCCATTATCGGGTCAGGGACCTTCTCCCCGACTGCCCTGTAAGCCCCGCAGAGCGACGTCTCTGTCTGTTCACGGCCCTGCCCCCCGGAGCGCCTGGCACCTTGTAGGTGCTCTGTAAATACTTGCCGGGGGAAGGACTCGGCGTCTCTCTTGGTTTGAGGTCCCCCGGGCGCGCACCTGGGTTCCTTCACGTCCCCAAGCCAAACTGAAGCAAGAACTGCAAAATCACTGTACGAACGATGGGTTGGCTTGGACGTGGTTCGCGGCCCACCGCGGCCCGTGGACCACAGGATGGGGACCAGCCACATCCACAGAAACACACCCCCAGCGTCTGGAGGGTCCTCAAACACAGTACTTCTCAGGCTTTAGCGTACCCAAGACGCCTGGGGGATCTTTTGAAAGCGCAGATTCTGACTCAGGAGGCCTGCGGAGGGGCCCGAGAGTCTGCGTTTCTAACCAGCCCCCGGCCGATGCCGCCGCTGCTGGCTGGGGACCACACCAGGCGTAGCCAGGCAGATGGGCGCCGAGAAGCAAGGTCCAGCCTGCAGCGGAAGCCGGCTGGCTCCGGTGGCCTGCACGGTTTGACAGAGTGGGGGATTAAGAAGGGAAGAAAACAACCAGGAATGGAAATAAACGCAGGGCACCACAATCTCATTAATGTCTAAAATTAGATGAACATAATTAAAAATGTAAAAGCTGGATTAGAGCGTGTCAGTCTGGAGTCGAGCGCCGAATTATACCGAGGCTCTTTGCTGCTTCTTAACGGTTTCTGCTAATGGATGTTTCAAAGGCTATGGTGTTCTTCCTGATTTCCAGCCATCAGCGAACACGTTCGGTGATAGGAAGAAAGCTCGGCCTTGTTCTCGAGACGATTTCCCCGGGATGTGACTGAAAACGTTCGAGTGTGCCGAGGCTTCGGCCCCTTCCTCGCACGACAACCCGGGCTCCCTGGGATGGAACAGGAGGCCGGCTCGCTCTGCGAACCGTAGCCAGTCGCGGGGACGGGCATCGACGGTAGCGAGAGTCCCATTTTAGAAGTAAAGAAATAGAGGTTCAGAGAGGTAAAGCGAGCTGCTCGGGGCAACGCGGCTAATGAGAGGAAGAGCTGGGATGCTAACCCAGTTCTGTTTGATTTTGGAACAGCTGCATTCTTTTCACGGCCTTCCTGAAGAATAACCCATCGCGGGGCTCCGGTAAAGGGGTGTGTGTATGTGTGTGTGTGTGTGTGTGTGTGTGTGTGCGTGTGCACGCCCATGCACAGATACGTGTAGGCAGAGGAGGGAAGCGGCGTAGACAGAAACGAGAGACAGAACAAACATCCAAATGGGAAAGGTCTGTCTCTTTGTGTCTGCTTAAATTGCCAGACTGGACCCATTACCAACTGATGTGATTTACTCCGTATTTTAGCGGAATTGGACTAAGTGATCTGTTTTCTCGGCGGAGTCGCAAAGCGCTTATGAGCTCGGGCTCCAGTTCTGGTCCTGGAGGCATTAGGTCTGTCCTCATCCACTGGGAAATTAAGATCCCGAGGGTGAATGTTATCTTGGGGACATCTCCGATCGCCACGGCTTTAACCCTCGGGACAGAGAAGGTCACCATTTCTCTCCGCCTTCAGGTAGGTGGACGGTGAAGGCAACGTGGGCTGGGGGCTCTGCGGAGCTGGGCGTGGGTCACGGTGGCCATTCTTTCAAAGTGTGACACATCCATACTTCCGCTCAGCTTCTCTCCTGAGTCCTCTGAGACTCGCAGCTCCCCCCAAAAACATCTTCCAATAAACCCGACTTCCTTTAGTGGGGTGAGCTATTTCCCAGGAGTCCCGGAAGGAACTTGGCCTAACCTGGAGTCAGCCCAGAAAGCCGCTGAGGATGCACCTGCCGTGTGACATGCCAGTCACGGTGACTGGCATCAATAGTAGCGAGAGTCCCATTTTATAAGTAAAGAAACAGAGGTTCAGAGAGGTAAGGGCTTCCATTTTCACTTACTGATATAAGCCTGAAGGCCATGGCCTTCTATTTTTATTCGTTTTAGAATAAAATGAGGACCTACTGTGTGCCAGCCAACACAGAAATAGGAGCCCCATCGAAGCCTAACGAGGCAGAGGCGTCGAGGAGGCCTTCCTGGAGGAAGAGGCATTTAAGCCGAGGATCCAAGCATGACTGGGATGTGGCTGGGAAGGCCGTTTCTGGCAAAGGAAACAGCATGGGCCAAGGCACTGAGGCGCGGCCCAGACGGTTTTAGGTGGGAAGTCACGTGAGGTGTCTCCAGGAATGAGGCAGAGCGTTACTATATAGATTCGTGTAAGTGATGCGTGCGGGTACGTGTCGGGGTGGGTACAGGCGGACCGTATCAGTGGGGCGGCTACGACTCGGAAATGAGAGGGGAGGTGTAGGCGGGGGCCGGGCATGGCCGATCTTATAAGGGACCATGAAAGGGAGAGGGACATAGCCTCTCGCCACTTCTTTATCAATGAGGAGCCTCGGTCTGAGCACACGTGGACAAGACAGAACGTGTTTTAAGGCTGTGAGCTTAGAACGCAAATTCGACCTTCGATATGCTGTTCGTGGTACAGGGCGCATATATATGTGGGGATCCTATTTCCGGGGGCCATGATCTCTCTCATAAAAAGGAATTTCCCCTATTATGCTAATGATCTATTTGTTTGAAAATTTAGAAAACACGAACTAGGAAAAAAGAACCAAAATTTAAACCTGCAGTTCTGTCACTTAGTGATAACTCTTGTTAGTATTTCATCGTACATCCTTCCTGTTATGTGAAATGACATAATCATGATTATTGTATAAATGAGATCATAGCCTGCGTGTTGATTTATTAGTTGCTTTTTTTTTTTCACTTAGCATGATAGCATTAAGGGTTTCTGCGTACATTTCCTCGGGCTGCCGAGACAAAGTGCCACACAACTTGGGGCGCTGAAAACAACAGAAATGTACTGTCTCACGTTCCGGAAGCCGGAAATCTAAGATCGCGGTGCCGGCAGGGCTGTGCCCCCTCAGACATCTGCAGGGGACCCTTCCTGCCTCTTCCTGGCTTCCGGGGGGTGGGGGTGGCAGTCCCCAGCATCCCTTGGCTGGAAGTCGCATCTCTCCGGTCCCTGCCTCGCCGTCACGTGGCCTCCTCCCGTGTGTCGCTGTTCGACACGGTCACCTCCTATGAGGACGCCGGTCGAACGGGAGCAGGGGCCCGCCTCGCTCGGCCGTGGCCTCGTCTTCACCAATTTCATCGGCAGCTCTCCTACGCCCAAACGAGGTCACGTGCCGAGGTCCTGGGAGTTATCGTTTCCACACACCTTACCATTTTTTTCTCAGGGAAGTGCGGGCAGGGGGCGGGGGGACACAATGCGTAAGAGCTTCTCTTGCCACTGTTAGTTTCTAACATCAGTCTCTAATGGCTAAAAACACATTCTATTTTACAGACGTACAGATGCCCAGGAGTCAGTCCGCCTTCGCGCTCAGTATGTGACCTGCGACCTGTCCTTGTCCGGCCCTCCGCAGGGGACAGTGGTCATCGCCCCGACAACGAGGATGCTGCTGGCACGGTCTGGACTCACCAAAGCTGAGATCCTACTGCGCAAGAAAGACAGTAGGCTCTGGCTCTTCGAGGACCGTTTTTCGACAAAGAGGAAAACCTATGCTGACCCGAGTGGCCGACTGACCGGAATCCGCTGCCCCGTTTGGTTACAGCTGACCCAGATGTGGCCGCCCGTGGGACGCACGTCGCGGCAAACGGTGACTCATCAGCTCCTCGGCGGAACCCGACAATTGTGTTATTCAACCCGCTTTATGAGCGAGCGTAGGCGAAAAATTTCCAGCCCTCGCTCCTTAGGATGTGACCAGTGATCGCGAAGGGCGTTGCAAAAGGCTGCAAACAGTCGGTTTGCTGTAAATCGCAGAAACTCCCTCTGCTGAGCAGGAAGGGCAGGGTGACACACACTTGGAGCGACAGGATTTTAAGCCCGTGAGGGTCGTAAGGGAGTTTTCGTGCCCGTTCTCTCGTTGGCTTCTCCCGATGACCCGGCCTGGCGGGAGCGTGAGGCCCTAGAGCGCCCGAGCTTGCCCAAACCCGCTGGGCTTACGGCCCCCGCCACCGTGGGGAGCTCGGTACCGCAGACAGGAAGTTGCTTCATCTCGTCGCTAAGACAGGCTCGTGACGCCTCGCCGACTCCCGCCCTTTCTTCCCCGTGAGCTTATCTGGTACAACGAGGCCAGCTGACGCCCACTTCAAAATGGGTGGGATCATATATACCCGAGGGAGCACTGCTCCTCCTTCTATTTCTTATGACAGGCGAAGGTTCTCGGGGGCCAGTCATGCTGGTTGGCACTGAAGCTGAAAATGGGGATGTTATTTAAAGATTTGTCGGATCGAGGGGGCGAATGTCGTGCCACCTGAAAGGAGAGACTCTTTACCGGGGTCCGGAGGTCCCCGAGCGTTCATGGGCGGTCATTAGGGGGACGTATGTCTCAACTATTTTGGGGGCATACGCTTGCTTCTGAGAGTTAATCCCCATCACTCTCAGGAGACTGTGTGAGGTCCTGGCGACCCAGAAATAAACTCGAAACCCAGAACAGCACGATCGCTTCACATTAGTCGGGCGGGCTTTCTGGAGACCGCTGAGCTTTTCCGCTGAGACGAGTCCCCTGCCCAGGACTGCAGGAGATGGAGCGCTCAGAGAGCGCCAACCCCTGCCCCCGCCCGGCAGGGGCTTAAGAAACATGAAGGGAGGGGTCGGGAGTGGAGAGCGCTCTGTCTGCTGTCGGAGGAGGAAGCAGGTCCAGAGGCCTGCGCGGGTCGTCACCCAAACAGCGTCACCCACGCCCAGGGTCGGAGAGTGGGGGGGCTCCCTGCGCGTCTCACCTTTGCTATGAGCATCTTGGTCCGAGCCTCCAGCAGCCAAGCCTCACTGGCTGCTTCCCCCCGCTGGTCTCGCACTAACCCTGCCTGCCTCTTCCTTGAAGCCCTCCGGGGGTGTCCCACAAGATGGAACCTCCACTGTCTGAAAGGCGGATCCTCAATAAACGTCTGTCGAGAAGGAAGGGACGGGCGGAGGTGGGCCGGGCTCTCCCTGAGGGTGCAGCTGCCTGGGCACCGGCATCCTCGTGGGGAAACCAGGACCAGACAAGTGTCACCACATTCCCGTGAAATGTCTGTTTCCGCCAGAGCGCGGGAGGCACGTGTTCACCGCACTGCGCCGTGAGTTACGTCCCGGGCTGACGCCATGAGGCCCGCAATCAGTTCCCCGATTACTCGCGGTTGAAGCCGCCGTGGCTCACGGACGGTGTGTGTAACAAAAACCTGTCGGAGAGCCAGGCCGTTGGGCAATTTCTGTTTGGTTTGTTTTAAAACAACAACAACAACAACAACAAAAAATAAACAGTGCGGAGCCGCTGGCAAGGTCTGGGTCCCACCTTTTCTGAAATTTGGGGGGAGGAAGCGGCTGGAAATTCCCGTTTGGGAGGAGACGGGCAGACCGCACGCACGCACGGCTCGATCGGGCGCCCCTGCGATCAGAGCTAATAACTATATTTTTCTACTACTAAACATTTCTGTTATTTTAAAGCGTCTAGTGAGGGAGCAAGCAGAACCCCATTAGGGGTTGGCCTTGAAGATGCTTCCAAAATGCGCTGCCAAAGCCCGTCCCCCCCGCCCCCCACACACACACAAACTTTGGTCTAATTTTATCACAGGCTGATGGGTGACCCCTGACCCTTGTGGGAAGAGACACTGGACAGGTGAGATTTCTTAAATCGCTTGCCTCTCCCTGGAATAAAAACGGAGCCGTATGTTCTCTAGGGTCATGGATTTAAAAGGCCGCTCTGCCTCAGGTCAAACTTCCCCTGGGCTCTTCCCTGACCTGAGCTATTCCTCGGATATCTGAACATGTCCTTCCCCCAGCTACATCCTTCAGTGACTTTCCCGCTGTCATTGAGGATGTGCCTAGACCACTCAGGTGGCTTGTCCGCTGGCCACATCTCCCCCCGCCCCAATTTCTCGTGCCCCCTGTAGATCGAATTATTATTACCCGCACGCGGCACAGTGGTCACAGCTCTAAACTCGGGGAGCCGGGCTGCCTGATTCTGATTCCGACTTCACCGCGGATCAGTCGTGTGACTTTGGGCTCGTCACTTGACCTCTCTGAGCCACCAGTGCCACCTCTACAACCCGGGGGTGACAGAGGCGTTCGCCTGGCGAGGCAGCGGTGAGGACTGAACTCACGGGTGGCCGCGCAGCGCTTAGCTGGGGCGTGCCGGGCGCCCGGAGGAGGTTGCACCTGAGAATCGCCCTCCGATGTGCTGTTTTTTCCTTTTCTCTTTGCACATTCTGTTCCTGTGCCTGCAGCACTCTTCCTGCTGTGCATGGCCCCTTACGCTCTTGTTTGACTCACCTTTTCGGTTTTCCGCTTACACATCACCTCTCCTTGAAACCCTCTCCAGCCCCATGTCTGTGGGTTAGGTGCCTTTCTCTGGAGCCAGCGGCACCCTTGACTTCCTCGGCACAGAGGTCGCCCCCAGGGGTATTTTAATTGCCCCTTTATGTGTCTGTCTCCCTCACGATCTCAGGGGCTTCTCAGCCTCAGCACTACTGACATTTGGGGCCAGTTCGCTCTGAATCGCGAGGGGCCGCCCTGTGCACTGTAGGGCGTTAGCAGCCTCCCCGGCCTCTACCCACGAGACGCCAGCTGCATCCCTCCCCCTCTGTCCCAGCTGTGACAACCAGACACGTCTCCACACGTTGCCAAGTGTCCTGGGTGGGGGCAGGTGGGCAGCCCTCCCTGGGAGAACAGGAACTGCGTCTCTTTCTCGCCTTAAACCCCTGGCACCCAGAATAGCACCAAGTACTTATTTGGTCCTTAATAAGTGTCTGCCGAATGGATGCACAGAGAGCCTGGGCTGAGTGGCACAGGGGGACCCGAGTTCTCAGCCCGGATGGGCCCGGGGCTGGTTGTGTGCCCCGAGACCTTCGCTCGCCGCCGTTCAGAGTTCCGTTCTCTGGAAACGACACAGACGGTGAGCGCCCCTGCTCCCCCGAGTGTGGGTGTAGAGGGAGCTTCTGCATCATCGGGCAGCTCGTTGGAAATGCAAATTCTCTTGTTGCTCCCCATGCCCAGAGGACTGGAGTGTCTGGGGGGGTGGGGTGGGGGGGGGGAGCCCAGAAAAGTGTGTTTTAACACGTTCTCCTGCTCAGCAGTTCTCGCCCTTGGCTGATCCTGGCATTTACCTGGACGGCTCTTGAACGACAGGAGGCCCGGGGTGCCAGATCCCCCTTCCCCCCCGGGCGGCTCCGCTGCTGGCACTTTTCAGCGGCCTCAGGGGACTCCCTCGCACAGGTGGGGCCAGGCGCTCCCACCACAGACACGATCCCATGCTCTGCGCTTCCCGGTGTTCACCCGTGTGGAAATCGCACGCACTCCTTGGGCCCGCCAGAAGGCCACTTACGGCACTGACAAGGGACAGGTTACCGTCTCTGGGCACGGGGCACACTGAGTCATGGACCACAAACGCAGATGTAGAAGGACGTGTTTGGGACCTTCCTCCCGAGCCCTACTTGGAGGAAGGCCCAGGTCAGAGTAAGAGGCACCGGAAGGGAAAGCGGAAGGCTTTGCAGTGCTCCGGGGACAGCGAAGAAGCCGGGAACATCCTACCCAGGGTCCTGGTGACCCCCTGGTTTTAAAAGCCACGTCCAGAGCCTCTTAACAAAAATCATTTCTGAGTCTCCCCCGGTCCCTCCCGTGCCTGGGCCCATGTCGGCTTCTTCGCTCGAGTGCACAGAGCGCGGATGTGAAGCCAGCCGCACCCGCGTCTGCCTGAGTCAGCCACTTCCCTGTTCCGGACCTCAGATCTTAAAGGGGGTAAATGAAACTCACTGGCTGAGCCGCGGTGAAGGTCAACCCGGGTAAACAGGTGAAACGCAGGCTCGAGGACAGCGGCTCAAAACCTCAGTGGTTCTCAAAGTGTGTCTGTCCCCCCCAGACCGGCGGCCGCACCCGGAAACTCGCTGGAAATGCACATGCTCAGGTTCCACCCCAGACATACAGAATCAGAAACTCTGGAGGCAAAATACCGCACCCCGCCCCCGACCCTGAGCCTTGATTTTCTCATTTGTGGAACCGGAATCGCAGCCGTCTCTGTATCGCAGAGACTCACAGTGAGGATTTGATGAGCTGTGCACGTGACCGCATAGCCCGGCACCTGGTCTATGGTGACGGCCCAGCAAATGGCACCTAGTGTCGCTATTACAAGTATTACTATTTCCAAAGCTCCCTGCACCCAGCTCCAGAAAGCAGCTTTCGCTAACACTCTGCATGAATAACTCTTGTTGGACTTTGCGAAACGCCACGCCGTGGCTCAGGACGCTCTCTGCGGAGTGCGGCGGACTGAACAGGAGTTACGGTGCACGCGCGTGCCATGCTAATGCCTCGGCCAGCTTTCTAACTCCTTCTGAGGGCCCATCGCTCAGAGCAATACAATTATTTATCATCAGATCCATTAGGGGTGGTGACCCATTTAAGTCCCTAGCTGTCAGGAAGACCGGCTTACCCACCACCAATCAGAAACAAGTAGATGGGTTTAGGGCAGGGTAAACAAACAAACAAACAAACAAAGAACAGAAAGGACTTGAAAAATATTCTACTCGTAGCTAGAAGAAATGGAAAAGATGCTGAGGGAAAAAAAAAACAGGGTCAGCTCTGAATGGCCTTGTAGCAGTGGCAGAGAAATTTCTAGATGCCTCGAAGGAGGCAGAGGATTGTCTCATGTCTGCGGGCATCCTGATGGAGAGTTGGCGGAGCAAGCTGAATTTTTAAGGCAGGGGAAAGGAAGGCGGATTGACATTTCCTTCATGCGTTGCAAGTTTCAACCATCAGGGTGAGAAGCGGAGAATCGCTCAGCTGGAGAGGGTTCGCCCTCAGCGAAATTGGTCTCTACTTCCTTTTTGTCTCGTGCGAGGGGCTTTTTCTTGCTCACATCTCCCGAGCCTCTTCCACTGGCCACTCTCCCATTGCAGGGCCATGCGCAGACCCCCAATCCTTGCTCGGCCTGGGACAGTGTAGACAGGCCGGTTCACCTCATGGGTGCATCTGCAGGATGTCGGAGGAAGGCGAGACCCCGGAGAAAATCCACACAGACATTGGAACATGCAAATTCCACAAAGACAGTGGCCTCAGCCGGGAACCGATGTTTTTTCCCCCTTCATCAGCAACATTATGATGTTATTATGAAACGACGTTGAATGAAATCATGTTTTTTGAGGGCCTGCTGTAATTCAGTGAAAGGACCCGAATAGGCATTTTTCCAAAAAAGATATTCAAATGGTTAACGGGTACAGGAAGAGATGTGCAACATCGCTAATCATCAGGGAAATGCAAATGATAACCATAGGATTTCACTTCTATGTAGAAACCAAGATAACCAAACTCGTAGAGACAGAACAGATTGGTGATCGACAGAGGTGGTGGGTGGGGGGGGGGGTCATAGGAAATGGGTGCACGTGGTCAAAATGTACAGTCTTCCGGTTTTGAGGTGAGTAAGTCCTGGGGACGCAGTGTACAGCACGTTGACTATAGCTAATAAACACTGTGTCGTGTGTGTTTGTAAGTTGCTAAGAGAGTGGAAGTTCTCATCACAGACACACACAGATTGTAACTATGCAGGGTCACAAATCTGCTAACTACACTCATTGCGGTAATTGGTTTAAAATATATATATATTTATATAAATTTATATATTTATATAAATATATATAAATATATATATATATATAGATCTCGAACCATTACCATATACATCTTAAACTTATCCAGTGCTATATGTCAGTTATATCTCAATAAAGCTGGGGAAAAGTACACAGAATTCTAGGAGAATCTATTATCCTTTGGAGATGCCTGCCGAGGTATTGGGGTGAAGCATCGTGATATATACAACTGACTTGCAAATCATTCTGGAAAACATCTGTGAGTGTGCGTGTGAGTGTGTGTGAGTGTGCGTGTCCGTTTGTGGGGGGCGGGAGAGAATGCGGGAATCGTGAAGCGGAGACCCCTTTTCTTCTACGGCGGAGGATTTGCAGGCGGTCATCGTCCCAGTCATTCCTTCGGCCGTTCCCTGGCGCCAGACGTCTTGGTCTGGCATCTCCACTCTCCCGCTCCTCCTGCTCACCGAGGACGGAACGGCCCCGATGGCTCTGCACACAGAACAGGGCCTGGTACCCGGATTGCGTGCACACACATGCCACGCGAGTAGGCAGCGCCGATCGCTCAGGGGACCGATGGCCGCCTTGCAGGGTCCTTGGGGCCCTGAGCCGAGCTCGGCCAGTCCATTCGGCTGGGCGCCCTGCCAAGAACCCCCGGCCAAGAAGCGGCCGCTCTTAGGTCCCCACGCAGCGATTCTCCCATTACATGACCCAGAGAAACTCACACAGGTGCACAGGGAAACGCATACGAAAGTATCAGGCTGTAATAGCGAAAGCAGATGGTAACGATGCCCAAAGCCTGTCAGAGGGAGAAACTCTAAGTAACCTGGCACGTTGAAACACCAAGACAGTATCCGGCGGTTACGGTTAACCGAGTAACGTGTATGTTTGCATCCCCATCACCTATGACGCGGAAGAGAAAACCTGCTGTGGACGGAAGACTCAAACTGCCCAAGGATGCACTGGTGTGACAGCATTTTATGTCAAGGTTCGATTATATGCCAAACATCACCATGCGCCGTTTAAGGATACAAACGGGAAGCAGAGATGCTCATAGATGAGAGAGCGTTAGCACCAGCTTCAAGAAGAAACGGGTCGGAGGAACAGGGGTGAGGCTCAGGAGGATAAGTGGGGGGTCTCAGGGTTTCCCGTGATGTTTTCCCGTAGCTAGGTAGGTGTTTATTCCATTGGGTTTTGCCTTTTCTGTTTTTCTGGAGGAAATACTTCATTTATTAAAAATAATAATAAAAAAAAAGAGTGCCTTGCCTGAGGTCACCCAACGAAGGATGAAGCAGGACAAGTATACATGCCTCTGACTCCTAGCCCAGTGCTCTCTCTCCTCCCTTACTGTGCGCCTCGGGGGAGAGGCAGAGGGCAAGCTCATCCTTATGTCTACCCCTTTCCTTCCAGATTCCGGCCTTATTGTCACCCTCGGCAACATCGTTCAAGTGGTCCTCTGCCCCAGAATACAGACTGGTTTCTGTGTGGCTTCAGTGCAAGACAGAGAAATCTCCTTCCGTATTCTGAATGAGAAAGTCTCAGAAGGACCAGGGGAGCATACGCATCATGTCAAGAAGCTGTCGTGGGAGGCACTGCCATCTGCCTGCTCAGAGGCCCCCCATTCCAGCAGAGACTGCCCCCCATGATAGGAGCAGACGTTGGGGTTACTTGCTTTCTCAGCCTCTCTATGGAATGGTCAGTGACCCAATCCCCATCAAGAGGAAATTTGCTGAGATATTTCTGGAAGGTATACCCACTACTGGTTTTAAAAAAAGGGGGGCAGGGGACGAGGTGCAAAGAGAAGGCCTTCTCTTCTCGTTCTGCTTTGCATATTGGCAGGTGAGGATGTGATGTCTGGAGCCGTGGCAGCTAATTTGTGACCATGAGGAAGTGGCCAAGAGCATCGCCGAGAAGCTACTGCTGAGCTGTTGAGTGGGTTCTGGAGTCACCTTCCTCTGGGTCACGTCTTAAGTACAAGAAAATTAACCAAACTGCTCATCGACATTTCCTCCAGAGTTCCATTACCCAGCAAACAGAAGCACATTGTGACTACCCTGATGAAGGAAAGGTAAGCAAATCAGGTGATTTGTCCAGGTACAAACCGGCTGGGCCCACGTACTGGGATGTGACATTAAAAAACAAAACAAAACCCGTACAGAAGCTCGTCGCTCCTTTCCTCAGACCCTGCGGTGGCTCCTCCTGGCTTTCCGGATGCGAATCAACATCTCTAACAAGTCCCTCCTGGCCCGGCCTGAACCGGCCCCTCCCTGCTTCCAGGCTGACCTTGGGCTGCCTTCTCCACATGACTCATGTGCTCTGGTCACATTTCATTCTTTCTGTTTTGTTTACTTTCTCCACTTCGCCAAGCCTTTCTCGACTCGTGAACTTGCCCGTGAGTTTGTCCCTCTGCCTGAAAAAGGTCTTTTCCTCTCCCTTTGCTTTGGCCAGCTGATCCTACATCTTCAGTGCTCGGCGAAGCAGGAATTCTTCACGGAAACCGTCCCCATTATTGTACCGCATACTACTCTGTTTCCCCTTCATAGCTCTGCATTCACTTCTTTCCCTGAACATCTGCGTTTCTTCAACCTCAGTCTCCCCCAGTAGAATTTAAGTGCCATCGGAGTAGACGCCGTGCTGGACGTAATGTCTCTATCCAACCCACGACGTATGCCGCAACGCGATGCGCCCCGTTTTCCAAACTGAAGGCCTGAGCGGGTCGCCCCCATCCCCAACACTACCGAAGCTCCTAAGTGGTAACCCGCATTTTCCTCGTGCCTTCTCGTTGCCTGCAGGGGAATCCCGCGTCCTTACCCCGCATTTGAAGTCGTCTTTAATTCATCCCATTAGTCATTCATTCAAAAGATATGTATTGAGTGGTTACGAAGTTCCAGGCACTTTTCTAGAAAACCACCTACCTTCCCCCCTTTCTCTCCTCCCCACTCCTTGCTGAGCCAACCACCGCCCAAACCACCCCGTCTTGCTTCCCACTCGGCTTCTCCCGGCCATGACCCGAATACTATTCTTCCCCTATTTTTTTGCCCAACTGTTTTTTTTTTTTTTTTTGGCCTAAAATACCTTCCCAGGCTGTACCCATCCAATAGCTCCTTACGCGTCATGTGAATCGCACCCTCAATCTTCGGTTTGAGGAGATGTGCTAAGTCCCCTTTATGTGTCGTCCTGTCTCATGCGTCAGATTGCAGATTCCGGAGAGACACGGACAGCGTGTGGCTTACATCATGTGACCTGCGTAGTGAGTGCGCAGAACCCGCTGAGTGGGGGCAAAAAGAGCTTGACTAGACACTTACAGCCTCTTCCCCCCTCAAAGGCTTAACATATCTGAGCCCATATTCTGCATGTATTTTGGATCACGGATCCCTCCTTCAGCCAAAAGTGAATGGGCACCCTATCATTAGAATAATTATATCTAAATCGCGTGTTGAACGATATGGTCTCCGAATGACAGTGCACGTACAAGAAAGAGCTACCTCGAAAGCATGGGATAAAAACGTAAAGGAAAAGAGAAATTTGAATGTTTCCATCCAGCGCCCAATGGGTCACGTAGCCGTCCTCATTTAGAGACCCGCCTGACCTCAGAAGACTATGGTTCTGTCCGGTTACATGGATGGGCTGCCCATTCTTTTTGGGGGAAAGGCAAGGCATTTTGGTTGCAATGACAGAGATGTAATTGACCCAAGGCTTCTTCCACCTCTCTCGGTTCCCGTGACCCCTGGCTTCAATGTCCTGTGTCCGAAATCTTGCTGCAGCCCGAGGACGGGGCCTGGGAGCTAAGGGCTTCGCATTTTTTCCCTCTTCCCTGTCGCCCCGACTCCCTGGGAGTCGGCAGCGGACCGGAGCTAGGCTGGATGTGGGAGCCGGCTCCGATGGGGCCAGCGCCTTACCCAGCTGGGGTTTCTGTGGCAGATGAAGCAGAAACTGTTGCTTCTCAAGGTAGGTGGGGGATTTCTGAGAACGGCTCAGGCATTGGAAAAGGCAAGTCTGCGGGGAGCCGTTTCCACATAGGGTTTCCATTGTTGTGTTGCAACAATTTGCACGGGGCCACGCCGTCTCCTCCCCACTCCCACGCATGCCTCATGTGCCAAACGAGGTCCAGCTGCTCCCCAGCCAGCGGCCGGCTCTGCAGTGAGCAGCCCCTTTGGAAGCTCCCCCGCCCGGGCCTGGCCGTGTGCATCATCTGGGCCGGGGAGCCCAGCAGGTCTGATCCCCTGCTTGCTAGTCAAGCCACCAGATGCCCCTCTGGGGTGACCCACTCTCTCCCTCTCCTGGGCCGTGCATGCCATTTGGGGTGACCAACCGTTCCTGCTTGCCTGGGACTGTCCTCATTCTAGCTCTGAACATCCCAAATCCCGGGGAACCCCTTGGTCCAAAAAGGACCGACTGTGGTTTGTGGGACCTGATGCAGAATGAAAATGCAGGGCCCTCGTTCACGACGGACTGAGAACTTCAGGACCGAGACCGCGGACCGTCAGACCGAGCGTGGCGACCGGGTCGCGGGGCCCGTGGGACTATGAGCTGCGTGCTCAGGAAGCCAGCTCCAGTCCCGGCAAAGCAGGACTGATGGGTACCCTGGTTCCTGTACGAAGCTCCAGAAAAGAGGCTGTCTTGCTGTTTCCACGAGGCCGTTATTTTCTCGTAGCGACAAGGCTGCTGAGACAGCAGACTCGCTCCCACCTCCAGGGCCAGAACTTTCTGAACTACAGAAACCACTCCACTCCCTGACTTAAAGCCCGTGAACGCCCTGTAGTATTCTCGAGTGTGAGTAATAACAACGATAATACAAAAATTGCCAACTCCTAGTGTTGGTTTAAATTATTTTTACTCTACTGCTGCTTAAATATGCATCGCCATCAAACTCGGCATAAACTTTGTATGCTAACGGCTCTTCCACAGCCATAAAGCTGAATTTATAAATTATTCTTTAAAAGTAAGGCTTCAGAATCCAATAGCACTTAAATTAACAACATGAATTTAATGGGACAGGTGAGCTCGTCTCGCCGAAACGGAAGTGCCCTGGCAGAGTGACGATGAAGGATCATTGTCCCGGGCCTCCTTTGGGTGCTGCTCCCAGCAGAGCTCGGTTCTCTCCCCGTCGCTGATCTCTCTTTGAACGAGTCGGATCTTTTTGTTGGGACATCATGCCCTGACACTCCTGGGACCCCACTTGCTACAAAGCGACCTTTTAGGGCTCAAGCTCAACTCTGTTCTTTTCCCTTAGCCGATGACGGTGACCTTGTAGCTGGCGACTTGACAGACCCGAGCCAGCCAGAAACCTCCCCTCCAGAGGCTCTTCACTAGGAGGCCTGCTTGGTGTGAACGGGACCGTAAATATTAATACAGACGTCGTCCCGTTACAATGCCAGGTTATAAGTGGGCTACCCTAATGACCTAAAAATGCCGACATTAATTTAAAAATTATCACTGAAATAATAATAACAATGATTAGTATTTATCGAGCAATTGCTATATGCTAAGTCCTCGCCGTACAATAATTACTTAATCCTCACGACTCCTTGAAGCAGGCACTATTATTATTTCCATATGACGGATGAGAAAACTGAGCTCAGTGACGGGACATTAACTTGTCCTGAGTCACCTGACCAGAAGGCTTACAAGAAAAATCCTCCAAGCGAACTCACAGACCTCTGATCCGGAGTAAGGGACTGTGAGGGGTGCATGGGCTCTGTCGGGGGATCCTACCCTACGGAACGAAGTTCACACTCCCGAGTATGCCCATAAAGAACCTTCTGCATCTTGCCTGCCTACCTGCCCATTCTAACTTCTTGCCACTCATACCTTGTCTCACCTCATACCTTCACCACTGGACTCTTGGGACATCGAGAGGGCATCGGGCACTCACGACTTTCTGTGCCTTATGCTCAGAAGCCCTTCCCTGCCTCTCCCCACTGGAACCCTCCTTCAAGATACTCAGGGTCACCGTCTGAGATGCTGCTCCCAAATAAGGCAAGGCTGATGCTCCCCCTCCTCACAGCCCCTCGCCTCTCCCTGAAGGCACCACGAACCTCCTCATAGCCACCGCACTGGCGCACTGGCAGCCTGACAGAGCGGAGCCGCCTGGACCCTCCCCCTGCAGAGATTTGTAACCAGGAGGCCCAGCGCCTGTGGGGAGTTGAGATCAGCAGCTCTGCTAAAAGGACAGCCAGCATGGGTTTATTTAGCTCTGCCTTCATACCAGGCCCTGTTCTAAGGCTTTTGCACAGCTCACCTTATTTCTAGCCCACAGCAGTCCCACAAGGCGGGTACCATTGTGTCCCCCATTTTACAGACGAGGGAGCGGGTCCCCAGAGAGAAGTGGAGTCCCCCACGGTGGCGCCAACAGCGGCAGCTCTTCCGTGTGAGTCCGGAGGCCATGCTCTGAGCTGCGATGCCGCACTGACCCTTGTACTCCGGAGAGAGTGGGGGCGCCGCGGGAGAACTGCAGGCTGGCTGAGTCCAGAGGATCGGGCGCTAAGGGGGCCAAGGAGAAGCCGGGGCAGAGGAAGGAGGCCAGGCCTCTGGTGCATACAGAGAAGCACAGACGGGCAGATGCTGGCCTCAGGAGGGAGGCAGGGTCCCCTGTCCTCGGTGGCCGAGGCCCCAGGCCCAGCTCATGATGTCTCGGAGACCAGAGGTTCCCACGTACTTTTCCATTGACTTTTTTCCCACTTGAGTTAGAATGAGTGATTTTTTTCCCTTACCACACACACTAAAAAAACCCCCCAAAACTGGAAACCCATCATCTTCATGAATTTAAGGCCCCATTGATAGGCATTTTTACTGCACCCAAAAAGAAGTTCACCTGTTGTTGGCTCGCTATGCGATATTTGGGTCATACTTACACTATTTTTTTTTTTTTTAACATAAGTGCATCTCACGCGATTATATTTAGAACGTCCTTATACTGAAAATGTGTTGTTTATCTGAAATTCAAGTTTAACCGGGAGCTCTGTATCTTATCTGGCAGCCCGAACCCTGGATCCCGTGAGAACCGCAGAATCTTGAGCCGCCCACACCTACTAAATTAGAATCTTCATTTTAACAGATGATTCGTCTGCATATTGAAGTCGGGAAGGCCAGCTAGAAGATAAATTAAGGCGGTCCGAAGATGACACGGTGGCTCCTGGTCATCGGGGACCCAAGCTCTTCCTGGTGCTTTCGCTCCAACGTGCTTATCTCCTGGTTTCTATTCTCTGGGTCACTTCATGGTCCGAGAGAGCTTCTTGGGGTTCTCACCACCAGCCCAGCCAACAGATGGAAGCAAGGGGAAAAACTCGAGAGCGACTTCCAAGAAGTCCCACCCAATGGCCTCCGCTTACATCTCATTGGCTGCCCCTACCTGCAAGGGGAGCTGCACGATGTAGTTCTTCGGTTGGGCCCGAGGTGAAATGCACAGCTAAGAATCTCCGTCCAGGGTGACCAGGAGGCCCTGGGCAAGGCAGAGGGGCAAGGAAGGGCAGCGCGACCCCTGCAGTAGGACTGCTTTAAGGGCAGAGGGAGTCCCGCTGTGCTCTCGGCCTGGCACACAGGGCACCGAGAAGAGATGCTTCGGTTGAGTGATGCGTGAAGCTCCCGTAGCCTCAGACGCCCTCACGCCACGCTTGTGTTTCTGAGACCAGGGGCTGGCTGCAGGGGTGCTGACGAGCTGTCACCTTACAAAGCCGAGCACGAAACACCCGTGGCTATGCTGAACCCCAAGGAAGTGGCGCCGTTCTGCCGCGAGGAACCCCGGCAGCCTCTGGTGGGATCTAGGTTGCTAAGCGGAACATCGCTGGACCAGTCTTCAGCAGCGACATCCCGTGGCCGCTCGCTGCCATGGCAGCGGTGGACAGGAGATTCCTACTCTCCACTCATCGCTGAAGATGCCCGATGCTGTTTAGACGGGATCTTGAGGGGCAGAGAGAATCTGTGCTATTGGGATGGGGAGCGAGACTTTTTTTTGGTGAAGACAGCTGTTCATCGCCGAACCCCAGGACTGGGAGGCCTAGGCCAAACCCGGTTACCCTGGGATCGTTTCAAGCCAGCTTTCTCTCCAGCGATGCCAAGCTGGATTGCACGGGGCTTCCTGGGTGTTTACTACACACTCTCAAAGCATGAAGCGTTTCTCCTCAGGCAGCCGCTGAGCACAGTGGGCAGGTCGTGGCTGGAATGAGCCTGCTGTATACGGTGGAGCCTCCCTGTCGAGGCACTTTGCAGAAGAGAGACGAAAATCCTCTCCGGCAAACAACGACGCCTCCTGGAGGAACAGACGATGGCCCCCCGCCCCGTCCTCTTTGTCGTGGGTGCTCCGGCAGATGTGGGCCCGGGAGGACGAACGATGGAGGGAAACATCTTCCCCTGGGAAGGGAGGGGCCTGGCCGAGCAGGGGGCTGCGCTGGCCTGAGGTTGGAGGACGCGCCAAGTGATGTCGATGAGGGAGGAAGTGCCCCAGTCTGTGGGCAGAGTGCCTGGTTGGCCAACAAAACAGAACTGGAAAAAAAAAAAAAACCCTTCACTTTTTTCTCTTTTTTAAATCTCTGCACATAAAAAGAATATTTAAAAGAGGAAGAAGAAGAAGAAGAAGAAGAAGAAGAAGAAGAAGAAGGACAAACAAAAGGAAGAAAAGGGAAGGAGAAAGAGATATTGGGATCTGGAGGATTGAAACAGCCAGGGGATCCTGCAAATCCAGCTGGTGGGTGCGGCGTCTGCGACTCGCCCATGATGCGTGGCTTCGGTTTCCTTTGAAGTCCAGATGTGTTTGCAAAGAAGACCGGACATGGGGAGGGTGACGGGGAGCCCCGCTCTGATAACTTCCCTCGAAACGGAGTTCTGGATGTGTTCGGTCGCCTCCCCTGGTTTTCGGTGCCTGGCGGGTTCAAGGGTCAGTGGCCAGTCCCTTCTCTGGAGAAAGAGGCTCTGCAGATCCTGGACCCCAGACCTCAGTCCCCGAGGTGGACAGAGATTGCAACCAAGTGGCTTCCGTCTTTAACGAGGCCCTCAATCCAGACTGTCTGGAAATGAAACAGGGAGCCCGGCTCGCCGCTGTGGCTCGTCAACGTTCTTGAAACCCACGGTTGGCTCTGCGCGTCTTTTCTAAAATACACCAGCAATGCCGGCTTTGTTTTCTGCACAGGTCCAGATGCCGCACTGAAGGGCATTGGCTTGGTTTCTGATCGCCCACAGCCCACTCTTTCCGGAATTCAGACTGAGTCGGCGCCGGGAGTACGGTCTGTCTCGCCCTCTGACCTCGCCTCCCGCCACGCGGGTCTCTTGCTCGTCCCTGGTCAGCTTTATCCCTTCTCCCCCTCAGCCTCGATGCCTAGCTGGCACAGGATGTGACTCTGACCAGTGACCCGTGTGTCTTGTCTGTCTCCTCCCGACTAGAATGAAGGCCCCGGGAGGACAGGTTCTGTCCACTGCTCATGTCCAAGATCAAGGCCAGAGCCTGCAATGTGGCGGGCCCTTAATAAACATGTGCTTATTAAGAGAGTGCAGCAGAGTTGCGGGGGGCGGGGGGTGAGAGGGGGTAGTTGCCGGAGAGCCGGGGCTCAAGGTGACTCAGTTTCATTTCCACAAGAACCACCCGCCCGCCCCCACGTGCACCTGTTACAGCATACCCACATCAGTCCACATGGAAGGCACAGGGACCAAGGCCAATGGCAGGACCTTTCCGCCCCCCACTGCGCCCCGGATGTCTCCCCTGGGGCAATGCTCCTTAACAGGGCCCCAATCAGCCCTATTCATGTCCCCAATACTTTTTCATATTCATTTAACAAAAAAAGTCTCAAGTTCGTATTCAACTCCATTCCACAGTCTTGCTTGGTAGAATATGAGAACACTTTTGTCGCCAGAACGCTAACTTTTGACTCAACTTTCCCGCCCTCGCCCATGTGAACGGAGTGTCACGAGACCCCACAGATTCAGGGATTCTGCCTCCCGTCTCAGATCGTTTCTCAACATCTAGAGCTCTTCAGTTTGAGAATGACGGAAATCTCCTTGGTGGCCTTTCTTAAGCGACACATGAAATCCCAGAGCCCAGGCGAAGGCAGTATCTACCATGACTTCAAGTCTACAAGCCACATAGGCAAACCCACCCTATAAACACACAGATGCACGCGTGAATGCCAACACATGGACACACAGAATCAAACACATATAACACAAAACACGAGCGTGTAGACACGGGCACCGGTGTAGACACATATAAAGCAAACATCCATAAACACATCAAATTTCCTGATCTAAGTTCCCCTGAACCTTCAATGCCCTATTTAGACTGTCTTGGAAAAGCACAATGGATGATCTCAACAGTCTAAAGGGAAGAGGCAAGGATTCTTCACCCTAACGGGTAGTTCCTTCCTCTTTTCTTTCCCTAGAATTGACCATCTTGACCAAATCAAACTTTTGCCTTGGTTTTTGTGTTAAAAGAACCATCATCCAACTATATACCAGTCTGTCCTGATATGCCCTTATTTAGCTAAATTAAGTAACTTGATTTATAGGGATTCTTTTA
This sequence comes from Rousettus aegyptiacus, assembly GCF_014176215.1. Classification (NCBI taxonomy): domain Eukaryota; kingdom Metazoa; phylum Chordata; class Mammalia; order Chiroptera; family Pteropodidae; genus Rousettus; species Rousettus aegyptiacus. The sequence continues at coordinate 4,629,568 of NW_023416311.1, forward strand.
AGGAAGGGTGTTAGCATTGGGGGTCCTTCGGATACAGTATAGGATAACTGTATTCGGGGCTTTGTTGCAAGAAGCAATAGGTAATCGCCAGTGGGGGGAATAAATCATAAGAGGAACATTCCACAAACTTTTAAAAATCTTTTTGTTCCTTGAAACCGAGATAAATGTTCTGAGGGGAGATTCTCCCGATAGTACGGAGTCGCCATGACTGATCTGACAAAGGAAGGAGATGCGTTTGTTTCAGGGAGACTTCTCACTCCCCCTCTACTCTCGTAGTCTCCACTTTTCCTTCTGGAAATGATCTTAAAAGGCTTCCTCTCTTAGGTATACAATCATTTAGGTTCATAACTCTGGGACAAAATGCACACAGAGCATGCACGCACACGCATGTGCACACACACAAACAGCCACAACACTGCAAGTTTTCAGAAAAGTTTCGTGTTTTTTTTTTTTAATTAAAAAGCAATGCAGCACTTCCTCCAAACTTGTTGATAAGAAGCGAATCGATCTAGCTGTGAAATGAGAATTTTTAAGGAAAGGGGGAATTGTTCTCATTAAGCCCTAAAACAGAATTCTTTTCCATTGATCATCCAAATCAATTTGCTGTACGTAGAACTGCAGTGTTAAAAAAAAAAAAAAATTAGCTGTTGATACCATTCAATACCAATTAGATGGATTTTTCCCTCAATGTAAGGTTCGGTTGCTGTTTTTCTCAATCTCATAATTAAGAAAAGGTGATAAGCTATGTGTTCTGAATCAATTCACTTAGATTTTGAGGAGCATAATGAAACATCTGTTGTTCCTGAAACAAACACAAAATCTCGACTACTCGGTCGGCATGCCGAAGGTGGCGGGGATAATGTGTGCTTGTCCTGGCCAGTTTCTTCACCTGGGATCGGCTGATTCAAAACATCCGTGGACAGAATTCAGGAGTCTGTGCATTGGATGGTAAACCCGCCTATTGGTTTTAACTAACTTCCGCTTAAATTTAGCATTTCGGTTCATGATGAATAGAAGCACAAACGATACATTGTATTAGTAATATCGGTGGCTTTTTATTTGTGGAAATCCTAGAGAGTTTATATCAAATGATAGGCTTCTTTTGTAATCCGATGTAGTCCACTTTGTGCGTTTAAACATATCATTGCGAGGCGTTCACGGGCTTTCTCGGATTGACGAGAAGGGTGAAGAGCTCTGTTGGAGGGGACCTGGGTCAGGAGGGAGGCCAGCATCTGGCACGGCCATTGGGGGTGCCCAGACTCCCACCAGGCCTTTGGGCCCAGAGGGCTCCTCCAGCACCCAGCACAATGCTTGTTCTGATGTGACAGAGTGCATTGGTTGATGCCTTATTTGGGGTTCTCTGGGTCTGTACTGCTCTCCCCGCCCTCCACGTTTAAAAAATGGGATGATTCTCTACATCAGTATGGAAACCTTTTCCCCTTGACTTCTGACGCTACACCTGCAGCATGTGCCGACTCACTCCTGAGCACTTGGCGGGTGTCATCACATTTCTTGCCGGTGCCCACTCTCTGTGGCAGGGACCGTTAGGGACCCTCACAGGTTGGCTGAATGAATAAGAGCGCTTATTGGCTGGCTCCTGCCCGCGCTCCAGGGCGCGGTCCCTGAGCGGGGCGCGCGTCTCATGGGCTCCTCCTCAAGCCCAGAGCTGGCTGCTACCCCAGATGCCGTTTTACAGATGACAGAGAATTGAGGCGCAGAGAGATCGAGTACCTCGTCCAGGATCACCTAGCTAGGAGGTCACCGGCGGAACAGTCCAGGCCTCCGGGGAGGCAGTCTGACTCCTGGGACCATGTTCTCAGCCAGCGTGAGATCTCGCCTTCCCGTGGACTCTGGTCGCGGTGATGCTTTGCGCATACCGTCGTCTTATGGGTGGCGCACGATTCCCCGGAATCGGAAGTAAATTTTCTTTCACGTGGGACGGGCGACGAAAGGTGAGTCTACCTTCAACCAAAGGCCCATTTCTTGAGAAACAGCCCAGGAACAAAGTGGCAGAATTATCAGTTCCTCTACTGTTGGGCTATAGGCTGGGGCTCAAACACCTGAACTTATGATTATGTCTTTTTTTTTTTCAAATTCCAACAGCCTTTTATTAGGTTCGGGGCACCCATTCAGCCAAGCGTCCTTCCCAGAAACAGCCACCCGCCACCTAGTGACGGAAGGAGGACTTGCACCCTCCCCTCGGGCCTACGAGAGTGATCACCAGGGAAGGGGCCGGGCTAGAAGAGGCTGAAACCCTCCCTGCACGACTGACTGATAATGCAGAAGAGCAGAGAACATCACAAGACCACGCCGCTGGGGCGCTGCGCCCTGCATCCGGGGGAGATGGCCGCACCCTCGGTTGCCATGTGAACGCTTCCGGATGCCCAGTGGGGCTGTTTTCACAGTCCACTTGGCTGGGCGCATGCCGCCGCAGCCGCCGCCACTGGCTCACGTTGACTGAACATTTTTTTTTGCCAACAGAACTAACTTCCTGCGGAAAAACATGCACGAACAAAACACACTTACGATTTGCTCAATGTCAATAATCCTGATAAGCAAATTGCTTTTTTATTTATCGAGACGCCGTTATATGCTAGGCACTATGCTGACTGTTTTTAAGTACAATGTCTCATCTCTTTTTTTTTTTTTAACACCTCTGAGAGTTAGACATGAAGTCATTACCGTAATGGCACTCAAGCTCAGGGACGCTAGAGACACTGTCCAGTTGCGTGTGGCAGAATGGGAGCTGAGTGGAGCTTTTTCCCAAGCCTGGGGTAGGCTGCTGTACTATACACAACTGTACACGGCTATACACAACCACACGCACACATCTAAGGATGTGAGAGATGAGCTATTTAACTAAGTTACCCTCCATACAGCAATCGTATCATTGAAGTAAACATCTAAACAGTGTGGTGGTCACTGGAGGGAACAGGGGTGGGGGGGAGGATAGAGAGGGTAAAGGGGGTCAAATCCATGGGGACGGAAGGAGACTAGGCCTCAGGTGGTGAGCACGCAATGCAATATGCGTATGATGTATTATAGGATTGTGCGTCTGAGACTTATGTAATGTTATTAACCAATGTCACCCCAATAAACTTGATTTTAAAAAAGCGACAATCTTATGCTTTTACTAGGAAGATAAGTTATTTATATCTTGGCAGGAGAGAGAGAGGACTACTGTCCATTACAATGTGGCTACAATGGAATTTCTCAGCATTTGACTTTTATTTAAAAATATCATTTTAGATCGACAAATGCTAACAAAGAGAACCTGACAGCATATCGAAAGGATTCTACACCACAGCCAAGTGGGACTTTTATCCCAGGAACGAAAAGGTGGTTCAATGTAAGGAAATCAGTCAATATAATATGTCATGTTAATAGGATGAAGCAAAAACATAATCATCTCAAGTGATAAAGGAAAGGCATTTGACAAAACCCAACATTGTTTCATGATAATAATAATAATAATAAAAAGCACTTAGAAAACGAGGGTTAGGAGGGAACTTTTTCAGCACAACAAAAGATATTCATGAAAAACCCACAGCTAACATCAGACTTGGTGGTGACCAACGGAACGTTTTCTCCTGAAACGAGCAAAGAGACAGGGATGCCTGTTCGCACCACTGGTGTTTAAGTTTGTACTCGAAGTTCTAGCCAGAGCAATTAGACAGCAACGAACAACAACAACAAAGAAAAAGAGTGAAAGAAAGAAAGAAAGAAGAAAGAAAGAAAGAAAGAAAGAAAGAAAGAAAGAAAAAGAAAAGTAAAGAAAAGAAAAGAAAAAAGAAAAGAAAAAGGCATCCAAACTGGAAAAGAAAGAAAATGATCTCTCTCTGGTCACAGATGACATGACCTTATATAGAGAAAAACCCCAAAGGTTCTGTAAGAAAGCCACTAGAGCTAATCAACAAATTCAGCAAAGTAGCACAGGGGACAAGATGGACAATGTGGCATTTGCACACTTGCAATGAACACTCCAGAAAGATGAAGAAAGCAATCCCATTTATAAGAGCATCTACAAGAATAAAATACCTGGACATAAATTTAACCAAAGAGGCAAAAGACTTGCACAATGAAAACTATCAAATATTGCCAAAAGAAATTAAAGAGGACCTAAATAAGTGGGAAAACATCCCGTGTTCGTGGATGGGAAGACCTGATATAGACACATACGGAAAGTCACCTACAGATTCAACGGCCTACCCCAATCTCAATGGCCATTTTTGGAAGAAATGAAAAGGCTATTCCTCACATTCATATGGAATTACAAGGGGCCCTGAAAAGCCAAAAACAGCCTTGAAAAGAAGAATGTTGGAGAACTCATACTTTCAGTGAGGTACCAGCATAAAGATGGACACACAGACCAATGGAATAGAATTGAGGGTCCAGAAATAGACCGATACATGTACGGCCAATTGATTTTAGACAAGGGTGCCAAGTCCATTCAGTAGGGGAAAGAACGGTCAAGTTGGTACTGGGACAACTGGACATCCATATGCAAAAGAAGGAAACTGGACCCCTACCTCACACCTTAGATAAAAATTAACCTGAAATGGATCAATGACCTAAACATAAGAGCTAAAACCATAAAATTCTCGGAAGAGAACAGGGGTAACTCTTTACAATCTTGAATTTAGCAATAGATTCTTAGATGTGATCCTAAAAGCATGAAAGGAAGAGAGAGAGAGAGAGAGAGAGAGAGAGAGAGAGAGAGAGAGAGAGAGAGAGAGAGAGAGAGGAGGGAGGGAGGGAGGGAGGGAGGGAGGGAGGTTGGTTGGTTGGGAGGGAGGGAGGGGGGAGGAAGGAAGGAAAGAAGGAAGGAAAGAGAAGCAAAGAAAGAGAGAAAGAAAGAAAGAGAGAAAAGGTGTGTGAATGTGTGTGTTTGCATATCTCCATGATTTCCTCCGGGAGGACAAAGAACAAGGAGAATTTTTTAGAGGTGCCCCCCTCCTCCGCTGGCCCAGGACTTGAATCACAGTTTAGTTGTGAGACAATGCCAGGAAAACCCGAAGACCACTTTCGGCATATTGACATTTTAATAATATGAAGTCTTCCAATCCATGAACACAGGATGTTTTTCAATTTATTAAGATATTGAAACACAGAGAGAAAGAGTGATTAATTCAAGGTCATGCAAATAACATATGGGAGAATGTTGGAACTCAACCCCGTTGAGTCCCCTCTCCTGGGACTCAAAGTTGAGTTGTTTTTTTGTTTGTTTGGTTGGGTTTTTTTTGGTGCTACAATGAATTTTCATCTGCATTATGCGATCATTCAGGCAAGGGCTGCTCTCTACTCTGTCCTCTTGAGAGAACTTTTTCGTAGGTAGTGTGAACAGTGTGGGGGAAAGGTTGCAGGGAGAAGGCTTAAGCCACTGATAATCGAATTGCTTTTAAGCATGCACTTTGGCACTTTAGTGAATCCATTTATATGTTAAGAATGAATATGCTAATTGCAAGCCAGGCTTGTGTATCCTTGAGGGAACTCTGCAGAGCAAGCCTCACTTGAATTACTCTCTCCCTTCAACAAACACCCAGTACTTGAGACTTAACTGATTTTTGGCATGGAGTCAGAATTATCAGGGATTTTTTGTAAAGATGAAATCAAGAAAGAATGTGACGGGAACAAAATAGTATTTACTGAACCTAGTATGCGCCAGTCAAGGGGATCTTTGTTCTCAGTTCATGCCTAAAACAAGTGGGGTTCAGCTCCTCCACAAGTTAGCCCCTCCCGAAAACAAACAGACTCAACCCCCAGTGCAGTCATAAGAAGGGGTTTTTACTGGAACATCACAGACGACATGAAAATTTCCTTCAAACACCTGTGGGTTTTTTTCCTCCAAAACCTCCTCTCTCCTTGCTGATTGGCTCATCCTTCTCTTCTCTCTTCCCCCATAAAGCATCGCAAAAGATATGTCTTCTATTGTCGGGATTAATTCAGCTGTGCCTCGAGGTCGTAACTATCACTCAGGAGGGGCGAACACTCAGCTCTTAACGGAACAGTGACTCTCAAAACCATTTCTGCTGGGCGTGTGCCCGCGTGAATATGTGTGTGAGTGTGTACATGTGCGTGCGTGTGTGTCAGGTGATGTTTGCTTCACCTGCAATCACCTACACTGCCTCCTTTGCTTTTGAAAACAATGCTAAGAGCTCGTTTCATCCCATTTTATAGGAGGAAAGGTTGCACAGCTCGCCAGTGATGGCAGCCTCGGCAGAAGTCAGGCTCGATTCCAGTCCCCACGATGTGAGAGGCTGGTCCCAGCAATGAGAGGATCCGGACATGGTTTTCCTGATTCCCACGGCAATGGGGAATTCTTGTCTCCCCCCTACTGGACCTTCATTGATGGGTCTGTGGTGAGTGGCGACCAGCCGCGTGTTAGGGTTACTCAGGAAGCTTACAGTGGAAAGCAAAGTGTGGCAAACGACAGCCCATGGGCCAGGTCCAGCCTGCTTCTGCTAAGTTACGTTTTACTGGGACACGTGAGGTCTGCTCCTTGACATACCGTCTGTGACTGTTTTTGCCTTACCGACGGCAGAGTTGTGACAGAGACTGAAAGGCTGGCAAATGTTTGCCATCTGGTCCTTTGCAGAACGAGTGTGCCCACCCCTGCTCTAGAGCGTGGACTGACAGATAAGTTGGAAATTGAACAGCAGAGCATGAAGGGGGGCGCGGGGAAGGGGGCCCTGACAGCTACGGGACTGCCCGCGAGCGGAGCTTGGTTATAAAGCCACTGCACAGTGACCACCCCTTCTCCCCATTCTCCACAGTGTCCTGAGGACCTTGAAAAAAATAACCGAGTAATGAACTAAATCAGCACAGTTAGTGAGTACTTGCTAGGAGCCAAGCTCAGCCATAGGTGCTGTGGATAGCGCCGCGAGCGAAACAGACCTCAGCAGGACTGTGGCACGTGGGAGGGACAAAATGCAGGGGCGTGGCATGTGGGAGGGGCATGATGCAGGGGTGTGGTGTGTGGGAGGGGCATGATGCAGGGGCGTGGCGTGTGGGGGGGCAGGATGCAGGGGCGTGGTACGTGGGAGGGGCAGGATGCAGGGGTGTGGCGTGTGGGAGGGGCAGGATGCGGGGGCGTGGCACGTGGGAGGGGCAGGATGCAGGGGCGTGGCATGTGGGAGGGGCAGGATGCAGGGGTGTGGCGTGTGGGAGGGGCATGATGCAGGGGCGTGGTGTGTGGGAGGGGCAGGATGCAGGATGCAGGGGCGTGGCATGTGGGAGGGGCAGGATGCAGGGGCGTGGCATGTGGGAGGGGCAGGATGCAGGGGCGTGGCGTGTGGGAGGGGCAGGATGCAGGGGCGTGGCGTGTGGGAGGGGCAGGATGCAGGATGCAGGGGCGTGGCATGTGGGAGGGGCAGGATGCAGGGGCGTGGCGTGTGGGAGGGGCAGGATGCAGGATGCAGGGTGAGAGCTGGAATGAGGCGCTCGCTGACTCGCGGGGAGGCGGCGCCGGGTGATGGAGGCGCCCTGGGATTCTCCTCCAAGTTCAGCGGGAACCCGCTGAGAAGCTGAAGCAGAGCGGAAGGCGGCACCGTCCTACTCGAAGTGCGCACACTGTCCACTCTGGAGAGAGCAGATTGTCGCAGGGCGGGGGTTGAGGGCGAGGAGAACAAGGAGGATGGCGTCTGCGGGGCAGAGGTGTGGAGCGGGGGTAGGGAGCGCAGGCAGGTGACAAAGGGCTCCGAGGACGCGTGCATGGTTAGGATGAGGCGTGGGCTCTGGCAAAGAAGCCCAAAGCTCGCCAAGGGCTCCCGCAGGAACCAAGGCCGGTGTGCCTGGCCGTAATGGGGTTTTGTTGAGATTTCCACCGCCTGCCCACCCACACAGGCGGGGCGGAGGCAGCTGGCGGTGCCCAGGTCCCCGACTCCACCGGGGAGGCAGCCATCCCGTTCCCGACAGGCCCCTCTGGTGCCCGGTCACCCCTGCTGCAGAAACAGGCAGACGCAACATCAAAATAAATGAACCGCCGGGGCCGGGCGGCGGGCCTCCTCGCGGAAGGATGGATCGGCGTGGTTAGAGAGAGCTCCGCACTCGTGTTGCGGATCCATTAATGTCGGCCACAGGTTAATTCTGAGCAATTTCCAGGTGATGCAGAAATTCATTAAACCGACAAAAACAAATCTTTGGAAAATCGAGCCGGTGACAGATACAAAGCCAGTGATTTATTGTCTGGAGGGGAAGAAATGTCTCCTGGTCCATTCTTCAGTCCGCTGAGTGAATCCAAGTGCAGAAGGAACAAGGCGGGTGCGAGCTGGACCCCGCGGGCACCGTCCGCGCCCAGCGTGGCGCCCCCTTTGCCGGGCTTGTGCAGGGAATTCTGCAGGTGGAGCAGGCACCGTGCAGTGGGAAGACTCGATACGGACATCAGGCAGAGCGGAGTTTGGATTCCTGCTCTCGGTTATTCGCTCCTGTGACCTTGGGCGACTCGCTTGGCGTTTCTGAGCCTCCACTGTTTTGTCTCTTCACCTGGGGGTAATGACATTTTCTCCTCTACTCGGGAGTGGATATAACGAGTGAGTTTCATGGAGCGCAGCCCCTAGAACGTTATAGGGAGCTCGACACATAGTCAATGTCGTGTTATTGATGTTACGGAGTGCTTACCCGAGTTTTCCAAGGTAAAAAGCTGAGAGAAAGTGGGAAATTGGAAGAAGAGGAAGATGGGTGATGCGGTTTGGTGGGCGCTGGTGAAGAGGAAGAAAAGCCTCCTAGGTTTAAAGAGGAGAAGAAACTAAGGGCAGCTTGGGAGCTTCCTGGCAGGTGGCCGTGGAGAAGGTGGGTGGTGTGAAGGAAAAGACCACACGTAGAAAATGATGTTGCAATCGGTTAGAAATCTGGATAAAGATGGTTCCTAAACTTAAACCCACAATTCCTTTGATGCGGAAGAAGCCTCAGAAATCCGTGGAAGAACTGATGTTCTTTACATGTGTGTAGTTTTGGGTATCCACCATCCTTTTCATCCTCTGGCGATATTTCTACATTCCTCAGGGGCCCAGCCTCGCGAGCTGCATACATGTTCCATTTCTGTATAAGTCCTTTTATCTTCTATCACTGGGAGGTCTGTTACAGCCATAGAAATTTTAGGAAGGAATTGTGACATGCCTCGGCTAAACATTCCTAGAAGCCACAAAGATGCCTCAAAGAGACACTTTGCTGTGGTAACTGTTCTTGTAGATGAGTCCCTGCTCTAACTAGATGTGTTTAAGGATTTATGAGTATCTGTTGGACATCTGTTGGACGCTAAGAATCTTCAAAGGAACTTTGAGCTGTGGTGGTCCCGTAGCGTGTACAAGATGCCTTTGACTTGGTCTGTTTTCAAAAGAATTGAACATCAGTTTGAAATCAGAGAATGCTATGGAAAGCTCAGAGCATAATCCACCCCCCGTGGAGGCGCGTTCCCAAGCATTCGCCAACTCTTCCCGTAAGAGGATTATACTTTTCTGACCCACTGATGTTAGGTTTATCCATGTGACTTGCTTTGGCCAGTGGCATGTCAGCAGATGTAATGCAAGCCATGTTCAAGCAGGAGTTTTAGGATTATGTGTCTCTCTCACTTCTGTCTCTCTCTCCCTTTGCTCCATGAATGTCACGGGGCTTTGACAGGGGCTGTCCCTTCAACCTGGGTCCTAGAATGAGAAGACATGTGGAGCAGAGCTGCGGGTCATCTGTGACTACCAACAGACAAAGAGGTGGTGACGTAAACCTAAATTGTCATAAGCCACTGAGATTTGGGGAGTTGCTTGTTACACAGCAAACCTAGCGAAAAGCTAACAGACGCAGAAGATGAGACGAGTTATTAACCAAAGAGTCGACTGTTAGACATTATAACAGAAGCCAGAGATTGGTTTCTAAGGCTAAACTCCCCAAACTTAACCCTTCGGAATATCGCTCCTGCTCTTTCCCATGGTTCAGGAGTTTGGTAGCCCGGTGGACCTGATGGTTTAGTCTCACTGTGTGTGTGTGTGTGTGTGTGTGCGCGCGCGCGTGACGAAGTTGCCAAGACCAAGGTCATATCAGAAGAACACGTGTTCTTGCATGGACTCAGCCTCCAGGAGCAGTGCTTCATTATTCAAGGGCTGCTTGTAACACTTCATTCTTTCTTTGAATGTGGAGTTAGACCATCTCATGGACATTCGCACTGCCCTTCATTAGCGACGGCAAGCGGCTATGGGAGAAGCCCAAGGCCAGTTATCAGCTTGTCGACTAATCGCTTTGGCAGAAGTGAGCAACCAGTGCCTGTTGACCACTGTCTAGGTGCTGAAGAGATATGCCCTAACTAAATCTTCACGGCCATCCCTGAGGTAAGTGTTGATATCCCCATTTTACAGATGACGAAACTGAGGCTGGGACATTAAACCATTAGCCCAGGATCATGCAACTGGTAGGTAGAGCTGGAATACAGAATCGGATGTTTCTCTGTGTTTTTCATGACTTTATTCAGCACCCAAAAACCTGATTTAAGTGGAGGATAATGACAAATCATATGAAGAGAGCGCCCGTGTACCACGTAGGAGTATAAGGCTGGAGAGCCTCTTTATCACAGTGCGGTGGAACAACTTGGAGCCAAGAGGCAAACTCCCAGTCCTGAGCACACAGAGAAGGGACAAGAGAAGCCAGCGCTGGGACCGGTCCGTGTGCCCACTGCATCTCCACTGGCTCGTTGGGAAGATCTTGTGGAAAGTGGCAAAAGTGGAGAGCGAGAAGACTCTATTCCTGTTTGGGGAGGTTCTTTTTCTTTTCGAAGTGAAAAAAAAAAGCAACCGCTTTTGTGTAAACCCCTAAACGAACTGTTTCCTCTTATGCCTCATGCGATGCAGAGCCGAGCAGCGGGGGTCCGTGTGCTCCGAACGGTGAGGCTGTCCTCAGCCGGCACTATTAGCGATGCAATGCGGGTGTTTAATTAATTACTCTGACATGTGTTTGTGCTAATTTATAAGACCGGTTGGCTCGCACATTGCATCCGAGCTCTTGCCTGCCCAGAGGGCTTCCTGGGTGTAAGGCAGTGGCCGGACTGGAAGCTGAAGAAAGAAATCCCAGAAGGTTTTAAATTTGGCAAGTCCCAACGGGTTACTTCTCAGTAGTTCTCAATCCGGAGAGATTTTGTGCCCACAGGGAACATTTGGCCATGTCTGGAGACCATGGCCCAGAGAGGGAAAGCAGCTTACTCAAGGTTACGCAGCCGGGTAGTGGCAGAACTGGACGGCAGGGCGATCTCTAGTTGTCAGACGCATAGTCCCCGGGGTCTGAATGTTTGGGTTTCATTCTTGGATTTGACTCTTATTAACTCGGGAAAATTAGGCAAGTGACTGAGGTTCTCTGTGCCCCAGATTTCTCGTCCGTAAAATAACAATAATAACGATGTCCATTCATCGGCTTTTGAGGATAATCAGTAGACAGAGTGCGTATAGACATAGCACGGGGTGTGTATTCTATTGAAAACTGTTAGAATTCTGTACCTTCTTAGCAGCAGGATTCAGGGGAAGTGAAGATACGCTATTATAATGATAAGTAACACTGGACAAGAAATTTCTCCTTAAATGTTATTAGCCCCGCTATGTCCTTATATATCTACACATACACACACACGTATAACATGTGTGTGTGTGTGTGTGTGTGTGTGTGTATAATCTGTTGATTCTCATTATTTGCAGATTCTGCATTTGGGAAGTCGCCTTCTTGCCAGACTTTATTTGTGAGCCCCAGTTCCGCACATGGGGTGCTCTGGCTGTGACTCTGAGACACGTGTGGAGTTGTACTCAAAAGTATCTGTATTTTTGATTAAAGTAGCTTTTTTTCTTAGTGTTGCCCTTCTCACCTCAGAAAGAGGCAGATTATAGGATAATCAGCTGGAGCAAAAGCCATCTCCAAGGAATGTTCTTTGAAACTCGCTTCAGCACGCCCCCAAAACCAGACAGAGGTCATGCTAAACCTTGGGGGAGGCAAGTAAAAGTTAAAATACACCTTTTTAATCTACAAGAGAAAGAGCACACCCCGCCCTGTTTTCCGACGATTGACTGCAGCCCCCCATGCGCCCCCATTCCACACTCGGCTGGAAAATTTAATCTCTGCTCCAAGATTTCTTCAGATTCCAGGATCTTAAATTCTTTCAGTCACCTCAGGTTCGGATTTCCTGCCCATGTCACCACAGCCTCATTCTGGGGGTGCCAATGCAGACGTGGATGCCAGAAACTGTTCCTTGATTTTTCTGAGCCCCGAATTCACCAAAGACACTTATCTGGATGTGGAAGAGTCTTAAGGGAAGCTGGAGGTGCACGCACACACTTGAACATAAGAGTTTTAGGCACATGACCTAAAAAAAAAAAAGACATCTTTCAGCCGTTCCTATTTCTGATTTTTAAAACAAATGGACCATTCCTGGCGCTTTGGTTGAATGCTCTTCTGTGACTTTGCCCTTTTCCTCTCTCTTCTGCTTCTCTGGACCCACAGTTCCTGGGACACAGGCCTGGTCATCTCGCCCTTCGTTTTCCCGCCATTCCACGCTTCACTCCTATTGAGATGCTTTTTTTCCTAAAACGGATGGACTCCGCTCACGAGTATTTCCATGCCGGCTGTAAAAATAGCGTTTTCAGTCCTTCCTTTTTTTTTTTTTTTTTTTTTTTAATGAAGTAGGAGCCCCAGAGAAGAGAAGATTTGGGTGAGTTTATCAGGGATTTAAAAAAAAAAAATCAAGTCTCTGAAGGTGAGTCCGAAAATAGCACATGCGAACAAGTGGATTTCGCATCTCTGCCTGCTTGACCCCTGCGGCAGGTCCCGCTTTTCTAGGAAGAACGGAGGTCCGACTCCCAGTCTCAAATGCCGTCGCTTTCAAAGCAAGGTGGCCCCGGTCACTTCGGAAAGGTGAGACTGCGTAGGAAATGCGAGGAGCTGGGACCGCGCTGATCAGCTCCTTTTTGCCGTGCGTTTTCCCAGATGTGTGGGCCCATGCTCGTGAGCAAGACCTGCCCTATCGTTATGAATATCAACGTTAACGCTGACAATCGCTGATGCTTATGCAGTGTTTCCTGGATCGGTGTTTTCTGTTATTCGATGACATTATTTCACTCGTTTTATCTTTTACCACGAACCAATGAGGCAGGCGCTTTTTCAACCCCGTTTTACAGATGAGAAAACTTAGGCAGAGAAGTCACCCAAGGTGGTTACAAACCAAGGCAACTTAGTCCCAGAATCCGTGCATATAACTTCCATGTTATTTAATCTCTTTGTGATTTTACGAACAGCAGTGCCTAGTACGGAATGACTGGAACCCCAAGGTCACGGGTCAAATCCTGCAGGACCTTTCAAGCGTCAGCCTAAATGCCACTTGCACGCAGCCGCCTGCCCCAGCTCCCACCCCGGCACCTCCCTCTGTGCCGTTTGGTGATCTGTACTGACATCGTTAAGTAATTATTTGTGGAATTTATCTCCTCGGCTAAAATGCAGTCTGAGAAGGGGGATCATGCCCCTCTTCCGAGTCAGCAAGGCATTTCCAAGACCCAGCAGAGTGTTTGACGCAGTGTGGCCTCAACAAACACCGGCTTCGACATGCCTGCACGGATGAGTGCGCGCAGGTGAGCATGCTGCCCGCTCTCCGGAGCGGGCTTTGTCAGATCCCACGCTATCAATATGGCCAGGCGGTTCTTGGTTGCGGGGACTCTTGAGTACACAAGAGGATGTTTAGCAATGTCCCTGGCCTCTACTCACGAGATGCTGATCGCACCCCCAACCCCGGCCGTGACTACGTGAACCGTCCCTGAGCTTGCACGACTGACTCAACGAGCGGGGACTGGGTGGACATGACACCATCTCTTATTCTAGGAAAAAAAAAAAAGCATTTTCTAAAGGCCGAATTCTGCTCATGACAGCGCCTTATTAAGAAAGTGCACTTTCTTAGGTCAGATTCTTTGGGAACAAATCCAGCAAAAGGGGAAGGGGTGTATATAAAAAAAACAATGGCTGCCATTGGGAAGTATGTATTATAAGCGGGTCTTATGCTTTAAGGCACCTTCTTAATGATAACGTGTTTTTACACCATGGTCTCATCGGGTTCTTATTACAACTCTGTGGCTGATGGAGGCCCAGAGAGCTTAGCGACTTGCCCGAGGCGACCTGAGGGCTAAGGGGAAGGCTTGGGGTTTGAACCCTCGCAGGTGTAGCTGATGCAAACCTTCGCTCTCAGTCATCAGGTTATAAGGATCTTTTAGTGTTCTCGACACTTTCTGTTTTTGCAAGCATTTCTCCAAATGCTTAGACACCCATTTCTATTAGTGGAAAGTCATCTGGAAGACGAGCATACGAATCCTGTGTCTAGAACAGTGCTGGGAACTTAAAAATACTTGTCGAATGAATGGATGGTTGGAGAGGCCTTTCCCATTCTGTCGTTATTAAAATTAAGTTCTAATTATTTATTAAAGGGTGTGTCTATTTCTTACCTAATTTTTGTCCATCTCTAGACCGAGCGGTTTAACCAAGTTTTCAGTCATCAGAGCTTCTGCAGGCTCATACTCTCCACACTTTTAAATCGAAATCAGTTACAAGATATTTTTCCTAAGAAGAGACAGTCCCCTCGCCCCTGAGGGGAATTCATAGTAAAAGTCCCACCTGTTATATATGCACCCTTCATTTTTCTACCAATGGGAGGGAGAGGGAGGCTGAATAGAGCTATTCCAGAACGTCTCTTAAAGCTCATTCATAGATCTAAACTCGTTTCTATATTTCTTTTGTGAACTACAGTTGCGAGACGTGAAGACTTTCTCTAGCAATACTGGTGGAAGGAGACTCCCTGTTGTGGTCTCCTGGGTTACAGCTGATGCTCTGAAATCCTCTGTGGCACTGGCTGCTTCAACGCGGAGGGTGTGAGCCAAGACAATCTCTTCAGCCACCTGTTACATCCAAAAACGGCATCGGTGAGGTAGAAGGCCTCAAGCTATGGCCTCCAAGTGCCGATCTGAACGTTCTGGAGCTTCTATTTTCAGAGGCGCAACAGGATAAATGGCACCCACGAGGTTTTGGATAGAAAATAGGCAAAAGGACAATCGGAACAGCTCTTGCTGTTGGTCTGGACCAGGGAGGGACTCAAGTGGGCGAGGAGACAACAGAAGGAAGGAACTCACTGCCCGCGAGGGGCTTCGCGAGGCGAGCTCTGTTCTTAGAGGGACGTGTTTCTCCCGTGATGGAATCCACACAGGCAGAACATGACCTCTGAGGACGTCCGCTCTCTGAGCCGAATGCTTCTCGAAGGGAGCAAGCCGTGATAGGCTACAGCGACGGCCACTTCTCTGCTCCCCAGCAGCAAACACTTACCCTGGGATGCTTCGTAAGGACTGTCTCAGGGGGACTTGTATGGAGTGGCTGAGTCTCCGTTGTAGGTCGGGAGAGTGTCTGATGACTACAATGTCTGTTTGGGCACTTGTCTCCCTCCCGGACAACAGGGGCATCGGGGAAAAGCCTCTGGCTTGCTCACTTTAGAATCCAAGTCGCACTGAGCAGAGGACCAGGCAAACAGGAAGTGGTCACTTGTTGCATCCCAAAACGGTGTGTGAGATAGAAAGCCTCGAGCCACAGGCCCTATCGGGGAGACGGGGTGGAAGCCGGAGAGGCACCGGGTTTGCAGAAGCAGCCTGGCAGGGCTGGCTCACCCCCACTTCTTTGTCCATCCTTCAACCTTTAAGCCAGGGGTCTTAACTTTTTCCGTGTGTGTGTGTGTGTGTGTGTGTGTGTGTCTGTGTGTGTCTGTGTGTGTACATGTGTGGCTTGGGTCCCTTTGGCAGGCAGGTGAAGCTTATGATACCTTCTCGGAATGATGCTTTTAAAAATGTTATAAAATATGTTGCATCAAAGAAACTATATTGGAAAACAGTTATCAAAATATTTACTAAAATGAATGTGTGAAATAGTAATACATGGGCTTCTTTATTAACACATTAAAAAAAAATAGATCCCGTGGCAGAGCCAGAGACTTCATAATTCTGAGACGGTAATACGTGTAAACGATATTCTGAGAGATCCACGACACTTGTAACATGATAATTAGCTGTGATTTCTATTGGCGACATGGTCACAGCTGCACTAATACTGCTGTGGTCCATTCCCTCATTCATAATTGAGGGACATATCAAATTTCAGCTAGGCGTTTGGTGGAAACGAAGGCGCATTTCATCTTTCCCCTCTGAGTGCGCGGCCTTCGTGAATTCTATCCCCGGGCCGTGCTAAAAATCTCAGGCTAAAAATCCTGCCCTGATGCGGGCAGCGAAGCCGCGGATCTCTCCTCTTCCTCTACATTCGTCCGCTCCCCCAGAGCTTCTGGTCTCGCGGGTCTCCACGCGTTTGTTTACATGGCGATGATTCTCAGATGTCTGCCTCCCATCCCGGGTCTCTCTGTAGACCTGCGTGGTGTAGACCTGCGTGGTGGGGGTCTCGTTGGCTTCCACACTAAGTGGGTCCGAACGGGCCCTCGGCATCCCCCCTTCACACCCGTCTGCTTACAATCTCGCCCATCTCAGGCGCCCGGGCTGCATCCTTCTCGTGGTCCAGGCCAGAACGTGGGGTCTCCAGGACTGCCCTCTTTCCCTCTCTCTCACCCACACCCAACTTACCGACAAGTCCTATCGGCTCTACTTTCCAAACAGATTTATGCTCCGTCGAGCTTCCTGCCACCTCCAAGGTGACACCTGGGCTCAAGCCTCCCTGGTCCCTCACCCAGGTTGCGGCAATAGCTTCTTACAATCCACCTCATCTCCCTTTGTCTCCCTAAAGTCAGCTCTCGGCATGGTGGCCAAGCGATCTTTTTTTTTTTTTTTAAGAGAGATGCAATCCATATCAATCCTCTCTTCAAAATCCTCCAAAAACTTTTCCGTTTCACCAAAAGCCAGGTTTCGACCATGAAATACAAGACTCGTCCGCTCCCATAATCTCTCTGACAGCATCACTCAAGTAGTTCGAGTAGTTTCTGTCTCCTGTTGTCCTTCAAATTCTCCCAGCCAGTTCTTACCCCTGGGCCTTGCCTCTCGCTACTTCTCCGTGAAAACATTCTTCCAAACGTCCACGTGACTCCTAACTTCCTTCAAGTTCTGGTCCGTATAATCACATGCGTGAAGCCTCCCTAACCACATGTTATGGGCTGAATTGTGCCCCCTCGAATTCATACGTTGAAGCCCAAACCCTCTGTACTACAGAATGCGACCGTATTTGGAGACGGGGTCTTTAAAAAGGTAACGAAATTAAAACGAGGCTCTTAGGGTGGGCTCTAATCCAATACGATGGGTGTCCTTATAAGAAGAGAGGTCAGGACACAGAAAGAGACCCCAGGGGTGTGCACACACAGAGGAACCACCACGTAAAAAGCCAGCAAGTGGTCGGCCATCTGCAACCCAAGGGGAGAGAGGCCTCAAGAGAACCCAACCGTGCCGGCACCTTGACCTTGGACTTCAGGCCTCCAGAACTGTGAGAAAACGCACTTCCATTGCTCAGCCCTCCGGTCTGCAGTGCTGTGTTATGGCCGCCCTTCCAAGCAGATGCATCATCCCGAATAAAACAATAATTCAATCTCCATCTTTCCCTCCTTATCCTGCTTTAGTTTCCTCTGTAAGCACTTACTGCCACCAAAGACACCGAATGTGTATTTGTTTTATCTGCTCATGGTCCACCTTCCTAACTGGAATGTACCTGTCATGATGGTGCTAACGTTTTTGAGACTCTAGACCGGCGTATCATCAGCACCTAGAGTCTTGCACTCTATGAATATTTGTTGAATGAATGAATGAATGAACGAATGAATGAATGTTGTGGTTCGCTTCTAATGAAATTGCTTTCCTCCGACATAATGGTCACAGAAACCACTGTGGCTAACAGGAGGCCACCACATTGGCATTGAATGGATGGTCACGCGTTCACGTGTGAACAGTGTGGGCCACCCTAAGACCCGCCATGGAACCATACGGAAGGTGACAATAGCTATGAGGTGGGACTACTTCCCTGCACACCTGAGGCACGTGCCTCTTTGCTCGGGCAGGTAGGTAAGGCGTTGTTTCTAACCGTTAATGATACTATTCCCTTTTTTTTTGTGCTTTCACGTTCACGTAGCTCTTTGCCACACGGTAGAGTTAACCCTCTCGCCTTGGGAGAACGGCTGTTAACTCGACATTTGCACACCGTTTTTTCACACTGTGAACACAGCACTTTAAGATGGTTATGTGTTTATCGACCTTTCCTGCTGGTCTGCGAATTTCTAGAAGGAAAGAACGATTGCAGTCTCGGGGCTGGGCGGTGTTCTTGGCGGGTGGTGGGTGCCAAGGGGATGTTCGTCGATGGTATTTTTACCTAATATTTATTGAATTATTCCAATCTCCTTAGATTGCACGGGGGATATCCAGCAGCGCCTCTCGAGGTGGCTGCGTTGACAGGTAACGCACGGAGAACGTGCCTGGCACAGAGAAGCACTCAACAGGTGCTGGCCATTGTCGTCCCCCTGAATGACGTTGTCATTTGAGCATCTATTTATCAGGCTAAAGTGTGTTCCTCGCAACAGTTATGTGAGAGGGTAAACCAGCCGTAGTCAGGTTAAGGGTTAACAGGTACTGAGTAGCTACCAAATGCTGAGTTTGGGGCTAATTAAAAGATGCAGCATCTTGTGTAATTTTTACAGCAGCCCTATGAGGAACTCGCGTGAGTCTCGATTCAGGGAAATGGGAGCAGACGCAGGGAGGATGCGCGCACTGCCCAAGGTGGCCCAGCGGGGACGCAGCAGACCTGGGGCTTGAACCTGAGTCGTTCCGACTCCAAGGTCTTAACCACTATGTGGTGGTGGTGAAGGTGGAGGGGAACATCGTCCTCATTCTCAGAAAGAAGAAACAGAGAAGCAGAGAGGTCGGCCAACGACCAAAATCACGTAGCTCGTAAGCGCCAGAGCTGGGATTCGCGATGGGAGCCTTTGCTCCGAGCCAGTGGGCCAGGGGTGCTGGTTGGGGTGTGGGGTGCCCTTAATCAAAGCTGAAATCTGAAAGCAGGTGAACAAAACCAGGCACGTCTCCCAGCCTGAACATCTACTTACATGTTAACTATGTACGTGCAGACAGACCGCTAAGCGCTGTAAGGTGCAAGGGGCTGTGACAATTCCTGGCAGGAAGTGCGGGGTGAGTCTGGGTCACGGACACCAGAGCAACAGAGACCTGCGGCTTGAGCAGGAGGCTATGGCGGTCTGCACACTCCTCGTGCCTGTCAGGGCCTGAGAAGAAGCTGAGGAGCACCTGCCCGGGAGACCAGGCTTCGGAGAATCAAACGCTCTCTTGCAATCCTTCTCAACCATATGATTTAATTATTAAGAAATGCCATATGCACCTTTCTGTAAGGACAGATGTGCGGAAAGGAAGGAAGGCAGGGTTATGATTTTTTCTTCTGGTTTATGAGTTTCATTGATTTTTCTAGAAGGAAAGGCTTCTCTTTGACCCTGTTTCCCACTAAGCAAATTTGCTTGGGACAAGGAGTCTGGCAGCTGCTCAGAGAAGGATGGCCCTGGCCCTATGCACCACGGGAAGTCGGGGGACAGCCAGGCAGGAGGGTGGAGGTAGAGACAGCCCTAAGGGTCTGCAATGGCGTCTCCCTTTCTCCCCCAGCCCCGCATCCCCCCAACAAGTCTTGTCAATTTAATTCACAAACCCCTCCCCGGCCGGCCCACGCCACTCAGCTTCTCTGCCATCAACACAAGCTGCCATCTTTTCCTGAAATAGACTAACTGGACCCTCAGTCGCCACTCTTATTTCCTTCCACTATCTTCTCACCTGAGCCAACAGAGCGACCGTCTTAAAATAGATATTAAATCACTGTCCCCTCCATCTTCTTAAAACTCTGTCACTTCCCATTGTACTTGGAATAAACATCCAAAATCCTTCACATGTGGAAGGATGTCTATCAGGTGAATGGATAAAGAAAATGTGGTCTAGACAGACGATGGAATACCATTTAGCCTTTAAAAAAGGGGAAATTCTGCAACGTGTAATAACATGGGTGAACCCCAAGGGCACAATGCCAAGGGGATCGAGTTAGCCACGGAAAGACAGATACCACGTGACTCCACTTAAATGAGGCATCTGAAACAGGCACATTCGTAGCATCAGGGAATGGAATGACAGTGGGCAGGGGCAGAGGGGAGGGGAGGTGGAGAATGGAGAATAACTACTCGACGGGCTCGAAGTTTTAATTAAGCAAGATGAATAAGCTCTAGAGGCCTGCCGTATGACATGGCGCCCATATCACTAACGCCACGCTCTTAAAAGTGTGTTAAGAGGGTAGATTTCACATGAAGTGTCTTTAGCACGATAAAATATTTTTTTTTTAAAAAAAGAGTTAAACCGAGTACATGCCAATCGTGATTTTAAAATTGAAATTTAATGATGGAACAAAACTTTGTATGAGTCAGCCTGTCTGGTACTTACTGGCTTATTTCGATAACAAGATACACTACATGTACATTATTAATAAATGCTGGAAAGGTATTATTGATTTGATAAATTGATGATTGATGCTTTTTTTATATTGAGATTACTTGACTAAATAAACACAAGTTGTGGCACGATTGGACAAATTTAGCTAGGATTAAGTTTGGCTGTAAGTAGTAGAATTCCGATCACTACAGCCTAAACAATACAGACGTCTCTTATCTCACTAACAAGAAGACTGAAGGCAGACACCCCGAGGTTGGTTCAGCAACTCGATTATGTCACGAAAGATCCAGATCCATCCAAGGATGAACTCCAAGCTTTAGTAAATTGGCTCTTTATACTTCCGTTGGCTGTCTCACAGTCGCCAGATGGCTGCCACAGCTCCGGGCATCGCGGCTGCATTCAAAGAAAAGAAGTGGGTATGGAGCGGGAAGCCAGAGCAGCAAGAGAGGATTCATTGTGCTCCTTTGATGAGGGAGAAAATATTTTTCAGAGTTTCCTAGCTGACGGCTGCTGACATCTCATCGGCCAGGACAGTGCCAAATGGCCACTCTTAGCTGCGAGATGAACTGGGAAGTCAGGTTTCCAGCAGAGGAACACAGGGTTGCCTGAACGGCTTGGACCAGTCACGATCCATGCCTTGGAGCTTGCATACCACCCCACTCCCCAACCCAGTCGAGATTCCGTGAGCACGTACACCCGCGGCGGACCGTCGGTTGGAGGGTGGGCTTCAGGTTTATTCAAACGGTCTCTGCCTGGATGTGAAAAACGGCAGCGACCTCTTGGTTTTAGTGCTGTGCAAACTCCCGCCGGTTCCGGCTGAGCCTGCTGTTCTTTGCTCATACATTCCCAAGAAGATGATTATGTAGAACAGCGAGAGCTCTCTTGTTTACCCGAATATTCTCGAGCAATAAGACTGCATTAATAATTTGTTTTCTTGGTATGGGCCATTCGGTTGCAAAACGATATTCCTGTCATAGCACGATACTTCCCGTCCTCATTTACATTCACTGTTGGTTTAATTATGCTTTTCAGTCAGAATACTTATTAATTTTATAGACCTACCTGAAAATTAAATTGGATAAATTCCTTTTGCTTGGTACCTTGAAAAATGTGTTTTTCCAAGCTGCTGCTGGAGCTCACTTCGGCCCTGTGCAATTTTGTTCCTCTTTAAGTTCATTTGCAAATAACACTGTGTTGGTTTAAAGGGTATATTCATCATTTCTGAGCAGGAGAAACACTACAAAATGCAGCCCAATTCAAAACAAAGTAGGAGGACAATGGAGAAAATTGTCAAATATTTCATTTTCTCATTGGGGTAGGAATCCATTGAATGAGGCATAAAATTTCCCTCGGATTCAATAAATCTGCCTTGCTGGTGGCGAGAACCCTGTGTTGTGCTGAAAAGAACCAGGAAGCCACAGAGCGGAGAAAGGACACAGAGCCACGGCCTTCCCGCCGACCGGGGCTAAGTGACCAAATGCGGGGACGGCAGCGGGCACCATTGTCCGCGGAGCGTCTGCCAGCCGCGCTGGGTCTCAGGCCCTGTGGTGCTAGAAATACGACGAAGACGTGTTACCTGCTCTCAGGCGACTCGCATCTTCGCAGGACGGACAGGCAAGTACACAATGGAGGGGAAAAAAGCACGGTAAGCGTTATGGAAGGCAGAAGCACACTGCGAGGGTCCGGAGCGGGGCGACGAGCCCCTGGGCCGGCAGAACCAGGAGGGCGGGAAACACATCTGCGCTCTAAGCCACCGCCCGGCGGCCTGCAGACGCCCGGGCATCAGTGGTGGAGGGGGGGGGTTGCGCTGAGCTGAATCAGACATGGTGCTGTGCATTAAGTAAGGGGACGTCAGCTGCTGTAACAACTAAGCCCCAAATCTCGATGGCCGTAACGTGGCAGAAGTTTGTGTGCGTGCGTGTGTGCGCGCGTGTATGTGTGTGCGTGTGTGTGTGTCTGTGTGTGTGTCTGTGTGCGTGCGTGTGCGTGTGTATGTGTGTGCGTGTGTGTGTGTGCGTGTATGTGTGTGCGTGCGTGCGTGTGTGTGTGTGTCTGTGTGCGTGCGTGTGCGTGTGTGTGTGTGCGTGTGTGTGTGTGTGTGTGTGTGTCAGACCTCAGGACATCTCAGCCTCTACAGCTGCACGAGCTATTTCCTTAGAATAAATTTCTTTATATATATTCCGACATCCTGTTGGTTTGGTTTCTCTGGGGAACCCTGACTCATACAATCAGCGAGGGAGATGAACTGGACGAGTGAACTGCCTTTGCGTAGTAACTAAAACCACAAGGTGACACTGGTCACTAAACAAAAAAAGGCCGCGTTTGGGAGAGAAAAGCAAGAGCAAGTAATGGAAAATCATACAACGACCAAAGCAGAAGGAGGAGGCTGGCCCCGCACCTCGCCTCTTGCCCAAGGCTTGAAACCGCCTGCGGAGCCATTCGAATCTACAAAGTGTACATGTCACAGGAAGAATAAGCTCTGGGGAACTAATAATGCCCAGCCGGGCGGCTGTAGTTAAGACACCCTATTGTACACCTGGCATTTGCTAGCAGACTAGCTTTGAATGGTTCTCACCAAAAAAAAAGTCAACCGTGTGAGCTGGTGGATATGGTAATTAGCTTGATGGTAGTGATCACTTCTACATTATATGATCTACATCATATATTCATAATGTATATGTCTATTGTACACTTTAAATATATGCAATTTTTAGTTGTCAATTATACCACAACAAAAATGAAAAAAAAAAAGGAATATTTTAAAACAAACAGACAAACGAAGGCCCCAGTAGCCCAGGGTCTGTGTCCCGGCTGTACCTCCAGCTCACTGAGTGGCCCTGTCCACGTCCAGGGAGTGGCCGGACCGCAGTGACCTCCGCGGACAGTCAGGGAGTTGAGCCGCCTGGTCTCTGATGCCCGTGCAGCGCTCGGAACCGACGGCTCCTCAGGAACGCATGAACTGTCACCAAGCCTGCTGAGGCTGCGTCCCGGCTCCAGGGAAGAGGGGACGCAGAGAAGTCTCTGTGCCGGGACATTGGCGGCCCTGAACCCGGCCCGGGCGCTGGCCCAGCTCCGCCACTGTGCTGTGTGGACTTGGAGGAATTTATAGAATCTCCGTGTGCCCCACCTATAATGTCATAACGGCACCGGTAAGATGCGAACAGCACCTACCCCACCGAGTGGGCTCAGAGAACGAAACGAGACGACGGTCGCTGAGCACCTGCGACGGTGCCCGGCACAGAGCGAGGGCTCGAACAGGCGGGCTGTTCTTACTGCTGTTATTATCATCATTATTTTCTTGTGTAGAAGCCTTAGTGGTTGTCTCTTTGCTTTTCATTATTTTTTTCCCCCTCTTTTCCTCAACTATTTTATACGTTACCTAAACACAGGACGCGTGTCATGCATAGGGGAGAGTGGAGGATACCAAAATAAACGCAGGTAGGTTTCTAGATACTTCGTAAAGAGGAGACGTAACCACGACTAGCATCGCAAACGCAAGGGCATCATTTATGCGACAGTTTCAGACTGCCGCAGGCACATGGACGGGACCACGGCAGCAGCCGCGGGAGGCGAGGGCCGGGGAAGGGGTGACACCAAGTGGGCGGCTCCGGGGACCGTCTCCGTGGGGATGGGACGGTTCCGCCCCCTGACTGTGGCGGCGACGTGAATCTGTCCATCTGCAGAAATGTTATAGCTCTATACTCACCCGCAAGTCGGTGCATGTAAAAATGGACAAACATCCAAGTGCAGTCTGTAGTTCAGCGAATGACTGCGAGACGGCATCGCCGAGGGACGCTGGGGGAAGGGCACGCGAGAACTCTCCACGGCTTTCCACACTTCTTGTGGGTCAAAAACTATTTCAACAAGGAAAGGTTCTGCAAAATTACGGCAGCGGCGAAGAAATAAAAACTATCCATTTCACCGTAACAGGTGGTTATAAGATGTAATAAAAAGCCAATTTCCCTGGCAGCTTTGATCACAGAATCGGAACGGGTTGGGCCACGGTGGAAGAAAAACCAGCTACCTTGAACGGTCACCAAAGAGCGACTGACTTCTCAGGCACCACAGTGGCCACGGACACCAGATGTCGCTTGGCATCCCCGTGACAGGGCGGAGGTCCAAGGAGGGAGGGCCGAGTGTGAGCAGACTGCAGGACCCACCCGGGCCCGGCTGAAGGTGAGCGAGGCAGGTCCCCGCAGCCCGGGCGAGGAGCAGAGGGGGAGGCGTCCGATTTTACACAAGGACAGAAGCTGAAGTGTGGGTGCGGGAGAAGGCCCAGGGTTCTGCAGGGCTCCCCGACCCCGATCCCCATCGCCAGGCTCCGTGTCCCCTCAGCGCTGGCCTGGCTGACTCCTTGCTCGATGAACTGGTGTCTCTGAGGCATACAGAGGGGTGAACCCTCTCACCCCTTCTTTGCTGTGCTTGGCCGTTGAGATTAGGAGGAGGATGAGATGGCGGGGGGGGGTGGGGATGGATGGCAGCAGCAATCACAGAGACGATGCATGTGTGTCGGGCATTGTTCTAAGGAGGCTACGTTTTCCTACCCATCTAATCCTCACCACCAGCCCTATGCGGTCGGTACCATCACCCCCATTTTAAAAGTCAAGCAACCGAAGCTCAGAGAGGGGAAATAGACTGCCCAAGGTAACGGCTTATAGTCGAGACTGCTGAGTTTACTCTCAGTGTGTTTTTTTTTTTTTCCTCCCTCATTGCCGAAGGGTGAAACACAGGAGGCCACAAGGATCGGAAACCTTGTTGAGAAAACTTAGTGGTCCTCTCTTTGCCGCTGAGCCTCAATGTTTCCTCTTGCTTCTCCCAACTATTTTGCATCGTCCTTAAAAGGGAGGAGGGTGTCGTGATATGTGCTGGAGAGTCAAATAAAGGAAGATATAACGCAATGGAATATAATGATAGAATACGATATGGTATAATATAAACACATTACGGTATCTTCATGTGCCATCCTATAAAAGTAAGTAAGTTAAGGATCATTGGAAATAAGTAGACAGAATTGGGAAAGCAGGCATGATCGAAAACTAGAATCTAAAGTACAAGGGTATCATTTACGTAATATTCCCAAAATGTCTAAATTACAGTGGTAGAGAACGAGGCAGTGGTTGCCAGGGGTTCGGGCCGGGAGGGGGCACGTTAGGTAATGGTATCATGCCAGTTAATTTCCTGGGAAAAGAGAGAAAATTCACCACGATCCCTTTGTCCCCTACGGACCCTAAATGGCATTGGGAGCCTGGGCCACATTCTATAAAAACTACTTAAATATTTTTTAAAATGGAAAGCGAAAGCGAATTTAAATCCACCAATGGAAAAGTTATGAAAACACACTACTGACTTTCCAAAAACAAAAACAAACAAACAAAAAGCCGACGATACAACCCCAACCTCTTCGCAGCTCATGAAAATTCCGATGTGCGTCAAGACCGAGAGGATTTTCAATTATAAATGAGACATTAACAGGTAGACAGAACCCTGAAGCGCGCACACACTGCGCAGCCTTGTGGCGGTGGATGAGACCGGCCTCCTCACGCTGAGGGCGTGTTTGTAATTGAAGAGTTTGAGAATGCAAATGCAGATGAGTCAGAGCCAACAGGGACGCCTCAAAGACATAAGTGAGAATTACAGCAATTAAGAATGTTGTCTCAAAGGAAATTAGACCGGTCCATTAACTGCCATGCCTTAAAGGGAAAGGGGTTCCAACGGAATGCAATAAATTAAAATATCAAGATGAAAATTAGCGGGTAGAGAAGATGGAGACGCCAACAAGAAGATAATCCCAGAGGTGGTGATGGGAATGGGGGAAGGGAGAAAAAATGCTGCGGGCGGGCGGAGGCTGCTGGCTCAGAGCAGGTCCACCCAGGCTCCAAGCTCCACCACTCACACGCTTCTCCTTCTTCTTCTTCCTCCCTCCCTCCCTCCTCTATCTTAAGAGACTTAAAGACTTTACTTCTTAGGCCGGCCGGGAATTCCTGCTTCCCTTCCTCCTCTTCCTCTTGACAAATTCCTTCTTCCTTCTTCCTCCTTCCCCTTCCTTCCCTCCCTCTCTTTCTCCTTCCTTCTCGCCTTCTCCCTTTCCTTCCCTCTCTCCTACCTCCTTCCTGTTCTCCCTTCCTGCTCTCCCTCTCTCCTCTGGCTCTCCTTCCTGCCCGACCCCCTTCCCTTCCCATGTGTCTTCAGTGTGCTAGGCCCTGAGGGACAGGGCAAACTAGGAGCCATCATCGCCCCTCCCACAGAAAATCAGAACCTGCCTTGGGACGCCCTCGCAAGCCGCCTGCCCTCTGGTCCCCGCTCCCTTCCCCGCCTCCTCTGCCTTTTACGTCAGCTGCTAAGCCCATCAAGGTGAGCAGTCCCAGGTGATGCTCTAATGTCCTTTACTTTACGTCCTCAAAAATTATTTGTATTTCCTTGTCCTCTCAACTTGGTAGTGAAAAGCTTGAGTGTTTTTTGATATTGACTGATATTGACATTTTCTGATATTGACCCAGACCCTCTGGATGTGGGGTTCACTCCAGAATCTCCCTTAGTCTGGGGCAGGAATCCTAAGTCCCAGTAACCTCCAGACTTCTCAATCCCTGCCTAGGATCCCATTAAAAACATTCTCAAATCTCTATAACAAAAATCGTCCCAACTTCAACCAATCATTCATGCCTTTTGCTATGAACACGTATCACCTGCATGATGATTTCCTTAACATGGCTCTAAAAAGTTGTCTTCTTCTTAACTTAAACACTTTAGCCTCGCCTGAAGCAAAAACGATCTGAAATCAAGGCTTTGCAATACTGGTTACGTGTATTGTTTTCCTGTAAATGTTAACTTAGGTGCTAATAAAATTGCGTTGCATGGCAACGCCATTTAAAATGTGCCTCCAGGTGCCATTTACCCCTCACCAGCGCCAGCACCCCCGGCTATGGAAACACCGCCGTGGCAGGGAAGCGTGGGCTTCGGACTAACTGCAACAAGATTCGGCTTCGCCGACTGCTGGGGGACTTGAGGCGAAGTTCGTGTTACCCTCCAGAGCCTCGGTTTTTCCATCTGCACACTGGCTATCATTCTGTCTATCTAAGATTTGCCTGGAGAAGCCAACGCATGCCATTAGGACGCACGTTTATTTCCATCTCCCTACACTATGTATTTGATTCTCTGAGACGCTCGGGGAAATGTTAACACAATCTTTACTGTAGATATTGGTCTGCGTCTACCCCCGCGCAGCAGGTCTGCTCCAGTGATGGTAGGAGTAACGTGAGGGCGTCTGACTCTGTCATAGGAGAACATAAGCTCGTCGACAAGCGGGCGATATTTCATAATTCTTCACGTCGCCATGATGCTTGCCTGGGCCAAGGGTACGGTCGTGTTTTCCGTCAACACCTGCTCACCTGTTGACTGATTTCTCCTCCTGGCCGGAGGTCTGAGCACTGCCAAGGCGGGGCTCTGCTGGGGCTATGGCAGCCCTGGCTTTAGGACAGGGCCACAAGCAGGTCCCCAGCTTCCTCTCACCTTTGCCAACTGTGGTACCGTTTCCTGTCTGTGCTTCTATTTTTCCTGCGAGAAGAGTTGCTTTATCCATCTTGTGACTTCTCTTTTCCATCTTTGGCATGGGGAGGTGACATTGTCCATGCTCTAATGCCTCCTGTGTCCTGCGAATTGTAGGATTATTATGGATGAGATGACAAGAAACACTGTTTTCACCAAATCAGGGCTCAAGCCATGAACTGTCCTTCATTTAAATGGTGGGTCACAGTCTGTCCCGGGGGTACCGTTCACCCAGACCTGAGGGCTTCAAACAAAAAGCTAGAATTTCCTCTCAGCTGAGATATTTCCATGCAAAGCAAAGCCACAATTCCCTTCACTTGAATGTTTTTATTTGAGTTTCTGAAGGCACGTTATAGATTCCCTAATAAGGGAGCTTTTTTTTTTTCTTTTACAGCAATTACATTTGACGATTTTTTCCCTCTGTTGATTGAAAATTAGCTTGAAGAGGACTTAAAAGGAATTATCTGAGGGATGCTGGCACTCAAGATTTCAAGACCAAAAGGTACTTAAAAAAAAAAAAAAAACCTCTTGATTTGCAGTAAAGACGAGGAAGTCTGCTGTATGCGAGTTTTTTTCAGTTCGATAACTAATTAAAATCCTCACCGCCAACAATGGAAAAGTTTCTCCTGATCGTATCTGCTACTCAGAACTCTGAGTAGAGAGAGAGAAAGTAAAAGAAAAAAAGTAGGTTTTCCGTGGACCGCGAGCCCCCCGAGTAGGAGCTCCTTCATCTGTGCGAGGCTCCCCAGATTGCAGTGGGGTGTCTAGAGGCCAGGAGCCAATAATAAATAACAGCTAACAACGACCGACAAATGCTGACTACAAAACAAATGAACGAGCTTTGTTTTCCTTTAAACATGTTTTATGGGAAATATAATCACGTACATATGCAAAAAGGCACATCCTAAGTGGGCTGTTAGATGAATGTTTACAAACTCGGATTCGCCCGCATTACCAGGGCCCAGACCAAGAAACAGACAAGTGAGGTAACCCCAGGAGTCTCTTGCGTCTCTCTCTGGTTGTGAGTTACCCTCACCCGCAGTATGACCAGCACTCTGACGGCTAACGGCAGGCTAATTGTGCTGGTTTTGAACTTTGTGTAAATGGGATCATACGGTGCGGTGCGATTTCTTTAGTGACGATCTTCTCCCATTCGCCGTCAGCGTTCTGGAGTTCATCCGTCTTGGCGCACGAAGTCGCCTCTTGGTCATTCCGATTATTATGCAGTGTTCTGTCCTGGGTGCTACGGACCCAATGTTTGCAGACCCCACCGCTGCTTCATACGTTGAAGTCCCAATCCTCAGCCTGATGGCGTTTGGGGGTGGGGCCTTTGGGAGGTAATGGGGCCTTCGTGATAGGATTGATGCCTTATAAAAGGAGAAAGAGAAGTGAGATCTCTCTCTCTCTCTCTCTCTCTCTCTCTCTCTCTCTCTCTCTCTCTCTCCTCATGCACCCACAAGAGAAGACCATGTGAGGACGTAAGAAGAAGACAGTCATCTGCAAACCAGACACCAAATCTATCGGCACCTGTGACCTTGGACCTCTCAACCTCCACAATTGTGAGAACCGACTGTCGTTTTAGACACCCAGTTTTTGTGATCACAGCCCAAACTGAGACAAAGAGAATGAATACACCCCAATTGACTCATCCATCCTACTGTCAAGTTTGGAGATATCACGAAAGGTCCTGCTTCGGACCACCCTGTGCGTATGTTTTCCTGCTGGATTATATCCCTGGGAATGGATATGCTGGGTCACGAGATGTGTATATTTTCAGCCTTGGTAGAAATTGCTAAATGCTTTTCGAAATGTTTGTATCAGTCAAAGCTCCCTGCAGTAGTGTACGTGAGTTCCAGTTGCTCCACATCCTTGCCAACACTTGATGTCGTCAGGCTTTTTAATTTTAGCCATTCTAGTGGGTACATAGTAGGATCTCACCGTGTATGGGTGTGTGTGCATGATTCTTTTTATTCTGAGATGATGAAAAAATCAATCCAAAGAGCTCTCATATACTCTTCACCCAATTTCCCCCAACGAGTAAAATCTTCATGATTATAGCACGATAGCAGGGCCAGAAAATGGGCATTGCTACGATCCACTGAGCGTTATCGGATTTCTCCAGTGTTACATACACTTGGTTACGTGCTGCCTGGTTTTATGTCACGATGTCATACACATAGACTCGATGACCGTGGCCAGAGTCGGGACCCAGAACAAGGACCTGTCCCGGTACCTTTGTGGCCTCTGCCTCCTTCCTCCCTCCTCATGCCCTTCTCCCTCGCAACCACTAATCTGGTCTCCGTTTCTATAATTTTGACGTTTCAAGAGTGTGATCACATGGAATCATACAGTAGATAACATTTTGAGGTTTGTTTTTTTTTCCCTACTTGGCATAATTCTCTTGAGAGCCATCTACTTTGCTGCGTTTATCGGCATCATTCTTTTTTATTGTCAAATAGCGTTCCATGAATGAGGTTTTGCAAAGAGAGCAAACACCCATTTGCAATCGTTTATAGTGGTTTAATTGATTTCTTCCATACTTGAGGGATGATAAAATAGATTTTCACAGGTTTTTTTTTCATTTGTTCATTCATTCCACCAATAATTATTAAGTACCAATGGCATGATATATCCTGGGCACAAAGGAGACACAACAGGGCTGTGCTTTGTAGGGATTTTTCTAGAGTCTATGCAGGGAGATAGACATAAATTTAATAAGACAATACAGCATTTCAGGTGCCAAGACGGTTACCTGTACATTTCATTTAGGAATAAAGAAGGAAATCACTGACTTTAGGAGGATGGAAGATGAACGGGACAGATACTTCGTAGGGACATGACACATAAGACGAGTCTTAGAAGATGAATGGTTTGCCCGATGGCTGTGATTGAGAGAGGGATCAGGAGAAAGGGGCTGTCAGAGCAGGAAGAATGTCGGGTATAAAGTGGAGGTGAGTAGGCTCTAGTCAATGCCGGACTCAGCACACCATGGCTCGCTGAGCCTGAGAAGTCGGCGGGGCCGCTGAAGAGACGAAGAGCGGGAAATATTACCATCTTTTGGGAACACAGATTTTTATCATAGAAACAGTCATAAGCCTCTGCCCGGATGCCATCAGCAGAATCCTACTAAGACACTCCAAGTCGCGTGGACTTCAGCCATGCTGACTTTGCAGTTCCTCAAACATTGGACATGGCCAAGGACAATCACTCAAGTTACACACGCGTCGTACACCTCTGTCTCAGGAGTATTTACCTCTTGGCTGTGACTAACGTTGTGAAACACACATATCCATTCATCCACCCATCCATCCACCTACTTTGATGCTAAATGATAAGCTTCTTTTTTGCCCCGAGGCCTGAAATGGAAATGAAGGGACTTCCCTAAGTAATACTAACATAGTTTATCACTCCTACTCCAGGACAGGCACCACTCAGTGCCTTCCATGTAGCCCGACCCCTCACAATAGGTCTCTAAGGTAGGCGCTATTGCCAGAGCCAATTTTCAGGCAAGGAAACTGAGGTAAAGTGAGGTGAAGTGACCCGCCTGAGGTCACAGAGCTTACAAGCAACGGGTCCAGGTTTTAACAGCATGAATGGTCTCTGGAGTCTGTGCTCTGGAGGTCGGCAGACTTATGGAGAGGAGGGACGTGGGGGTCTCCCTGAGACCAGAGAGGCATCAAGGACACTGGGCTCAGCCAGGGTGGGGCGGCCCGCTCGGCAGGAGGACGCGACAGGAGATCCCAATGTCATGATCCCTCTTGCATCGAGGCAAGCTCGGCCCTTCTTCTAAGAGGCTAACAGAGTTCCCATTCGTCTATTACACATCTGGACCAACGCAGTCCAGTCAAGACTTGCGTAATCACGCATTTCAGCCCATAGTGTTTCCTAATTTAATCATCCAAAGAGAGTCAGTGCCATTACTTGGTATCTAAAAGTGAGGCGAAACCAGACCCGAGGGGCATTTTCTCTCTCCCCTCTCTGGACCTGGGCACGTGCTGATCCCGCCGCCCTCTCCCTCCCTCTCCTCCTTATCCTCGTCCAGTTCCCTCCAGACCTTCTTAATTAATCCGGCCTCAGGGAGAGCTACCTTGATTCCCCCAGGCCCGTTCAGAGCTCCTCGTTACGTGTCTGTCTGGTACCATGTATCTTTCCCTCTGACTTCTTATCACAATTTGTAATTATATATTTACGTGATTATCTACTCAATAAGCATCTCCTCTACTAAAATTTAAGAGTAGAACTGAGATGACTTTTTTTTTTTTTTTTTTTTTAGCTTAGCATTTTATGTCCACAGTGCGGTACCCGGCACATAGTCAGTACTCAACAGACGCTTACGGAGTGGACGAATGAATGAGCATATGGGTGAATGAGAAATTGAGTGAATGAATCATCGAAGCTTCATCAAAAACGATTTGGTGTCCTGTAAGTTCCTGCAATATTTTGGCACTACTGGTGTTACAGGCTCTCTGGACACCTGAGACACAAAGTTTTTAGATGAATTCGTGAGGTTCCCCGGGCTTCTGCCAGCCCCAGTCCAGCCCAGCTCAGCCCAGCCAGCCTGGCCAGTCTGTATGTTAGTTCCTCAGTTTGATTTCTACCATCACCCATTGCAAGTGGGAGGTGTCGCTTTTCTTTAATGAAGGCTAGAAAAGGTGGCTTCTTGAGTGGGCCATATATTTCTGGAGCTTAGCATTCATCAGAAATAGGGCCGGGTCGTTAAAAGAATGGCCACGTGGCATCCACTTCAGCCGCCTGTTTGCCTACGCTTAATGAAGGAATAAATAACACGGCTATTCACGACCAAC
Organism: Rousettus aegyptiacus; assembly: GCF_014176215.1. Taxonomy (NCBI): domain Eukaryota; kingdom Metazoa; phylum Chordata; class Mammalia; order Chiroptera; family Pteropodidae; genus Rousettus; species Rousettus aegyptiacus. Next base: position 4,662,362 of record NW_023416311.1, read on the forward strand.
TTTCGAGTGGAAATAATTGCCGAGTTCCCTTGTTTGCGGGAATAATGTTCTCTGCGTTTGGACCGCTTTCCGCCTCGGTCGCTGCGGTCTTTCCCAATCCTCAGGCGGAGATGTCCTCCAGAGGCTGACGGTCACCTCCGGCTCACCTCCGAGAGAAGCAATCATTTGCTAGCCCTCCGGGGCCTCATTTAGTGCACCGGGAATGCTCGTTTATGGGAGGAGACCCTGGGACCCTGGGAAGTAAATGAGACTGGTAGGCCCATTAATTCTCCGAGTGCACCCCGGGGACACCTGGGGCATTCTGATGTAATTACTGCTAAGAAAGTCTAAACTCCTGTGTACTTTGCCAAAAAGCACTTAACAGACAAGAAGGGACTCGGTTGTGCCCTGTGTGTGACATGTACCTTCCTTGGGCCACAGGAAGCCTAGGGGGGTGGTCATGGTGACTCTTGGTTGATAAAAGGACAAGTGACCCATGTGACTTCACCGTTCAGCTCTCGATCATTAGCAAACATCTTCCAAGAGCCTACGCTGGGCATGAATTAAAGGTTATGGGTCCCTCATCTCTATGCTGGACCTGCACGGCGGCCGCCCACATGGTCTCCCCCGACCTCTTTCACTACTTCTGTGGCTTCATTCTCTCTGCGGCTGCACAGTTGTCCTCCAGAAACACAAATGTCATCACAACGGTGCCCTGGCGAGAAACCCCAAGGCTCCGCGTAGAGCACAGGCATCAGTGCAAAGTCCTTTGTGTGACCCACGGGGCCTTCCACAGGCAGTGTGGCCCTTGCCACCTCGTCCAGTTTCATTTCCACCTGCCGTCTGTCCCACTTAATCCTCTGTCTGCCACATGGGACTGCGTGCAGGTCCCTGAATAAATGCCACGTCCCCACCTCCGAGCCTCCGCCTGTGCATTTTCCCCCACCTCCCCACTGGGACCACTGTGTGTTCTTTGAGATGCTGGATCAGGAAATCCCAACCGAAATCCCTGGAGAGGTCAGGCAGGTTGCATGACTTTGTGACGGTAGCAGAGGCCGATGCAATAGGGAGTGGTAGGGAGTGTGGCAAACTGGAGAGCGCATGACCCTCTCTAAAAGCAGCAGCGACCGCTCGGCACCCCCTAACTGCTGCCGTGAGGGATGCGGGCCCAGTGTTTCAGACCCACTATTTTCCAAGAGAAGTTGGAGATCTGAAGTTTTACTTGAAATCTTCCCGTTGTGAAATGTGGAACACATCGTTTTCATCTGATATTTGAAACGAGGGGCCGGCGAAAGCGAGTGTGGGCCCTAGAGAACTGCTGTGTTGACTCCTCCCCCAGACGGACTCTTCCCGGTCCCCTCCTCTGTGTTTACCTTACCGCTCGCAGCTCACCTGAGAGCTTCAGGCGCCAACCTTTGTGTCTCTGGAAGTTAGCACAGGGCGTGGTGTAGAGTGAATGCTCAGTAAATACAGGACAGAGAAATGAGCAAGCGAATGAACAAAGGAATAAAGATAGAATTTTTTCCCGTCTGTAAGTTTATAAAACACACCTACTTGAGAAAGACCGAGGGGCGTTGTCAGATCTTTTTTTTTAATGGTCAGGGAAAGAATAGCTTTATGTGGTCAGCCTTTGACCCTGGTCATAAGAGGAGCTGGCATCCATCGGAGATAGAACACACGGCCCCATTGCCTGAAAATAACCAGCACCTGCTGGATGTGAAATTCCCACCATTAGCAGCTCTAATGGATTGCGTCCTTCGGAGGCGTCCTTGGGGAATCAGCCCTTCCCTGGCAGGGCATGTAAGAAGGACTGTCTGCTACTGCGAGTTAATATTAAAAGATCCTGGGTTATCTTCCCATTGACGCTATCAATTTGCTTTGTGACTTTGGACGACGGCCTTCCATTTGATCTGAAATGAAATTAGATAACGGCTCTCTTAGACCAGGGCAGGAAAACTCGCCTGCACGTGGGCCTGGGGAGAAATCGGGCAAGCTGGAAAGTCCTTTCTTGTTTGGAGAGGTGAGACTATTGGTCCAGAGTTACCTGATCACCTGAGATTGTTAAGGAGAAGCCAGGAATCCACGATTTTACGTAAAACATACCGTCTGAATGTTGGCAACGAAGTCACTTAAACAAACCAAAACCGCGATGGCCAAACCAAATGTTTACGGCGACTCCGCGCGGCGCATCCCTGAACCAGTCGGGGTGAGCAGAGGCAGGAACGCCACAGGGCTCAGCCTGTGTGGCCCGCCCACCTCTCCCAAGATGATTCCCCGAGCCACAGTCAGGAACAATTAGACAAAAGCTGCGGATGCCCACTGCACGGCACAACCCGAAAAGGCTAAAACTACCTGGGGTCCCCACTTTTTGTCTTTCCCTGGAGCTCTTCATTGTTTGGCTTGCAATCGCTTGATACAAACAAACAAACAAACAAGCAAACTAACAGACTACGTGATTCAATGAACTTGGAAGCAGATCTTGCCCTAACCATATAGGGTTTCTGCAACCCGCTCTCAAGAAGGAAGGAGACAGGCCTTCCTGGCCACGTCCACACAGACCTCCTTTTGTTGGGTGTCGCTTTATTGCACTTCACAGGTGTTGTGTTTTGTTGTTTTTCATTTGTTTTTGGTTTTGTTTGCAAATCGAAGGCAAGACCCTCCACCGGCATAAAGATCACAACCCACTTTCTCGTGATGCCGGCTTTATCACGGCGGTCTGGAACCGGACCTGAGGTGCCTCTGAGGTACGTCTGCGTCCCCACCTCCGGGTCTTGTCAGCCACAGGCTCACTCCCCCTGTCCTCCTGACTTCGCGGGGACTGGCGTCGGTTTATTTCCTTCCCTCCGAGGCACACCTGTTTCATTCCAGCCGCTTTTCCATGTCGGCCAAGTCTGTGGGGCCTGCATCGGGTGCCTCTTGGCACCCGCTCTGTCCTGGTGAGCTCTCGGCAGAATTTATTTCGGTTGCTCGTTTCCCCTTTGGGAGGTGGATACAAATTGAAATGAGGAGTAAGAGTATCTGCAGCCACGTCTTGAGTGCCAATCAAACACAGGGTGGGCTGTGACTTCCTGTCCCTGGGATGACCCCCCTGTGTGGAACCATCTGGATCTTATCCTCCCCCAGAATGAAGGAGATGGAGAAGGAAGGGGAGAGAGAGAATGAGGAAGGGAGGGAAGGAGGGGAGAAAAAGAACAAAAAAAACACGGCAAGGAAAGTGGCCGATCCAGTCTTTCTAGTTTGGCAGACAAATGTCAAGCACGTCTAGTCTCTGGCTCAACTTTTATCCAGATACCTGCATGCTGAGACCTGACCGGAGGGAAGTCGCCCACGTGACCAGTTCCCAGGTGAAGCAGGAACAGGCTGCCAGCTCATCACTGACAGCACAAGTGGTTTTTTTTTTTTTTTTTTTTTAGCTGTCAATGCATATTTCAGGCGCCAGGCAGGAAATGACTGCATAATTCAAAGCTTTCGGGGATTCGGTGCCCTTCCCACCAGGTTAGTGTACGATAACCCGGAATGCAATTCGGTTTTACTGGTTTTGCTGATGCTCTCGCGGGGCGTGGCTTGAGGACCCAGCCTTCCTGTGTATCTGGGGGGAGGGGTGGAGGAGGGTGTGGAATACCCTTTCATCTAGACTTGGCGGCCTCCTTCCTTGTGATGCTCACTCTATACACTCCCTAGTTCTTATGAGAGGCAGATGGACGCAGAAGGCTTTTTTTTTTTTTTCCCAAGGAGACCCCAGGCCGGGTCCCGTCAGGCATGCGGCCCGTCAGAGGGGCGAGGGGTCAGAGGGGCGAGGGGTTAGGAGTCGTGCTCTCACTCTGCCTTCCTGAGGTCCCGCCCCAGGCCCGAGATTCTGGACACGGCAGTGACCGAGACCATCTCCAGATGTGGGAAAGGCCAGAGTTCATAGAATCAGAGCAACTGTACACGGGTCTCTCCGTCTGCGGGAAAGCTCAGACGCACACGTCAAATCAGATGCGGAAATCAATTCCGAATATGTCGACTATGTAAATGTCTAAAAGAAACAGGAAAGGAAATAAGGCACTACATATGTCTTAAGCTAGCAGAAAGTCCAGACACTGTTGTAAAACAAGTGACTGGCAGACTGAACACACACACAAATTTTTTTTTTAACCTGATCAGCCAAAGTCCACACAGAAACAAAAGGCAACGCTAGACTGGGATGTACCATCTGCACGACGTGTGATTGACCACGGGTTAACATCGACCGATAAGGAAGAAGGTGAACGACCCAGTTTAAGATTGGGCAAAATGCACCAACTGGGACGGGCAGCTCGGGAGGAAGAGGACATTACACGGATGAACGTTGCTCGACCCCAGTGAGAACCAGAAAAGTGTAAACTCAGGTAGCCGCGCGGCACCGATCTTCTCCCATCTGGGGCCCAACGTTAGAGAGATCGATGACGTCCGCTGCTGGAAGGGTTCGGTGACCTGGCAACCGCACGAACGGCTGCTGGAAATCGCACATACCTTTTGGCAACGGTCTAGCAATACTCGTTGAAATGCGAAGTGTTCTTACCGGCAGAGCCAGCAATCCCCTGTCTTTTGGAGCCCACGTTTCAGACATCGAAGCTGTACAGACGTTTGTCTGCACGAGGACGCGTGTGGACTTTACGACATTGTTTATAGTGTCCCTCGTCAAAGAAAAGAAAAGGAAGATAGGAAAGAAAAGGAAGGAAAAAGGAAAGGAAAGAAAAGAAAAAATACAAAAGAGAGACAGAGGCCGAAGAAAGAGGGAGAAAGAGACTGAAGAACGTTCTGGATGTCTATCAAAATGTTAATGAATTATGGTAAACCCTAGGAGGTAATTAGACATCGTCATTTAAAGGAATGAGTCAGATCTCTACCAGAAATAGATTTATGTGGCTTAGTTCATGACACCGAGAATGCGGTTTGGAGTCGGACTACTTGAATTTGATTCTCTCCTTCAGCATGCATTAGCTCGCGAGCTAAGGAACCTCACTGTGCCTCAGTTTCCTCACCTGTCAGCCGAGAGAACTACCGGGGAGGTTGAGAAGTTAATCATGTCGATTGCTCAGAACCGCGCCTGGTACCTAGCAAGCTTTAGCAACGGGTAGCGATTATTAGTCATCGCGTACGATCCCACTTTTTGTGATGCAGTTAAAAAGAAAAGAAAAAGGAAGCGAGCGACCCATAGGTAGACAGACGTGGCTGTCACTGGTGTCTGAAGGAGAAAATAAACCGAGGCGGGTAAGGGGTAATACAGCAGACCAAGGAGAGGTGGCTCTGACAGGGGGAGATTAGTCACCTCGTCATTACAGTGTCGCTTTTGAAATGTCACAACTGACGCGTCTGATATTCAGCAGTTAGGCGACCTCTGGGCTGCAGCACTTGTTAAAACACTGAAATACTTTCGTGCCAGTCAGTAAAGAATGTCCCCCAAGATCTTGACCATCCTGGGGTCCTTTTTTCCCCTGCGACCTTCCCCGTGCTCCAGGAGGCAAGGGATTAATTAATGCCTTGGCTGCCCTGTGGCCGGGAGGGGCTTAAGACCCTCGTCTGTCATAGCTGTGTATCTAAATATCACCCCTAAAGATAGCGATGTATATTACCCGTGTGGCTTTCTGAAAAGAAATCAACACCCTGTAAGACGGAATATAATTCAAGGCTACATCTCTGCATCTCAGGGGTCCCGTAGTCCCCAAAGCCAAGGCTGACTCGTATGATTTGCAAACTGCTACCTGTCTCCCACCCATCCCTCCCCAGCCGTGATGTGCAAATGACTCTACCTCAAGTCAGCGTGGTAAATAATCGAACCTCTGAAAGAATACTAAAAAAAAAAAACTTAAAGAAAAAAACCTTAACTATTACCCACGTGGGCCTTTACTGCAACCTGCAGGGAGTCTTCCTGAAACTCACGGCTCACAATCTCTTGAGCCCCAGATGCCTGTTAGAATAACGACAGGAAATGAACGCCTCTCTGGTAATGCATTCTCATTTCTAGGTTTGGCGGCGGATGGATGCCAAGCCCGGGTTCGTACAAGTTAGAAGAGGATAAAATGTCCCTGGCTCCAGATAAATAGCGGTGGCCGTGGCAGATTTCAACGCGCCTCGCCTCATACAGGGGAGGAGAGAAGCAAGCAGAGAGATTAGATGTTAGGCCCGAAAGGGCAAAGCACGCTCCTCGAAGCTGGCTCTTTCGTGGGGGTGCTTTGGTACCGGGGGACAGAGTCGGGGAGCACCTGTTTAGGGGTGAGGGGCTTCAGACGCTGCTCCGATGGGACCCGCTTCACAGACGCGGAGACCGAGGCGTGCAGAAGTGGACGTTTTTGCCCACCGGTCTCCAAGGTAATAAACCTCGGAGTGCAGGATGTGAAAACAAGGTGACCCTGTCACTGAAGCCCACGCGCGTCCGCTGCGCAAGGCGCTTCCGTCTCCGGGAGACGCGGAGATACAGCAGTGACGGCGGGAGGTGGGGCGGGAATCGGGTTCGTGTGCCAGAGCCCGGGGTCAAAGCTCAGCCCGTTTCTGGTCCGCGTCGAGTCGCCGTCAGTTCGGGGCCGGCTGACGTGGCTCGGTGGGGCCTCGTTCCACCCCCCCACCCGCAGCACGCGCATCCCCTGCCCGGTTCTGCCCGCGTGGACCTCCCACTGCCACTGCCTGGGTAGCGCGTGAGCCCAGAGGCGAAGGCGCTGTAAGCGCACGAGGGGCGCCCCCCGTGCCCCCCGCCCTCCATGCTAGGCTGACATGACCGGGAGCGATGCTTCCCGATGCTCCTGAGACGACATGCCCTGCGATTACACTCACACCGGGCAGAGACTCGCCGCCTCCGAAGTGGAATGCAGTCCTTAGGGAAATCCGATTTCTGCGTGGCGATTTTCTCGGTGAGATTTTTGTTTGTGGGGCTACTAGTTTTTCCTCGAATGCTCAGAGGGATCTGTAGCCCCAAAGAGGTTAAAAACCCGCTGCCGTGGGGCCTCAGGGCAAGGCTGGGACACATGTCTCCATTGGTCCTTCTTCCCTGAACACGTTTACTGCGCTCTGGCCGTGGGCCCGTCGGGGTCGGGGCCAGGACGGCGGTGCAGAACCAAACCGATGCTCACTCTTTCCTGCAGCTTGTGTTCAAGCTCGGGCGACCGGCGCGCAGTGGTTCACCTGGCGGTTCATGATTACGACAGCGTTACGAGTTTCAAAGCACCAGGACAGCGAGCAGCAGCGAGGGCCTGTTTCCTGGTCTCCTCCGGTTAGGGACGGAGCCCCTGAGGCCGCGGTGACACTCAGCTGAGCTCTGAGGCATGAGCAGCTGGGGGGTGGGGGTGGGGGCGGGTCTAAGTCAGGAGTGCCCCGAATCCTGGCTAGTCCAAGTGTGGTCCCCAGGCCAGCGGCATCAGCAGCACCGGAGACCTTGCCAGAAACGCAGAATCTCAAGCGTCCTCTGGGATGCGGTGAGTGAGACTCCAAACTCTGTAACAGGATCGCCACGTGACTCACATTAGCACTGCGGGCTGACAGGGCGCAGCGGCATCGGAGGACGTCTGCGAGGAGGGAGGGCTCCTGGGACTCAGAAAGAGGGGGCGGTGACGGCAGAGACGAGGCTGGGGACGGGGCCAGGGGCGGAACCCTCAGATTCTCGTAGCTACGTTAAGCAAAACAAAACAAAACAAAAAATCGAGGGCGAACGGGCAGATAAGCGATGATGCTTTGGGCTAGAACTTTTAAAACCCCAATTTTGCGACTTGCGCTACAGGGCGTGGAAAGCAGCCGATGCTCGCGGTTACCCGTCTTCCCTGCGACACGCACACACGTCATCATCTCCGTTTCCTCGTCCGTTAGATGGGGACAACAGGTCCTCTGCCGCAGGGTGGTGTGGGCGGTTGACTGAATCGCTGCCTGCGATGCTCACGTACCAGGGTTTGATGTACAGGAGGGACGTAGTTAGGAAATGACATCGCGTCTCCTTGAGTCAACTGGTGTTTGTCCTGGACCTGTAGGCTAAGCCCTGAGACAGGAGCCGAACAAGAAGTGATCTACGGCCCGGACCGTGAGGAGACCGGCACGGGTGACAACGACAGATTGACAAGCACGAGGACGGCAGGCGTGGAGGGGGGCGGGGCGCGGGAGTGCATGCGGAGGGACGACGGGATTCGGGGAGCCCGCGCGACGTCCCGGCTGACCTGAGGAGCGAGTCGGCACCGGCAGGGCCGAGAGGAGGGAGGCGAACGTGACAGACCTGAGAGGGGCACTCGCGACATCCAGAACCAAAAAAGGGTCAGCTCTGGAGAACGCACAGAGAAGGCCTGTGAATGACGAAGCAGACCGGAAACCCACTAGAAAGACGAAGGCCACCACCACCACCCAGATGTGGAGGAACCACGCTGCAGCTCCGCGACATCGGAAGAGATGCCCAAACTCTTTAACGACCAGAGGAATGCACATTAAAACGATGGGATGCTCCCCGTCCATCGGAGTGGCAAAACAGTAGGCAGGCGGCCAAGGCCAAGACGCATGGAACCGGGAACTCCCCTTCCTGCCCGGCGGGTGCAGAACCTGGCAAGGCCATTCGGAAAGGCTGTCTGGTGGGACTTGGTGATGAACTTGGGCGTGCGTCTGCCCTACACCGATCTCTCTCCCAGGTTTATGCTGCGGGAGTTCGCACAGATTCTCGGGGGATGAGTTTGTAACGTCAGATTGGTGCACAGCATCGAGAAGTTGGGGGCAACCCAGGTGTCCCTCGTGAAGGACTGAACGAGTAAACCGTGATACATGGGCATCACAGAAAGTCACGCAGCAGGAGGCCCTGAGGCTGAAGATACGGAAAGCAGTGTGGCTCGATCTTAAAACGGTGTCAAGTGAAGACAGCTTCAGGGGAGGTTTTGTGGAACACGACGCCATTTATGTTAATTAAAAACGCATTCGCACTGAAAATGGCTCTGCATATTTTAGAGTATTTACGAACATATATCAAAGGCGTGAGAGAGGGAAATGATATTGAGGACTAGGTGTGTACAGGAAGAAATAAACGAATAACGAAATAAGACAGGGACCAGCCATTGACCGAGTACGATGATGAGCCCTAGACTAGGGAATACGGTTAATTTAGCTTGATGTTCCTGATAGCTCATTAACAAACAGTCACTCAATCAATCAAAAAAAAAAAAACAAAAGAAAAAGAAAAAGAAAGAATATGAATAAAGCGTTTCAGGCGGAGGGATAGTAAGTATAACTCCCGGAGGAAAAGGGGCCACGATACATTCTGGGCACAGAGAGAGTTCAGCAGGGCTGGGCCGTCGAACATGAGGCGGGGCTCAGTGAGTCCCAGGGTAAAGAGAGTGCGTGAAGGGTCCCGAAAGCCACGCTACATACAAGACTCATCCCAAGGGTAACAGGGAGTCACTGAAAGATGACGAGCTGTATGTGTCTGGTTTTCATCTCGCTCCAAATGCCAGCAACGAGGGAACGAGGCAGTCGGCTTGAGTCGGAGGCTTGGGGTGTTCATCTGTATTCATGTGGCGTGTTTATCAAGAAGTGTTAATGAAATACGCTTTGGGACCTTAGCACCCAAATCATGGACTTAATTTTTTCCCGCTTTTAAACCAACGATGAGACAGTCATTGCCATTTTCACCAGTAGCAACACTACAGAGGCAACGTACAGAGTCCCACTTCCTATGCGACCTTGAGCAAGGTCACCCAGACTCTGAACGTGAGATGCGCTCGTTTCAGTGACAAGTTTAGTATCGGTAACAAGAACAAAACGAAACAAGTGCTCCCTGTATCCGGTCACTCCTGGAATTAAAGCAGGAATTAATTCCACATCTTTACAGTGACCTTATGAAATAGATATTACTGACATTTTATATGAGGAAGAAACCAAAATGGAGACCGAGCTGTTCGGTAACTTGACTGGGATCACATCGTTTACTTCAAAGTCCACATCGTTGCATAGGGCATGTCTGGCACACTGGAACCCAGAAATCTCAAATGAACCACCTCTGGGCTATATTGGAATTTGGACCCATGTTTTATCTGACCTGAAGAGTTCAAAAAGAAAAAAAAAAAGTTGGGAGGGGGGTATTAACCATCTTTATTTTGAAATCTGAAGATGTGACATGAAAATCCAGATTTGGGATTTCTTGTGAAGAGTCGGAAATTTTGGCAAGACTGGTCTCCCGCACCCTTCTGGAAAATTCAGTGGGGGCTGAGGCGCAGCGACGCATTTAGACGGGGCAATTGCTTTCCGGTTTCCCCCAGTCCCCACCAGTCCCTAATGCCCGAGCATCATTTCTCTCCTTCTAATGTACTGCCCAGCAACAACGGAGTTTGACATGATGACCCCAGTCGTAGGCGGTAGTGGCCCACCCACGGAGAGGATAGGGGAGTCCCAGATGTTAAAACTTGGAGGGCTGAGCTACCTCAGAACGGGAAACAAAATTAACATCATCCCGGAGACTATCGCCCTCCTGGTCTCGGTTGTCGACAGTCATTTCTCCTTCGACCTCAATTTCCCCTTCGATAAAATAGTCAAATGAGGCAACAGTTAATACATCAAAAAAACCAGCGAGCGCTGGAACTGTTCCTTCGGAAGCCGAACATCAGGCTTCGCTTTTCCAGTAACTCCCTGTTCACGCAAATCTAATTACAAAATGCTTTTTAATCATTATGAAATAAATTCTTCATGTCTGGAAATGTTAAAGCCCTATTTTCACAGCAGCGACCAAAATACAAAAAAATAAATAAATAAAAAACAAAAAAGCTTCTAACGGATTTGCACTAAGGAACAGAACATAGCCCGTGTTGTCAGATGTTCAATAATTTAACTGCAAATGAAGTGTGCAAAATACAATATTTGTGTCATAAACCACCCAGCTTGTCACATAATAGATTTTTGGAGAGTCACGTTTCACGACACTGAGCCACGTTGTGTTGGAACAGTAGAGTAGCCAGATTGAGGTTTATAGGTTCCGTTTGCTAATGCAGAAAAGGACTGAGCCTCACTTGGCCCAGTGGCGAGGAGCACAGAGCAGGCCGTTTCTCTGGGTCCTGCCGTTCGAGAGCGGTGGCTGGAATCCCTCCACCTGACTGGAGAACGTAACTCACGTTCCACCTCCCTACGTTACGAGATGGGGCCTGGGATGAGCTTTACAAGCCTCGCGGGATTTTGCGGTTCCTTCCTTAGGTGTATTCCTGACCGTGGCGGGTAGAATAATGGTCACCCAAAGATGTGCATGTCTGAATCCCCTGGGAATATGTCAGGCGACAGGGCAAAGGGGAATCGGGGTTGCAGAAGGAGTCTGCTTGGCAACCAGCAGACCTTACTTAGGACAGGGAGATGAGCCTCGCTTCTCCACATGGGTCCAATGTCCTCGCGAGGGGCCTTACAAGTGGGAGCGGGTCGCAGAGGAGGAGAGGCAGAGGGAGATGTGGTTATAGAGCGACGTCATGTGATGATGTGAGAACAGCTTCATCTTCCATTGCTGGCTTCGCACTTGGAGGAAGGGGACCACGCACCACAGAAGGGCGGCAGCCTCTAGGACCCAGGAAAGCCCAGGCAACGTTCTCCCCCGAAGTCTCCAGCAGGAACACGTTGATTTAAGCCCAGTGAGATTTCCCTCGAACTTCTGACCTACAGGACTGTTAAGATAATAAATTTGTGTAAAGCCACGTAGCTAGAGGTAATTCGTTACAGCGGCCACGGAAAACAAACATTGAAGACATGTCACAGAAAGAATAATAGAGGAACGGGCACACAGGTCTTTTACTCAAAACCAGCAGACCAGGATGCAAATACAGGGCATTACCCCATTTCCTCAGTTTTGTGACGCACGCTTGTTTTGCTTTCCAGATTTTAACATTTCTCAAATCGGGAGGCACCTCACAGTTGAAGAATACAGTTCTTGGAGTTATTTTTTTTTTTCCCCTTCCAAACCTTTCCAACAAAATTGCGAGCCGTTATTAAATAGATCGTGCGTTTTACAATTTCCGGCACCTTAAAATCGTACGGAGAATTGTTGTTTCAAGAAGAGAGCCTGTGGAATTCCGTTCTTCGGCCAAGCACTGGCTGAGCATCTTGTCAGTGCAAAGGGGGATGCTAGAAGCTGGGGCGGGCTGCACGTGGAAGCAGAACCATTTCTGTCTCCAGGATTTTCGCAGGCGAATGGAATGATGACCTATGCGTGATAAAGTGTGCAAAGACTCAGACTGACGCTGTGATGAAGGCTCCAAACGCAAAATGCTACGAGGTCGGGGAGCCGGGGCCGTGTACCTCCGAGCTCCCCAGAGCCAGCATGGGTCGCCGCACAGAGATGGTGCTCCCTCGACTAAGTGTTTTACATGCTTTATATCATTTTTTTTTTTTCTGCCAGATGGATCATATTTTGTCTCCATTTTACTGCTAAGGAAACTAAGGCTTAGAGAGAATAATTCATTTGCCCAGAGTCACACAGCTAATAACAGCTTAGACCAGGGTTTCTTGGCCTCAGAACTACTGACGCTTTGGGCTGGATAAACCTTTGGGGTTGGGGGCGCTGGGAGGCTGTGCTGTAAATTGCAGTCTGTTTAGCAACATCCCCGGCCTCTGGCCATTGGATGCCAGCAGCACACTCCCCTTGACTTATGACAACGAAAAAGGTCTTTGGACTTTGAAAAATGTCCCTTGGAAGTAGGGGGGCAGAATTACCCCCAAATGAGAACCACTGGCTTAAAGAAAGAGACATCAGCATTGGAGCCTATGCAGTGTTAAAATCCCTCCACAAAATCTTTGGTACTGTTCCTTTAAATAACTGGACCCTAACTCCTACCCTCCTTAAGTATGCGGAGAACTTAGCGACTTGCTTCTAGTACGTGGAATATGGTGAACGTAACTGGGACGTGTGAGATTAGGTCATAGAAGGCATTTTGGCCTCCTCTTTGTTTTCTCCTTTGAATTGCTTGCTCTTGGGGCCCCAAGCCAACTGCCATGTCACCAGAGCATGCAAGCAGCCCCCTGGGGAGGTCTCCATGGTGAGGACTGGGGCCTCCCGCCTGGGGCCGGTGAGGAGCTAAGGCAGCTAGCCGATTGCTAGAGTGGGCCATCTTGGAACCAGATCACCCAGCCCCAGTCAAGCCTTCGGCTAACTGCAGACACAGCTGACGTCTTAACTAGAACCTCATGGAAGACCCCGAGCCAGCCCGGCACGCTAAGCCAATCCCGGATGCTCGGCCCTTGGAAACTCACCGGGATAATAAATGTTTGCGTTTTGAGCTGCCAAGCTCTGGCATATTCCATTACGTGGCAATAGATTACTAATGCAAAACAAATGACAGGCTGGGGGAAGGAGCAAATGGTCCAGAACGGCGGGTGCCCGGGGTGCGTGGCGGAGGGGTGGGAAAGAGTGAAAAGCGGGGAGACAGGAGAGGCAGGGGAAGGTCAGGTTGCAAAGGACCTTGAAACGCCCGCCCGGGAGTTTGGCCCTCACTCTGCTGGAAACCAGGACCATGGAGGGCCGACCAGACTCGAGCAGTTTCCACCTCTAACGGCGCAGAGCTGGGCACGCTGCCGCCTCTCTCCCCGTGACTTCCTCTCATCGTGTAAAGCGAAAAGTCAAGAAGAGGGGGCCTTCCGTCCTCTTTCTCCTGCCTAACTGGTCAGCCGAGACTCCTGCCCCCCTGCGCTCGTCTCGTCCCCATCCCAACACACACACACACACACACACACACGCACACACACACACACACACACACACACACACTCGCTCCCAGGCACCCCTTCTGTACTTCCGCGTCTCTGAGTCACTGGGTTCTCTTGTGCTTTGGAGTGTTTGCCTTGTCCTGGATCCCACTCCCCAGCTCTGCTTTCTGGACCACTTGAACGAATCATCCCTATTTTTGAAAGCCTTTTCTCTCCTTCTCAGGCTGGGGAAGGATCCTCCCATGCACTCCCGAACCCTGCATGCATGCATTTATTCTGGACTAAATGGACGATTATCTGTCCATTTCTGCAACTCTTTTCCCCCTACAGACTTGAGTTCTATAAATTAACTGGCTGCATTGTTTTAATCTCTGAAGATCGTAGGAATCTAATAAATGTTTCTAGGACAAATGAATGGATACGTGATCATTGCGTTTTGCTGACTGCTCTATCTGCAGAGATCCAGACTTCTCTATAGTTTGGTAGCCAGGTGATTTGTCTAAAGGTTGCTGAAGAAAAATAAGTCCAGCATTAAGGAGTCTTATCTCACCCCATGGATGTATGTTCCTTGCATCGGAACTGGACATGAACACGGATATAGCAGCAGCTGGTCTCATTCTCCTCCACAAATCATGGGACTGGTCCCCCCCCAGAGCAGACTGAGAGGCATCGCCCGCACTTTGAAACATGACCTAATTTACTGACTCATGGGCAGAGAACCTGGGACGCTGGTCCCTTGCCACCAATGTCCCTAATCTTTCCTCAGATGACAGTGGGGAGGTCGGGGGGGAGGGCGGGAAGTATCCATAATGCTGATCTTTTTCAAATAAGTTCTTTCTCATGAACTGTTTAAAGCCCATCGACTGTTCATTGTGGGGTCTATCCGTTTGGGGGACCTGGGTTCAACTTTGGGGTACAAGCCAGGGCCGAGCTGAAGATCTCAGCACCTCAGAGGTATCAGTATGAAAGGGTGAGCCAGAAATTTGAGAATTATGTAGAAAAGAGGTGTTAGGTAGGCCAATGCCAACTCCATTTTTTAATGGCCCTTGAACTACAAATGATTTTTATTTTTTTTAATGGTTACATTTTAAATGGTTACAGAAGTATCTACGTACTATCTTTGATTTTGCCTCTTGGCTTGCAAAGCCTGAAATATTTACTGTATAGGGCCATTTAAGAAATTTGCTCCTCCCTGACGTAGGAGAGAAAGGATCCCCAGAGGTGAAATTTAGCGAATGGATGTGTCAACCACGGTTTTTTAAGTTGCTTACAGCGGGGTGTGCCACGTAGCACCACCCCGTGTCTCCTACAAAGTCTGTGTTACGTCTGTGTTACAACTTACAAATCTTGGGTTCTCTGGCTGGGGGTCTTTATGGGAAACTCGACGTAGGCACCTGAAAACAGAGACAGGACATGCCAAGGCAGAAGCCAGTGCGCCAGAGAGCGGCTGTCACCTGGTCGCTTATGGCCTTCTGTTCCTTCCTGTTTATTGTCTTTAGGTCGAAGGTCATGCATAGGAAGAATGGCATGACCTCATCACCCTTCTTCTCTCCTGACTGCCTAAATGAGCTCCAGATTGCTGGGTCTCACTGGCATCACCCTTCGAGAGGACGGGCACTTAGTCACGCCTTCCCTCAACCACGGGGCCGCCCCACGGCCAGCAGCCTGGCAGCCGGCAGAGGGCCCGGCCTCTGCTCGCGGAGAGCCCTCTTACCCATCAGGGGACGATAATGCCCGGCAATCATCCTGGCTTTTCCAGACTTAATGTTCTCTCTCCTCGGGTCCTTCCTGCCTCAACGGAGAGCATAAGGATGCTATTTTAAGACATCCTTTGGTACGAAAATACCACTTTGAGACACTCGTGTCCTTCCTTCCGATAATCTCTTTTGTTTAAAGCCTAAAGTACTTATTGGGCAGGGAAGCCATGTCTCTGTGTCTTCCTATGGGAAGCAGCCTGAAGGGCAGTGGGGAGCTTCATGCAGGATGCCGGACGCTCCAGAGGATCAGACGACTCATAGTGCTGGGTACAGGGACCGCCTTTCTTATCCGGTTTTCTCATTCTCATCTTCACAGACTGGGGGCCGGGGGAGCGGTCGCCAAGGCTCCGTGTGAACGGAGAACCAGGATAAGAAAGGACAGGCTGATGGCGGCCCAGTGGACTCAGCCTGGCCACAGGGAGAGGGCTGGGGATCACGAAAAGCCAGAGAGAAGACAGGGCGGTAGAAATGCCTCTTTGCTGGGACTGTATTTGCAGGTAGCGCCAGGAGCGGGTGTCCGCTGACGTCATACAAACGGGCGGATGTTTGGGAGCATGAATGACAAGCTCAGCCCCCCATCAAGTTTCAGTTCCCACTCTCGTCGGTGCATTCCGCCCTGCCGACGCCAGCCAGCGGTTACTGAACAAGAGCTAGAAGCCGCACGCGATGCTCGTGGACTTAGGCGACTCAGCTCATTTACCGCAGACGACGCCCCGGCAGTGCAGGAATGACGGCTGCCGAGGAGGCCAGTGCTCAGGGAGGTCTGGCCACTTGCCCGCCCGCCACGGCCGTGAGCGGCACTCACACCCAGGCCTCACGCCAGGCCCTGTGCTCACGGCCTCTCCACGAGGTCAGCCCTCCCAAGCCACCTGCCTCTGGGTCCTGTCTCTCACGCAGATGCTTCGGAGAGACCAACTCCCACAGACAGCTGTCTAGATAGCGCTGAGATTATAAATGGTATTATGAAAAAATAAGGATACGGCTTATAAATCAGGCAAAGGGAAGCGATGGTTCTTCCGGACACGCTAATCTATCTCCCTGTAATTGCCTGTGTATGAGACGCCGGCACGGGGTTATCGAAGTATTCCCCGGATCGTCTGCGAAGGCAAGACTGCAATTTTAGCAACCCTTGTTACACAAACCGGAGCAATCCGTTCTACTTTGACACTCTGACACCCCCGGCTTGCGAACGCGATGGAGACAGGACGAAGAGGAATCCGGCCGCGTTCGTAAGTGAGCAGGAAGGGTTAACCACGAAACGTTCGCTGGTCTCTAACCATACCGAGGAAGCAATCTCGGGGATGTTTAAGGAGAAAGCCACAGCTCCATTTCTTTAAACCATCTTTAACTTTTACTTCTAGAAACCCTAATTAAAAATCAATTCTTTTTTTTTTTTTTTTTTTAGCAAATCTGACAGTAATTCTATCTCTAATGGCAGTGGCAAGACAAATAGTATGTCAGATAAACTCAGCAGGAAAAATGACGTTTTTATTAGCAGCTGACTGGTGTGAAATTTCTACCATGATCAAGCTTTCCTGAACAATACGGGGTAACCATCCCCTGAGGGTGACCCATTCTGAGTCACGGGGGACGCGAACGGGACTAAATGTCTGCTCCCCAAATTATTTTCATGTTCACCGTACAGTTATTTTGTATGCACCTTGCACTGAGAAGATAAGTCAGGATCCAAAACAATAAACAAGCTGACATAACAAGATGATTGCAGCCTATTGCAGTCCAGAAAAATCTAATCTGGTCTCCTAAGAGCATCGCAATCTTTATTGTGACGGTACGGTCCCAATCCATCAGCAAGCTATCCCCGCCAGTGATCATTCACTTGGCCTCCGAAGAGGTATCGACTTTAGAGCCTGGCAGTTCATCTCCGTTCTGCATCCCTCCATCAAGATTCTTTGGCAGTCTCCGAAACAGTTTGGGAGAGAAAAATCTGGCCTATTCATGCCGGCCCCTCTGGACAGACTCTGGGGGGAGAGAGAAAGGAGAACAAGCAGAAATCTGCAGCTCGGTGCAAGGAGAGGATGAAACAGAGCGCCGGCGTGACATCTCGTCCCTGCTGGAATTCCGTCGGCATCTCCGGCGATGCGTCAGATCCGCGAGCACAGGGAAAAGTCAGTACGACAGGGGATGCAGAGGAACGGTGTGTCAGCTACTACTCAGGGCCTACGACGGGCCCAGGCCCTCAGAACCACGTTCTCATCTAAGCCTTACTCCAAGCCCGTGAGGCAGGTACAGCTTTTCAGCCCCTTCTTCGGATGAGGAAACTGAGGCGTAGAGAGGTGCAGAAACCCACGCAGGCGAGCGAGGGTTATTTAAACCAGCAGTTTTCGAGCTTTTTTTTTTTTTTTTAATCAAGGTAAAGTTCATGTGCACGGCATCACGTGAGCCACTAACCATTTAAAGGGCATCACTGAGAGGCATTGAGCACGTTCACAGGGTCGCGCAGCTCTCTCTTCCGTCCAGTTTAAACCGTTCCCCGGGGAGCAGTCTCTCGCTTCGCTGCCACCCCCCCCGGCCCCGCCCCGGTCCCAGCCCCTGGATCTGCTAGTCTCGCTTTGCATCTCTACAGATTTTTTTTAAAAGGCAGTGGAACTCTAAGCGACCAAAAAAAGAAAAAGAAAAGAAAAGAAAAGAAAAAAAAGAAAAGAAAGCAGAGCTGCTCATTTTAGTCGAGGTGGCATCTCGAACCCACAACTTGCCTAGACCCCGCTGGGAACCCCCGAGGCACCACTATTACGGGGGTTTTGGAAGAAATCTTCTCTAAGGGGCTCTGTCACTGCCCCGTAATTCTTATTTTTTTCCCTTTCAAGGGAAGAGATGAGACCATCGGGCCGTGGGGACGTTCCGAGGCCGAGGCAGACGGGGGTCTCTGCACCCTGCTGGGGGGGGGGGTGGCCTGCACATCTCTGCTAGGGACAGACAAGTGCACAGGGGCAGGCCCTGGCCACGGCGCCCCGTCTGGAGTCCTGCTGGGTCGTCGCTTGTGTGTTATGCCCGTCTCCAGAGACAGGCGGCGAAGGAACTCTACACCTCGGATCTCGGGGAAGATAAAAAGCAAGTGTAATCGGAGTTGACCATCACCGCAGGAAACAATGGAAGCGTTGGAACACGGTCCTGCCTCTTGCCGGAATGTCGGGATACTCCAGCCCCTGGGCTCTGGAGTCGAAGGGGAAGCAAGCGCCTCTGATTTCCACCCGTCCTCATTCGTGGACAGTTGGAGCCACTCAGGTAGCAGGCGTGTTGGTCGCCGTGCGTGCTGGACCCAGCCCCCATCTCTCGGGGGGCCCTGCACCGAGCCTGCCGAGCGGGGGGACGAGCCGGCCTGGCTCAGAAAGACACGGCTGATGGGCAGAGAGAGAAAGGGAAGAATGATGCAGAGTGGTCCTCAGAAGGACGGGTTCGGCCACACGCCTAAGGTGGCGATGTTTACCCGGTTTCCTGGTTTTCCAGTCCCAGGCCCCGGGGAGACATGGCTCAGATTCCTACCCTTGGATTCTGAGTGATGTCCCATTGCTTTGGTCACAGCTCCTTTGGCCGCAAGTGCCAGAAACGCAACTCGAACCCGCTCGAGCACTGAGGGGCTGTGCTGGCTTGAAGAGCCGTAATGTCCAGGCACAGGGTGCAGCAGGTGCTCAGACGACGTCGTCGGGGACCCCCTTCTCCCCCCATTGCTTTCCGCTTTCCCCTGGGATGGCTTCGTTCTCCGGCAGGCTCACCGAAAAGCTCTCGGAAGCTCTGGTTTAGCAAACTGCAATGGACAAAGCACCCCACATTCCCAGCAGGTTTAAAATGTGGGGGGCGGGGTGGTTAGTACTCATTGGATAGTTCCGGTCTCATAACCACCAAGGAACCCAGACCCTGGGTGGGAACGTGTCAATCCGTCCCTGTCCTCGGAACTCACTGTGGAGTGGAATCACCCCCCACGTAAACCGTGAGGACTCATGGAAAGAGCCGAGGGAAGCTGCCACTCCAAGAAACTTAGAGTTCTGTGCCTAGAATGTGGGTGCTGTGCAGGCGTTAGGAGGAATCGTCGCTCTAGCCCAGCCTCCCTTGGGAGAAAACTTGTTTTATGTTAGTCTGAGCAGGTTTCTGTTTCCTGTCCCCAGTCCTGGCCTAAATATCAAGAAAAATGTGTGGGAAATAGAGATGAGTAAGACGGATTTCAGCTGTCCAGGACCTTGCCTTTCTATAAGGGAGAGAAACCCAATGCGTGCAAATTGGACATCACAACATCCAAAGGTACGGAGCACCCCAGGATTTCCAAGGCAAGGACACTGGCTGAGGTCAGCAGGAAGTTAATTATGGTATTTATTTGGCTCGGGGCTTAAGTAAAGAACGGTTAGAGCCTCAGATAGATGGGGAGAGTATTTCCGGGTTAAATGGCTTCGTCAAACACCTAGAGGCTGAAGAGTACAAGGCGTAACTAGAGAAGATCGAGGTTCCCCCGCCTCATATCTCGTGTACCTATTTCTCCCCAGCTCGCCCACCGCCACCCCAGTCTGGTCTCGCCCAGGTTCCTGGAACACCTACCCTCTTTTGCTCCCTTCCAAGCCAGTCTCCCCTTGCCAGCTAGAAGGATCCTTTTCAAATGCAAATCTGGCGATAATGAGGCCCTCCTTGCCTCTCAGCGAGTTTCCAAGGGCCCTGATGATCTAGATTAAAATTCTCCTCCAGCCGTCTGTCTCCTCTCTCCGCATGCCAGCCCACCTATGTTCCCTGTCACAGGCATTCTCCAACGCTGCTGACTCCCTGCGGTCGGTCGGCACCCGAAAAGCTTCTCACATCCAGCCCCTCCGCCGGGGATCACGCCACGCCCAACCCGGGGAACACCTGCCGCTCTACAGCCAGGCTGGTGCAAGCCTCTCCGAGGTGCACGCCCAGTGTCGCCCCATCCTGATCCTCATCGCCCTTATCTGTGTGATGGTTTCATCGATGACTCTTGAACGGCAAGGCTTCTCAGCCTGGGCTCTGCTGGCATTTTGGGCCAGATAATCCTTTACTGTGTGTGTGGGTGTGTGGGGAGGGTGGGGGGCCGTGCTGTCTGCTGCCTTGTAGGAAATGAAGCAGCATCCCTGGCCTCTGCCCACCGGATGCCAGGGGCACCCGGCTCCGTGAAGAAAGAAACCAACCCAGCGCCTGGCGAACGGTAGGTGCGCGGTTCTCAGTTTCAACTGCACTCGAGAATAGTGTAGGGAGCTTTAAAAAAAGGGTGATGCCTGATCTGACCCCGTTCTAAGTAAAGAGAAACCTCCGAGGGGATGGGATGGAGGACCTGAGGTCCAGACCTCCAAAAAAAAGTCAGATCTCTTGTGCAGCTGGGGTTGACGAGCACGGCATAGGCGTCCGTCACCGAGATCGCTGTTGGAGGAACGTAAGGGAAGCATGGGGATGGTGAGTGAGTGAAAGAAAGAAGGAAGGGGGAAGGGAGGGAGGGAAAGATGGGAGAAGCCCAAGGGGAGGGGAGAAAAGGGAAGAAAGGAAACCGAAATCCCCGGCAGGACTGGGACTCAGAGGATAAATCCGGCCAGGAAGGCTGAGCACCTGAGCTGGGGTCATATCCGAAGAGCTGGGACTTCCATGCTGTGGCGCTTGGGGCCGGCAACGGGAAGCCAATGAACATTTCGGAACTCAAGTTCAAAGGAGTGTTTTAAGAAGTCGAGTGGGCCATCCAGCACGGAAGGGACCGGAATGAAGAGACCCGGGCAAAAAAAAATTGCTTTCTATGAAAAAATGGGGGATGACGAGAAATGGGAAGGAAACAACAAATACCATTTCCTGCGGCAATATGGCAGCCCACGTGCCCTCGTTCCGTGGCTTTGCCAGGAAGACAGACGTGGAGAAACGGTTCCAGACACAGTGAAGATGTGGAGAAACGCACTGCCACAAAGGGGAAGCACGGGGTGTCCCCAGAGCACGCAGAGGGTACCTAACCCGGTCTTGGGGACCAGAAAACACTTTGCAGAGGAACGTACCTTTATAGGAGGACGTCTGAGGGTGACAGGGGGTTGGGGGTGGGGGAAGAGTAAGAATGAGAGGAAAGAGAACCAGGAAAATACAAACTGGCTTAGGCTGAGGTGAGAGCCAAGCTTGACAGTGACAGGTGAGGCAAGAGAAGCCTCGGCTGATCCTGGAGGACCTTCTAAGCCCTGCTCAGGATTTTCGAGTTTATCCTAAGAGTCAGGTCAAGCCCTGGAGAGAAGGGTTTTAAGAAAAGTAGCACCACTGTCCAGATTTGCATTCTCTTTGGATCTCACTGTGGGGTGTCAAACAGAAATGCGGATAAAGAAAGAAGTCGGCAAAATGTTTCCAAGGCTTTGAGCCCCCCTCAGTGGGAGGGAGAATGGCCACATCGGCCACATGAGGGAGAAGAAGCCAGCAGCCCCAAGTATGAGACAAAAGGCCCCGAAACATTCTCTTCCGCTATTTTATAAAAACTTTAGGTTCCCGGCAGGGAGTCCCCATGTCGGGAAGAGTGGAGAAGAGCTTCTTGTCATTGCAGGTCCTGCGGACTGTGCCTGGACCCCTTCTGCCTGCAGGTGCTCATGGCCCAGGAAGATTCTGGTGTGAATGAACCGGGACTCTCTTCAACTCTGGGCGGTCAAGAATCCCTCCCAGGCAGCCTCTCGGTGTCCCCGAAGACTGTGCAGCCAGGAATGAATGTGGGGCGTGCAGCCGGACCAATGCAACCTCAAACCCCTGACCACGGCTGGCCAGCAGGGTCATTGCCTGCACTAAGCTGAGCCTCGTTGTCCTTATCTGCAGAATAGGGAGACCGATTTGGTTCCCTGTTTGGTCGTGAAAAGGAAATGTCACCTAACACTCAGACAGTGCCTGGGAAAGCGTTCGGCAGGGGGTCAAGGCTGATTTTACCTCCTTCCTGAACACGGCATCCTCCCCACTGCCACAAGCTATGAGGGCTTGAACTGCAGTGTCCACGATGTGGCATTAATTCAAAATCGTAGGGAAGGCTGACTGGAAAGGCTCTTCCATTTGCTGAGGAGACAAATGTTCGTGGTGCGGAGGAAAAAAGAAATCCAGGACTCCAGGCAATAGAAATATTTGAATAATGGCAGAGCCAGATTGTAAGTAGTGGGTCAATAGACCACTCTTCTCTCCCCAGTAAATTCTCCAGCCGGAGCGTCTGTAATATCGGCATTTTTGCTATGAAGCAACTTCTGATCTATGATTCTCATGAAGGCGTATTGAATGCATTTGAAGGGGAATGTGCTTCATTACAGGCCAAGGGCCTTGTGTTTATGATTTACAGCCCGGTGGTGCGTGCCTGCCTGTTACCATCTACCAAAGCGACAAATCACGCAAAGGAGATGAACTCATCTTGGCGCCTGGCCTGTGTGTTTAGTTGGGACTCTTCAGAGTGCAAGGGACAGACACGTGCAACTCGAAATGGCGTAGGGAAAAGTGGAATCATAAGGAAGCGGAGGAATCTCACGAAGAACGAAACCATCAAACCGAGGAGAGCGCTGAAGTCCAGGTAGACCTCAGGAGCTATGAAACCGCGGATTCCGACGTCCTGTCGTTCTGGGTCCATTGCTTGCAGCGTTTGTCTCTCGCTAGAAATGGGTTTGGCTATACAGCAAAAAAATCCCAAAACAAACAAACAAAAAGAAGCATGCCCTTGATAACTCCCGAGTTTTCCGTTTAAGACGTCAGTCCTCTGAGGGATCCTGAGCTCACTGGCTCAACGCCAGCCCAAACGCCCTGATGAATGGACTCATTGGCTAAGCTTGGGTCAGGTGCCCCTCCCTGGGCCAATCGGCTGTTTCCAGTGCAGAGTGCTTTGCCGTGATCGGCCCATCCTGGGTCAGATGCCTACACCTGGACCGGTTAACAGCGGCTGGAGATGAAGGGTCATTGGAGAACATGGTCCATCCACCAAAAAGGAAGCCAGACCGATGCTGTAGGCGGAGCGGCAGTTCCCGATAAAAAGATCCAGGTTGGACAGACAAAACTATGGGTGAACTCTGCTCTCCCCTCCCGGGAATAAACAGAGGGAGGGCGTGTCACTCATTTATTTATTCTCCTCGTCATTTAAGCATGCGTTCGTTCCAACCCCAAGTACTTATTAGAAGCACTGCCTGTCAGGTCGCGGGCATTTTCTGGGTTTGGTGTGGAGCGAAGCTCGGCCTCCTGCTGCTGACCCATTTCCGACCCACGGAGACTCTCCCTCCTTCTCGCTCCTGCTCTTCAATGCCTCGGCGAGAGAGGGACTCAGCAGCCCCTGACAGCGCGCAGGCGCTCGCCAACCACTTCCCGCCACCGTCGGCTCCTGCTGAGAAATCTATTCTCCCTGCTACATCCCGCAATGGACAGACAGATGTCACACAGATTTCCCTGATCTCTCGACAGACACACACAATCACACACATGCACACACCCGGATGCCCTCCCGGACACTGAGATCTCATTTGATTTTTCTCTGGGGAAGGACATATTTTGCTGGCATTGTTCACCCTATTGCATTGACTTGCCTCCTAAGGAAAGACCTATAGTGTAAAGAAACGTGAACTTGACCCTGGGACAAACTGGCGGGGTTTCCTTGAAAAAGAGTTACCCTCTTTTTGTTCCTGAGTTTTCTCAATTGAAAAGCAAAGAGCTCAATCCTTGCGATCAGTTTTAAGAGAGAAAGAAAAAAAAAAAAAAACAGGTCCTAAGTTTTGAAAACGCAGGCCTTCGAAGGACTCTTTCCCTGATATTTCGGGTCGGGTCTTTGGGGGACACATGCTTTTCTTGTTTCCCCATTGCCGTTCTGCATTGTAATCATCTTTTGCCTCTCCGCTGCCCCCTGCCACATTGTAATGATAACTTTGAGAAGAGGGAAACCAACACTTATTCATTATATCTGAATCCTCAGTAAATGTCTGTTGAACAAGTGGATAGATGGATGAAAGACACATCGTGTTGGCCAATCTCACTTGTGCATGGAGATGCAGTGCCCTGCTCTGAGAAAAACAGGGACTCTGTTGACTTTTGCATTGAGAGTTTGCAGAGTAGAGAACTCAGGCCGTCCGGTCACATGGAAGCCACCAGAATTCACATCTCCTTAGATATTCTCCCGGGCTGGATTCGTAGACAATCCTACTCGAACGAGTATGGCAGACACCCAAGGTCAGGACACTCAACTGGTACCAATGGGAGGCATGTAGGCTGCACAGATGCTTTTTAAAAACAAATCCTAATAACACTTATCAATTGCTGAGTCCTTACTGTGAGGCAGGCATCATCTAAGAGCTTTGAAAAGCCTATCTAAACAAGAGGCTCTCGATTGGGGCGACTTCGCCCCTGGGCACATTTGGTAATACCTGCCCACAATTTTGACTGTCTCTCTGGGAGGGCTTTCCTGCTGGCATTTAGTGGGCAGAGGCCAGGAAATTCTGCTAAACATCCCACAATCCACAGGACAGACCCTCACAACAAAGAGTGTGGTCCAGCCCCAAATGTCAATGAGCTAAGTAAAGTTTAGAAATCCTGATCTAAATTAATCCCTTCTAATTCTGTTATTATTATTTAAAAATTGTTGTTGTTCTCATTATTATGATATTATTATTATTATTATTAGCTTTCTTGATTTTGCAGGAGAGGAAACTGAGGAATATGTACTTTGCTCAAGTATCAGAGTTGGGGTTTGAACCTCAGTCTCTTCGGTCGAAACCCTATATTCTCTACAACTTTTGGCAGGTCACACTTTCCACTGACAATCCTAAACCTACTTAATATGCCGGGACAGGAAAATTTCTCACTGCTCCAACATCAGATTTTTTTACCTGGTTTCATATGAGAAACTAAAGATGTTACTTTTGCCAGAGCTGGGAGTATCTTTAAATTAAATCCAGTTTCCCCTATTGAAACATAATAACTTTCAAAGTAATCTAGTCTCTTTATTACCAGTGCTACAAGTTGTCGAAATCTCTTTTGAGTTGGTAGTTAAAAGGCCCGGCCACATTTGCAACGTTATTGTTGCTGGCTAAAATGCTTAGCAACAACACAAACATCTCTCAGAATCAAATTATCAGATGTACTGACAAGATTCTCCTCGATTTAATAGTGTGGTAAATGATGGCTAGGAGATGTTCTTTGAAGCTGCAGAGGCAAATGTAAAAGCTAATTCAATTCTCAAATGAATAAAAGTGAGAAACTGTTCTTATAAACCTGATATTACCAGAGATAGGCCTTGTCTGGGGGAGGAGAGGGGAGCAGGGTTCGTTTTATTTCTGATCATAAAGAGCTGGGCTCTGCGACCGCACAGGTTTGACCTTGGGCTCCCAGGGGACTCTTCCAACTCAGCCACGAGTGATGCTTACTTTATCCTCAGTTCCCCCTCGGAGCTGCTTGGGAGAGGAAGGCGATCCCTGAAGAGGCATTCAAGGCTTTGGGGAAATCAGATCTTTGTTTCTCAGACTTTGTGAATGTATACCAGTATTTCCTGAGAGGGAAAGGGATCTTGGATGACCCTGGCCGGTGGCTCCCCAATTACTCAATAGGGCCCTAGGTTCTCACAAAGCTATCGCAGGGGTATGGGGTAGGAAAACTTGGAAGAGATTCATGACCTGAAATTTGCTTTGATTTATTTATATACTAAGGGTAAGATATTATTTAGGGGGAGAAGACTCTTGGTGCTGAAAGCTGGGAACCCCACCAGTTTACTCGCTTAGACAAGAAAAGCCAGGCAAAGGCTACACTCCAATAAACCAGTTTTATGACACCAACCGGCAGGCCAGCAACTCAGTTCAGTTCTGATGCTAACTACTTGAGATTAGTGTCAAAGTCCACACGTTAGGGGCCACCCGCACTTCCACCTGACCAACTTAGCTATGCGTTCAGATTCAATAATTAACTAGGACTCAGGGAATCCAGGAAGTGCTCTACTGGTGACTGTTGCTTTATTATGATGGCGACAAATGAACAGCCAGATGAAGAGATTTACAAGGTGACAGGATCTGGAAGGGTCCTGAGAGCAGGACCCCATGGAGTCTGGGGTGCAGCACCATGGATATATGGCTGCCACTACGGCCAGGCCTCCCTGAGCAAGCCTGATCCCGTCTGATCTCAGAAGCTAAGCAGGGCCAGGCCTGGTTAGTACTTGGATGGGAGACCACCTAGGAAGACCAGGTGCTGTAGGTGTGAAAAATAAAAAATAAGGGATTGTAAGCTGACAAGGTCCTTTGCAATCTGTAAGGTCAACCAAGGGTTGCCTCCCATAAAAATAAGCAAAGCAAAACAAAACAAACAAACGAAAAAAAAAACCCAGTATGGTCGCTAACCAGGAAGCTCCCTGAGTCTCCGTGTCCAGAGTTTCTGCCTAGGCTCCATCCCACGGGCATGACCACAAGCTTGAACTGAGTGAGACCCTGGCTGTCCTCACCTCCCAGGAGGTCTGGGCAAGTGTGAGGCTGGAAGCTCCCAGCCTTTATAACTGCTTGGTCTCTCTGACATGGCCAGACCATCCTTGAAACTGCCCAAGGGTCCACCGGGAGTCACCTCAGCAGTGTAAACTCAGGTGGCGTTTGAAGGGGTTCTTTACAAACAGCAACGTGAAACATTCCATCGCTCAGGAAATTCCAAAGGCTTTTAATTTTAAAGCTTTGTGCCGGGAACCAGGGACGATGACCGGATATTTATTTTTCTTAATCCTACCTCACGGGGCGAGGCTGACACCCCGCTTTTTCTCTGTCGCCTCAGCATGGCTGTCTAGAGCTGGCTACCTGTTCTCCAAGTCGTAAGCTGCAGAGCAGGGAGACAGCATCATCGGTCATGGTCAGAGGAGTAAAAGGAGACTCAGAGAGGTCGAGCCGCCCAGCCGCTGGGTGGCCAACCTGGTCTCGAACCCTGAGGGCTCTCCGCTTCTCCGGAGTGCTCCCTGTTGGTTTCCCCCCGGTGCTGTAACCAAGCATCACGAACTCAGTGGCCTCGCACGGCGCACGTCTGTTACCCATCTGGAGGTCGGACGCTGAACTGGGGTGCGGGGCTGTGTTCCTTCTCCCAGAATGTGTCCTCGCTCTTCCCAGCTTTCAGAGGCCACCCACGTCTTCTCACATGTGACCTCCCTCCCCTTCCTCCGTCTTCGATGCCAATGGAGTAAGGAGCACATTCAAATCTGTCTCCTTCCCTCTGCCTCCGTCCTCACGTGGGCTTCTGTTTGACTCCGAGCCTCCTCGGTCCTCTATTAAGACCTTGTGATTACACCTGGATAATCCAGGATAATCTCCCCATCTCCAGATCTTTAACGGGATCACAGCAGCAAAGCCCCATTTGCCTTATAAGTCACAGAGTCAGAGGTTTTGGGGATTAGGGAGGGCCATTACTCAAGAGGCTTTGACCCCAGGGGACAGTCTGTGATATTTGCAGGCATTTTGGTCATAAGGACTGAGGGCTGCCACCAGCCTCTAGTGGGTAGAGGCCTGGGATGGAGCTAAATATCTTATAGGGCACAAAATGGCCTGCTCAGAACAAAGGATTCTCTGGTTTAAAATATCAATAATGCTGCAGGTAAGAAATCCCGTCTCAGCCGCAAAAGAGGGGGGAAAAGAATCTTGATAATTTCAATCTCTCTCTCTAGATTTACTTGGCCCTTTCCACGGGACGGGGAGTGAGAAACCCTATTTATCAGAAAAATGGAAGGGTCGTGGAGGCACGCAAACAAGCAGGCAGGCTCTGTGTGCTTCCAAAGCTTCAGAAACAGTGAGCAGGCTGTCTGCTCCCCCGGTCCAGCCCGTCCCCAGACATGGCAAGCCTTCTTTGCCCTGGCCTGTCACCGACCCATGTGGCAGAATAATAAGCCTACGGGGGACAGCGGGGGAGGCAGGAGACCTGGCCAGGGGTCACTGAAGCCTGTCCTTACAGCACCTGCGAGTGTGGCCTCCGGGCCTGTTCGGAGGGCTTCACCATGTTTTCACAGAGGAGAGGTGTGTCCTTTTCGAGGTTCAGCTGATGGGGAAGGGGGGCAGAGGGGGATCTGTGAGCTCTGTGCTAAGCCGTTTTCTACAGCGCCGTTTACGGATGATGAAGGTCTGGTGATGATGGGCACAGGGAAGCGCCAAGCGTGCACAAAGCTCAGGGGAACGGCCTCGAAGCTCGTGGCCCCAGTTCTTTGTGTAAATCTCCATCCGTCGTGAGTGGGGAAGGAATGCATTTTAGGTTTGACTCCTTTGCACTTTGGCGTCTCGGTGGCTTGCGTGTGAGGCACAGATAAACGGGAGAAGGACTCAGCGCTACTTTATTTTTATTCTCCAGGCCATGCAGAGGGCAAGATGCTGAGCAGAGACCCGTGAAGTTCTCTTCCGAGCAGCTTTCTCTCAGCTAAGGCCGGAAGCTGCAGGGGCTCCGGTAAACCAGCAGATTCCGGCAAACGAGACTTCTTTGGACTCCGTCTCAGCTTGAAGCAAGTGACTGAGTGCCTGCTAGGGAAGTCAGTCCTCAGTCAGCAGGAAAATAGATGGGCAAAAGGAATTTTTACCTTACATGGGAGCAAAGGAAAAAATAATAATAATAATAGTCCTTCTTCTTACGCCAGGAAAAAAAGAAAAAAGAAGAAAGATAGCCACCGCTTCCTGTGTTTGTAGTTATATAAGTTATGTAGTTACAGAGGATTTAAATTCTTCCCTTCAATGCAAAGAAAACCAATAATTTTGAAATGGCTTCATTGATCAAAACACAACTACCTCTGTGAACGTTTATACACACCACAAAAGGCATGAGCCTTCTTTATCTTAACACGAATATCATCTTGTTACAGTTAATAGTTATTGAACCGCCTGTGACATCCCAGGCATTGTTTAAGGACACTGTGAAGGTATTATCTAATTTAATCTTCCTCCTAACCTTCAGCCTTAGGTGTTGCTGATTACTTTGACTTGTACATGAGAAACAGGCTCAGAGGAGTGAAGTCCCTTGCCTAACATCACACCACTGGTAGAGTATCAGAGGAGGGATTTTGAACATAGCTTGGGCTGACTGCAAGTCCCCTCTGAAGAATAGGATTTTCTCCCAGACCGACCCTCTGTATTCTACACGCAGACTGGATCTTGGGGGGGGTGGGGTTGACCAGAACCTCATCCTATAGCTTTCTTTCTTATCATGTCTTTGATGAGTTTTGGCATCAGAGTGATGCTGGGACTCACATGATAAATTAGGAAACGTTTCCGTGGACTTGGCATTATTTCTTTCTCAAACGTGTGGAGAAATCACCGGTGAAGCCATCCTGAGCCTTGAGTTTTCTTTGCTACAATTTTGTTTTCTTCAGTACATAGAACACTATTCACATTCTCCGTTTCATCTTGAATGAGCTTTTTGTAGCTTGTGCCTTTTAGAGAATCTGTCCATTTCAGCCAAGTTGTTGAATTTATGGACATAAAGCTGTTCATAATACGAAGCGTCTTATCTTCTATCTAGAGAATCTGTAATGATGTCAGCTTTCTCTCTGATATCAATACTCGTGTCCTCTTTCTAGATCAGTCTGGTTAGATGTTTATCAATGGTATTGATGTTCTCAAAGAATCACTTTTAGTTTTATTAATTTTCTGTTTTCTGTTTCCTGTATCTCTGCTCTGATATTTATTACGTCCTTTCTTCCGCTCGCTTTGAATCTAACATGCTCTTCCTTTTTCTGTTTCAAGGCGGAAGCCGAGGTCGTCTATTTGAGACCTTCATAGTTTTCTAGTAAAGGTATTTAAGGCTATGAATTTTTTCCTAAGCTCCATCCTCACAATGCTCCAAGCCTTTCCCAATGCGGCGTCTTCATTTTCTTTCAGTTCGAAACACTTTCCCTATTGATTTAATCTTTGACCCAGGGTTTATTTGGAAATACGCTATTAAGTGTCCAAATATCGGAGCTTTCTAAAGATGTTATTAATTTCTAATTTAATTCCATTATAGCTAGTAAACCTATTTTGAACGATCCGAATCTTTTAACTATATCGGGACTTGTATTTAGTTTACGTGGTGAATTGTTTCGTGTGGACATCCAAAACACATTGAGAAGATCACGTGTTCTGCCACCATTGGGTGCAGTATCATATAAATGTTTTCTTAGCAAAGTTAGTCCAACGCTGTTCAAGTCTTCCGTGTCCTTGCTGATTTTCCATTTGCTTGTCGTATCCATCATTGAGAGAAGAATTTGACAATTCCATTTATAGTTGTGAGATTCTTTATTTCTCTTTGCATTTCTCCGTTTTCACTTTGTGTCTTCTCAAGTTCTGTTATTTGGCATGTAAGCATATGTGTCTTCTGGAGTAACTGACCGCTTTAGCATTATGAAAGCAAACTTCTTTATTCTTTGCTCTAAAATCTATCTTCTCTGCTATTAATTTAACTGTTCCAGCTTCTTATAAAAGTGGTATTAGTATGCTGTATCTTTTTTTACCTTCTTTCATTTCATCTATTTGCATATATTTTTTTTGGTATTTTCAGCATATAGCTAGGTCTTGCTTAAAAAAAAAAAAAATCCAGACTGCCCCTCTTGCCTTTAATAAGGATGTTTAGACCATCTAAATTTAATGCGATTATTAATATCGTTAGGTTCGTGTCTATCATCTCGCTATTTATTTTTCATTAGGTTTCTTTCTTTTCTGTTTCTTCTGTTCAACTATTTTTTTACGATTTAGTTAAAAAAAAATAACAGATTTATTGAGATATATTTCGCAAACCACAAAACTCAACCTTTGAAAGCGTATGGCTCGTGGGTTTTGGTGAATTCAGACTCGTTCCACCATCACTCCCACACAATTCTAGAAGGTTTTCGTCGCTCCCCAAAGAAACCCTGTACCTATTACGCAGTCACTCCATGCTCCTCTCTCCGCCCAGAAACCACTTTTGTACTTGAGTCATTTGTCGTAGTTTGTATCTTTCTAGGAATTTGTACATTTTACCTAGATTATCTAACCCGTTGGTATAAAACTGTCCAATTTGGGGGGAGGGGCAAATGGATACCCTCCCTTATAAAAATAAGAGCAAGATTAATTACCTATGGTGATTAGGGATGAGCCCAGCGTGGATCATAATGGCCTTCTTATTTTCTTCATCTTTAGCAGGATGTAATTGCCAAAGACAAATTGCATTTATTTAAGGTGTATGACATCATGTTTTGATCTGCACTTAAATTACAACATAATCACCACAGTAAGTTAATTCACATATCCATCACCTCACACACTACCATTTTCTTTCCCCGGCCCCTGCTTTTTTTGGTGATGAGAAGATCCTACCACCAAAGATCTCGTCACCTTACAGCCTGCTCTCTGCAAATTTCAAGTTTTCAGGACAGCGTTGTTGATTCTAGCCTCTCTGCTGTCCATCGGAGCTCGCATAACCGTTATTGACCTTACAGAACCAAAACATTTTACTCCTCGAAAGACATCTCTCTACTTGCCTCTCCGGCAACACAGTCAACTTAACATGACCCCTGAGAATGGGGGTTTCTAAGGAACTGCCAGACAGGTCACATGGTGCCAGCTCTCCAGAGATGAGGGTTTGGGGACCTCATTGCTCTTACTGGGATTCAATCATTTTTCTTGAACAACGAAACATTTTTGCACACTTGTGGTTAATTTCCAGAGTTTCGAAAAGGGTCGATTTTGACTAATTTTGCCAGGGTTCCTGTTGATTTTCTGGAGGAATGGATTTTTGTTTCATTCAGTCCATCATTTCGGAGATACTTTTTAAATTGTATTCCCTTTATGGGTTAATTAGGTATAACTTTATTTTCTTAATGTTGTGCTGGATTCAGAGCTTACGGAATGCATGTTTTTCTTACCACTGCCTACCCTTACGCGCTGTCACAGCCCTCACAAGGCATATGACGACTCTATGATAGTGCACATCCTGTAGTACACTTCCATTTCTCCCCTTTGAAGATTTGTGCTATCGTCACGCCTTACACTTTTATGTGTATTACAGATCTCATCCACTGTTGTTATCTTTTGTGTAAACAGCCAATTATCATTTAAAGAGATTCAAATGCTAAGAAATAGTCAGTATGCATTTACCCATGCAGATACTGTATCTGGTGTTCTTTGTCTACTTTTTTTCACATTTCCATCTGGTACCATTTTCCTCTGTCTTCCTCAAACGCTTCTCGGAGTGTGGGTCTTCTGGTGATTATACTTTCCCCTTTCGCACATCTTAAAATGTCTTTATTTAATCTTCATTTTTGAATGATGTTTTTACTAGGTGGAAAACTCTCACATGGCCACTTTTTTTTCCTTCCCGGTCTTGAACGATGTGGCTTCATGTTCTTCCAAACTGCATTATTTCCGATCAGAAATCTGTTGTCATTTTTTTTATCTTTGCTACTTAGAATATAACACAACTTATTTCTCTGTCTGCTTTTAAGATTTTTCTCTTTATCGCTGGTTTAAAGCCATTTGCTTATGATGGATGGGCCTTTGTGCAGTTTTCTTCACGTTTCTTGTGCGATAGTTTTATTGAGCTTCTCAGATGTGTGGATTTATCATCTAAATTGGACACATTTCAGGTATTATTTCTGGAAAATTTTGCCCCCAACCCTCTCTTTAGGGACTCCAATTATATGTAAGGGAGGCTGCTGGAAGACGGCTCACGGCTCACTGATGCTCTCTTCGTTTCTGTATCCGCTTGTGTTTCATTTGGGATGGTTTCTACTCCTACGCCTTCAGGTTCACTTATTGTTTCTTCTGCAGTGTCTAATCTGTCATTAATTCTTCCTGGTGCATTGGAGTTTTCATCTTAAGAAATTTAACTTGGATGTTTTTTTTTAATCTTCTATGTGCCTACTTAACTTTTGAGCATATGGAATACAGTTATAATAACTGTTTTCATGTCCTTGTCCACTAATTCTAACACCTGTGCCGGTTCTGGGTGAGTTTCAGTTGATTTATTTTTCTCATTATATGTTGTTGCACTTTCCTGCTTCTTTGCATGCCTAGTAGATTTTCATTGGGTGTCAGACATGGTCAATTTTACTTTGTTGGGCACTTGATACTTTCATATTCCATAAATATTTTTGACTTACATTCTGGGACAACTGGATAGAAACAGTTAGAACCTCTTGGGTCTTGCATTTAAGATCCGATAGGCAGGGCCAAGGTGATGTTTTATCTAGTGCTAATTTTGCTCGCTACTGAGCACTATACAAAACGTCCAGTGAATTGTGAGTTTTTCCGAGCCATGTGATGGGAGCAAGCACTATTCTAAGTGCTCTGTGCGTGTTGGGGCCTGCTCTCAGGTGGCCTTTTCCTGACCGCAAGAAGTTTCCTCATACATATGCACAAATCAGTACTTTGCTAATAAATGAGGGAGGCCCTCTGCAGATCTTCAGAGTCACTTCTCTGCCAAGCTGTCTCCTCTTTGGTATTCTGTCCTGGGGACGCTAAGCACTTTACTGTCCATGAACCCTCAGGAGCTTAAACGGATAGGAGTCTTTTCGTCTCTGGGTGTCCCTGGGCTCTGCCTGGGTTCTTCCTGCCTGTGCTACACAGCTCAGAGAGGCTCTCAAGGCAGTAGGCTAAGGGCGGTTGTAAGGCTTATCTCATTTGTTTCTCGTTTCTCACAGATCACTGCCTTTGATGTCTCGTGTCTTGAAAACCATTGTTTCGTACAGTGTGTCTCGTTCAGCTGTTGTTAGTTTTGGCTGTTTCAGATGAGAGAGTAAATCGATTTCTGTGAGTCCGTTTTGTCCAAAAGAAGAATCGGTGGCTGGTATTCAAAATATACTTTGGAGTCAGTTCGCAGAACACGACTGGCTCTGTGCTTTTGCTCAATCGATTTTAATGCACTTCTCCTAAACGACATTGGCGATCAAGGCTGAACTTGTGGCTTCCGGTTCTCGATTCTTCCTTCAAGTCAGCAACAACCCGCTCGGGTTACCACATAGTCTCCAACAACAGAGAGGAAGTCGGCCTTCTCTAAGAGTGTGGGGTTGGCCACACAAACCGTGAAACCCAAGAAGTCAGTCTAGGAGCTCTAATTTCTCTTCTTTTCTCTAAGTCCCTTTAATCGATCTGATTATTGATCTCAGGCACAGTCAGGCCTGACTGTGTATGTATGTATATCTTGCCGATCTGCGATATTTTTTTAAAAGAGAGAGTGAAGAGTGAAATTCCAGCCTCGGCCTACTCTTCGGGGATTTTAAGGTGCCCTATCATTCTTTTGGGAGAAAGGCCTGGCTCGGAGTAGGGAGGCAGAGAGTCTGGGAGAGGTCCATGGAGAGTCGAGAGAGACCTAAGGGACACTGCGAACAGGGTCTCAGAGGAGCAGGTAGGAGCACGGAGAAGAGGAAAAAGGCCCAGCGATGAACAAGCTGTGCTTCTTAAACTCTCTTCTTATTGCTGACACAGCCCTCTCTTTTCTCTTCCTATCCACTCATTTGTTTACTCATTAAACAAAACTGTGCTGGAAACGGGAGGTATGGAAGTGATCGAAAATAAACAAACTAACAACGACAACAGCAAAGCGATCCCGACTCTCCTGGAGCTTAGAGACCTTAATCGAACGCGCTTAGGTAAGAAGAGGTACGGGGGAGACGAGACTTGACCACGGTCGTCCTGGATTCAGCGCGTTGGGGGCAGGGGCTGGGCATCGCGGTCGGCTGACCGGAGAGCACACCCAGGGAAGAGGAGGGCTCATTCGTTGAAGTAGGTGAGGGCATGCTTCGGGCGGACGGAGCCAAGATGCGAACGCCAGGAAGCAAGAAACAGAGTGGGCTTCGGCTCTGGAGCACGTCAGGGGCTGAGAGGAGGGACCCCTCTGTGGGCCTGCTCCTCACCGTCGCCTTGGGGATGCTGGCGTCATGTGCCGTCACTGGGGGGCTGGCTTGCTTGCTTGCTTTTGGAACAAAAATGTCTTTCTCCCTATCCTCTTATGACCCTCCCCACCCCGCCCCTCCTCTAGATCACTTTCTGCCATTCAGCAGATCCCACTAGCTCTGGGCTTCTCACATGCAGTTCCCTGAGCCCCCAGGTTATTTCTCCTCTAATTATCGAGTGCACCTGTGCTGCCCACAGCTTCTCCTGAGCCAAGAAAGCCACCAGAGGTCACGTTAATAGTCTTGGTATAGCAAGTCTGCTGTGCAAGCTCAAGGTGATTCATCCTCATGCTGCAAACTGCTCAAGACTAATCCCACTAAATTATATTGTCAAACCAAGGAGATACACACACGTGCATGCTCGCACACACAAAGACATACACACGCATACAGATATACACATACACTATCACTTAGCAACTTCCCACACTTGGCACTTCATGTTAATGACCTCATGACTGCCTATCAATTCGGTATTATCGCTATTCTCATTGTACAGAGTCGAAGAAACTATGTCCCAGAGAGGTCTGCACAGTCACATGGCTTCAGTGCTGAGGCTGGGACTTGATCCCACAGGTGAGCTATGAGGGAGACCAGGTTCTTTCTGGTCCCCTCCACGAGCTGTGCTTTACATCTGTTTTACATCTGAAACTTAACTAACCCTTCTTATAACCGGAGAATTGTGTGGCAGTCTTTTACAGCGAGGGTTTTGTTTGTTTGTTTGTTTAATTGCATGATCTCAGTCTAAATAAAACCCTTTGGCCCTATTGTAAGTCCTGGCACCACTGATTTTCTGGTCCAGGGGCGACACTGGGTGTTTCTGCCTCCCAGAAGACCTAGCTAGGGAAAAAGGTAACAGAAAGTAACTTGCTGATCCTAATTGCTTTGCCAGTTCGACATGTCTCAGATCAAATACCATTTTGTCCTCTTTTTCTCCTTTGGGGGCGGGGATTAATTAAGCTCTAATTACACCTGCAGAAAAAATAGAAGCTACTATAAAATTATTATTATTATTTTTTTTTAAAAAAAGCTATTAACAAGGTCTGTGCACAGAGCTTGTTATAACCTGGGGAATGAGCTTCATTTGAATTTTACGGCCTTTCCATTTACGTTTTTTTATTAAACCTTTTCTTACAACCCTCAATATGTCTTCTTTCCATGGTATAATCATCCTCGGGAATTTTCCCGTGTTAAATTAGAAACTTGGGGCTCCCTTACTCTTCCTGCGTTAGGTCGGAGCAGGGTGTATTCCATGAGGTAGATTAATAATGATGTTTTTGAACTAATTTAGAAGTTCGCATCAATTTTCCTCCACCTGGGAGGAAGTGTGACTCACGGAGCCCCTCTCTCTCTGGTCCAAGCAAGCAAGACGGGAGCCAAAGTTTTCCTTAGTAGAGAGAAACTTTAAAAGGTTGTTGCAATCAGGGCATCTCATTTCAAAAAGGGAGCTCGGTTCTTTCTCCCTGTCAGACGGAAGCCCGCCACACAGACCTGGCGGATGTCAGGGCGTGGAGGACCGCCCTTCTCACAAAAAGATGCAGGACACGCCTCCTGCTCCCGCGGAGGCGCACAGCAGTGCCCTGACCCGCAGCGTCAGCCAGCTTTGGACAGATGAACTCTCTCAGGAGACGTGGCCTGCCCAGTCTCACCAGCAGGGGGCCTCGCACCTAGACCCCAGACCTGTCTCTGCTATGCGCAGCCAGGTCACCTGGAAAGGGTCTTCAGAATCCGGATTCTCAGTTCCGAGCCTCTGTCTTCTGAATCTGAACATCTAGGATTGGCGTCTGGGTATCTGTGTTTTTGAAATGCCTCCAGGGAGACTGTGATGACTAGCAGGGCACGGGTGTCATCCGATGAAAGCGTCAAGACCAGGTGAAAAAGACAGGCTTTCAGGGAAGAGAAATGCACCGGGCGTCCCCAGTAGCAGAGAAGAATAAAAGATAACTGCGAGAGATCGGCGCTTCCAGCTGAGGTGGTTCCCACAGGCGGATGTGTGTGAAATAGCATGTATCTAAAAATTGGTATAATTCTGGATTCTGGTTTAATAATAACCATTACGTGAATATACGTGTGCATGTTGTGTGTGTGTGAACACACCCCAGATAGTAGCTGGTCACAGAAGACATGAACAGAACAGCCCGTGCTCTAGCCAGTGGACACACACAGCCTTCCCCAAGATTTCTGCAAGTCCCCAGAGGGGAGGGGTGGGTGCTTATAGCCTCAGGTTCATCTCGTCTCTGGGCGCTTGATTCCTGTTCCCACTCAATTTATTTCTGAGTCCTCTTACCTTACTGCAGTGTCATCTCTATTTTTGGATGCGTTTCACTATATGCGAAGTGACCCATACTTCATTTCTAGTACAATCCACTCTTACGAGATCCTGCGCTCAAATAATGATTATTTGGGGGATCGTAGGGGAGGGGCAGTGATGTGCTGGACCTGGCTGCGATGGGGTCCTAAGAGCCAGCTGTTAAATTCCCGGAGTATTTCACAATCTGGCTGTTAAACACGGCTACTACTAAAAATTATATTACGTGAACTTATAATTAAATAAACTATATCGTTAAGAAAGGTAGTAAATACTAAAAACTCATCGCTTTCTAATTATGTCACTACATTTCTTTAACTATGCTAGTTATTTGTCTGTTACAGTCCTGTGGTAGGGTTACCGGGATGGGTTACGCCACGCCCCTTCCTGATTCTGCGTTTGGTGATTGTGCATTGGTAGAGTGAAACCGGGCCCCGGTGGGAATATTTAATCCACATAAATTGGAAACACTACACATCAAGGCCTGATTTATTGTTCTGTTGATTGTCTAGAATTAAAAATTAATGGAGAATACGTTGATGACAATTACATTTAAGTGTGTCATATCTGTGGCTAGCATAGAAACTTGATGAAATTTTGTTTCGGTATTTGAAAACGATTATCTGATTCGGCAAAGCAGGTGAGTGAAGTTTTGACACATCTGTCTTTCGTGTTTCACGTCCATCTTATTCATCCACATAAATGGAAAGATCAACATTCGTGTCGGGACTATGCTTGGAGTCAGGTATTTATCTCTAGCCTGATTTTCATCAAGTCACGGTTGAATTGCAACCGTACATCAGCTGTAGATGCAAGAATTCTGCAGAAATCAAGACAGCATTCTGTGAGAATCGGCCGGCTGCGTGGTAAAGAACAGTGTATATCTTGTTTTCACGTGTAAGTTCTGTGCTGCAGATCCTCCACATGAGAAAAATGTATAATAAACTTTCCCCAGAGAGTCAGTCGTTAAACACCTACCAACCCACACCAGGGGGGTTACATCCTAACAATACGAACACACAGAAGAGTAAATAACCTTTGAGAGATATATACACACAAACACGTTCTCCCCTCAAAACGGGTAATTTTTCTTCTCCCTCTCTATCAGGTGCGAAAACCTAATTCCTCCCTTTATCTGCTGCAAAACTACTTAATCATCTCTTCCACTGGTGTCATTGGACATTCATGGGCCACCACGCTCACATTCATGTCCCCTTCTCCGATCGCCGGCATCTCGCTCTTTCGTTAGGGAATTCGCCCTTCCTCCACTCTCAGTTTTATGGTTTCGAGAGAATGAACCCTGTCCTCCAGCTACAGGGATGGACTCCGATTGGCTTGAGCCAATCGGCGTGGCCCAGCTTCCTGGCTACAGTGATTGGTTCACAGTTGAATACATGACCCAGTTTGGGCCAATAAGAGAGATTGAGAGAGAGAGAGAGAGAGAGAGATGTCAACAGAGACATGCGCATTTCCTTTGGATAATGTATAATGAAACAAGAACTACCCCAGGCATTTTACTATCTCAAGGAGAGAGCTAGTTGGGGAGAGAAACTACCAGAATCTGAGGGTGAAGCCAGACGCTGCAGAAAGCAAAGAGGACAGACAGAACCTGGGTCCTTGGTAAAATCATCCGAGCTCCTGCGAAGCCTTATCTGAAACAAATCTTCCTCATTTTCAGGTACAAGAACTACCAAGTCCCCATTGTTTTTCAGGCCAATTTGAGCTGAGTTTTCTATCGCTCGAAGCCAAAAACATCCTTAACTTTTACATTTGTCTTGGCTCCTTACTGCACGGGCCTTGCTTTCTACCACAGGGCTGATAAGGCCTTTGGTTAAACACAGGTGATTCTTTTTTTCCCCTGAGAGAAATCCTCGAGCTAATCAGAATATTTTTTTTAAAAAAAATTTAACTTTGCTACATAAATGTAGCATTTCTAATAATCGATTGTCGAGCAAAATGAACATTCTAGAAAATGTCACTGTGTTTATTCCATGGCTTTTGAGTACTTGCTGGCACAGAATCATATTCTACCTTCATCTGAGAAGCATGGCACTTAAAACATTAAGCCGCCCCTTACATCTGAGATAGTCAACTCTTGGTTGACTACTCATGTGCTTCATGCACAGATGAGGATGTTGAGAACGTCGAATGTAGAAGGCAGTAATTCGAGGGAGGTGAAGGATAACAGTAATGATAATAATTATAAAAACATCTATATAGTGCTTGGTATGTACCAGGCCCCATGCTAAGTGCTTTCCATGAGTTAATCCTCACCGCCATCCTAGGAGGTAGGCAAGTTGAAGACATTGGTCCAGAACGGAGACTATAAAACACGAGAGAGCACCAAAGGATGATGCCTGTGTATCTCAATAAGACGGGTCCGATGGGTAAAGGCCATGCACTTAGACAGAGGGGATCAGTGACAGACGGTTATTGCCACGAAAATGCTGTTTCACGAACCACGCCGAAACTCAGCCACCGGCAGCGACAAGCCTTTCCTTTTTGCTCACAGATCTGGGGGCAAGCTGGGGTTCGGTTTGGCTCCACACGTCTCTCTCCCTCTTTGGACCAACAGGTGAGGGTTATGTCGTGACAATGACAGCAGCACAAGACGGCGAGTCCGATCGCACGAGCACATGTCACGTCCCCTGGTGTCTCGTCTGCTCATACCCCACTGTCCAGGGCCAACTCCCAGGACCAAGGCCACGGGCAGAAGGTGGGGGCGCGCTGCTCACCGCCAGGCCGCACCATGGGGGCGGGTGTCCAACACTGTTCTAAGAGAGGAAATAATTCAGACCAATCATTAAATCTACTACGATTCCCAAAGACAAACCTCGCCTCACTGATATAAGGCTGTGCCCCGAAGCGGGAAGCAAGCACGGTGTGGAACAGTGTCCTCGGCGTTGGAGAAGGAAAATGGGGAAGAACTTATACAGGTGACCAGGTATACGAGAGGCCAGTGGAGGTGGGTGGGGGAGGGGGGTTGCTTTCCCAGGCCTCGGCGAATGCAGCGGATGAGAGGTGGCCATTCCTAAGGCAGCTCATCTAGTGAAGACTCATCTATTGAAACTGTGCTCAAAAGTCAGCTATAAACTAGCAAAGGGGTGATGTTAGTGGTTACAGATAGATGGTTGGATGTCTTCCATTTCTGAGGATTCTCAGGTCACCTTACTACGACCTCAGCACAGCCAGCTCAACAGACAGCTAAGTGTATGTTCAGAAGTTTTCTGTCTGTCGCGTTGGTCCATTTTTCATGTGATACATGCGGTGATTCAGAGCGGTTGTGTCTTCTTGCCAGTTTCACTGCTTCCTTCCTGAACAAGCCTCTTCAGTCTGCTCCTTCCGCCAGAGAAGGCATCCATGGCCAAAGGCAGGCTCCCCTAATCCAGTAAATTTGCATTTGCAACTCCCCCAGTGAAAAAATCTTTACTACTTCGATTTGGCTCTTTGACTCTGAGACCAGGCCCAAAATTCCTCTGGGGAGAGGGCACCTTAGTTGGCTTTTATTACATGTCAGCGTCACATAGGACGAGGTATCTACGGCCTCATGAATGTCAACAATCAGTCTTTATTTTGCACTAGTCCCTTCAAAAAGCCACAAGAGAAATAATTTTACATTAGTACTTCTGAATCCTAACTGCACATTAAAATCACCTTGGGAGCTATGATATCGGAGGTCCCTTCCCAGACCAATTAAGTCAGCATCTCAGGGTAGGGAGAGTGCCCGGACATTGTGTGTGTGTGTGTGTGTGTGTGTGTGTGTGTGTGTGTGTGTGTGTGTTTAAGCTTCCCAGGCATTTCCAAGGCGTAGCCTGGTGCAGAAATCACAATTTTAGAGTCTATAGTTTAATCAGCATGGTGCTAAATTGGTCTGGTGATTCCTCTTATAAAAATCACCGCGAAAATATAAAGTAGCTTCATGTTCATCTGTGTTTGGTTTCAGAAAAATGTAACTTCTTCAAGATCGGGATGCCATTTTTCTTGGTTCTGATAAGGTTCTGCCCCAGCCTTTGGCCTAAAGCAAGGGAGAGGCATGTCTGGTCAATCGTGATATTCAGGAATTACAGTGATGGCTACAATGACGATGAAGTGTTAGGACATTTTGGCCAACTACACTCGGATGTAAAATCTTGTAATTTTTTCTTTCTTTCCTCCTCGGGAATTTATGTGTATCCATTGAAGTACACGGAGGCTTTTATTGTCATAGTCACGGACGAACTGAGGGCAGGTATTTTGTTGGGCCGAATGGCAGCAGGAGAAAGAAGTTGACTGTGGAGGGGCCTGGATGACACTTGCCTCTCTCAGCCTCTTGGCCTGACCCAGCTTACAAACTGCCTTGTCCTCAGGGACTTTGTGGCCTTGGGTACTTTCAGAGGTATTTCTGGGGGCAGATGACAAAACGTAAGCTGAAGCTGGGGAGACGACTCTCCCTTCTTCTGCTCCGAGCTCTCGAGAGCATCCTCGGTCAGAAACGCCGCACCCCGCACCCCCCCCCCCCCCGCCCATTTCACAGCTGAGACATCTGGGGCTCAGAGAAAGTAAGGGATTTTCCTAGCATCACTCAGTTCGAAGAGATGAGCTGAGAGTTGAACTTGGGCCTTCCAAACTCCCAATTCTTTGCTGATTCTAAGAAAGAAAACCGTGGTGTTTGGGGGTGATGGAAACAGAACTATATATACATATAATTTTGACTTTTAGTGCATAGCTTCCTATATCATTGTTTTGTGAACACTCGGGGATGCTTCTTTGCCCAAGTCAGTAAGTCTTCTACAGCAGGGGCAGGGGCTGCCTGGGGGAGTCGCCTCTATGGGGAAGACACTCTGCATCCATCCTCCCCAGGGGGGATTCCTGCATGATTAGGGCTCTGCCCCGAGTGGCCTCGTTGGAGAACTTATTTTCAAAGCTGACCTCCACTTGGAAATCCCGTAGCTGAGAGACAGAACGGTCTGGTCCTCGGGTCTGCATTCTGCCCTGATTTCTTTCTCATGCCCTGAGCTGGCTCGGTTACAGTTTTACTTTTTATTTTTCCCCATGTCTCCCAAATGCAGCCTTGGCACGCTCTCCACTGTTATAAACCTCATTTGGCCATGATCGGGGGTTAATTAGTTAGGCATCCGTGGAGCCCGCTGCTGGACCCTGGTCAGTGACCCTAATAAGCACCGGGTAAGCTGGTGGTGCAGAATCACGGCTCTGCTACGAACACATTCCCAGTGTATTATCCTCAATTTCTTATTACTTTTCTGAAACACAAGAGCAGCATGGGAGATGATATAGACATCCCAGAAAGAAACGGTGGGGGTAGGGGGGGCGGCGAGCAGCTTTTCCGTGATGAAGCAAATTGTTCCACATTGCTGATTTACCCGGGAGATTATTCTGCATTATCTATTATTGGAATGGAGTGTCAAAATATTTCCTTTTCTCAAACATGTTAGAGGTTGCGAAACTCATTTCCATTGAAAATACCTGGCCACGATTTCTCGCCGAAGGAAATAACCATCTCCGAAGTTATCTGTGGAAGCCAGGGAGGCGATAATGCTGGGCTCCGGGGACGTTTATTTGGCTTAATGGGCTCCTTCCTGAGAACCGAATGTCTTTGCCACGTGCCTCGGCGACACCGGAATCGAAACTGACACACTTCTTCCCGCGGGTCCTCTCTTCTCCTTAGACGATATGAAAAAGCGAGCCCAGTTGCAATTCCCTGGTGATGCTCGCTCACCTCACATTGAACGGACGTCCCTTTGCGCACCCGTTGTCTGCTGAGCGCCCCGTCTTCTCTTTCGGCACGGTCACTGCCTTCTCGCCTTCCCACGTCCCTCCCAGTTTGGGGCCCTGTTCTGTCCTGGCTCCTTAGGTCCGCCCTGATGTCCGGCCTCCAGAAGGCAGCTCTGCGTCCTGCCCCAGTGTCCCCTCTGTGCAGGCCCCTGACAAGAGTCATATAGTTACGATGAAACACATACACACGCACACACGCGTGCGCACACACACACACA
The DNA here is from genome assembly GCF_014176215.1 of Rousettus aegyptiacus. Taxonomy (NCBI): domain Eukaryota; kingdom Metazoa; phylum Chordata; class Mammalia; order Chiroptera; family Pteropodidae; genus Rousettus; species Rousettus aegyptiacus. The sequence goes on from NW_023416311.1 coordinate 4,705,853, forward strand.
CACACACAACTAAATTGAACAAGCATTTAACTACGTCCAGGGCCTGTTAGCAAGGTACAGAGGTGGAAGCCAGTCACCTTTCCTATCTTCCAGGCAGGTGATCCGAAGGGGGAGAGGGACCACACTCAGGCTGATAGTCTCAATCTGATAATGAGGTGCGCGAGCACCCACAAATCAGAACGAACGATGGCGTCAGTGCTGGGGCAGACCGCTGAAGACCCCGAGTGAACTGGCCAACAGCCCCTTGCCAGCCAGACTGCGAGAAGTCCCAGGTGAGCAGCTGGGGTGTGCAGGGGAGCCAGATGTTTGGGACCACAGGTACTTAGCAATCAGAGTGGAGGCATGCCAATGTCCGATTGATTTAGGTAACCATGCCAGTGCCCCCCAGCTGAACAGCAGCTCTGCTTGGGTGGAAATACGGGGTGTAAGCCTGTCTGCACACCTGACGGCGCCTGGGGCACCTGTTCAAAATTCAAACTCCCGGCCCCACATTCAGGTGCCAACTCAAGTGATTCTAGGGTGAGTCTAGGAGGATGAACTTTAACAAAAGTCCTCAGTGATCGAGATGGGATTGGCTGGTAGACCTGGATCCGGGAACGACTGCGAACTCGCTGGTCACGCGGACGGGCCGTGGGGTCTGGCGCGCCGGGGTCGGAACCCTGACCCCGCCATTGGCTTACGCTCTCTGGGTCTCAGTCTGCTCATCTGTGAAGCGGTGCAGATGAAGGGGGTCGTGAGGCTCAACGAGAAAGTGCCAAGTCTGCTCCTCCCCACGCCCCACCCACTCCCCATCCAAAGCAACACAGGAGAACGCTCAGCTGAACCTTCTACGGGGCTTCCTAAGACCCCTGGGGCTGCCCCAGCTCTGATATGTCGAGATTTCTTAGGATAAGAAGCCGCGATGTCCCCGAGCACCTCCGTGCCGTTCTGCTGCTCGCTCAACAAACCAGCATTGCTTTAGGCGAAAGAAGAATAAATGGCCCCGAATCACAACGCGGGTCGCTACCTGTCCCGCCTGCCGGGGAGGAGAAAGGATGCACGTGGTCAGCGCGAAAGGTGTGGGGGCGCGAGCATGCGGTCTGCCGATCCGTCCACTTCCTGCACCCGGCTCTCTCTGGGATCTCTAATCTCATTCACGTGTGGACGTCGCCACCCCCGCCCCTGCCCAGGCACCGTGAGGATGAAGCGAGCTAACGGACGTGCGGTACCTGTGCCTAAGAAGGCATTTTAATTAACCACACATCGATAGTTCCTGTGATTGGGCGGGAGGCGGGTGTTTATTGTCTCCTTTAAATTTAACTAACATTTGATTTTACCACTCTTTTTGCAATCATAAAAATGCTAGGACAATTTGGGAAAATTGGCAAATAGAAAACAGCATCAAGTGGTTAAACAAAAACAAAAACAAAACAAAACAAAAAAACGTTCTGACCTGGCCACAGTGACTACATCACCAGAAGGGCTCATCTGCTAAGTCAGAGAGGGTCGGACACCAGCTCACACGGTGCCCTGGGCAGAAGCGAGGGAGGAAAACAGCCAAGCGCCGCGGCCCGGGGCGCGAGCTGTGTCCTCGGTGGCAGTGGCGACCGTGGCCAGCTCGCTTAACTTCGCTTGGCCACCACCGTTTCCCCAGAACATGAGGCTAACGCTAATCCCTACTATAGGAGGTTGAGACAAGGATTAACCAAAAAAAAAAAAAAAAAAAAAAAAACCACAGAAAAGCTCCTGGCCTACTCAAAAAACACTGCACTGCTGTGGGAGCAATACCCTTTGATCAAGCGAGGATCATGCCAGACAAAGGCGGTGCTGATCGTCTGTAGGTATTGTCCATTCCCATCGCTCTGCTGATAAATGTTGTGGCTGTCACCCCAGGAATGACAAGCAGCGGCAGCACTTACTGAGTCCTGACTGAGACCAGGCGCCGGCCTAAGTGCATTATCGCGTTTAATCCTCAAAATAGCCTTTAGGGATTGGGATATAAAGGAGACGGTACTTTATTCTATTATTTTGTTTTTCTACTAAATGTTATCTTCTTATTTTTATTTTACTTTATCTTCCTGTTCCTACCTGAATAGTTCGCCTGTCATAGAAACCGATCCTGGCTCAAGCCATACCTGTCCCCCGCCCCGCCCCCATCCAGATGTGCACACCTAGGGGGACCTTTAAGTTCCTGCTGTTGCTCTGAAGGAGTGATGTCTGGGCCCCCAGCTTCTGATTGTTTGCTGCATGGCTAATTTTAAATATTTGTTTAATATGCAAATGCATCTCCCAGTGACAGCTCGGGGAGAACTGCAGATGTTCTTCCCTCAAAACGACGGCACAGACCCATTGCTGTCCCCACTCAGTCACCCACGCTGTGTCGCTTCGGTTCAGGCCTCTGATTTACCCAAGGGTCGCAAACGCCCGAACTTCCAGCGAGGCCACTGCTAACTCTTACACCTCCATGAGCACGAGGAGGCGGTGCCCCCTCCGGAAAGGTCAGTTGGAAGGAAGTGCCACCACCGCCACTCCCCCAGCCCTGGCAGAAAATCAGAATGAGCTGTGCCCCTGTTATGGGTTGACCTGGGAAAAAGTACTCCGCATGCACCGGGATGCACCCGACAGCGAAGGGTGCGCGCGCAGCCCGGAGGGCAGGGGGCGGGCTCTGTTTCGGCCCCGCCCCTCGGTGCCTCCTCTCGTGGATACCTTTTTGCCCCATGCACCAGCCGGACACGGCGGCTCTGACCCAGAGTCTTGGGACATTTGGCTTTCCGAGTTGCCTCATGTGGTGGAATAAGAGATGTTATTTCAACAGACCCCCTTAGGGAGAAAATCATGTCTGATTAGGAAAATGCCGCGATGGGCTACTTTAATGTGGAAGGAGGTGTCTCCTTTGACAGGGAGGGGCGCTCTCTGTTCGAGTGAGCAGGAATCCGGCGGGTGGCGGGGGAGGACAGTTAGGCTGACATAAGACGAGAGGGGTGGAAAAGGAGAAGGGGCCTGAGTGACAAGACGGGAAGACGGAGCCTGCAGAGAAGCAGACTCGGTGGCAAGGGGTGGGAGGGTATTTTTTTTAGGAGCAGGGATGTATAATATTCCAGCTGGGGTTTGGGGGGATTGCCACGTACACATCTGCTGCCTTAAAGTTTTACTAATACAATCTGTGAATATAACTGTGTCTCGGGAGAATGAGAGAAAGTAAAAAAGTTGGGGTCGTACCCTTTGTAGACGGTGCTGGAAAGACTGTGAGGTGGCCCTAAAACTGATCTAATTCCACGAGAGCAGAAACACAAAAACAGCCCCCAGAGAAGCACAGGAGCTGATGTGTGTCAGGCCTCTGAGAGTCCTAGAGAGACGGAGGAAGGGACGAGCCTCTCCATCACATGTGAGGTAGAAGTAAAGTCAATTTCATTTGAATTTCAAAGGACAAAGTAATCCCAGCAGACACCTAGGTTACACATGTCAGCAATGATCATAGAGTTTTGGCTCTCTGTCATCTCTCTCTCTCTCTCTCTCTCTCTCTCTCTCTCTCTCTCTCTCTCTCAGTTATAACGAATAATTATAGTTCATAGCTGCCGAGTGTCTAATACGTACCAGGACCCGAATAAACATAATCTGAAACTTCAAGACAAACTTAGCCAAGTAGCTATCTATGCCCGTGTTTAAGAGTTAATTCCTTGAAGCTCAGAAAGACAAGTTAAAGTGTCTGAGTTCTCAGAGGTGATAAGTGACAGAGCTAAAAAAGGAACCCAGATCTCTACAGCCCCAGGGACAAACCACCCTTCATCGTCTCATGCTGGTGAAGTCCCATCTGTGTAAATTCTCCTTTTCAGTTTCTTCGGAACAGCAAGTTTTGGGGGATGAATACAGGAATGCAAGGCAACTTTCCCTCAGAACAAAATCCTGCTACATTTGGAGATGGACTAGGCTAAACTGGGTAAGCGTCTGAACTTTAGTTTGGTCCTTGAGGAAGGTATAAGCATCGGATGTTAGAGAGAATGACAGCTGAGTTCCTGTTGGTCCTGGTATGATTTTAAGAAAATGGAGACTTGGACTCAGGGGAGACCAGGAGGGGACCATTCTCTCCTCCAGCAAGAATGGAGCCTTTGCTGAGTGACAGCGTCTTCGCGGCCGGCATTCTCTTAATTCTAGTACACGGTCTGGCATCTTGAGGCGAGGTGTCGCTCCCACTGCTGGGAAGACACATGCTGTGTGTGGCACGTACCTTATCACCTTGTGGCGACAGTGATGGTTATCACGAAATACAGGTCTGATCACCTTGATCAGGGTTTTTCCTTAACGTCCAACCCTGTGCTCGGTCCATGCGTGCTGATGTTCATGGCTTTTTTAATCGTGCGGCAGGGTGGTTACAGCTACGATACAGGCTGTGCAGTGGTGCCGAGGACAGAGAGAAAGAAAACAGCGTTTTCTCTGTGCCAGGCACACTGCGGCGGAGGCTTTTCATCTGGTCCGCCGAAACTTTTGGCGCTGTGTTCAAATGCCCCAGTCCCTAGGAGATGGGATCACCGCTGCTTGAGAATCACTAGCCCCAGGACAAATACTGAGACTTGAGCGCCTTCGGAGAGAGGGCCAAAGAGAATGTGGGAACAGTCTAATGACATTCCAGATGAGGGGCCAAGGAGGGTTCTGGGAATGTGGGTCATCTGGCACCATTCCAGGGAGAAAGTTGAGGGAGGTTGTCCACATGACATTCCTAAGAAAGAGAATATTCTGAGAGTATGACGACCTGAATGAGATGTCTTTCTCCTCCACCCGCAGGTTTAAGCTACCTGTGTCATCTAAGTGCAGGTGGAAGCAAACGAGGCCTTGGGCTCTGTTTAAACACTTTCTCCTACAAAGGCTGGATGAGCCCTGTGGCCACAGGACTAGGGGACCTTAGAGACCTGTGACCCTGTGGAAGGCCCAGCATTGGTTTGTAGTGTCATGCAAAGCCCTCTGGAGACCAAGGAGCTGATCAGAAGGGATGAACTCTCCTGCCCCCAAGACAAGGAAGTTCGAGGGTATCAGAGGGGCTTCCAGGTACTCCCACAGGGTTTGGCCCATGGCCCGCCTCCTCATCTTCACCCCACACAGGTGGGAATGACTTCACTTCCCTTCATCTGTGGGACTGGAACCCAACAGAGCCGACAAATTAATATAATGTCACTACGAGTAATAACAAATGCCTGTATGGCTCTGTCCTTGTGCCAATCACCGCTCTGAGTACTTGATGTATATTAGCAATTTTTAAAAAATTAAACTTTTTATTTTTAGATAATCACAGATTTGCATGCAATTGTCAGAAATCATAGAGAAATCCCACGTGCCTTTTACCCAGTTTTTCCCAGCGGGAATGCTTCGCAAAACTATAGCACGATATCACAGGCAAGAAACTAACGTTATTACCGTCAAGATACTGAACCAGAAAGGTCTGTCGTATTGCCCTTTTATAGTCATGCCCGCTCCGCACTACCCCTACCCATCCTTAACCCCGGCTAGTGCGAATCTGTTCCCCCTTTCTGTAGCTTTGCCATTTCAAGAATGTCCTATAAGTGGAATTGCATTACGTGTAACCTTTAGAGATTCATTTTTTTTTCACTCCTCATGATTATCTGGAGATTCATTCGGGTTGTGGCATGAATCGATTGTTTGTGCCTTTTTATTGCTGAGTAGTATTCCATGGCATGGGCGTACCACAGTTAGTTTCACCATCTGTCCAAAGAAAGACATCTGGGTTGTTTCCAGTTTGGGGCTATTATGAATAAAAGTGCTATAAACATCTGCACACTTACGTGTCAACATAAGTCTTCATTTCTCTGGGGTCAATGCCCAGCAGTGCAATCTCTGGGTTCTAAAGCAGTTGTGTGTTTAGCTTTTTAGGAAACTGCCAGACTGTTTTCCAGACTGGCTCTACCATTTTACATTCCTGCCAACGACACATGCGTGATCCTGCTCCCCAGCATCCTCACCAGCGCCAGACTGGAGCTAGTGCTCAGGACAGAAGCAATGTGTCCTCCCTGGGCTGAAGCATCCAGCTTCCCAGAAAACCCTCATTAGAATGTTTCTGGAATGGAGAAGCAATGAATCCACCAGCACGCTACGCTTTAGCATGGATATAGCTGTCGGATCAGCACAAGGCAGAGAACAGTCAGAAAGATGAGATCACAAGAGAGGTGAGTTTGATGGGGATGCAGGAGAAGGAGTTCAGGAAAGCTCGTGTGGTCCTCCAGGACAGTCACAGCAGCTGCCAAAGAGGGTCCAGGCTCCTTCATAGTCAGAACTGAGGTGCGAAGGAAAGAAGGACAGAGAGCAGCCAAAAGCCAAGTTCAGTAACTGAAAACACAGATAAAACTCAAAGGTCGGTTCCCTGCGGCCCGCTCAATCCTACCGCCTGAAGAATTCTTGCGACCGATAGCACAGTAAATACGAGACTTCCTTACCCAAATCCTCCACTGTGAAGTGTTTAGCGACCCAGTCTCTCAAACGTATAGACCTTTTCCACACCTGTCTCAGTCCTCTCTCTCAGGCACCGTCACTTTACAGTACAGGGAGACTTTGTCTCTGCGGTGTGGCTTATTTTGTTCTATCAGCCACCTTCTCCATTCGCTCAGACAATTCTTGGTCTTTGCGTTCCCAAATTGTTTTCCCAGCTCAACCCCGAAAACTGTGGTTCTGCCTTTCCATTATGGCGAAGAGGAACTGATAAACGAAAAAGATCCGCCTCTGGATGAAAGTCTGAGGGGAGGAGTGGGGTGTGTCTCAACAGGAAGAAAAAAGGGAAGGAAAAAAAATGCCACAAAACTTTGCACGCTGGGATATCGAGATCACAGTTAATTTTTACTGACTTCGACACGTGCCAGGCATCGCATGAATACTTATAACATGCCATTCTCAGAATATCCCAGAGAGGCAAGTACTGTTTTCATCCCTTTTGAAAGGGAAGGGAGTGGATCTGAGAGACTAAATTACAGGCTCAGGGTGGGCACTGTCCGTAGTGAAGTCAGAATTCAAACCCAGGCAGTGCGATTCCAGAAACCGCGCCCTGTCCACGATACGCCAACTAAGAAAACCACGATCTTCCAGCTCAGACACTGAGGGCGCCTTCTGCAGACGGAGCCTGTGTCATAGGAGAGAATGACGGGGCAGGGCTGTTCTGGCCGGATCTGGTCGCTTCCCGGGCCTGGATCTGGCCTCCTCGAGCCTTGTTCAACATTTGTGGGTGCCCAGATGCGGTCCGAACACCCCAATATCACTGACCAGGGCCCCTGAAATCTAGTTGAAAGAAGACCAACTCTTACGACTGAAGAGAAGGATGATGTTTCTACCAACACCTGCGTAGAAAAAGATCATTCTGGATTTCCATTTCTGATCAAACGTTAAGGCCAACCTTCTCATTCAAAACAAACAGAAAATGCTGAGGGCAAAGAATCACCAGGCTGAGATCGAAGGGAAGGCAGACATCCAGAATGGTAAAGCACAGTACTGAACCCTGTTTTCTGTGCTGAAAGCATTTCCCAAATCTCCTGGACTTACGCTTCAGGTTTTATCACCTCGTGGGGCTCAGAGGAGTCAACATCACGCAGAGCGAGAAGTTAAATGAAAGACTACAAAATATGAGACCCCAAACACTACACAGTGTCAGCGTAAGGCTGAACCAGCGGTAAATACACCGCACCAAGTACAGGCCCAACCGTAGAGTCGGCAAGAAAGATTTTTTTCTGCACTGAACTGAGAGGAAAATGCCTTCTCTAAAAAGCCGAAATCACAGGGGCTGTCGCCAGAAATGAACCACCCACAGGGTCCCCAAACTTCCGAGTCATGAGTTGGTTTAACCCATTGACAGACTATGCCCCTGGGTGTCCTGCAGAAGCAAATAAAAGTGCCCTCTGGGGGAACGTATCTTTTTCCCAGTCCGCAATGGATCGCAGCAAATAAATTTCCAAAATTAAAAAAATGAATGAATGAATGAACGAACAAACAAACAAATAAATAAAATGAGCAGAACACAGTCATAAGTGTCTGAAAACACAGGAAATAAGACACAATGCGCAGAAAGGAAGAAGAAAAGCAACCGTGGGAGATTCATAGAAGATAGTGGCGGTGGCAGCTTAGTTTTTCAGTCTCTTTCAATCCTTACACAGAATCGGTGCGATGAGACAGGATAACCGGAAACAGTTCACATTTTAAAAGAAATCTCAGGAACGAGCGACCCCACTTAGACCCAAACGCAGGAGGGTGGGGACGGACCACGGACAGACATCAGACCTGCATGTCACTGAGGCCTTCCAGAGAGGATGAGGAGGGCAGTGCTCGAGGCAGAGACCCACGGACTTGAGAAAAAGAGAGAGCGCCCCACTAGTGGCAACTAGAAAGGACAAACGAAACAGCGCCTTAAAGAAACAGAAGTTGGAAAGGAGGGAAAGTTAGAAAGTCAACCGGAGAGGAAGAACGGAGACGTTTGTACACACGCGGTCACGGCAGCACTATTCACAGTAGCCGAAAGGCAGAAACAATAGGAAAGTCCGGTGACGGATGAACGGATAAACGCAACGTGGTGTGTGCATGTAACTGAGTGTTACTTAGCCTTAAAAAGAAATCCTGGCACATGCTAAAAGATGAATGAAACTCGAAGGCTCTATGTTGAGTGAAATAAGGCAGTGAAGAAAGGACAAATTTGGTATGATTCCACTGATAGGAAGTTGCCGACTTCATAGAAACAGAAAGTAGAATGGTGGCTGCCAGGGGCTGGGGAGTTATTCTTTAAGGAGTACAGGCTTTCAGTTGTGCAAGATGGAAAAAGTTCTAGAGATCGTTGGTGGCGATGGTTTCACAAAGATGCGACTGTACTTAATTACACTGAATCGTACACTTAAAAATGGTTAAAATGTTAAATACTGTCAGATATATACATATATATATATATAAAACAGGTTTTTAAAAAATACATTTCAAAAGAAGAAGACAGAAAGAAGATCAAGAGTGATAAGTATTGAAAATAGGCAGAGATTGAACACACGGATAATACAAATTTCTGAAGATGAAAACCAAAGCAAGGGAGTGGAACAAATGCTGAAAGTTATCTTTCAAGGAAACATTCCTGGAATTAAAAAATCATTCGAAATTACATTTTGAAAGAGTACAATGCATACGTGAGACCAGTGATCCAAAACGATCAACACCAATACATAGCTTAGTAAGATTTGGGACTTTGAAAGGTCCTTCGACATCTAACATAAAAAGAACATATGAGTTTTAAGAGAAAAACTAGATTATTATTACTATTAAGGCATTAAAAACCTGGCTTTACGTCAGAAGAAAATGAATATGTTTAAAGTATTCAAGGGGAAAAAAAGCACCCAGGATCTTAAATGTAGTAAAATTGATGTTTTAAGTACAGCGGGAACAGACGACCCTATCGAGACACAAGAACTTAGAATGTCATCTCCATGAGCGCCTTCTGAGTCATCCGCTATGGAGTGAGTTTTCGACAACCAAACTAAGGGGTCAGTGGCGCAGCGACCGCTACCGAGTACTTGATTGTTTCTGAGATGCATAGGACTAAAACGAAGGACTAAAACACAGTACGGAGTATCTTATAAAATGGCCACATGTTTTGGCAACGTAGATGTAGTACAATTATTAAGAACGGGGGTTCTTTATAAGATTGTCAAAATTTCTAGATCTGTATGTCTAAAACGGGTCATTTTTGCTGTTGGTCAGTTTTATCTCAATAAACTTGAAAAAAAGAGAGGGCAGATAAAACAAGCATACACCAAATTTTTTTTTTAATGTTTTCAATAATGGAGGTGGTATTAATATTATCATTCCGCGGCTGTCGCATGTTTAAAATTGAATAAAACAGATGAGAAATTATGGCATATTCTAATTTTACCATGCCCTGTGCCCTTGAAAACCAGGATTCTTGGAATGAGAGGACAGACTGATGTAATAGAGGTTAAATAGAAGAAGTCTTAACTTAAAACTGGAAGTATCAATATGAATCCATGAGTTATTTTATTGCAATTTATTTCCTGAAAACCCCTAGGGAAAAAAAAAACTCAGTAGCCATGAGCATCCCTAGCTGCACCTCATCTTACTGTATGTACTCAAACAGAAGGCCAATAACCTCTGTGGAACGATCTCTACAGGCTGCAAGAGTTGGCCGAGGACTCTTACGTCTTCATAATGGAATACAACTTGCACGGTTAGCATCGTTCGCAGTAAGGAAAACACATGAACATATGCACACATACGACATCTGTTAGCTCCTTTATCCTAGAAAGGGGAATAGAGAGGAGGGATAATAGCCATGCGAGGTCCCACTTGATGCAGGCATATGCCTCCTCGGGCTGGGACGAGTTCCACTCCGATAGCCTCTCGGGCTGTCAGCACCAGCAATTAGAGATGTAGAGAGCAGCACTGAGCATCCAAGAGCCACCGGTCAGTACACAGCTGCTTACTCCCTGCAGCACTGGTGAAAAACAGGATGCAGGGAGGTGGCCCTCCCATACCTCTAAAACCTTCCCCTTTTCAGACAGGAAACCCAGGTGTTTTGGCCATTAACTCCAGCTAACACACAGCTGCTTCCTGATACAAGCTGACCTCAGAAACGGCAAATCATGAGCCTCTCTAAAGCATACTCATCTTGGATACCCAGAGCCAACTTTTGCCACTTTTGTGGAACTGAGACCATTGACCTATTATCTCTCTATGGTTATGGTCACTTTAATTAATGGTCCCATTGCTCTTTCTTGTAAAGTCTTGGCCGGGTCCAAGCCAGTCCTCTCCGGAAGAGCTTCTCGAGTAAAATAATCAGGTGGACACTGTGGAAATGTTTGTGTGTTTCCTCCCAGAAGCCCCCTGGTCTCCACATGCAATGCGGCCTTCTCTTTGCAAACAAAGAGGATCGTGCAGGCAACTTCACTTAGTCAAAGCGAAGACCTCATCTAACAGTTCTCCGATCTGGGTCTGTGTGGCATACATCTGCATATTAAAAAGAGAGCAGAAACATCTGCTCTTAATTGACCCTCTATCCCCACCAGAATGAAGAGCAGCTGGCAGCTTCTCTAGCTAAAGAAGGAAGGTCTGCATTGACCGTTCTACTCCACAAGGACTCAGCATAAACCTACTGTCAGAATCGGAGAGAAGCTTCCACTAATAAGGTTTATGGATAAAAAACTGAAATGTGGATGCAAATGTCTCACTAGAGGTATTCTAGGACATTTTTTTTCTTCGTTTATCCCCTCCCTGCACACATCTTTTCTAAAGCCTCCTCCCCATAATCGTCAACAGCTATGAGATCACATATTTATAACCTCAAATACAAAGAAAAAAACTTTTCCTACCAGCTTTCCATACAAAAGGTTTCTAAGTGCTTTAACTTAGGTGATCAAGACAAACAGAAATATCAATTGTCCGGTCCTGGGTCATCACATGCCCCGTAGGCAAGATGCTATGCTTTTGAAATTTATGCAAAATACAGGGTTGGAGTGAAGGAGGAATAAATTCTCTGAGAAATGTGATGAGGGAGGGCGCTTTTAGCCGCAGGAAAAAAAAACACAAGTTTTGAGCGGTCATAAACCACAGAGGTCCTCTGGTACAGTCCCAAGTCCAAGAGATGCTGGGATGCTTGGCACCACCCACCCTGAGGTACACGGCCAAGACTGGACGTGATCCGTGAGCATCATCGGCGGGCCTGGCGGCTGTCTGAACTTGATGCTCTGGCAAGTCGATCCTGAGAGTATATAGAGCTGAGAATATTATCTCAGGTTCTCCCTTCTCCATTGATTTTTCACGATCCATGATGGGAACAGGGTCAGCGCTTGGCAACCAGGAGGGTTCCAATTTATCAAAGGATTTGTCCACTCCAGACAGCTTCTGCTTTTGCTGATTTCAAATTTGCAATTGATCATGACAGAGCCATGAACAATGGCTTTGCTATTGTCATCCTTCACCATTACCCTTCAGGCAACACTCCCCCGCCTCCCCCCTCCCCTCAAAAAAAAAAAAAAAAGCAAGCCCAAGTTCTTCTGCCCCAGAAAAAGGATAATGAGGATGAGTAATACCTGCTTCCTTGAGTGGAGGAATGACAAGTTTCAACGACTGTGCAGTGTGAACTTACTGGACCAGGAGGAAGGAAGTCTGACTTGGCCACTCAGCACACATCCATCCGTTTCCTATTTATGATGCCCAAGGAAGCATTCCTTCCTGATTCTTACCCAGTGTGATTTGGGTGGAGTCAAATTCACTTCCTGTTCTAGGGACTCAGACCAGACCCATCAAAACATGTGATACTATGGTTACGGTGATTGGTTCAGGGATCGTCGCATGATTCAAGGTGAGCCAATGGGACACGAGGATACTTTAGATGGGAAAGAGTAGAGGTCTAGGCTCTTTGTGGCTAGACTTAAATTTGGAGTTAAACTTGGTGATGCCGAAAGTCATGTTGCCATCACGTGGCGCCCGGGAATGAAGCCAATATGGAGAGCAGCATCTGACAGATCGACTTCATTCTGATGACGTAAGATTCAACATCTGGAACACGTCTTGCCCAAACCTAATTCTGATTCTCAACTTCTCATTTATAGGACTCAAAGGCAGTTTGGGTTGGGTTTTCAAACACATGCCAACAAACAAAAAGAAGAGTTCTGTACTTGGTTTCTAGTCCCAACTCTGTCATAGGCCAGCAAGCCTCTTCCCCCTCTGAATCTAGGTCTCCTCATCTATGAGGTCATTAGATGAAGGTATTTTAGTTTTGACATCCTAGGGTTTCTTACTGAACAAATGTTTTCAACATGGGTTTTCGTAAGATACAGGCAGAATACTCTGAACCCAGGCCCCTGGGACAAATAGATGGATTAGAGCAGATGCATCAAGAGGTCATTCTAGAAAGGGAAGTGAATATCTGAAGCATCCAGGAGGAAGTACAAGTTCTCTACCCCATGTTACTAGTTAAGAACTAATTGGTAGTTGTGTGCGTGTGTGTGTGTGTGTAGTTATGTGTTTTACACACCTTTCAGTCATTCAAATTTCTTTCAACTACCAAGTTCAACTTTTGCAATACCAAAAATACATAAATAAATATATAAATATATAAATAAATAAATATATGAATAATACTACGAGAAACTGGGTTAAATGCAATTGTGGTCCTGGAACATAATCCAGAATTAGTAGGGTTTATTATTTCTAAAATTCTTGACAATAACTTGATTATTTATCATTTTAACTCAAATATCTCTGAGGCCAGATTCTGAGATTTTTTTTTTTTTTACAAAAGTGAACTCTCAAAATAATTTAGCAACTGACCTAAAGCTAACATTTTATAAAATAAGAGTATATTAATAGAGCAAGAATAAAAGACACTGGGACCTAAAATCTTTAAATAAAGAAAATACTTCCTTAGAAAAGATAGCTGTCAATCTAACTCAATATTTATAACTTTCTTTAACCCTTTAAATAATTTCATTTAAGGTTTCCTAAGCAACATATAGTTGAATTTCCCTTAAAATGCTAATAATGTTTGTCTTATAATAGGAGAAATTAAATTTTTGTATTTATCGTAATCACTGTACATTTGGTTTTATTTCTGTCATCTTCATTTATGATGTTGGTGGTATTAATTTTTCATCTTTTCCTGACCGTTCCCCTTTCCAGATTCTAGCTCATTGAGCAAACATTCTTTCTGGCTTTTATTTCTTCAGTGAAAGAGAAGTTTGCCTTCCTTTTCTTTATACTTGTATTTTAATTTATATGAATTTTTACACACACACACACACACACACATATATATATATATATATATATATATATATATATATATATATTTCAGATCCTATTTTCTTAACAGCGTCAAAGAGTAGCCAGTAGGTTAAGGCCTCCTCTCGGAAAAGACAATCTTTGTGGCAACCTTTATTTCTTATACCCTCCTCCGTTCTCTGCCTCCCATGTCTTATGACGTAGGGCTTGGTCTGAGATGATTATTTTGTGACAGACATGCATGGCTTTTATATGTTTAACTTTATGGCATGCCGCTTCCACGTTATTAACTCTTCTCCGACAATCACACTGAAATCGAACACCTGCATTCTCGGTACCTGCTTGGATTTGTTCCCCACTATTTCTTCAGCCCTTTCCTTCATTCCCTGACGTCCATCCTCTCTTTCTGAAACCATTCTTTGCTAAATATCGGGTCCCTTGGATCCATTCTTCGGGTGTCAGCTTTTTCCATTGTAATCTTTATGTCGTTGCTCTGTGGTTTGGGAGAATAGTTTTGCTAAATATTCCAGATTACCAAATCAGTCCTGTTATTCAGTCCTTCCATTTAGCTTTAACGTCTGCAATCGTATTTTAGTTTCCAAGACTTACTTTGTATTCTTAAAGTATCTTATGAGTAACCACAGGTGTTTCTATGGCTGGCACATCCTCTCAGATCCGAGGATACCAATTAGCATTCTTTGAAGCCTTCTTCTGCTTCCTGTATTAATGCTGGTCAGGATTTAGGATCCAGCATGCTCAGTTTCACGTCTCTCTTTTATGATATTTAGTTCCCTCACATATTTGGCGATGTGGCCATTCATATTTATAAAGGAGAATGTGTTGTCCGAATGGCAGCTGTTTATAGCCGTAAACGTTAACCTCTAGCCACATGTGGCTATTTAAATTTCTATTCAAATTAATTAAAACTAAATGAAATTAAAATTCAGTTCTTCATTGCAAGTGCTCAGTAGCTACATGGGGCCAGAGGCTATGGCATCGGGCTGCAAAGCTTCATGAAACATTTCCAACACCAGTTCCACTGTGCGGTTCTACGGTACAGTGCTGGTCTAGACTGATAGTTTGGGCTGCAAACATGGCTCTCCTCCGAACTTGTGAGAGTCACTGTCCCCCAGGCAGTGAAGTGGCTGCTTTGAGTGGAGAAGAGGGACATCCCTGTGGGCTTCCCTTCATGGCGTGAGGCGGGCAAGCGTGACTTCAGGTTGTGGGTTGCGTTCAGCAGCGGCTACTCGGGGCAGTGACCCATTTCTCTCTCTAGCCACCGGAACTCTATCCCAACTCTATACAGAAGCTGACTTCACAGAAAACCCCGGACCGAGAGCTGCAGCCGGCCCCTCTTTTGAATGCGTGACCATTCTGTTGTCCTCTGATTTATTACCCGTAGACCATTGCTTCTCTCATGCCGCCGTCTGTTTTTTTTTTTTTCTTTTCCTCCAGAGTTCTGTTGGGAGAACTCAGTTTTACAATCGTCTCGTCTTTTATCTACTTGGGGTTATAGTTTCCTGAAGGCTGTTAAGGACTCGCCATTAATCTGATGCCGTATATTTTATCTCTTCCACACATTGCTCAACATTTCTCGGCGCGGCAATGTTCGCCAGTTCCCAGCACTGCCAATGATTTATTCTTGCTCTAATACTTCTTCTGTCAAGATGAGCTCAATCGGCCATCTTGAACCCAAAGTAGTGGCCTGATTTCTTATGCCTTTTGTGTCTACAGAATAAGTTTTGTAAGTAATCACAGAATGTCGGGGCTAGAAAGGAATTCCGAGATCCAGTCCAATCCATTCACCTTACAGATGAACAGGGACTGGCTCACCCAAGGCTCCACAGCATGGTGGTGGCAGAGAAGGAAGTCACTCACCCCTTGTACTGGCCTCTGGCCATTATCTGCTGCCCCCAAAGCCCTAAGAAGTCATAAGGGGCGGGGGGTCAATGTCTCAGCCCAGGCTCGGCACAGTCAGTATCTCGTTGATCAGTTCTTGTTTAAGCTCCTCCTAACACAAATAATTACAAATAATCTCCTCGTAATACAGATTTCTGAAATAAATTTTCAACAGAACTGAACAAATTTAAGAGGATCTTCCTCTTAACCTATAAATTCATTTACTCAGAATTATCCTTTCTCCAAGCACAGTAAAAAAAAAAATCAAGGCGTATTTCAAAACTGTAAGGAGAAAAAGGCTTGGAAAATGCAAACAGATCTTGCTTCAAAATGACCAAGACACGGTCGGGGTGGGAAGGGAGATATACCTGAGAAACACGCTTCTCCACACTTCTCCCCGCCTGCAAAAGTTCTGGGGTGGGAGCTTATTGTCCGTCTTAGTGAAATGTTTCACCTCGAGCATCTGCCTAATTGCACCGATCGACAATCTGTTTCCAGTGAAGCAAAGTAATTAAGTGTCTTAAAATGCTTTTTGAGACTTTGGAAAACTGACCTAAGGTTAATGGTTCATAAACCGCATTTGTGCTTCTGTTGGAGAATTTAAAACGTGAGCCGATCTGCTCCTGCCCGGGAGAGAGGAGGAGACGGCCTCGGCGGTCTGCTGTGAGACCCGCCTCTGCCCTGAGATCCGCGTCTGCTGTGAGACTCGCATCTGCTGTGAGACCCGCCTCTGCCCTGAGATCCGCGTCTGCCCTGAGACCCACATCCACCCAACGTGTGCAGCTGCGGAGTTAGCCCTCTCTGCACACATTTAAGGCAGAGAGAGCACAGGGCAGATTTCTTGACATTGTCACTCAGGGGTCTGATTCAATGATGACGTCATGTGAAACTGGAGAGAAGTAGTACATTTCCTCTGTTCTAGAAGCTTCATCCCCTGCCCTCATGCAGCCTAGAATGGGGTTTAGACCCAGGGCTTCTGGTCCCAGCCGGGCTCCTGTTCCTGTGCACTTCTAGACAAAATGCTTGAATCCTTGTAGTCAGCCTCAGAGACTGGGATTTTTCCATGGACATCAAGGAAGCCTATCAATATCTCATCCACTATGAGTGATCCATTCCCATGGATCACAGAGGCTGAGTTTGGGCATCATAAACCCCAGCGCAGGCAGACACCAGACAGGTAACACAAGTCAGGAAGGAAGCTAGAGGCTGGGGGACTGGAGGAGGCACATCCCTTTGAAAGCAGACAGCTGTTTTTCAAATCCAGCTGGCTGTTGCCTGGCAGAAAAATGTGATCCAGTTTTCCCGAGGAGTCAGAAATCTAGACAGGAAACCGAGTCTGACTTTCACTTGATGCTGGCAACTAACTGAAGAACGGGGACCCTTCCAGGTGCAAACCGCACACTCCCGCGGGCGATTTGCTCTGTGGGCCCCTGGTTCGATTCTCCCGGAAATGACGGGAGATGAAAAGGTTATAGAACCAGCTCTGACTGCCGAATGGTCAGTGGGTCTGCAAAGGCTAAGCAGGTGCAGCCAGTCTGAAGTTCTGGCCATCCAGTCCAGCCCCAGTATGGCTACTGGAGTGGACTTTGTAACATGCGGACTGCCTTTTATATGAATTCTGGGTAGTCACTTCAAGAAAGGGGGTGGGTCCTCACAAAGGTGGGTGTTCCTAGGGCCTTCCCTAGGGTAGAGGTCCTCAGGGAGTCAAAGAGATAGAACTTCAGAAATGTACACACCCTAATCAATGGTAATGCGACCGTAGCAATGATAACAAATAACTCCGATCCACAGAGTGCCCACCTACTGCTGGTCAGGATACGTGATTTATACGTGCAAGAAATGAGAAAGCAGACTCAGAGAGATTAAAGATTTTCACTGGGCCTCACAGGTGGGAACACCTAAATTTTGTTAGAAAATTATTTCCTGAGGTCTTTGTGTTATTCTTTGCCTCCTCCCAAGAGACCGACGAGGAAATGTGACATACCACTAAAGTGATTTTTCCTCCCCATTTCCACTGATTCCCAGAGTAGCCTTAAAAGTATGAGGACAGATGGCAGTTGGGTGGTGGTGGTATATAAATTTCCTTAAAGCCTTCAAAGGTTTATCCAAAACATACAAAAACAGATCAGGGTGATCAGGAAAATCAGCATGCTCTAAGAAAGGAGAGAAAAGACTCTTCTGCTTCTGGGATTTTTGTCGCTGTGGGCGCTCTGAGACCGTATGGATGGTATTGATTTGGTGAGATTGGTGGGATGCGGAAGTCAAGACCACAGAAAACTCCGCAGAGGCCACCTGGACCAAGGGTGAGGCCACAGGCAATAGATCGCCCATGTTGGTTATCAGATTTTTAAAAGCAGCCTTATTGAGATATAATTCACGTACCAGGCAAATCACATGAGTACAGTGTGCAATCCAGTGGTTTTCAGTGTTTTCACAAACATGCGACCAGTATCACAATTTTAGAACATGTGCCATCATCTCTAAAGGAAGCCCTGTTCTCTCCAGCCGTCACCCCCCATTCCCCAACCTCCCCAGCGCTAAGCAACCACTCCTCTGCCCGCCATCTGTAGGAACTTCCCTATGCTGGACCTCTAGATGAATGGAATCACATAACACGTGGTCTCTCATGAGTGGCTTCTTTCACTTAGCATCACGTTTTCAAGGCTCATGGGCGGTTGAGATTTGAATGGCTTTTAAAACTACCTTCCCTTCCTCGGTGGGTTCCTCGGGCAGATTTCTTTCTTCTTCAGGTCAAGTCCCTGAGCCTTTGGCGTTGTAAACATACCAGCGGCATCCCTGTCTGAAGTCCTCGCCGCAAACAGGCGAGGAAGGTTATGCATTTTCCCTTCCCTGGGGAAGCCCTGGGCTGGGGCTACTCTTGGGGTTTCCAGGAGCATGTGCCAAAAGTCCTCTGCTGATGCATTTCACAGGATCAGTATCTCGAGTCGAATACTCAAGTCTTGGCTTGTTTCTCTCATTCCCACCTTTCTAAGAACTCGGCACCTAACTGGCCTTGGGAGAGGGTTAGATTTACAATCGCCTCGGACTCACCTAAGAGGTCTCTATGGTTACAATGAGGTCTACACGCAAGAAACGAGCGCCCTGGATTTTTTTCCAAACAGCGTCAAAGGTACTGCTGCTCGATGTCCCCTCACAACCTTTCGCCCTATGTTCCGCATCATCTTAAAGAGAATAAACCAGCGTAAAAATACAGGGAGCGAGTGGGTTTTGCTCAAAGCAATGGCGGAACTGGTCATTCTCAAGTGACGTCTCTTCAAGGACCTAGAAGTGGACTGGCATTACTAGGCCCTGTAAGGTGTGTAGAGACGCGACCTGGCCGAGGGGAGACGGAACGTGGATTGTCAGTGGAGGAAATCGGGCTGTAGCGACAGAATATGGTCTTCAGAACCAACCCAATCTGGTTCAAATCTCCATCCAAACCACCTGTGTGACGTGGAATAAGTAACGAAGCTTCTCGGAATCTTCTATGCCTTATCGATAAAATAGAAAAAATGGTTCTTTTTCCGGTAGAATACCTTGAAATTAAAGTATGTTGGGACTAGCGACCACCACAGCAGCCACTACCAAGGCTACTGCCATGTCACCCAAATTCACTGAGCGTTTTATATGTCAAGACACTGTTAGGTACTGAAGTCGTTGGGTGCATAGCTTAAGGGTTACCTGTCTGCTCCTTCTAATGACCTGACAAGGCATGCAAGGTGTTCTAACCTTTCCTTCAGAGATGAGAAAATGGGTTCAGACAGGTTAAACGACTGACCCCAAATCACGTAGCTAGTGAGCGGCGGAACTGGGTGTCACGGTCAGACGTGCCGGTCACCGCGAAGGCATCGGACCCAGCACCGCAGCTATCGGCACCAACGGAACAGCGAATGTGAGCCTCGCGAACATGGAAAGGGGTATTTTTCATCCAGAAGCTAGACACCAATCTTTTAAAAGTCACGCAAACACTGTAAAATTTAAAATAGGCAATTTCACATTTTGATGACTGTGTTTAAAACTAGGCAATAGTGAGTACGTGGTTTAAATGCCAGCGAAAGGACATGAGGCTGTGTCTAGACATCTGGTATACCAGCCTCAGTACGTCTGCCTGTTTATCCCTCTGTCCCATGGGAGGAGCTGAATTTTTAGAGAAAGATGCTGTTCAATCTCTCTTAAAAAGGGCTCCCAGGACATAACCTCCCATGCCTGCAAGAACCTAGTGACATGCCAGACAGAGAAACTCTGTCTTCTGCTGAGAGACAAACACTGGGATTTGCACTGTTTTTTTTTTTTGTCCTTGGGCTCTTGCAAAGTCACTATAATTTGATTTTTTTTTTATAAATCAAACCCTATTTCAAATACTATTGAAGAACTTGCACTTTAAAAGAATTCTGTCTTGCATCCTCAGGAAAATGGAAGCCTGCCTTTTGAACTGAATATCTAATTCTGAAATTATTCATTTTGTAAATTTAGAATTTGGTTCACAGCTTTCTGAAAACAACCTTTAAACTTTGAAACCAATTTGAAATTCAAGTTTGTAGCTGGGTGTTGTGGGCATTCCTTATCACCTTTGCTGATAAGCATTTAAATATATTCATTAACAAAAATAATTATTGTCACAGTTAACTACATTAACACCTTTTAATTGAATTAGAAATTAGATGGGGGTCATGAATATTTCACTGGGCTCACCGCTCTACTTTGCAATTTCCATCTTAAAAAAAAAATGCCTTCAGTCATAAACAGGTGGATTTGCAATGTTTAGGTTCCTGCCCTTTCTCATAATTTTGCTATGAAAGTCCTCCCACAGTCAAAAATAAATTTTAACTTGCGTGCTGCTCTTCTGTGCTTCTGGGTAGGATGCAAAGAGTTTTCTCCCATAGATAATAAACTTAAAATAAACATTTCCTTCACACGACCCGGAAACTGTCAATCCCACTGCATGCTGAAGAGGCAATGCCCTTAGAGCAGAGCAGGGGATTTCGAGGTAGAGTTCAAGGTTTTCACACGCGGGGTCAGAAAGTTCTGTATTGTTATAGGGCTTCTCGTGAGCACCATCCTTGGTCTCTGCCCACTAGGTGCTGGAAGCGCACATCACAACCCTTATTCAGTGGTGGCCATCAATCAAACTATCATAGATGATGTCCGACCATTCAGATAGAATGATATGGGTACGATGACTAGTCCTCCCTCTTGTGTTTGGCCCTTCCCTGGGCCTCAGTTTTATATACGTAAAGTAGAGGCTAGCATATCGATTTCACTGGGTTTCCAGAGAGACTTACAGGCTATCAGGTGAACGGAAGGCAGAGTTGGGTGAGTGTCATTATTAGCTGACGTGGTTCATAGCAGCAGCAGCAGCAGCAGCAACACTTACATCAACACCTGAGGGAGCCGGTGGGACGGAAGGATGAGCTGCCCCCTTCCGTGATCCTCCGCCCCCCGAGGTGCCCTGCTACTGGCCTGAGCTGGAGCCGCCCTTCTTGTCTGAGGACCCCAGGTAGCACCTTCGAAGACAGTGGTAGGAAGCCTCTCTTCCTTTGAGTCTTTAAAGTTCCAAACTTGACTTCCGATTCCAGGTGTCCGCCAGGTTTCATCCCTCTGAGCCTCAACTGCTTAGCTTTAAGACGGAGTCACTGAGAATTCACTGCGGTAACGCACGGCCCCTCGTGCCGCGTGTGGTGCAAAGCAATCAAGAATGATTATGATTTTAGTGATGATGAGTATGATATGCCACGGCAGGCTTGGCGCTGTTGACATTTGGGGCTGGACAGCTCTTTGTTTTAGGGCGGCCGAAAGACGTGAGCGGCATTTCTGGCTATTTCGATGTTAGTAGCTCCTGTCACCAGTTATAACGACCAAAAATGTCTCCAGACATCGCTAAACGTCTGGAGTTGTCCCCAGTGGAGAACTACTGATCTACAGGAAATAGATCCCCCTCCTGGCCGACTTGGCCACTCTGCCCTAGGTTAATGTCACCTCTTCTGAAAGGTCCTCTGACCTTCTCACCGGGAATGAGCCACGCCCTTCATTGCCTTCTAATTGTTTGTTTGCTCAACTGCCCGGTCCCCTCAAGGGCTCGATTCATTTATGTCTATCCCTGTGGTTGGCACCGAGGGGAGAGTAGCGGACAGAGCAGGACAGAGAAGAAACTGAACTACTGTTTATCGAGCACCTACTATACACCACGCACCAAGCCAGACTGATCGCACTCACGTTTCCTTAGCTCTTCCCAAGAGGTTTGCAAAGAATGCATAACTGTGTCCATTTTGCCGACGAAGGAACTGAGGCTTGGAGAGAAGGAACTTATCTAAAGATTGGCGACGAGGATGGGGATGGACCTGGGATTCGAACCCAAACCTCTCCTCTCCACCAAGCATCCCCCGACAGCGGGAAATGAGGCACCTCCCCCCACCCCATCTATCCTGCGCCCTAGAGCCTCCCCACTCCTCTGAGCCTGGGAGAACTGCTTGCCCCCGGAGCGAGATCAGAACCCTGGGGTGGTACGCCCAAGGTCAGGATTTAAAGAGGAATGGCTGACCTGCTTGAAGAAACAATCCATTCTGGGCCCAAAGAGGAGACACCAAGCATTTTTCACTCTTACTGAAAAGGTCAGACTGGAGGCAGCAAGACCCAGAGTGAGACCTCTTGGCCATTTCGGAAAGTTCAGCCTGCAGCTTGGGGGCAAAGCTGAGGCCATCGCGGTGTCATT
Source organism: Rousettus aegyptiacus (assembly GCF_014176215.1). Lineage (NCBI taxonomy): Eukaryota > Metazoa > Chordata > Mammalia > Chiroptera > Pteropodidae > Rousettus > Rousettus aegyptiacus. The sequence continues at coordinate 4,728,198 of NW_023416311.1, forward strand.
CTAACCTCTCTCTCAATCTCTCTCTCTCTCTCTCTCTCTCTCTCTCTCTCTCTCTCTCTCTCTCTCTCTCTCTCTCTCTCTCTCTCTCTCTCCTCCCTCTCCACCTCCAGCTCCAAGCTGCAGCAGGGGGGCAGGGGGAGGTCCTGGGCTCAGGAAGGAGGCGCCCTCTGGTCCAGACCGTGCCGCTCCCTGGCATGGCCGCTTCTCTGGGTGAGTGTGCTGCGTTATTTCCGAGATGCCGAGACATGTTAAGTATGCTAAGGGGGACGTCCGCAGTGGGCCGCGGGCGCCAAACATTCACACCGTCCTTTTCAGAGTTGCTATGGATATCTCCTCCAGGAGGCTTTGGAAGTTCCACACAGAGGGGTCGAAATTAATAAACTCTGAACTCGAAGGAAGCAGATCGAGTTGGGCTGAAGATGCAGCCACCTGTTTCCCTCCGGCTCGGACGGGGGGCCTGGGCGTGGGGCACCTGCGTATGTGTTTCTTTTGCCTGCTCTGTGCACGCAGGGGGAGGGCAAGCAAGGACCGGGCTGTCCGCACATCCCGGAGGGCAGGGATTCATTGCATCATTTCCCTGACCGGCCAGTAAGACACTCGAGGTCACGGGCTGTTTTTATTCATTTCTGAAATGCCATCAGCACCGAGCCCAGCATCTTGACCATGTGCAGTGACTGTTCATTGAACAGGTTTCGTCTGTTCATTTAACATATACTTCTGAGGGTCTGCTGGGGGCTGGCCACTGCGCTACGGGCAGAGGCCATGAACACCGTCACTGAGGTGAAGAACCCCTTTCCTCAGGGACCTAAGATCACGGGACTGGGGGTCAAAGGAAGTCCCAGTTGGAAGGTCACATAAGTACCTTTTCCTTTGGTTCATACATGTGCATGCACCCACGTGCGTATGTGCTCACGTGTGTTTATAAACAGTCCAAAGGATGCGTTGAAAAAAATCAAGGCTCAGTGAGGAGAAGAGTCTGGGGACAGAAGACAGAACATGAGTTGTAAGTCAGACCCTGGCATGCGAGACACTACGAGCTTCTACATCGGCTACACGTCCTTAGCCAGCCAGAGCCTCAGCTTCTCCAGACTAGTCACTGAAAAAGGATTTTTTGCACGCCTAGGCCCTGGGGACACGGCAGAGGGGCGGAGCGGACATCAACCCCTGTTCTCTTGGAAGAGCTGTAACAAAGCACGGCGAGCGTCACAAAGGGGAGCATCAGTGTCCAACAGGGGCAACGGCCGGGGGCCCCCAGGTGGCCCAGGGAAGGCGACGGAAGGAGGTGACCTTTAAACCAAGACATGAAGCGAGCACGCGACGGGCCCGATGGCAAGTGAAAGGCGGTCCCAGGCGGGAGGCGTGCTGTGCGGGGTTCTCGGGGCGACGGCGACGATGGCATGTGTGCAGCACTGCGTGTGACGGGGAGAGAAGGCGGCGTGCCCGCATGTGCGTGTGCGCCCTCGCGAGCGTGCGTCAGGGTGTGCGTGAGTATGTCTACGTGTGTGTGCGCGTGTCCAGGCCCACGAGTGTGTGTATGCGCGTGTGTGTGGTGGGGGGAGAGTGTATTCAGGCGTACGAGAGCGGATGAGTATGTAATCCTCGCCACGATGCTAGCAGACACGGTGACCAGAAAGCCACCGGTCACGGAATAAGTCTTCCTCCGAGAACCCCGTAACCACACAGCAAAATCAATATTCTAACCAAATTGCTTTTATAGGCAATGCATCGTGTAAGAAAGGTTTTAATTACAGTGCAGCCTCTAGGAAGGTGTCTCTGAGACTCGGGGCGGGAGGAGGGGCACGGTGGGGGCTGCGTGGCGGAGAAGTCCTCCCGTGCCCCGTCGTCCCCTGCTTGGGGCCCTTCTCACCTGCCTTTTGGAAATTCATGCGAGAAGGGGATATTCAGAAAATGTTGTTGATCAATAACTGAATATCCTATAAAACTAAACATAGTGGTAGTCAAAAATGCAGATGGAAACCAAATATACTTTCTTTTTTTTTTTTTTTTTTTTTGCTTAAAAGACTCAACGAGATGTTTTTAAGATCATAACATGTAGTTACGGCGAGGACGTAGCAGCCAAGCATATTGGTGATGGGCGTGTAAATGGCTCTGTATTTTCTGAAGGGCAATTGAACCACGTGTATCTGAAACTTCCAACGAGACATACCTTTGGATTCAGCATTTCTACTTGCAGGAACTTAGCAAAAGGAAATAATCGCTCTAACGGGAGAGTTAAATGCAAAAGAAAAAAAAATGCTCTTCAAAGCATCATGGCCGATGTGCAGTGCTTGTTACGGCAGCCTTATCTTTTCTTGGTCTCCCGTAATTGGCCTCTGAGGGCAGGGAACAGAAAGGCAGGAAGCATTTCAAGTGCGGCGACCACCGCTGGCGGGGAGGTTCGAGGCAGGACGTGCGGGTGAAACGCTGAACAATCAGCTCTGGGGTGCGGGATCGGGGCGGTCTGTCCGGCAGCGCCAATTTCCATGGTGTAAATATCGCCACCAGGGCCCTCACTGACTGGCGTTTGGAGGAGGGGCTGACGATGGCTCTCACCAGCAGAGCCACCCACCCGGGCCTCGGCCCGGCCGGGGTGGAGGGACGATGTCAACAGATCAGCACTGAGATCCTTTCTACGAAGCCCCACAGAAAATATAACGGGGCGGGGAGGAAGAGTGAGGTCACCTTTTGCAGGGACGCAGAGCTGGTGAAGACAGGCTCTCTCCCTACCCTCTCCAGAGGTGCGACTCCCTGCAGCCGGATGAGGCAGGCGCAGGGCGCAGAGTTCATTCGGCTGGGAGGCGTTTATCACACGGTCTCTCCCTACTTGCTGACTGACTCCGATGCTCCCCGAGCTGAGCACAGGTGCTCCCCGAGCTGAACACACAGGCTTTGGGGTGCAACCACGGTACAGACCGAGCAGCGGGCGGAAGAGACAAGAAGAGCCGCCTCGCTCTGCTACGGCCCAGCTCCTTAAACTGAAGGGGTGGTGCGGGGGGCTTTAAATAGCATGTGAGATTGCTACAAGTACGAAACTACCAAAACTGAGTCTTAAAAAGCAAGGTGAGACTTCGAATACCAGACTGCATCTGTCTGTTCTAGAGCGCAGATCTCCTTGTGGAAGCCCAGTAGGTGCAGGGAAGGGAGAAATCTGAGAGGGTAGGGTTAGTAGCAGTTCCTGGGAAAAGAAAATTCTTCTATGCTTTTCCATCGATGACTCGAGACGTTAATCAAATGGACCACACTTTTCAAATGTCCAAAGTGTCCATCAAATAGGAATTAAACACAATATAGTACATCCATTTAATGGAACTGCAAGCAGCTACTTAAAGGTCTTTATATCCTCTCTGTGTGTGTCTGTGTGTGTGTGTGTGTGCGCGCGCGCACGCACATCATGGTATTAGTAACATAATTCAAATATCACACAATAATCATCAGTATATACTTATCAGGGATTTTTAAAACTTCAATTCCCTGTTCTTATTTTCCTTGACGGTTAATAACTGTAAGTTGAAGGAGATCTCCTTCTCCCTGGTTTACCGCAGTGTGGCTGACACTGGAGAATCAGAAACCACCGTACAGATGGTCCCTGACTCAATGATGGTTTGACAATAGTTTTTGACTTTACTGTGGTGTGAACACGATATGCATAATAAATTAGATGAGCTATTCAAAACTGTATGACAAAGCAGGCTTTGTGTGAGATGACTTTGCCCAACTGTAGGCTAACGTAAGTGTTCTGAGCACGCCAAAGGTAGGTTGGCTAAGGATGACGTTCAGTAGGTCAGGAGCGTTAAAAATGCATGTTCGGGTTACGATACGTTCAACTTACAATGCGCGTATCAGGACGTAACCCCACTGTAAGTCAAGAAGCATATGTGTGTTTTATTTCAGCATGGAAATGAAACGACAATAAATTGGTAAGTGGAGATAAAAAGTGATTCACATATCATTGTGCAAATATATCACGCTTTTGCAGAAGGATAAAAGTTTATAACCGTAAGTATAGAAAAACATCTGGAAATGCACACATTAAAATATTAAGTGATCGCGCTGAAGAGTGGATACACACCGTCATTTACCGCCCCTCAGCCGTGCCGTCGTTTGACTGATGTTTACTTAGTCCTCACCGTGAGTCAGGCGCACTCCGCTAGGCACTCCTCCTTTTCAATTTTATCTAATAATATGCCCTATATACCTTCCCCTACAATCAGCATGTATTTTTTAATCAGAGCAGGAAAACGAGAGCTGCTTCTTTGTTGAAAATGAAGTATTTAACAGGCAGTACTTAGGACCTAGTGGGTGCTTGGTGATGGTGACCGTCATTTTATCATTCTGTGAACCCTGGGGCTTCATCGGCCATACCTTCTTAGTAGTTTTCACAATAACGACAATCACGACAGCCAGTGTTTACACGGCACCGTGTGCCGCAGCATTCTGATAGTCGCGTTCCTTGTCCTCACAATCACTATGTGGTAGCTATTCTCCCCATTTCGCACACCCGCGAACTGAGCCCTGAGCGCTGGGCCTCTCCCTCCACGTTCCCAGCCTAGCCTGGAACTCGGGGCTCACCCTCTCTATCCGCGGGCCTGCTCTGCGGAGAACAATGCAGGCGCAGTGCAAGCGCGTGCATGGGCACTCGTCACACTCACACGCCCAGGAAGGACTGGCGTGCGGCTGGCCTGGGTTACTACGGGTGACTCGGACCGTCAGGGGCGAAGGTGACCTCAGACAAATGCGAGCTAATAAGTCCGGAGCCAATGACCCGGAGGAGAGGGAAAGCACACATTAAATCAAAAGTCACGAGTCCCTCCAGCCGGGAAAGGGAGTTAGAGCTGGCGTGGGCGAAGCCACACCTGGGGCGCTGCTGATCCCAAAGAGCCGACAGAGGCGTTTCATCATCATCATCAACAGCAGCAGCTAACATGGTCCTCACACCCAGGAGTTCGGCGTTAGTGTCCCGTGTTACAGATGAGGAGACTGAGGCACCGCGAGGTTGGGTATCTACATCAGGCCACCCAACCAGTAAGCGGAAGAGCTGGGATTCAAGCCGAGGTCACCTGGTGCCAATGTGTGTGCCCTTAACCACCGTTAGCCGGAAATAAACCTCACATAAGGGCGAGGCGGGGGGGGGGGGAAGGGCACCCGGAAACACCGGAACACGTAGGGGCCGGACAACACTGTCACGGGCCAGGTCGGATTGAGCACCGACATAAAGCCGAGAGGGGAGGGGACATTTCTCTCCTGGACTGCAAGCCAGCTCTGGCATCCAGAGGCTTAGGATGGCAACCATCAGAGCTGGAGGGGCCCTTTGGTGCCCAAATGGGAGGCAGAGCCACTAGGGAAGGTGCCACCCCACATGGAGGATGACCGGACCCCAGCAGCACGCGGCGAGTGAAAACTGGAGGAGACGATGCACGCTTGAGTGGTCTTGAGAGCTGCCTGGGGAGAGATTTTCACGAGGCCAAGACCGTGACCCTAAGTCGCTGGGTGGGAGGTTGCTGGGCATCGGGACTGCCCGGACTGGTGAACCTGCAAATCTGTAAACATTTCCCTCTTCTTGGTGACTTGTTACAGAGAGGCGAGATGCAATATTCCTGGAGAGGGAACAGGGCCGGCCGAGACCACTTTACCCAGGTTTCAAGAACGTGTCTATCAGGGAAAGGAAGATTCAGGAGGCTTCGAGCAGGGAGGAGATTTCAAGGTGACCCCGCGAATGAAGCCGGCATTATGAAATGTCTTTGATCGAGTGGAACACGATAAGCGGTTATGCTATGAAAAGGTTCAAAGCCCTGGACGCCAGCTGAAATGAGAAAATTCAATTTCTGGCCTAAGAGTGTACCGTTTCCGCCTTCTAGAAGAACGCCCACACACCCCTCCCCCACGCCCCCTAATGGAAGCAGGGCGCTCCTCCGTGGTCATCCCGACGTAAACAGGGTTGTGAAGGCAGGCTTGCAGGGCCCAGGGGCCGCTGTGTCAGAACACTTGTTTCGGTCCAGGTTCTCCCTTGCCGCCTGTCACCTGGCCAGGACGGGGACGGGGAGTGATCTGGGGTTATCTTGGTACCCTGTTTTCTTTCGTTCTCTCTCAAAGGCAGTAAAGAATTCCTCCACGTTTATCCAAAGCAGCCCTGAGCAGAGACCTTTCTGCAGGGCTGAATGTTCTGTATCCACGCGGTCCGGTCTGGAGGCCAGCAGCAGCCCGTGGCCACTGAGTGAGAAATGCAATCAGTGTGACGGAGAACCTCGATTTTGATTTTTACTTCACTGGAATTCATTCCAGTAGCCGTATTTGGCTAGGGGTTACCTCGAGGAACAGCACCGTGGAAGAGTGTAACGATCAGGCCCACCTAAGATGGGCTTGAATTCTGCCTCCGCCTCTCATGAGCTGTGTGACCTTGGACAGGTGTCTTGACCTCTCTGAGCCCCTGTCTCCTGGACCTGAAGAACGAGGATGGGGATGTCTACCTACCCTGCGGGATTGCTACGGAAGCGTGTGGTACACGGGGTCAACACGGCAGGCCACGTGCTTTTAGCAAGTTGTAGCTGCAGATATCGAGAAACAAGCGCACCCCACAGCCCTGCAGCTCGGCTGCGTTTTCCCGGCTGTCGACATGGGCTCTCGCAGGAACTACCTGGATGAAGCGTGGTTGGAGGACGCGAGGGGCTTATCTGGAGTTTTCTGTGGACAATAGAGTGGAGAGACGGGGTGCCACGCGGACCCTGCAGGGGGCCTACCTATCAGCAAGGCAAGCTCAGACCTGGGGACAGACCCGGGGACGCCCCCATCAGGCGGCAAGTGGGCTCGGGCGCAGGTGGGCTGCCTCCCCCCACCCCCCGGCTCCGTCTGCCATCAGTTACGTCCACGGCGAGAAGAGGCCGGTCCCCTAGAAAGTGCGAGGATGACAAACACGCCGAAGGAGAGAGACAGGGAAGCGACAGGAGACGGGGTGCGAGGTAGACACCAACGTGGGGAAAGATGCGGAGAGATGGGGACCGAGACGGGGACCGAGACCGGGGCAGATAACGGGGGGGGGGGCAGCCAGAGGGGGGCCGAGAAGGGCAGAGGTCGAGGCGGACACAGAGACGGGGGCAGAAGGAATAGGCCGTGAGCGGAACGGAGGCGCAGAGAGGCGGCCAGACACACACAAGTAACACGCAAACGCTCACTCGCCGAGGGAGAGAGAGACAGGCTGAGAGCGAGGAGCCTAACAGAGAGGAACCGGAGCGGGGAAGAGGGAAGTCGGGGGGAGACGCCAGGACAGGCGCGGGCCGGAGGCGCGGGCGGATCCCGCGAGAGCGGGCAGCGGGACAGAACACAGTTCTGCAGGGAAAAACCGAGAAAAGCGGGAGCCTGGGTAACGCCGGAGTGCCAGGGAGGGACAGGGGTGGGCACCCAGGCTGGGGGCGCAGGGCAGGGGCAGAAGCCCCAGGGGGCTTGCCGCAGGGGGGCAGGCTGAGATCGACCCCCGCGGCCGGCAGCTCCTCACGCCGAGGAGGCAGGCTTGGGGGTAGCACGGCTCCCCCAGGGGCTGCTCACCGCCCGCTGCTCCCCACCCGCCAGTCGTTAACCTGGGAGGACAGGCTGCTCTGTTATTAGCTATCTCCGAGGGTCGGCTGAGAAGCGTCTTCCGAGATACCGGTTCACAATGTCATTTGTCACGGGGGCCTGACGAGTGGGCGGCCACATCGATTCGGCCTCTCTGGCCTCTCTGGCCTCCCATGAGCGGGCCAAAGCTGCTCTTAACCTTTCTCCTAAATGGAGCTGTAACTCCTCAGGTTACGCACCATGGCCGGGCTGCAGGAAGAGCAAGGGGCAGTGGGCAAGGGGCGGGGGACAGCAGTGGAGAGTCACCTGAGTGGAGGTGTGTCCCTGCCCCTTGCAATGCCTTTCCCCATTAGACCAGCAGCTCTCAACTGTGAACGCAGGCTGGGCCCCCCTGGGAGGCCTGGATGTACCTGCGAGGGGTTCTAACCGGGGTAGGGCTCAGGTACTGCATTTCCCACACCTGTCCTTAGGTGATTCCAGTGGGCAGCTAGGACGGAGATCTGCTGAGCTAGACTGTCGCCTGCCTGCCTTCTTGTCATCATTCAAGTCTTAGATCAGGACACCACCTCCAGGAGGTCTTCCCTGATAGCCCTCCCTCCCACCACCTCTCTATTGCAGTGAATGCCCTATTCGTTGCCTTCACGGCGTTAGGAGCTTTCTAAACATGGTAATGAAGAGCCTGGACTGTTCAGCCACAGTGCGTGGGCCTGGATCCCAGGGCCTCCCCTCGAAAGCTAGGAGACCTTAGGCGAGTCATTCACCGTCGGTCCCTCCAGGACGAAACGACGTGGCGTGTGTGACGGGCGCAGGCGGGTGCTGCTGGGCACGGAGAGCGTCGCGTCGCTGTTTGCTGCCACCGCGGCCTTGTCTTCCCTCCAGCTCCGCTGCAGGCCTAGGCCACCGTCCTCTCGTCATCGTCCGCACGTGACCCACGAGGAAACCGGGGCAGAAACTTATCCGAGGCCGCGGTTTCACTGGGCCCGCGCCACCCGGCACTCCGGAGCTGGGGAGGGCAGGCGGCCCGTGCGGGAGGCTAGTCGGGGCTCGGCGGCGGCTGCTCAGCGCGGCTGCAGAGGTCGGCCTTGGAGCGAGCATTCCGGTGGGAGCGAGCGGCCCGAGCAGAGGCCGGGAGGCGCACGGGCTTCTGGGAGAGGTCCGAGCTTCCGGGCGCCGAGGGTGCCATGTGAGGGGTGAGGAAGGTGAGGAGGGAGAGCTGAGCAGGGCCAGCCAGACCCGAGGGCTCCGGCGGGATGCGAAAGACCGAGATCTTGCTCTGGATTTTAGTGTCTGTCCACGTAGGGATGGAGAGCGACTGGAACGTGAGGTCCCCTGACGTCCGTCCCTGGGTCCTGCCCACGACCTGGACTGTGTGACGTTGTTCTTTGAAAGCACCAGCAACTGTGACCTGTGTCAGGAGCCGGCCGGGTGAGAGGAGTTGGGGGTGGAACCCCGCTCATCTGGATTAGGAGCCCAACTCCCTCACCCCCCAGCCGTGGGGACCTCGCACACATGCGGACACCTGGGTCGGCCTCGGTTCTCTTGCCCGTGGCACATGGCGGTAGCAGAACGCCTCGGAGGGCCGGTGAGGGCTGAGAGGAGGCGGGAAAAGCATCCTGCAGGCCGCCCACCTCCACGAAACAAATACTTGTTGGTGGTGGTGACGGGGTTCAGAGGTTGAACAGGTGGGAATTCTTTTTCCCCAGGCAAATCCATCCTGGTTATTCACCCTAAGGGAAGGTCTGCGGGAGTACTATTTAATTCTTTAAAAAAAAAAAAAAAAGCGAAACAGATTCAAGCTACAGCAGGAGGGGCTGGGGGTGGAGTCCCCAGGACTTCCTAGCCCCCGGAGGACAGGGCGGGGTGGGCATGTTGCTGAAAGCCCAGAGGGCAGCCCAGAGCCCAGGGCCAGCCCCGGGGAAACTCGGAAGGTTGCTCCCTGCGTGGCGCGTCTGTCGGCTCCTGGTCGCTCCCTGTGATGTACACAGCTCAGTCTCTGCTTGTCTGTGACCATCCTCCATCCACATAGCCAGCAGTGTGCGTCTAAACCCCAGACATCAGCTGCTTATGGAGGACGCTAGGCCTGGTTCTGCCTGAGCGGCGGAGGGCAAGGCATCTGCTTGGCGACATGTGCGTGGCCTGATCTCGGGGTGTGTTCTGACGGAAGGTCCGAGATGGCCATCCATGGCTGCCCCGTGGCACACACCTCTTTCCTGCAGTGTGGCGTGTGCGTCCGATCTTGGATCAGGAGGATTTAAGGCATCTTCTCTGTGATGGAATGTCACAGCAGGTCTTGGGCTTCAGAGGGAAGGAAGGCACTTAGAAAAGCAGCTGCCGGCCCCAGATGACTCTGGACCCCCTCCTAGCCTGCTGTGAGGGGCAAGGATGACCGTGCCGAGACCTGCAGGATGAGTGTCATGCGCAAGCCAGGGGGTTTCAAAAAACTGGGAACTTGTCTGGGCTCTTCACTTAAGCAGGGAGAGCTGGGGGTTGTCACTGCTCCGGGAAGGGGCAAAGCGTGCATCTCCTCCTCTGCGGGACCACGGGGGTCCAAGGCGCTCCCGACACGCAGCCCGAGGGCCCTGCAGGGACCTGTGAGGTGGCTTCAGGGGACCGCAGAGCACTGCGGCCTCTCTGTCTGACCTCAGGCAGCAGCGCGGGGTCATCCAGAGCACAAATTCTGCTTCACGTTCCTCAATGTGATACTACGAAAACTGTCCAACAGTGAGAAAAGGTGTAAAAGTAACGCAATAAAGATCACCTAGATTCGGCAGCTGACGTTTTGTATCGATTGTCCTGTCTGTCTGTCTGTCTATCATCTATTCATATTCACATTTGTGTATTTTTTTTCTGAACTACATAAAATCACAGACATCACAACTCCTCAACGCTGAACAGGCCAGTCTCCTAAGAGCAAGACATTCATTCCCTCACGCAACCTAAGAAAATGCGCCGAGACTCCACGCCGTCTAGCAGCCAAGCTCGAGCTTCCTCATTTGTCCCGAGAACGCATTTAAACAAAAGCTTTAAACCACTGTCCAGCCGAGATTCATGCGCGGAATTGGCTTGTGTCTTTTGTCATGTCTTTTCACCTGGACGCCCCTCCCCCGCCGCGGCACACGACCCTGGCTGTGTGCGGAGCCTGCTCAAGTTGCTTCATTCAATGCCCCACGCAGGGGGTTCGTCTGATTGCTTGCTTTCTCGTGTTGTCATTTGGCCTGTGCCCTTTGCCCCCTCTATTTTCCGTAAACAGGAATTCGGGTCTAAAGCGGATTCATTCGGGTTAAATTAGACCCTCGCTCATTGGAATGAGATTCATGTTTGTTACCCCTCGGCGAGGATCTCTGCAGATCCGGCTCTGAACTTCACAGAGCGCACCTGAGGAGGGACGAAGCCCCCCGGGGCCGCGACGCCAACCAAGCGAGGAAGCCTGTCACCTGGTTAGGTTGGTGACACCGGTCGCCGTCGCGAAGGCACGCTGTACCTGCCCCCCCACCCCCGCTCCTTTCCGTGACGCAGGCGCGGTGGGTGAAATCTCTGTGCCCTGACACACTCCGAGGCAGTGACAGCCTCCATTCCTAATTCCTGCTGGAGGGGATTACTCAACGGTGAGTTTAAACCCACGCTTTCTCCTGAGCCTCCCGTTCTGTCGCTCCTTCTGTATCAGGTGGCAGTCTTGTGAGGAAGGTCTTTTTGTTTCTGTCTTCCTTTCTCCCTCTTCCCCTTTCTCTTTCTGTCCCAAAGACTCGAGAGTCCCTCAGGACTATGGAATTGAAGTCATTCAACAAGTACCGGTCAATTTCCGTCCTTTCTCATGCTAAAACTGGCCCAACTTTGGCCGTGAAGAGTCCCTGAGCTGGACTCGGGGCTCTGGAGATGTCTTGTCATTTGTGCTCCGTCCCTGCTTCCCGGAACAGTTAGAGGACCCAGGCTCACGGTATTTCCCTGCCCCACACTTAGAATCAGACATTTCTCCGCTAAATGTGGCCTCGCTCAGCAGAAAGCGGTGTTTTTAAACCAAGATCTGGGCTCCAGGTGTAAGAAGTTAGATTCTGCTCCCAGATAACTTGGGCTTAAAATACAGCTCTGCCCCCTCCGAGCTGTGTGGCTTCTGGGCAAGTCACCTCACTGCTCTGTGTCTTTCTCATCTGTGGAATAAGGAATAATTACTATACGTCCTGCCCTGGAAGGTCATTAAAAGATTAGCTATGTTCATGTTTGTGCAGCGGGGTAAGCAGTCCAGGGCGTGCGTGAGTGCTACGCAGACTATTCCTAAATATTTAATGCTTCCCAGTTTATGAGGATGAAGGGAGAGTGTGGAAAAGACTCTCCAACAGTGAGAGGCAGGGGGGAAACTTTTGAAAAAATAATTGTTCTATTCAGTTAGCACGGACACAAGTAAAGCTACCATTATATTTATTTTTACGCTAATGGCAGGTGGTATTGATTTGACATTTGGAGTCTTGAAATAAAGTTTCCCTTTTTAAATTGTAAGTACATTTTAATTGAAGTAAAATATAGAAATTTCCAAAATTTCCTTTGGAAAGAAATGTGTTTAAAATATCAAATAAACCAATTTTTTTTTAAAAAAAATAATTGAATTCTAATTGCTAATAAAGGCAGATGTGTCAAAAATTAGTGATAATGGCGTGAGCGTGACCGAGGGTTTGGGTGACACTGTGACAATGTCACCTGGGAAGAATCCCTACCCCTATTGTGTGGAACAATTTTAAATTTAAAACTGAAATAATTGTAAGACTCTGTGGCTGCTTGTGCTATTAGGTTCTCCTGAAGTCTGGACCCTTCAGAGCTGAGGAACCCACTAGCGGGCGTGAGAGATCTCGGTGACGGTGGAAACAGGGCTTGGAAGGTACACACTCCTGATGCTGCTCGCCCTCTCTATAATACTCTCTCCGCCCACCCTTTCCTCGCGGTCTGTGGGTGAGGGGAGGGCTGCAGTTTTGAGGAGGCCGCAGGCGCTATGCTGGGGCTCCCCGTGACCTATAAATGCCTTGATCAGAACCGCTTATCTTAAACTCAGTGATGGAAACCACAGGCTGTGTGCCCGGCAGGTTCCCTGCGCACGGGATGGCCTCTCCCACTCCGGCCACGACGGCCCGTGACTTACTTCCTTTTATTGCACTCAGGACCCCATGGGGCCATGAACACCAAAATGAGGTCCATTGACTAGTAACCTCACAAAGATCTAAACATGAACTTAGTCAAGACCCCAAAGCAAAAAGGAGCTGGAATCAAGAACGATCACTCTACCAGAAAAAGGCGAAAGAGAGAGCAGAGTCTGCGGTGGGGTTTTCCTCACCAACTCAAGACACCACTTACGGCTTTGACATCCCACTCATCAGCCCTTTAATGAGCATCTATTAGGTGGCAAGCCCTGGGGGCGAGCAGCAGGGCCCAGCGATTCCAGCCTTCCAGCCGCAGCAAACACTGTTAACTGCGGGTCTTGTCACTGATGGCTCTGGCTGGGAAAGCAAGGTTTTAATCAGGTGACAACTTCTGGATCTTTAGGAAGCCACAGTAGGGGGCGGTCACTTTAGAAGGACTATTTCTAGGAATTTGGAGATCATTAAAAAGGGAGGAGTGCCCTAGCCTAAGCCTTCTTCTCCTTTCTTCCTCCCTCACTCCTCTCTCTCTCTCTCTCCCTCCCCCCTTTCCTTCCTTCCTTCCTTCCTTCCTTCCTTCCTTCCTTCCTTCCTTCCTTCCTTCCTTCCTTCCTTTCCTCTCTTTTTCTTTCAGCAATTCAATTTATTCTCGTGAAATTTCAAAAAACAGAAGGTCTCTCTCTGGGAAAGTGACCGAATCCAGCTAAACCAGGACCCTCTCCAGAACACCATAAGAGTGCAGTATATGTAAAGCGACAGTGTTTCCTAATCCAGAAATCGGGATTGCGATCTGCCACGAATAAGTGACCGTGGGGACAGCAAGACAGGCTATTTTAAGCCGGACCCCGCCCCCCCTCCCCAGAAAACCCGGGGCGTGAGCTTACGGCGATTGATCCCCGTGAGGGTTCGCTCTAGTGTGTTTCACATGCGCTTGTCAGCATCTGCCTCTGCGCGTCCCGCACCCCCCCCCCCCCCCCCCCCCGCCCCCGCCCCCGCCCCGTGTCCACGGCGTCTGCCGGCCCCGGCGTCCACACGTGCTTCGGGAGACGCGGGGGAGGGACGCACGAACCCAGGAACTCTTTCCCGTGCGTGGAACGCAGAACTTCTGGGCGTGAACGACGGGGGCCCACGTGGGATGTCCCGAATCTCCCTCCTCCCTAACACCCCCTAATGTCCCCCGGCAGCACCGCAGCGATCCGCAGACCGCTTCTCAGGTCAGACTACCTACCTGTACGATGCTACCTACCTGGAGAATTTCTTTTTACTTAAAATGTTTAATTTTATTAAAATGGCAAAATAATTAAGAATAATAGACCCTGGCTATGGAATGGGAACTGTCGAATCGGTGAAGGGGTACTCCCATGAATCTCACCAAGAACTGGGGATACAGAACTGAGGACAGCCAGGCCGCATGGGACCGGATACCGTGAAGTCGGGATTTGGGGGCCCAGTACTCCCCAGAGGGCATTCAATAAAAATTAGCGGGATGAATGATCTCTCCATAAATTGCAGATTAAGTAACCTAAATATTTTCTCTATGTCTCTTACTTTGGAATCTTGAAAAAAAAAAATGTGATTGGCTGAGCCCAGACTATGGACTGATTTATCTTAGATGAAATGGACTCACCCTGGTACAGTCAGCTGTGGCCACAAGGACATAGAGAACACTATCTATTAGATAGGGTCTGTGACAGGTGGATACCGGCAAAGGAGACGCGAGGTAAGCAGACACCCCAAAACTTGTTCTCTGTCTGCAGTTCTTCTTTGCTAAGGAAGTGACAAGGATTCTTCATCAGCATGGCTAAGAGATTGTCCTGTCTGGTTTGAATGATCTTTAGGGGGTCCCGCGTTGTTTTAGTCTATGTGGACATAGTCATGTCTTGCTTTTATTCTAGAGCCCTAAGCTTTGCTTCTGAATTTACTCATAGTTTATTTCTATAGCAAATGCTATTCTTTTCGGTGCATTTTGTTGCAGTATTACAGTGTGCTCACTCTCTCTCTCTCTCTCTCTCTTTCCCCTCACCCTTGCCCAATTGCCTTGTTGATGTACTTCTGTTCTCTTTCCTTTAAAATTAATATGAGATGATGCTTTTCACCCAGTTCTCCCCTGGGGCACACAGAGAATTGCACTTCCTCACCCTCCTGAGGTTAGACGTGGTCATGTGACTTGTTTTGGCAAATGAAATGTGAGCAGAACTAGAATGTGACACTTCTAGCAGAAACTTCAGAAGCCTGAGTGTGATTTTCCTCTATCAAGGTGCTGGCAACATTCCAGAGTAGTTACTTTATCCACCCGGGTCCTGGGGACAGGAAGACGAGCCCCAGCTGACCCATGAGAGACTTCCGTTCAACATATGGGGCTGTGGGGCTGTCTGTCACTGCAGTGTGACATAGCTCATCCTCACTGATACATGGCATACATTGCGACATAAAACACCTTCATGAGTCTATTCATCTACCCATCCTTCTGTTTAAATATATATTGTGCACTTATTATGCAAAAGGTATTTAAATCAGAGAGAAATAGAATCGATGAAAAAGTGATATCAAACAGGACATGTGATTTTATATATATATGCTTGTACAATAATAGGTTTGAGTTCTAACTATGGGCAAAGCATAGTGCTAAGTACTTTGTATGAATTAGCTTATGAACTTTTTTTTTTTTTAAAAAAAAAAAAAAAACATTAGAACCATTTTACAGTTTAGGGGGAAAAACTCGAGGCTCACAGAGGTTCATCCCAACATTGCATAGCTACTAGGTAGTTGCTTTGGGTTTCAAACCCCGGTTTTGCTTCTGCTTCCCAACTACTTAACCACCACACTTTACTGACTCTCTCCAAACACTCAGATAGTTCTGTCTTCAGAGAACCATAAGAAAAGAAAGAAAAATAAAAAATTCTGCCCTTTTACATCCTCGCAGCCAGCCAGGCTCTCGGCCATGCTTTGACAAGTTGTCTTCCTTTCGAAATGAAGAGAGGCCACATGGACAGAGAGAAAGGCCAGTGTGCAGCGGAGCGAGGTGCCCGCACTCAGGCCGGCAGGGTCCGTCTGCCACGCCAGGAGCCCCTGCAGCCGGCGGCTCTGCGCACCCCTCACCCCGCTCCACCCTCACGTTCCCGGAATAAAGGAGGGTCTCCGTGAATTGCACGTTTTGCACAAACTTAGGAAGATGTGGGGGATCATTAATCGACAACCGGGGAGAGAAAGTGAATGATGAAAAGGCAGTGCCTGTGTTAGGGGAAGGTTTGTGGAAAGAGATCGGAAACGCTGAGAGGAGGAGCCAGGGCTGCTTTTGCAAACACATCTCCATTCCCAGCGTTTTAGGAGGTGAATGAAAGTCTCCTGGCCACGGGCAGAGCCGATGAAGGCAGCCCCCCAAGGCACGCGTGCGTTCCTTCGAAAACCACTTTCTAAATGCTCACTTTGGTATGTGCCAAAATGGTGTGCGCCAAACACTTCTAGAAAATCTACTACGGGCCAGGCACTGTACTATGCTTTTTATTCATATGAACCCATTTAATGCCCACAAAAACTGGGAGGGCGAGATACTCCCATTATCTCCATGTTGCAGAAGGGGAAACTGAGGCTCGGAGAAAGTTAGTTTTCTTGCCCAAAGTCATGCAGCCTGTGGGATTTGAACCTGGGCCGGTCTGGCTCCAACACCGTGCCCCTCACAGCACTGCCTCTCCTGGGGTCGCACCCCACAAGCAAGCGCACAGGTGAGTGGAAAGGAGGCGCTGAGAAGCCAACCGAACCCATGCTCTTAGACAGTGTGAACCCCATTTTGATCCGGAGCTCAGAAGGGAAAGAATTCAGTTCTACTTGGGGACATTGGGGAATGAGTGCGTCACTGCGGAAGAGACCTTCACATGGCCTTCGTGCACCTGTCAGCCAGGTGGGCAAGAGGAAGGAAGGGCCCCGTAGGTGGAAGGACCGGCTTGAGCAAATGCACAGAGGCATGAGACGGCCCGGGCCGATCAGGGAGGTGCTGAGCAGGGAATGTGCAAGACAGGGCAGGAGCAGACAAGCAGTGGGATTCACGGGGCCCGTCGTTAGGGCTCCCGTTTTCCAGCTGAGGCATTGCTGGGGTTGGCTGTCTGCCTTCTGCAATGCTGACGCATGTGGAGAAAAGCATCGGGACTGCCTGGCAGACCTCTCCCCAGGAGTCTGGCGTCAGTGCGGAGGGCGGCCGGGGAGGGAGGGTAGCAGAGCTGCTGAGAGAGAGGCCTTTAGATTCAGACAGCTCTGAGCCCGACTCTCAACGCTCTGTTTCTACCTGTGCTACCTTAGGCAACTGAGTGGACCTCTGAGAGCCTCAGCAGCCACGTGGGCGGCTGTCAGGACCATAGAGAGAGCGGCTGTTCGCTCTGCGACTGGAGGCTTCCTGCTGGACCTGGATGCGGCATACTGCTTAAGAGGGTATTACTACACAGTAGAATGAGGGGGACAGACACGCAGCACTACCGATCTTGTCTGAACAGCGCAGTTTCTCCCTCCCCACAGCGGGAAAGCTGTGTTTGCGTGGATCCTTCCATGTTCCCACGTCAGGATCCCTTCAAGACCGAACGCAAGGTCAAGCCTGTCTGCTGTCAGCAGAGCCGACGTGGGAAACCAGCTCACGCTCTTGGCATCGTAACCGAGGGCTCTGATCCAGCGCTGCTTAAACTTTAATGCGCACACAAATCACCAGAGATCTTGTTAAAAGACATCACGAGAAAAAAAAAAAAAGGCAACCACGTGTGGTAATGGCTGTTAACTAGAATTACTGCGGTGATCATTTTGCAATATACGGAAATATCGAATCGTCATGGTGTACAGCTGAAACTAATAGAATGCTACGTGTCAGTTATCTTTGAATTTTTAAAAAGGAAAAAAAAATAAACTTTAAAAGGAAAAAAATAAATTTTAAAAAGGAAAAAAATAAATTTTAGATAAATATATACATTTGTAAAGGCAGATTCTGACTCCGTTGGACTATGGGGGGCTCGAGAATCTACATTTCTAACCATCTCCCCGCGGTTGACCCTTCCATCAAATATTCGCTCAGTGCCTACTGTATTCCAGGTCCTGAAAAAACACAGATATGCACACCACAGGGCCCGTACTCGACCGGCTCACCCCCTATGCAAACAGAGATGGAAGGGAGGGTCGCTGAGACAGACCACGTGTGAGTAGTCACTTCCTGTATTTCCTCTCATTTAATTCCCCCCAAAGTTCTAAGACACTGCAATCATTCTTCCTATGCTGGAGGGTAGCAAACTATAATTCAAGGAGCAAAGGTAACTCCCATCGGGCTGCCCGTCGGTTGGTGGCGTTGAGATTCTGAGCCAGGTCTTTTGAATTTCACTGCCCCGTTTATACTTTACAACCGTAAGTTGATTACATTCTGTTTTTATTTACTTTGAACTTGACTGTCTCTCTTTAGGTTTAGAGAGTGAACTTTTTTCCCCCTCATAAATTTAACTGCTGACATAAAGGAAAAGAAAATCCTGATGTAATTGAACAGGAAGATGTTTATGACCCTCTTTGAGCCGTAGGGCCGCTGGCACACGCGATTTATGACAGCCAGGAAAGGGGAAATAAAAAGAAAGGGAAGACTAAGACAGATGTAGCTATGGAAATGTCGCATTAATAAATGGGTCGACGTCCGACACTGGCGCACTCAGTCGGGTAACTTTCGGGAGACCGTTTAACCAGCTAATGAAGATTTAACTTAAGAAACTCTCCGACGTGCCAGAGCCAGAGCAATCCCGTAAATTACAAAGCGCGTCGTGTGATAAAGACGTGTTGCGGTTACTTAAAGATGGAGTGAAATTGCCAGCGTTATAAGGGTCACTGGCCAGGGGTCCTGCAGGAGCCATCGCAGGCCTGGGGCCCTTGCAGGGCTGCAGCTTCCCGTGTTTGCTCCCATCCAGATAAATGCATCCAGATGTTCCTTGAACCTGATCAACTCTCTTCTCAGCATGAATACAAAATTGATTGGGCCAAATCAGAGCTCGTGCCAGTGAAGGCTGGCTGCATACAGAAATAAAATCAGCCACCTCCCATTTACTTAGAAGTCTCCGGCTTAAAATACACTGGGGGAAAATGTGCGCTTCTCTTTGGAGCGAGAGCCAAATTGCACAGCGACAAAATTATTCCCATCCTCACGACAGCCTTGGCCAGTCGTTCCCTTTTTTAATGCACTTGAAAGGAGACAAGTTGGCATCGTTAAGAGTATTTTTCCCCCCTTCAAAAAATACATTATGAAATATGGAGAAACTCGAAACAGAAGAAGGGGTCCCACGCTTAAATCTAATTCCAAGACTGGACTCGAGTACCGTCTGTCCTGGAAGCATGCCGAAGGTCCTAAGAGAAGCGACTGTATTTAGTGCCTCCTGCTTCCCTTGATGGCCCTGGGCTGGCTGGGACATGAATATTTTCCCCCAGATTCAAATCCTCTTTTTCAAGCAGGGTCCCTTTCACCGAGCGATTTATCCCCCAGTAAGCTTTAACCTTCACTCTTGCTTAATGAACCCACATGGTATCATGTCTTTTTGACTTAGTCATTCTTAAGTACTTAGTCAAGCACCTAGTGGGGGCTCTTTCCTCTTCTGAAATTAGTCCAATGCTCCCTTCCTCCTTCCCCCGTGTTTTCTCACCTAACGAGGTTCTGGAAGATAATCCGGGATGCTCTGGTATAAAAATCGCCTAAAATGGGATGGTTAACTCAGCTGGTGCTCAGCCAGCCTCCAACTGGAATGTGATACTTCCTCACACCCATCTTGCTCCATCATTTCCTCCCTCTGGAGAAGGATGTACACTCCACTCCAGTGAGTCAGCAAGCTCCTTACCAGCCATTGTAGCAATTTTGATACCCAGATGTCTTGTGCCCTTTTAATATCTCCTTCACGTGGGCACGCTCACCACCGACAAGTGACAGCATGCATTTTATTTTTTTCCTGTGCTCAATCTCATTTAGTTCTTTTTTTGAACTTCATCCTTGAAAATTAGAGTTGGCTATCTTTGGTGGTTTCTAGTACATGCCTAAGATTTTCTTTCCAGCACAGGTGCTTAATGTGTCTTTCTAGAATATTACTTAAGAAGAAGAGGAGTAAATTCTTCATATGCCCATAAGAATGTCCCTATTTTTACTTCAGAGGAAATGGGTCACCCTTGGTTTTAAGGATGAAAGTTGCCCAGGCAAATTTTCCCCCCGTGAAGGGGGAGCATATTGTTCAAATCAAAGCCCAGTAATTCAAGGATGAACAAAGGTTCCACCTTACGTGTCAGATAAAATCAATTGCTAGTGTCATCTGGTTTGCTGTAGTGGAAAAGAATCTGGAAATGAGTTCAGACTGGATGAGAAAATACGGCAGGATGGATCGCGAATGTCTGCCATGGGCTTGATATAGCAGAATATCCATTCGCTTTTAAAAATGCTAACTCTGCCATAAGACAAGCCACAGTTTTTCTGCTCTGTCTACCAGATGTATGTACAAAGAATTCTCAAGAAAAAAGAAAATCAAAAGTTCCAGAGAAAAATATCAAGCGGTCTTCCCCTAAAGCAGTCGCTTTTGTCAAAAAAGTTTGATTATACCTGCCAACTCTGATTGATTAATGGTGTCTGGACTGCTGGGTTAAGCTCCACGACTGATTAGTAATGTCTGCCACATAAGAACGAATGGACATGGAGCCACGTGTATTCTATATTTTGCTCTCTTGGCTTAGTTCAATTTGCCATTTTATTCTGTCTCTGGAAGGTGATAAAGTAGCAAAGCCTTTGGAAGCATCTCGCAGAGTCAGGGCATGGGTCAACCCCAAACCTGTTAGACAATTAGAAAAATGTTAAAAAAAAAAAAAAACAAAAAAACAAAAATAGAGCTACAAAAACAATCCAGAATATGAGACAATATTCGCGATGAATAAAACTAAAATATATAAAGATCTCCTAAAGTCAATAAGGAAAAGACAAAAGTGAGTAGAAAAAAAAAATGGCAATGCTAAGTCACACTAGAGGGAACACAAATCAGCCACAAACATTTACAAAGGTGCTTAGGGAACTGCAATGAAAAATAGCCATATTACCAAATTATGAAAATCTCTGTGGGAATGTGGAACTTTTTACATGGCCATTGAATAAAAGTTGTTGTTGTTTTTACAATCACTTCGCAAAGTGCATTTGGAGGTATCTGCTACATTGCATTGATTTTAAGATGCTTCTCCTTGACTTCCACCCACCACCTGCACCCCTACATTTTAACATCTCTGAAATCCAAATCTATCTTACAAGTGTTGGTGTTTTAAGGTTTTAAATGGTGGCATTTTGGGTTTCACGTCCATTGGATGGCCTCTTAGTTTTAACAAAATACGTCGTAAAGTCGAAGATGCTCTCTCACCCCTTGGTCCAGCCATCTCATCCTTAGACATCTCTCTAGGGAACCAGAAGAAGTCTAGGGGAGTTGCTTAGTGTTGCAACTCAGTGCTGACCCCGACCTCTGCCTTGCCCCCACTGGCCTCTTGACCCTGCTCTTACACTTGTTCACGTCTCTATCGCAACATCTCTGCCTTATCCGTCACGCCCAGTGGCTTCAAGTACACTCTTAATTCCTGCCATTCCTTTTACCTCTCAATTTCTTATTTTGTAATATAATGACCGATGCAACACGAAGTTGCAGAGATGGTGCAAACAGGTCCTGTGTGCCCACCATCCGGTTTCTCCCAATGCATGCATCTTACACAGCTTCGACGTATCATCAAACCAGGAAACTGACATTGGTACTATGTGGGTGTGCGTATAATTCCATGCCATTTTATTGGTTGCCTAGGTACGTGAAGCCACCAACACAATCAAGAGAGGGAACTAGTCCATCACCACGAAGGATTTTCTTAGGACGCCCTTTAGAGTCACACCTTGCCTCTTCACCGTCCCTATCTCCTGGGAATTACTATTATGCTCTCCATTCCTAACTATTTTTAGGAATTTTACTATTTTGAATAGTAAAACACAGCAACTTCCTTTGCAAAGTATCAAATAATAAAAATAAGATGGATGGATAGCTTTGTGGATGAAGGAATAGATGGATGGATAAACCAAATATAACAAGTTGTTAATTATAAAATCTGGGTGGAGGGTCTATGGCTCTCCACCACACAACGCTTTAAGTCTGTCTTTATCTTTGAAAATTTTCCTCAATACAACATTTGAACAAAACAACCTAAATGTCCAGCAATAGGAGGAGAAGGAAAAAGTAAATTATAGTACATTTCTACAAAGAATTATGCTACGGCATGTTAAATGAGGAACTAAATCTTTAATAATATGGATAAATTTCAAAACCAGTATATGGGAAATAAAAAGGTTAGTTCTAGATAATGCGTAAAATGCAATTTAACACACACACAATATCACAAGGACAGCCACTATTTTGAAGTTGTTTTTTTGTGACTTATTTTTATAAATTGCTACATAATAGCACCATGTACGACAGCTGCATATCACTGAGTATATAGTCTTTTCATTTTTCATATTTGAAATACTTTATTATTAAAGAAAATTTGAATTTAAGAAAAAAATGCCACGTTGACCTGAATACAATGGAAGATATTGGCTCAAATTATACCTCAGAAAAGTATGTCATGTTATACATGTGTCCTCTTCTAGTTTCTTAAGTTCTGGGACACATTTGCCAATTACTTTACTTTGAAGAAAAGGTAGATACTTCTGGGATAAAGCACATTATCCTGAAACGACCCCACCCCTGGCTTTGGATGTTTATTGAGGTCCCACAACAGCATCAGTAAACAAGGAAGCAAGTAAATTTAACACACATTTCCTAATTATTCCCGGGAGTACGGCCTTCCCATTGCAAGTGTTAGTTCTCATTATAAATAAAACTCGTGAAGCCACTTTGAAATGAAAGAGATGAAGAGCTTGGATCGTGCAGTCAAGAGACATGCACAGAACAAATATTTTTTTTAAAAAACAAACCTGCTCATGCTTTCCTGGTCACAGAAGTTAAGGTAGTGCTACCTCCAGTGAGGAGAAATGAGTTTTGATCTTTTGAGTCCCTGGAAATATTCTATTTCTTCATCTGGGTGGAGATGACAAAGGTGTTCACTTTATAATTATCCACTGAACCATTCGCATGTTTTATGCATATCTCTGTATTTCGTTATGTTTCACAATAAAAGAAGTGTCCTCAATTTGTGCAAATTAGGCTTGGAATACGATTTCTAGCTGCAGCATCATATGTGAGCTCAAAAACGGCTGTCCCTCAAATACTCTGGATGGAAGTGGAACTGGCGTGCTCAGGAAGACTGTGGAATGACTCAAATGTGGCTCCCGTCGTGTCAGAGAGAATCACGTATGAAACGCATGCGAAAAGTTTGAATGAAACCGTTTCCTGAAATGAGAGTGAAAAGAGCCTCAGACAAATCAGAGGGATCTCTTCATAAATTATGTAAATGTCTAACCACTGTGCTGTACACCTGAAACTAAGAGAAAATAATACCGGAAGCTAATTCTAGTTGAGAAATAAATTTTTTTTTTTTTAAATCAAGAGGGGGGGAAAAAAAAGAAATACACATGTAACTAAACAATAAACACATTATCCTAGTCGGTATCAGACGATTTCACCTATATTCCATACCTGTAAATTGTAAATGTCATTTGGCTAAAAATTTTGGAGAGTAGAGAATCTTCTCGTGGAGACAATAGGATCACCATCTATTTGGGGCCACTTCGTGTGTAGGCATACACAGTTTTGCATTATTAAAAAAGGTATAGCTCAGGATGTTTTTTTCTTAGGTGGTGTATCTCTCAGACTTGTAAAAAGTTATATCTGAAAAGATCCTTACAAATCATTCATTTTTTTCCCTTCTCTCATGTAGAGCAAGGCACGGAGGGAGAGTTGGAGCTCCCTGAAGGAAAGATTACCCCCCAAAGACTTGGAGATAAAGAAAAATAATAGAGTTGTCAGAAAGATTTCACTCTCCCCGTGGTCTTGATAGGTATTTGTCAACTCTCGTCAGAAAGGCTTGTCATTCTAATGCTTTGCTGTTCCCTGAAAAACAAGAAGCTACTAGAGATACAGCACAAAAGCAATGATTAGATAGAATCTCCAGCTCCTAAATCATTACGTGAGAAGATGGGGCAGGATAAATCAGAGGCGGATGGGAAAGGTGTACCATTTGATGAGGAAATATTTATCGTGGATCTCTGCTATATCATATCAGGATACTGAGGTGGGGCTGGAGAGAGTGATAAGTATATTCGTCTTACAGAAAATCAAATTTTAGAAAACATACTTCTAATTCACAAAGGAAATAAAATTTTAAAGCCAAAAAATTTTAAGCGTTGGGATAGTTGTAAACTCATTTCACATGATACCTTTGAAGACTAATAAGAACAACAGAACCCCACTACAGAGTTCATAAAATAAAGAGGTATATATTTTCAAACAGCAGAAAACCAACGTAGACCGAGCATCCTGCTAGCACAGCCTAGTCTTAGCCTGCCCTTCGGTGACATTCAGAGAAAAGTCTTTTCTGGTATTTGATTATATGACACTGGTATCTTCCTACAGGAAGACCAGTAACCAGGTACAAAAGTAATTGTGAGGTCTACTTGAGGCACCTAGGATGTTCATTATGGGTGTTATGCAAGCTCATTGTCAAAACTCTGTGTTATATGTTATTAGTATGCTTAGTACTAAGTCTAAAAACCATAGTCCAAAAAGGGATATAAAGAACTATGTGCGGGCCCAGATACTAGGAGGGTTGCTTGATGGTAAGTAGTCTGGGTGTTCAAGAGGTCAAAAGACTAGCTGTATACGCCACACACACACACACACACACACACATACACATACATATACATATATACATATACATATGTATGTGTATATATATGTGTGTGTGTGTGTGTAAGATGGATGGACAGCTGGATGGAAGGATGGAAGGATGGAAGGATGGAAGGATGGATGGATGGATGAGTGGGTGGGTAGATGGATGGGTGGATGGATGGAGGATGGATGATGGGTGGATGGGTGGATGGGTGGATGGGTGGATGGGTGGATCCATGGATGGGTGGATGCATGGATGGGTAGGTGAATGGATAGATGAATGGATGGGTGGGTGGATAGATGGGTGGGTGGATAGATGGGTGGATGGGTGGCTGGGTGGATGCATGGATGGGTGGGTGAATGGGTGAATGGATGAATGGATGGATGGATGGATGGATGGATGGATGGATGGATGGATGAATGGATGGGTGGGCGGGCGGATGGGCAGGTGGATAGGTGGATGGGTGGGTGGATGGACATAGGCCTGGGAGTAGGCCACCCCATTTCATAAATACACACACGAATCCAAGTGTTTAAGGACTCGGTTGGCTTCCATAAAATGAGAAAGGTTGGTTCTCAGAGAGTAGGGAAGCTGGAGCCCAGTGTAGCCAAGAACAATAGTGCAATTAGGCCATGACCAATACTAGGAGGGGAGGTTCTCAAATACGAGTATTTCACTCTTGGGTTAGAAACATTCAGTGGTTTCCTACTTTTCTTAAGAGACATCCCCAATGCTTACTATGACCATCTTTGGTCAGCTCCTTCTAGAAGCAGATCTTGAGTCCAGGATTCTAGTACATGTTCTTAAGGAAAGTGCTTCAAGAGACTGGGGAAACAGGCTAGCAAAGGAGGAGACAAGAAAGGGTGACATTTCAGGTCACATCCTATCCCCAGCCAGACCCCGCGGGGGCCTGTGGAACACAAGTTTCACCTTGGAGTCTGTTCTGTTGCAAGACAAAAAAACTAGGGGTCCGTGCTCCCCACCAGTCAGTCACCGGCGACGGGCCACCCCAGGAAATGTAAAACCAGTCGTCGGTCTGGTGTGGTAGCTCCGACAGACCAGAGGAAGCCTCCGACGAAGGCCACAGATGCCAGCCATTAGCAGCAGCGCACACAGGAGCTGGGGGATGTGAGCACAGAATGAGGAAAGAAATGGGAGGGGACGCACGAGAGACAAAATGTGTGTCTGCTACACCAGTGACCTGCAAGGCCAGCATGATCCAGTGCCGCCTGACATGTCCATCCTCAGCTGGCCCCAAGCTCCCTGTATTGGTCAGGGTTCCTTCCTGAAGGAAACAGAACCACATAAAGAGATTTGTTGTAAGGAATCGGTTCATGCAGTTATAGAGACACAGAAGTCCCACGCTCCGCCACCTGCAAGCCGGACAGCTGGAGGGGTAAGTTCCAGTCTGAGCACAAGAGAAAACCGATGTCCCAGCCCCAAAATACAGTTTGGCAAGAGAGAAAATTCTCCCTTATTCCTCCTTCTTGTGCTAGTCAGGCCTCTGACTGATTGGACGAGGCCTACCCAGGTTAGGGCGGGGAACCTGCTTCACTCAGTCTACAGATTCAAATGTAGCCAGAAACATCCTCGCTGACACATCCAGAATAATGCTTAACCAAATATCTGGGCATCCCATTGCTCAGTCAAGTCAACACATAAAATTAACCATCACGGTCCCCTTGGCCCCCATACATGAGCCACAGGCTCAGTAGACAGTGTATGAATGCATAGATCAAACTGGTCCAAGAATAAGGAAGAGGATGCTGGCCAGGTAGGTAAGGTTCTGAGCTCTGAAAGTGGTGCCCAAGTAAGGCTACGGTGACCTCATGTCAAAAAGAAGATGGTTTGTGTTGTGTTTTGGTTAGGTTGGGTTTTGTTTTGTTTTATTTTGTTTTCCCAGTGAGTGTTGACTTTTAAAGCACAGACCGGCTTCTAATTTTAATAAGCTCCAGAAGTCAAAGAAAAGGATCGAGATCTTTACAACAGGCTTTCTCAGAGGAGACTGTATCATCCCCAAGGGGGTGACCATTGGTTTTCTGGTGGGGGGAGATGCAAAACAGTCTTACCCTTTGTATGTGTAAAGCACAGACCTACATACGGTGCATAAACAGATATATCGTATATCTACGGTGTCAAAATTTCATGGGAGAACAATTAGAAAAAATGTCTGAGAAGGCCTGGGAACAGCAGCAGTAAAAAAAAAAAATCAAATGTTAAGAAACATCATTCTACAACCACAAATATCTGAAATTATCTAATATCTTATGACCGGAAGGACCCAGGAGCTCAGAAGTGCCCACATGTCACAGGGGTTAGTGACAGAGCCCGCCACAGACCATACTTGTTCCTTTTTTTTATCCTAGAACAATGTATATTCCGCCTTTTTTAACACACACGAAAATCTATGGGCAAGCAGGGCCCGAGTCTTCACATCTCCTTAACCGACATTCCCCACTGAGGTGACGCTTCAGAAACAAAACACACGATCTGTGTGGTAAAATGACACGGCTTCAGGGTCCTGCGGTAGAGTTCCATCGTCTGAGTGGTGTGACGCGGCGCAGGCAGAGGAGACAGAGAACCCCACAGAGTCGGGGCGCAGGTGCTGGTGCATCAGGGGACAAGAGGGATGCGGAGCTCGGAACGGCGAGGGTCGATAGACACGGTGGAGGAAACGAGAATTCCTTCCGAATCCCATCATCCGCCCCTCCCATCTCCAAACAGATTCTCTGCGTCACTCCTCAGAATCCACCCGGAAAGCTGAGGAGACAGGACAGACACGAGGATAAAAGAAAAAAGTCCTGTGAGTGCTACTAAGGTTACATGTATCACCTGATAATTCATTGATATTAGACTCACCTGTGCGCCCGTCAGTTAGCTAGCTTTAGAATTCTCCCCAGGGTCTGTTTCTTTCATTCATTCATTCATTCATTCATTCATTCATTCATTCATTCATACACACACTCGGTCAGTCAGTCCTTTAGTGAGCACCTACTATGCGGCAGGCATTTCCCGAGGCATTGCGCTTGGCAGGGGGGAAGTAATAAAAAAATCAGATTCTGCCCTAGCTCCAGGCAAATTTTAATTTTCACAGCGGCGCTAAGACTCTAAGACAGGTACACAAACCTGCGTTTTGATAAAATGACCCTCCGGCCGTGGCTGGCGCGTGACAAGCATATTTTTCGGGCCCGGGAGAGGGAAGCGGGCCCTGTCATGTACCCGGTGCCGCTCTTCCCTCCGGGCCTCCTACTCCATGCTTGAAGGTGGTCAGGACTAAATGAAATCACGAGAGAGAGGGGGGTAAACAAAGGAAAATGCAAAATAAATAAACAAATGCAACTTTTAATTGGCCGACTCTGATCTCCCGGCTCTGACTGTATCCCGGAGTTGGCGGCTTGTCACTTGCGGTTGCTAGGCAACAACGCGGCAGCTGTGTTTTCCGCCTTGTGCTATGGGTCTCCCCGGGTGTGTGAGGCTGCAGTCTGGCTCCACCTGACCCCTGACAGGGGCCTGGGATGCCCCGTGCAGCCGGGTCCATAAACAAGCCTCGGCCCTACTGCACAAAGCTGCCCCCTGGGCAAGGTCTTGACATAACTTCATCCCTTGTCCGGTGACAGCACCCAGGCTGTGACTGCCGAAAAGGCCCCAGGGACCCAGGACAGGCCTTATGAGCCCCTCAGGCACGTCAGCGGAGCCGCTGCGAGGACGGAGACGGGAGACGCAGACGGCCTTGTGTGGCAGGTGTGCGGTGCCGTGCGGGAGCCTCGCTCTCGGAGCCCGCGGAGCTGGGCTGCAGTGCTGCACACCAGCTGTGCAACCTCATGCGCATCTCTCGGCCCCCTCTGGGCTCCGTGTCCTCACCTCACCGCGGACATAGCGCCGCTGCAGTCCCAGGGTCGCCAGGAGCATTTCCGAGCCGATGAGCGCAAACCGCTCCGCGAGATGCCCGGCGCAGGGGGCGCCCCGCGAGGTTTAGCGATCGTTCCACGGGTTTCCACGAAGACCTCTGGGCCGGGACGGAAGTTCGAGATCGCTGCACTTCCTCACTCCTCCGGCAAGGAATCTGCGACCCAGAGCCAGAGCGATGCGCCTGAAGCCTTGAGGCTGGGACTGGAACCAGGTGATCAGTCGTCAGCACCCAGCCCTGCCAGGGTGCGGTACCAGAAGAGCTCGCCTGGGTTGAACGCATCTTGCAGGCAGTTGGGTACCAGTTCATACTGGGTAATCAGAGCGGCACTGGATGGACAGCTACCCAGAAAACAGACTGATCATTCTGAACAAGGGACGTCTTATAGAAAATGTCTTTGTATTTCCCTGGTGGCTGATAGAATAGCCTGTCACCTTCAGAAGATCCATCTTCCCTACTATGGCATCTAAGATTTTCTTGGCCTGGGTACCGCTCCCACTTCCGTCCAATTTCTCCCTGCACCCACAGATCTTCCTGCTGATCCTTACACATGCCAGCGAGGCCCCCGCCCCAGGGCCTTTGCACAAGCCACTGCCGTTGCTTGGAACACAGATATTTGCATGGCTCCCACCTTCACGTCTTTAGGCCATTGCTGGAAGAAGTCCATATCCTCATCAAGGCCTTTCTTGATTCTCATATTTAATATCGCAACCCACGAGCTCTCGCCATCCCCCTCCCCTGCTTGTAGGACTGGTCACCAGCTGACACATTCTACATGCATTTGTTATCTGTGCCCTGCCCCAACCCTGCCCTACAAGCACCATGAAAGCACCGATTTTTGTCCTTGCCTAGAACTGTGCCTGGCCCATATCAGGTGCTCAATAGAGCCCTTATGACTAAATGGTGCCTCGGTCCTTTTGTATGTGAGGCTTCCCCTGCCTTCCCTTCCTGACTCCTTGTCCTTCGCGAGGCAGCAACGAGCATCCTCTCCTTTTGGAAACCTGTCCTCTCCTCCTCCACCTGGATGGGGGCCTTGCCATGCGGGTCCACAGAGCCCTGCCCTCCTCCTGCACGGCAGCCACCAGATCGCATCACGGTCACCTGGCTCTACACCTGGAGTGGCCATGAAACAGGAAGGGGGGGCTCCTCTGACCCGCTGCTCCCCACGGTTTGCGGAGACCATCTTCCTCTCCAGACTGAGGCCCCTGAGGGTGGGGTGCATGTGGAATTCATCTTCGTGATCCCAGAATCCAGTGCAGTTGCTGCCACAGCACACATGCACGAGGCCGCTGCTCACATGGTCACAGCGGCACGTGCTGAGTGCTCGCTCGCAGCCACACACAGGTCTGTCGGTGACCCTTGACCTCGGCACTCTTGAAATTGGGGGCAGGATTGTTCTTCCCTGGGCCAGGGGGGCTGTCCTGTGCATTGTAGAAAGTTCAGCGGCATCCCCGGCCCCTACCCATATGCCAATAGCACAGATCCTAGTTGTGACAATAAGAAAGTCTGCAAACATTATTGAATGCCCCCTGGGAGGCAAATGGCCCCTGACTGAGAACCACTGGCCTGAGTATTTACTGTGAATTAAATAATTCAATCCTTACAGCAATGCCATGAGGAGGTACTATTATTAAATGCATATTACATCTGAGTAAAGTTCAGAGAGATTAGACAACTCACTCAAAGTCAGGCAGCTAGGAATCAGCAGCATCAAGATACGAACTGGGCCTTGGGGCTCCCAAGCCTAGACAATTAGCCACCTACAAGTTAAGGTTGGAGGAGAGGAGGTTTTGGGAATGGGGGTGGGGAGGTGGGTCTAGGATGCATTGTTTTTGACACATTCGTCATTATTTTTAACTTTGCACAGAGGAGAAAACAGGCAAAGAAAGTACCCAGCTATGGGAGGCAAAGCAACCAGAATTCAGACCCAGGCAACCTGACTCCAAAATTCAAGGAGGAGGCGAGGGGCAGGGGATTCCGACTTGGCTCCAAGTCTGTGCAAAGTCAGGCTGCCCTTTGCCCTCCAGGCAAGCCTTGGCACAGTCCCCGCATTCCCTTTGAAATAGTTTCACTGCTCCTTACGCTCAGAGCCTGACTCTCCAGGGCACGGAGCCCTGAGGGTCTCCGAGAGCGCTTTCATGTTCCAAAGCAGGTCTTACACACAAAGCAAACGGTGTGCGGGAGAGTGCCAGAGGCTTCCCCGAGCTAGGACTTCCAGCTTAGGGGCAGCCTTTGTCTCCATCCAAACCGGGCTTAACAGAAGAGCGTAAAGGAGCCTGGGGTTGGAGGGGAGATATCGAGATATCGGGGTGTTGTCAGACCACTGCGAGGGTCTCCTCCTACAAAAAAACGAAGAGGCATTACGAGGCACCTTCTCCAATGCTCTTCCTTTTGGTAGTTTCAGAGGCGTGTTGTGTTTCAAAGGTGTCTCCTGCTATGATTGCCCGGTGTTTAAAATAATGATCAGATCATTTCCCCACAGCCATTTCATCCAATGAGCCCAAATAGGATTATTGAGAAATTGCAAGGTCTTGCAGGAAATGTCTCTTCTGACCTTGGATGCTGTTAGCCAGGCTGACTCAGAGAAAATAAGATCCCCTTTCACTGTTAGAGATGACAGATCTGCAGCCTCTTCTCTAGGGAGGGTGACCCCAAGATGGCAAGGAAGAAGCACTCCTGATGGATGATAATTGATCACCTGTGCACCCAGACACACCTGCCCGCTCTGCCTACAGGAGGGGAGGTGCTGTGTGTACGCAGGTGCCTGTTTCTGTGATTCTCCACAACGAAGCAATGTTAGCTTCTCTTAAGCTACACTCAGCTTCACCAAGAAGCAGGGCGAAAGATTATAGTAGGCAGAGTGCGATCGATGGTCCTTTTAAAGATTTTTTTTTCTTAAAAGCCCAGTTTCATAAGTAAATGAGAATAGTGAAGACCACAGGAGGAAAGAATGAGAAAATATTTGCAATTTCAGATATCAAAATATGAGCTGAAGCATAATAATTATGATGATAAATAAAAGCATGCAAGAAATGGCGAAAGGATTAATTAATCAAAATACATAGCTCCAAAATGATGGCACACATTCTCTCTGTTCTTTCAGTCTCCCTCCTTCCTTACACACACACACACACACACACACACACACGTGCACACACACACGCACACATGCACGCGCGCGCACACACACACACAGTAATCCTGGCACTGCAAATCAATAGGGAGAGGACAATTTCTCCATCCACGTATGCCAAGGAAAACAGAAAGCACCGAGGTATTTCAAACAGAGAGGGATTTAATACAGGGAATCGATTACATATGTATACAAACCAGAAGGACAAAGGGGAGTAAGTCCTGTTGACCACAGGTGAACCCTGACACTCCTATGGCTGAAGAATTAAAATGGGGAAGGTGGTGTTGTCAAGAGCCTAGGACTCTGCATTCCTGCTGATACTGTGGCCACGAGCAGAGAAATAGCTTTTACCTTTCCCCACTTGCCAACCCCATGACTGCTTCTCATTGGCAGAAGCTAGCACTAGCTGCAAGGAACTCTGGGAAATGTAGTTTTCAGGCTCCCGGCTATGGTGGCGTGGAGACTATTATATAAGGACAGGTGGGGGCGCCGAGAGTCCCAAGGCAACACCTGGCATAGAGGAGTCATTTAATACTGCTTTAAGAAGCAACTGGTATGGATTTGGTCATAAAATAACATGAGTCAGTTTTTAAACCCTCGTGTACTATCATGTCTTAAATGGTTATTTTATGTGAAGAGGCCATTTTTAAAAAAGCAATTGGTTAGCAACTGAACAAAACCAAAGATTTTCACTTCAGGCTGTACAGTAAAATAAATTCCAAGTCATATGAAGGGTTAAACACATACTTAAGATCTCAAAGACAGAACAGGAAAAGAACACAAGAGAAGAACATAATGAGAAAAAAAAATCGACTTAAGAATGACAGAGATCTTTCTAGAAATTGAGACAATGATGGAAATCACAAAAGGAAAAAATTCACATATTGGAATCAAAGCAGTTTCCAATGATCAGAGAGATGCTATGCGGAGCCAGGAACCAAACAATCTGGAAAGTATATTTACAACATGCGTTGAAATGGACTTAAAACCTAGCAGATGACCAAGGAAAAGTGAAACTGAATCCCAGTGACTCAGCAATTCCCCGAGAGAAACACGGGCACTAAAGGAAATGGTATTGAGTAGAGAAAACGAGCGAATTTTAGTATGTGTATTAACATAGATAAATAAGCCACAGAAGAATAGCTACCATCATTACTCCACTTATATGAAGTTCAAAACCAGTTAAAACAAACTTGGTTTTTACAGATGCATGAATGGGTGATAAAACTGTAAGGAAAATCAAAAACAGAATTACCACAAATGTCAGAATTATGGCTACCTCAGAAGGAAGGAGGGAAATTCACTTAGGAGAGACACCCAGGAGGTTTCTAAGGTTGAGAAATATACTATTTCATAAACTGGGTGGTGAACAATTAGTGTTTATCATGTTATTATTATGGTGATTTAAATTGTACACGTACTTTTGGTATATGTCAAAATAAGGCTGAAAAATAAAAAATTAAGACAGAAAAATTCAGAAAGTAAAATATAAATAAATATTCAACCTTTTGTATCAAAGAATTGTAAATTTAAATAACGAAAAAAGATTTTTTGACAGTCCCACTAACAAAGATTCTAAACCTCATAATTGTCATTATTAGCACGGTGTAAGTGAAAAAATCTCATCCTCTTGGAGTGAATATAACTTAGTTATACATTTCTGGAAAGCTACTTGGCAATGGATATCATGAGCTTTTAAAAATATCTCTGCCTTAGGAAAATCACTAGAAACTTGGATAAATTCTGTGTTTGAAATCATGGTCATCTTAGCATTTATGTAATAGTGGAAAATTTTGAAACAGTATGGGAGTAAGTAAATCATGATAGATAAAATAGAACATTTCACAGCATTTAATGATGATTACAAAGAGATTGCCATCATCATATGAAAATGTTTATTATTATTATTTAGTCAGAAAGGCAAACTATAAAACTTTATGCCCAGTATGATTTCATCTATTTTAAAAAAGCAAACATAAAAAATAAAAGGAAATAAAACAAAATGCCAACAGCAGCGACATCTGGGTGTCAAGATTATGGATACTTGTTTTTCTTCATTTTTCTGTATTTTCCAATTTCCTAAAACAAGCAGTGATTATTTTTACGATAGGGTAGGAAAGGCGGTGGAATTTAATAAAAAAACAGAAGCCCGGTTGTGCTCACGTTTTCTTCCTGCTTGTATTACATCACACCTCGGCTTGTAGCTTGGCGCTATTCCAGGCACACTCTCTTGTGGCAAGGTAAGGTCAGTTCCAATTACTGGTCTTTGTTTCCACCCTGACTCACATCGCGGTAGACAAAGGGGAACTAACACTCATTGAACGTTGTCCCGGGCACCAGTTTTCTCCTACACGTTACCCCTGTGAGACAGGCAATGTCACTCCCATTCCAACGCTGAAGAAACTGAGGCCGGGCGGGCTTAAGTCGCTGGCTTGGAACACACTGCTGGCAAGCAGCAAAGACGTGTGTCTGATTCCTGAGTGATTTCTCTCAACTTCCCACATGACGAGCCGCACGTTCAAGCGTTCTATGGCAGCCTTAAAACTTGGCCCAGAAATCAAGCTGTCTGGGCTAAGGAGCTGCCTCCACTTACTAGCTATGGGACTGTGGGTAAATTTTCTTCGATGTCCCTGTGCCTCAGTTTCCACATCACTAAAATGGGAATGATGGTGTGTCTTCCTCAGAGGGTTGGTTGTGAGGAATAAACAATACAATGCGTGTAGAGTGGTTAGGACGGTACCTGGCACTCAGGACAAGTTAGCCAATGCGGTTATCTCGAGTGGGGTCTGAGCGAACGATAGGGACTGGTTTGAGGCCCTTTACGCTTTCACTCACCCAGCGTCTCCAGTGGAACGTCATCAGAGATCATCTGGTCCCGGATATGCCCTCAGGGATGGGGACGCCGAGGACCCCAGCGTGAAGTGAGAGCCCTGGACCCTTCAGTGGTAAGTGACTGCGGGAGCTTCTACCAGCCCTGCCTTTTCCGTCACCACAAGCAGCTGTCCCTGCCCCCCAGCTGCTGGGACAAACGGCAGGGGTGGCCCGACCACACCTTGGAAAAAGCACCCTCTCTTCATGAACATTATCATTCAGTCAGTCTCTCAACGACCCCACAAGGGGGCCACGGCAGGTGCTGCGAATGAGGAAATGACCGTGGAGAGTTCGGGCTTTCTCCTAGGTCCCACGGCGGAGCTGAGACGTGCCCCCCAGGGCTCCTTGCACAACACAGGGGTGCCTCAGAGAGCTTCCTGTCTTTCCTGTGTTATGGAGAAGAAACTGGACTGGTGGATGCCTTCACCCTGATTTCGCTCTTACATCCCACTGCGGTGGCCCTAATCCACCAGTATCACATGATGGGGGGGGGGGGGCTTCGTCCAGCTCTTCCTAAATGGGCCTGATCCACTGAGTCTCTCTTCCAGTGCCCAGGTAGCCAGGTGTGGGGACTGTGACAGAGGCGAGGCCAGTGGGACAAAAGTAACCTTACCCCTCTTTTCAATTCATCCCTTGCTGCCTGCAGCCTTAGGGTTAAAACACCTGCCTTACTTATGCATGATGTCAACCCGAGATGCCTTAAGGAAACTGACAGCAACCAGGAGCTGCGGGTGGGGGGTGGGGGTGTAAATGGGAACAGCCTCTTGGGAAAAAGCAGAGCAGTATCACCTAAGGCTAATCATTGACCTACCCTAAGACACAATAATTTCACTACTAGGTACGTACCCAAGAAAGGAGTGCTTGTGTCCATCAAAACACATGGATTTAAATGTCATGATGCCTTTATTAATAACAGGCAAAACTACAAACGAGTTAAATGTTCATCGATAGGAAAATGGATAAATCATTTATGGAAATATTCAGTCAGTTGGCATTTTATATGGCCATAAAAAAAAGAAGGAAATACTACTGCGTGCAACGGTATGCACAAATCTCACAAGTGTCAGGACAAAATAAGACGTACACCAAGAAAATATGTTGGAATGATTCCATTTACATGAAGTTCAAGAACAGGCAAAGCTATCTATGGTGATAAGAAGTCGTAGACTGTTTATCGTTATGGTAGTTTCTACTGAGCAGGACACATACGCAAAATGTCTGGGGTGACAGATGTTCTATGTTCCATATTTTGACCTCGAATGGGAGCTGCATGGGTATGAACACGTGTAAGAATTCATTGAGCTTTACATATAAGAATTATTCGCTTTCGTTCTTTGTATGTTATATCTCAACGAAATACTTAAAAACAAATTCTGTCAGCTGGATCACTAAGGATGTATTCACTAGAAACTCAGAATAATCCCTAAGCCCAAACCCATAAGATCAGGTTATCTTTTAAGTCAACCCATGGATCCCATGCACCTAGCAGGTTCTTCTTTCTCAAAGACCTGACCCCAGGCTTGGATAAATCTCTCTCCTCTGAGCTGCCATGGTACTCAGCCTTCTGCTGCCATGTGTCTGTCTGTCTGTCTTCCCTTCAGAATATATATCCCAAGATCAGGGTCTATGTATCATTCATCTCCTTTTCCCAATACCTAGTGAAGTGCCTGGCTTAGAGTAGACGCTCAGTAACTATCAACGGCCAGTTAAAAGAGTGAGTGAGAGTGAGTGAGTGAAAGAACGAATGTATGTAGCACACACTAGTATGATCCGTGATCACAATCCAGAAAACGGCTGCTGGGCTGTGCGCTGCAGAAGCATTCTTCAGGCAGCGTGGTGGAGACCAGCAGTGCTCAGCCTGGGTAGATCTTTCCCCACAGGGGACATCTGCCAGTGTCTGGAGATATTTTTAATTATCACAACTGGGGAGAGGTTGCTAATATCCTACAATACACGGGACGGCCCCCTCTTCTCCAACACACACGCCCACGTGCATGCACACGATCATCCAACACAAAATGTCAACAGTGCTGAGGCAGAGAAACCCTGGTGCAGAGAGAGGAACGCTTGTTCAACAAAGACAGAAATCCTTGAGCTCACGTGTCAACCGGCTACTCATTAGCTATGCGACTCTGGATAAGTTACAATTTGTCAGAGCTTTCTCCCTTGCACGAATAGGGCTGAGATCTACCTTAAATGTGGCAGACAGGAGCGAACAAGCGAAGCTATATAAAGTGCCTGGCTCAAGAAAGGAGCCTGGCGAGATTTCATTCTCCTCCCTTCCCTACTCCCTGTTTCTGATCCCCGTCCCCAGAGCCACGGATGGGAAATTCTTCCTAAGAGAAACACCTTCAAGCTTTTTCTTCCTCTGCTTAAGAAACTGCTGGAGAGCGAGGCTGCCTGTGAAGAATGCATTTTATTTGCCGGGTACATCAATAGCTTGTGTTCCTAATGAAATGCATTATTAAAAGATAAAGCCAACGTATTCAGAGCTCAAGCCCGC
Organism: Rousettus aegyptiacus; assembly: GCF_014176215.1. NCBI lineage: Eukaryota > Metazoa > Chordata > Mammalia > Chiroptera > Pteropodidae > Rousettus > Rousettus aegyptiacus. Next base: position 4,765,106 of record NW_023416311.1, read on the forward strand.
ACAGCATCCCGGAGTAATCTGCCACCCTTTCAGCACCGCGGGTGTCCTGTAAGCCGGCCTCTGAAGCAGGGGTTCTGATTTCCCCACCTCTCTCGCTTTTCTCTAAGCCCGCGCGAGCATACTGGGTTCCCAAAAGATGAGGAGCAGTGCCTCGTGCCATGCCAGCACCCTGTGCCGGGGGCGTAGGAGCCCCACCTTGTTCTTTGCAAGCAGGAAGCCGAATCCCTCAGGGCTCAATCTAAGGCTTGCTATGTTCGCCCCCCCAACCCCCCTCCACTTTCTGTATTTATGAGAGCGACTGGCCCCTAAGCAATCTTATGCTGAAATCTCGTGCGGCTGAGGTCTATGAAGTTCGCTGTCCTTGGTGCTGAAAAAGTCTCAAATTGCTAATGGTTTCTGGGTCACGTTCGCATTTCCATTACGGGCACAGACCAGGGAATATAAGAGAGAGGACACACACACACACACACACACACACACACACACACACACATTATTTTCACAAACACTTAACATGAAATATTTGAAAAACACATAGAAAATGATAACAAAATGTTTAATATTTACTGAGAGTACGCCACTTTCCAGGCTTTGTTATTTACTTTTATCTCATGAGGTATGTCCCACATTTTCACATTTTTCAGCTGAGAACTGAGGCAACAGCAGTCCCGCTAGCCTGACCTTCCAGTGACAACGACGTTGACGATACAAGAAGATCTGGACCCTGACGAAGGCCAGCCCCTGCCTTCGGCTCTGCATCCTACCTCCCTTCATCTTCTCAGAGGCGCGTTTCATCTGGGGTCCTGGAATTGTCATTTCTTTTTCTGCACTGCCAGTTTCTGTCTCTCTATTTCCCCATTCCCACGGGCACACCAACACGTCCCCGGATTTCTCATCTTCCAGAAAAGAAACGAAAGCCCTGGCCATCACATCCCTCTAAAATTTCCCTCATTCGTTTCCTCCTTTTCAAAGGGTGATGCCTTGAAAGAGTAATGTTTAATCGCCATTTGTACTTCTTCACCTCCCAGTTTACATTCTTCCTTCAGACACTCATTCAGTTCTTGGATGGCCCTACTCCATATCAGCGGTGGCCATCACATTGACAAATTCTGCGGTGGCTCCTCTGAGCCTTTGTTTCATCCTTCAGCAACATTTCTCACAGATAACTACTTCCTTCTCGAAATATTGTTTTCTGTCTTGACTGCTGGGTCACCAGAAAATTCTATTTTTCCTCCTAACTCCACAGCCAAGATTCTCAGTCTGTTCTTCTGGCTCTCCTCGTTCTGGTTAACGTAAACTATTAAGTGTCATGGGGCTTAGTCCTGGGAAGCCTTCAGCTCTCCAGCTATGCCCCTCAGCCAGGAGTAACTTCATCCAATCCTATGGCTTTTAAAAAACATCTACATGCCAGTGCCTCCTAGGTTTGAATCTCCAGGTCCAACGTCTACCTTCATCTTCAGACTCCTTCATTCAGTTGCCTACCTAATCTCTCCTTGGATATCTTATCACCTCAAACTTAACAGGGTTTAAAAGACCTTCTGATTTTTCCTCCAAAATTGCCTCCTGTGCCAGTCCTCCCAATTCAGGAATTATCATGGCCACCCAGTGTCTCAAGACACAATCCTGGGGATCGTCTTTGACATCTGTTCACAGCTCACAAGCAAACCCCCAATCGAAATCCATAGACTCAGCACACAAAACCCACCCCAGTTTTATAAACGACTCTCCATCTCCAATGCCGCTACTCCAGCATCTCCATTTTGCTTCCCTGCAGTGCTGCAAAGTCCCATTTTCTATTTAAATTTTCTTTGAATAGGCGGTACTCATGTTCCAGTATCAAACCACATTAAAATCTGCACACTCTGTCCTCCTTTAGTCCATCCCACCCCTGCCGTTCACAGGTAACCAAATTTTAGTTCTTGTTGGTGTCCTTACAAAGTCTTTATCCAGATTCTATCTGCACATAGATAGAAATCTCCCCCTCGATTTTACACCATTGTTAGCACAGGATGCGTTCTGTTCTGCTCCTCTCGCTTTACCATACAGCTTGGAGACTTTTCCTTATACATGGAGCCAGCTTCCTTATTCCTTATTTAATTGCTCAGTCTCCCATTATGTGACTACAAGGGAATTCATTTAACCAATACCCTCTCCTTTGACAACTGCGTTATTTCCGGTCTTTTGTTATATCAAATGATATTACAATAGACTTGCGTACAGTATTTGCATACATGCAATTACATCCATGTGATAAATTACCAGAAGGAGGTTTGCTGAATTAAAGAGAACCTGCAAACGCCACTCAACTGATTTCTCTGTTTTCTCTCTTGACCTCTACATCAAATTTCCAAAGGCATCTATAGGGGTGCTTTATTAATGTAAATCATATTAGGTCACTCTCCAGCTCGAAGCCCTCCGATGGCTTTCCACTGCATATATATGAGATGTAAATGCCTCGCTCTGGCTTCCAAGATGCGCTTGCTTCAGACTGTGCCGACTCAGCCCCGCTGGGCAGGCTCCTGCAGGTCTTTGTGTTTTTAGAACGCACCCAACTCTCCTTGCCTTCAAGGAGGGTTGTCCTCTAGGTGGCACACTCTTCAGCCAGGTCACCATACTTCTCACTCCCTATCCTCATTATCAGTTTAAATATCACCTCCTCAGAGAAGCTTCCATGACACTCTATCAAAAACCCTCCACCCTGCCCCTCACTGCTGGCACCACTCCAGTATATCGTTGTATTTTATTCTCTTTATAACTCATCACTACCAGATAGTGCCTCGATACATATATTATATATTTTTTATCAATTACATATATAATTTTATCAATTATCAATTATATATATATATATATATTTGGCTTATGTCTCCTTCTAAAATGTAAGCTTCGTGAGGGCAGGGAAGTGTCTGGTTTGTCACTATGTCCTTTGGTTTGAGAATAGTACCTGAAAAAGTCATGCCCTGACAACAAATGTTTGTTGAATGAATTCTGTTAACACCTCAGTATATTAACTTCTAGTATCTTTCCCGAAATGTATTTTTTTACATAGGTGAGGTAATATCATGCAAATAACTTTATATTTTGGTCTTGTCATCTAACATTACCTTTAAACACTTCTCCCAGAAATTACAAATTATTTGCAAACCCCCTTATTTATGCATTTGGAATAATCTACTATCGGGATTATAATCATTTCAATCATTCATTTTCTTAGGTATTTATGTTGTTTCCACTATTTTCTATTGTTTGAATTAACATGGCAACAAACATATTTAAGTATAAACATTTGCCCATACTTTTAAATGTGTCCTAAAACTGAATTTACTAGGTTAAACAGGTAAGATCCTTTTAAGCCATCAGGTACTTTTATGGAATAGCTTGTCCGGAAGATCGCAATAATTTTTCCACCTCCCAACAGTAAATCCACCCCCACCATCTTCGGCAGGTTTAGTATTTTTTTAGTACTTGTTAATTTGCTAATTTAAATTGTTGTCTTTTATAACTAATGAAACTGAATAATTTTATAGAGCAGCTTTAACTGGTTAATAATAGCATTGTGCGAATGCCCGTTTCCATAGGCTTAGGGAGAATTTTGCTATATTCGAGTTCAGACTATCAAATAATCTGACAGTGAATTTGCTGTGATGGAAAAAAATACAGTAAACAACCTCGTGGGATTACCACATAAGAACTGCTTGCTTTCACCTACTTTGGGGAGAGATGAACCCCTGATACGGTGCATTTTCTGGGAAATGCATTACACATCCCTTGTTTTCCACAGTAAGATGTAATTCGCAGCGTCATTGCTGTATTCCAAGAAAGAGGCATTTTTGAATCATTGATGGATATTACGGCGGGTCCATCATAAAGGTTCCATGTGGTGGGCTTTGTTTTGCATTTTCATGGACTATGCTTCTGTCCGGAACCTATTATTAATTTTGATCGTTTAACTTGACGCCTCCCCAAGGAATAGCTTCCATGCATGTGTATCAACAAGATTAACATAACCCAGCATCTCCCTTCTTGTGCTTAAGCTAAACTTTCAGTTGATCTTAAATTTTCCAATAACTGTCTTCCCAAACTAGGCACTTTATCCAAGGATATCAAATTAGCATGTTATAAGGGGTGCCGCACAAACCACTTACATTGATTCACAGATGACTTTAAAAATTCAGCGAGCCAAGAATCCCACATTATTGATTCCCGCTAACAAAACGATGAAGCACAGCTAATCTTCACAACACACGCCGGGCAGAATGACATTTACAAATGCAGACAGACGGAAACCAATTGGACGTGATTCTTTAAGAATTAAACTGATGGCTGCAATTAGACGTGAGAAGGTGAGCAGTCCTACTGCTGGGGATTGAGACCTGGCCTCGGGCATCCGGTGTAATTTGGCCTCATCCTTGGTTAACCGTGTTATCCCGCTGACCGGCTAGTTGAATAGAATTCCCCATGACTACTCAGGTTAATTAAATTGGTTTATAAAGTATGGCGTGTTATGGCTTCGACTTGCCTCTTGTACTTTTAATCACAACTGCTTGGAAGGAGGCTATGCCTGGGATGGTCACAGTTGAATATAGAATACATCCGATTCTATATTGGAATTAAACATTAAGATCCTGAAAGCTGGGAAATTCTTGGAACCTGTCTTTAAAAACTGTTCTTTCTTTCCTTTTAAAGGCATACTCAGGCCTGACGCATAGCTCCCAGTCCTAGAGAACAACTTTATCTGCTGTTTCTGAGTAGTTTCAAGGTTAGCTTGATACACATCACGCAAAGAACAGAAAATCTACTTGATAACCTTCAAGATAACTCTGATCGTCTTAAAATTCATAATGACTCCGCTTATCAGCAAAACAGAACAGCAATGGAGTGAGAAGCGTTTTGCAGCCATGGAGGGTAAAAGAAAACACCTGTATTTAGACATCAAATCCCATCCCCGTCGCATACTGACACGGTAAGGGTTCAATGATGAGCCGTTATTAGGTCCTAGCTTCCCCATCCCACCTACATCCGGCCGGGTTATTCTGGGGTTCTATTAGGATAGCTTTGGGAAGCTCCTCTAAAGAAACACATAATCCTAAAAGACTGTGTAGTCCATCTGTCTCTTGTCTTTCTCTTCCCCATCTTTCTACAGCATGCGACACCTTCTGTATTCCTCGTTATGCACATACACTTGGGAAACCAGCAAGAACATACTCAAAGAAAAACTCCAGGAGAGAACAATTTTAGTAAAATGCAATAATGTTTCTATAATAGTTAGGACCCTTTCTGCTGAAAGAGGGCAAACAAAATCAAATAAAAAACAATCAAGCAAGCAAACAGAAACCTTGAATCATCCTGAGCAACAGCTCTAAACGTTGGTCACGTGGAACGCAAACATCACCCAAACGGCATAAAATCCCCTTGACAAACTCAGACCTGCCGGTTTTGAAAGTCACAACCGTTCGGCTGAATGATGGCGGCGCGGCCGAGCAGAAATTCCCTAGCTCTGAAGTCTGACCTTCACGGAGGCGCGGCCTATCCTTCCCACTGCCAACATGCACGACGTGGGGCGTCTCACCTCGCCCGGCCTCGCTTTCCTCACCTACGAAATGAAGACTGCAACGACCTTCGGCACGACTGACCTTACAGCTCAGATGACGTCATCGAAATTCAGTTTCTTTCCACCTTTAAATCCTACCTTTTGCTGCGCAGGCTTCATTCTTAGGATCCCAGCATCTCCAGACTTCCCGCCGGTGAAAATCCAGGTGAGACGAGAAAGTCTCCTGATGCTTTCTGATTGGCCTGAAGAAAATGGGTGCTGATTGAAGTTCGAGAAACCCGTTCCACCTGGAATCATGGAGTCGGCGCCTCCAGACCTGCATGAATGGAAAGGCGGAAGTGATGAATTCCCAAACAAGATGGGGGTTGTGGCCAGGAGGCGGAGAAACAGACGTGCCAGTGGCAAAGCACAAACGTTTGCCACGTTTGCCCAAGTGAAAATCAACGGTAACATCCTCTACAACGGTGATTCTTACCCTTGGCTGCAGATTAGAATCACCTGTGGAGATTATAAAAAAAGATGCCTGGGCTCCGACCCCCAAAAAAGGCTAAATCAAACACCCTGAGTGGTAACTAGACATGGGTCATTTTTCAAGCACCCCAGAAGATTCTAATATTCGGCCAGGGTTGAGAACCCTGTCTACATAGACTTGTCTAGATATAGACCGTCACTTAAATCACCCATCCAGATGGAGTACTTGGGCAGGGGACTTTGTTTTGAAAGCTAGTCGATAGAATCAAAATCGGAATTCTCATCTGAGATGTTTAAAAGACTACGAATTTAGAAGAGACAAGGATCTTGTTGAAGTCACTGTTTCCCAACCAATTATAGACCGTCGGAGCTTTGAACAGTACGGGGTATCGATGAGTGGCAGCCTCTGCTCAAACTTTGAATTGGCTCATGTGCATTCTGAGGTTGTCCAGTTTTTCTTGCACATTTCAAACGATGGTGAACTCACGACCTTCCGGAGGAACAGAGTCCAGTTTTGGAATTTTTTCGGAGCTCTGACTTCCTGACACCTACGTATTGTTTAGAATTCTGATCTAGCAGCTCTGCAAAATCACTCTACTCTGTTTCTCTTTCGACATGGCAAGCGGCTCTTCGACTTCCCCACCCCCAGTCTAGTTTTGTTTGTTTGTTTGTTTAATCTAATCCTCATGTAAGAACATATTGCAACTTTTACGGGGGGCCACATGTCTTTAGATGTCCTCCGGGTGATTGGTGTGCCTCAAAATATACTTTGGTTATTGGACATAATGCCTATAGCTAGCTAGAAAGATGGAGGTTGATCCGGGTTCACTTTAAACTACTTCATTATTATGCAACCAATAGTGAAAAAAAAATGGATGGGGGGAGGGAGTTAATATGACCGAGGAAACTGGGCAACAAAATGGTAGAAGTAAGCCCAAACGAATGTGTTATGGCAATAAATGTAAATCTTCTCAGCTCCCCAATTAAAAGCAAGAAACTCCGAGAGTGAGTCGAAAATTGAAATTCTAGCTTATGCTGTTTACACTGGCCAGACCTAAACCACAATTACATATTTGAGCTAAATGCAAAGGAATGAGCAAAGAGGTGCCCATCCATGGCAAACAAAAGCTAAGCCAGGGGATGCAAATGAATGTCGAGCACTGTAGAATTCAAGTAAAATATCTTAAAATAGAACAACAGAATTATTTTATACTGAATAAATATGCAGTTCACAAGGCAGATCAACAGTCGTGAATGTTTACTTGTTGAAAGCCTTAAATACCCAGAGCTAAAATTACTAGCAATACGAGGGACTAATGACAGAAATCCATTGGCTGTGAGATCTAAACGGTTTTGACAGATCAAGTAGACAAAAAGAACTAAGAAAGTAAAGGATTTGCATAATATAATTAATTAATGCTGATTGAGTAGAGTTTTAAAGGTTATATCAAGAAGATAATGGAACTTCTCTCAAGAGGTCAATTAATACAATTTCAAAATGTGTATAAAATTAGGTCACACACACAAAACAACAAAGTCCAAAAACTGGTAATTCAGGCCACATCTTCTGGGCAGATATAGAAGATACCAATTTAGAAGAATATATAGAAAATACTATTATTATGTGGGCATATATAATAGAGAATGCTATTTAAAATCCAAATGAATAAACCAACAAACAAACAAACAAAAAAACCAGAAAACAAATTGAAGCTCTCACCCCTACCTAAATAACATCGTGGTCAAAGAGAAAATTAAAATATTGATTTTAGTCTATTTATAAATTAATGAGCTGAGAAGATACAATGTATAAAAATGTAATGGTGTAAAAAGGAATTAACTATGGAAAACGCACTAATGAGAGTTTCTTCAAAGGCAGCAAGTGAGCACTAAGAAAAGTATAAAGAAGAAATGAAGAATAGACTTTCAAAAACTAATCATCTAGGAAAGCAAGTAAGTAACCTGTATAGTTAATACCTGCTATTGTCTTTGTAAACACAAGTACTAAAAACTAGTATGTACCAGGCAGCGGTGAAACATGGTGAAATATTAACAGTACTACAAGGATGTTACTAGTATCATCCTCTTTCTACAAATGAAGAAATCGGGGAAGACAGAGGGAAACTAATGAGCCCCAAATCAGAAAAATGGCAAGGAGCAGAGGATTAAAAGACACACACGGCCACCTTGCTCCAAGACTTCTTTTAATTTTTTAAAAATTTTTAAAATTAATTCGACTTTATTTTTCATGACTAACTTCTAACTAGTGATATCTACAGCCTCTCAGTACAAGAAGAAATATACAATAACAAAGCACAAATTAAGAATTTATAAAATAATGTGACATATAATTCATGTATAATCATATACTAAATAAATTTTAAAATCTTGATATTGATGGTTTTCTACAAAAAAATGAATCATTAAAATTGGCTTGATGATACTCCGAGGATATCAGTAACTTTGGGAAAAACTGAATAAGTCATATAAAAGAAGGTTATGGACCTAAATTCAATGTTAATTATTTCAAATTTCTGAAAAATACATAACTCCCATGTTATGCAACCATTCAGGAAGAAATAAAAAGAGAAAATGTGTCCTGATTTCTTTAGTGACACCGTCATGAGTCTACTGCTAAGAGTCTGCTGCTAATGACAGCCAAAGAAGGAGAAATCTCCAATTCAATCTACATATTGAAATAGATATAAACATGCTAAATAAAATATCTAAAACAACCTGATTCAGATATGCTTTGGAAGAATCGTTCACCATGATCACATAGATTTTATTCCAAGAAGCCAAGGATGATTTAACATTAGAAATCATTTAATATTCAGGAAGCTATTAACATTTTTTTATCATATCAGTGGGTCAGAGGTGAAAGACCATAATCAAAAACAAAAGGTTTTTGATGAAATTCAATATTCATCTCTGACTTATTAAAAAAGGCAGATATCATGGAATAGAGGAAAATTTTCCTAACCTTGTAAAGAATAGCACTCATATATCAATGACCAACACCTTACCTGACTATGAAACACCAGAAACATTCCCATTAATGTCTGAGACAGAATTAGGGTCCCTGGGTTTCAACAGTTTAGATACTAAAGAAGATGAGCAGAAAAACAAAATGTTAGTTTACAAATCAAAACCATAATGAACCATCACCTGTCATTTATTAGGGTAGCTGTCAAAGAAAAAAGAAAAGAAAAGAAAAAAGAAAAGAAAAGAAAAGAAAATAAAAGAAAAGAAAAGAAAAGAAAAAAGAACAAAACACGTGTTGGCAAGGAGGTGAAGAAACTGGAACTCTGCACGGTGGCAAGAATGAACGATGGGGCAGCTGCTATGGAAAACAGTATTGAGGTTGCCCTCCCCCCAAATTAAAAATAGAACTACTGTACGATCCAGCAATTCTATTTCTGGGTATGTATCCAAAAGAACTGAAGTCAGGATCTCAAAGGAACATTTGCACCCCCGTGTTCACTGAAGCACTATTCAATAGCCACGACACGGACATGACCCCAACACCCATCGACCGATGAAGGGATAAAGGAAACGTGGTCTATATATACGAGGGAATACTATTCGGCCATTAAAAAGGAAGGAGGTCCTGAGATACACTGCAACATGGATGAACCTAGAGAACATTATGCTGAGTGAAATCATCCAGTCGCAGAAGGACAGATGCGGCATGATTGCACTTAGATGAAGCATCTAAAACAGTGACACTCATAGTCACGCTCACAGAGAGTAGATGGTGGTTGCCAGGGGCACGGGAAACAGGCATTTGTGCTCATGTAAGGTTCCAATTTTGCATGATGAACAAGTTCTAGATCTCTGCTGTACATCACTGTGCATAGAGACAACAATACTGTGTTATATTATCAAAACTTTGTTAGGGGGGTACATCTCATGTTAAGATCTCACATGTTCTCACAACAATAAAAAATATGTATATGTAATCCCATAGTTAATAAAAAAAAAAAGTAGAAATTCTTGGATGATCTCACTTTCAGAATAAAAGATCAGAATCAGACCTAACGTTTTGTAAATGTTTAAAAGAAGGAGGTTAGTTTAATGCCAGCGTGGGCACACAGACAGTAGCATTGGACCCGGGTTCGAATCCCAGCTGCTTTGCTAGACACGGAGCACCGTGTGGGTAATTTACTGGTACCAGAGTCAGATCCCTCTGTGCCAGGAAGCGTGAACTCACTCCGCAGAGGACAGTGGGGATGACCCCAGCAGACATCGACACGCGGCGAAGGCTGGATTCGTGACCGCTCTCATGATTAGTTGCAAACGATATGACTGGAGATCTAGAAAACCCAGTAAAGTCCACTGAGCTCAGCGAGATGGCCGGTGGTAACATAAAGACTCAGAGAGGGCAGCGAAAATCACGCCGAGGACAGAAGCACCCCCCCCCCCAATAGCCTCCTGCTATCGCAGGGACCTCGCGACACAGCACCAGCTTTGCCCGGAGTCCCTGCTTGCCCCATCTCTGCCCCGGGCCTGCCCGGCGGTAGCTGGGAATCATCGTTTAGATGTTAGATCAGTCGTCGGCTTCTCGTGGAAGCTTTTCCTGACCTACGGGTCGAATCCCCGGTCCGTGAACTCATTCGAGTGGAGCATCTTCTCTGCAGCGTGATCGTAGCGGAAACTCCATGCGTGTTTGTGGCATCATTTGGATTAATGCCTGTTCCGCCTTCAAGGCTCAAGTTCTCAGATGATGCGGCTAGTAGAAATTATGTTTCCATAAAAGGATTTAATGTCTACATGTTATTTATATTATTTTTTAAATGCATCTTATAAACCAGTATTTAACCATGCAAACCTAATTTTTAAAAGTGCACATCGATGCATGCAAACATAAAGTAATAAAAAGATATGCATTAACATATTAACAGTGCTGCTAAATAGTTTTTTTAAACAATACATTTAAATGTTTAGTATAAAGTAATACTTTCTCTCCTTTATATGATACACAGAGATTTATCAAATATATAAATTTCCAAAAACTTGAAATCAATACTTTTCTGTTTTTTTAACCATCTGGTGACAGGAGCCCAGGTGGCCCAATCATTGATGCTGATCACACGCAAGCATAGAGATTAGATAAAAATGTCCTCTTTCAAAAGAGTATCTTCCTTTGAAAGTGTTATTTACAGTATAACATTACACAAATAAAGTGTTATTTGCACAGAAGAGAACAAAGGGTTGAGTATATAACGAATCAGCAACAATGATAAAAGCTGGAGAAATATTTTAATCTCTCCATTATAAGAATGAGCTCAGACCTCGGCCCCCACCGAATCGCACACCAGCCCCTTCACGCGCACACACACATCCCCAAAGCCGACAGTCGTTAAGCTCGTTAAGCACAAACCGAGCATCTACGACCCAGCTCAGCCCTGTGCCGCCTGCCCCGAGGCCCACTCCCTGTGCTTGACGACGTCATTGGTGACCGAGACCAACACACTGAGAGAAGAGAGTCTACGGCACAGAACGGGGTGAGCACACCGACGAACCTGTGGAAGACAGCAGCTTCGCACGTTCTTCAGAGCGCGCCCTTCCCGCCCACCGGGGCTGCCCGCGGGACGCCGGGCGGCGGTGCGAATCAACTCGCTGGCTGTTTCCAGCGCAGTGGCACACACAGAAGACAGCGAGGGGAGCTCCCCTTGCTAAGAAAAGGCATCGGACACCTGAACCGGGCTCTACGCTCTCGCCATCCCCTCTGCCCTCTGACCCCCGACCTGGTACATACGCAGGGCACTCCAGGTAACGCACATCTTCCGTCTTTGGCATTTGATTCCGCTCTCTTCCCCCACCCGCAAGAAGTCCTTCCTGGCCGCCCACGCCCGAGTCACGTGCCCACCCTGTTCTCCCGCAGTCTCCTCTGGTCCTTAGGTTATCATCCTTTGTCACCCCATGTTGTACTTCCTCCTCAACTGCTCTGATTTGCCCACTGGATCAAACCTTTGAAGCCACGTTTACTACGTCGCAACATGTCTGGTTCCTAGCTCTGCGGCCCTGAGTGTACTCTGTGATCGCTAAACATATGTCACTGTCAATGAATGAATGAAGGAAAGAATGAATGAATGGAATTCAGCTCTTGGGCACCTTTCCAACCTCGAACTGCCCATGCACCTGAGATCCCCTCCCCCGACCGATTCCCACGTGTTCAAATCCTAACCTTTCTCCTTCAAGGTCTGGGTCGAATGCCACCTGCACCAGGACCACTCCCCAGGGATCTCAGCCAGCAATGACGTCTTTAAATTCCTGTAGTCCTTTATCAGGATTCCCCACAGCATCCCGCCCAGATTTAGTGATGTTGGTGGACACATTTCATTCACCCCGCCCCCCACCCCCAACGAGTTGATGCACTCTGTGAGGACAGAGCCTGTGTGTCTGTCCCCTGTGTCCTGGGGCCACTCCCAGCGACCACCACACTGTAATAACCGATAAGCAGGGTTAGTGGCTTGGAGATGTTGGCCCGTGGTTGGAGGTGGCAAATCTGGGCAGAAGGGGAAGTGGTCAAGGCAAGTTCTTGCATCTTATTTAGAACTCGGGCCTCTCCGTCACTGCCACCTTTGATGAGACGTGTTCTAATTCTTCTGACTCGGCCTAACAGGAGATGCATGCGAGTCTTTGTAAGTATCTGAATGAACTTAAAGTGTCAGAAGAGACATGAGACCGTATCTGGGGGAATGTCAGTAGTGAATTCTTTTCCGGAAACGCGGCCTTCCGGGAGAGGGACGCAGTGACGGCCACGCTTTGTCTCCCTGACACGCGGCATGGAAGCGAGCGGAGTGGGGGGCTGTCCTTGGCATCCCCTGACTCTGGGGACTCCCGGACGCACCTTCTTCCCTCCTGCCTCGGCCGGATCTCCGCAGCTCCTGCGGCAATGGGGAGAGTTATTTTGGGGAGATGGTTGATACTTGGAGAGTCCTCCTACATACAGATCAGTGATAGCTGCTTGAAATGTTAAATGCCTCCCAGATGGAAATGCTTAGCATTTGTAGGAGGAATAATCTGGAGGAGGAAAAAAATGCATTTGTCTTTTTGGCATCCTGCGGATTCTGGAAGAGACAGGGACACTGGATCCTGCCATCCACATGTCAGTGTTTTCCTGGGGTTCTGTAAGTCCCGGGGACTTGCGCTGCAGCTCCTTCCAGGGGTATCACGTTCTTGATGCACAAAGCTCAGGGGCAAAGTGTACAGAGGTCAGAGAGCTGCCAGGGCTCCCGGAAACCCTTGGGGTCCAGCCTCCCGTCCGCCAGGAGCAAACGCTTCGATTACGTAGGCCAGATGGCTTTTGCTTTGGGTGTGATCTGTCATGCACGGAGAAGCTCGAGAGATGTAGCGCAGACTAGCAGGGAACAAACAGCAGAAGTTGAGGTGCATGAATCCTGGCCCGGCCTCTGCCACTAGCTTTCTCTATGGCTGATGGGCATAGCCTCACAAAACCTTGGTTTCCTCACCTGTGAGATGAAGAGGTTGGATTCAATAACCTTAAATTCCCCTCTGACAGCAACTGTGAAGAGCGAAGGGGACATGACTGCAGAGGAACACGGACTCGTCCTTCAGTGTAAGCTCCCAGGCGCTAGGAGCCGATGGCCCATCACGCCCTGCCACTCACGACGGGGATCCACGGGGGCCCCACCGATAAGCGAGCACCTGCCTTCGGTTCCAGACTGAATTAAGCCAGAGCAAAAGCTCAGCAACAACTCTTGAAACCAGAACTGTGTTTATCTTCTCCGCCTAGTCTCACATCCTTCAAGAACACCGCCATCCGCCCAGGGGAGAGCGCGGGTCCAGACCGAGGAGGCGCAGTCCTGAGCCACGACGGAAGCAATCTCTACAGGAAAACGGATGCTCTTTGGGGTCATGTGGACTTGCCAATTTCCTTCCTCTCCTCCCGGTCGTTCCTGAGGCAGCCCCTTGTCGGGATGAGACGGAGAAGCCTGCGGCATCTTCCACGACTGGGCAGGCAGAGAGACTGGATGGGGTGACCCGCACCCACGCGGTCCACTCGGAAGGGCTGCGTGGCAGCGGCTGGGGGAGTGAGGACGGCTCTCCGGGACGAGACAGGCTCTGTTATCCTAGCATGAGCATGTAGACTCCCCACTTTATGCACGACCCACACATTGTCTAGGATTGCTTTTTAACCGCAACAGCGAAATTGCGGTGAGCATGAATGTCGCATTGCGGCTATTTTAAGTGAGGGTAGCAAGGTGGACTGCGCCCGTCGTGAAGATAAAGAAACATCTTCTCGGGAGAATATACTGCTGAGTTATGACATTGCACTCCTTCGGCCACCTGGGAAATGTTTATGAAGGCTGCTCTGTGCCTGCCCAGGGATGAGATGTGGTACTGCGTGAGACGGGTACAGTCCCTAACCTCACAGAGCTTGCAGGCAGGTAGGGAAGGCAGAGAAATAAGCCATTTAAGCCCGGTTCAGACTAACACAGGGAATGTAGAGGCGCTTCCACAGGAGCCCCAGTCGGGATAGGACGTCTCACCCGCCCCACGAGGGGAGGCAGGCGGGCAGGCAGAGGGGCCCTCCCTGGAACGGAACTAGCATCTCAAATTGCCCTGGATAAGGGTCCTCGCCACCAAAAAAAAAAAAAAAAAAAAAAAAAAAAAAAAAAAAAAAAAAAAAATGGAACAACAGCACCAACAGCCTCCCATCTCTGGATTCCTCAGCCCCAGTCGGGTTTGAGGTGTCAGACTCAGAAACTAGGACTCGGTATGTGTTCCTCAACCTCCTGCCCCTTCCTAATCTCTCAGTCCCTGGAAACGTCTGGATTACACTTTGAGCAGCCTGCTCTACTGCCTCTGACGTCAGCACGGAAAACAAGAGGCTGGCATTTCTTGGGGCGGCCTGAGCTGTGAGAAATCCCGCTCACACCAGAAACGACGGCCTTTACAAAGGCCCGGGTTTCTGGCATCGAACCCGCTTTATTTGTTTGGTTTTTAAAGAAAGGAGATTTAAAAAGAAAAAACATCTCGAGAAGAATGCCTCCAGACTCCCCAGTTCCCAATGCAGGCAGACATCAATGACGTACCTTAAGGCTGTGATTTTTTTTATTATTATTATTCCTTGCTGTGTTCCCATCATCCTCGGGGACCGCCACATGAGTTTCAGCAATAATGAGCATGGCCCCGATGGAGATGGTGCCCGGGGTCGCTCAGGGAGGAGCCGGGTGCACCCCAGAGTCCCCAGGTCCCCAGTCTCGTTCCCTTAATGAGGGATTTGAGGGCTCTGCTGTGTGCCCGACTCACTCCAACCAACTAGGAGACTCCAAAGGTCCATGTTATCTGTCGCGGGCTGGTTGCCTCCACTAGTTTTACATAGCAAGCTGGAAAACACTCATGGGAAATAAGAACATCCTAAGGTCTGAAGACAGACATTTGTGGGTTTAACTCTGACTACGCTCTCCTTGCTATGTGGCATTGGGCAAGTCACCTAAACTTTCTGAGCCTCAGTTTATTCATCGGTTCAATGCGGAGCACTCCTTTCTCATAAAAATATGGTTTTGAAATTCAATTTTATATTTACCAAAGTAACACGCACATATATTTCTAAAAATAAAAGCGTGTTGAAGGTCTTATAATAAAAATCAACCCCCCCCCCCTCCCCACACACACACACACACTCCTGGATCCTGCCCCTCGGAGCAGACACACTCTGCTCCTTCAGCGGATCCTTCTCACGTTTACTCCACACGCTTACGCCCTGCAGACTCCTCCTGTTCTCGCTTTTGCAGTCTGGCAAGTTCCCGCACTGCGCGCAGGCCAGACTGATGGGTGGGACCATGGAAAACCCTCTGAGGGCCCCCCGCCCCCGCCCAGTAGGGACATGTGGGGGCGGGGTGTTGACCGATGGAAGGGCTTGCGGGAGACAAGCCATGAGGACCACAGTTTCAGTACCTTGATGTCTTTTCTCATGAGTTGGTTAGTTTCTTAGGATAAAAATCCTCCACGCATTTGGGTGAGAGGAAGAAGGAAGCCGAGAGGCCCCAGCATTGACCCGTTTCTCTTCCTGACCGTCTGCCGCCCTGGTACCTCGCAGTCCTGAGCCGTCCTTGTTTCTCACCGGAAAAATTCCTGCTTCCATGGGGAGTGACGGGGGCGGGAGGTGAGGCAGTTGTCTGACTGTGTCCGGGGAGGGCGGGACGCAGAAGGTCGGAAGCTCCCGACGGTCCACACCCACCGTGGAACTCTGCGCCTTAAAAGGCCTGGATTGCTAACTGCGTCCACTCTGCAATGTCACTCATCACCTTCGTCTCTGTCTTCATCTGCTTCCCACCTTCCGGACCGCATCTAAGTGCTCCTGGTCCGCTCTCCTCGCCTGTGCTCTCCGTCCTTGCAAGATAACACTTTACGTCCTCCCTCCCGCCCTCCTTCCCTCCCTTTATTCCTCCCTTCTTCTCATCTTTCCTCCCTCCCTTATGTCCTTCCTTTTGCTACCTCTACAATGAGGTTTAAGGATGTAAGAGGGATGAGTTCATGCAGCCAAGCTGCCAATTTGCTCCCCTCACCCCCACCCCGACTTTATACACAGAAGTTCTGCTGGAAGACTTGCCTGAAACAAAGACTGTGAAGTCCCTCGCTCAATGCCCAGCACATATTTAAACGCTCAGTAATGGGGCCACACCTTCCAGCTTCACCCGGGACATTCTCGGATGTCCCCACACGGACGGTCTGTGGCCTGAGAGCTGTAAGGTTTTCAGGCGGTTCCTAGCATTCCCATGCTTGCCAGGGGAGGGAAGGGAGTTTGAAACGCTCTGCTTCTCCAGGTCGATTAACTCTATTAACTTAATTAATCCTCCAGACAACTTTACTAGGCCGGTGTTCTTGTCATCAACCCTATTTCACGCCCCATGTTCTTCTTACCTGGGCATTATAACAATGGCCCGGAACAGTCTCTTGTTTGGGAAGAAGGAAAGACAGGAGAGACGCATCCTTTGGCCCTCTGCCAGGGACCAGACATGGAAGAGAGACGTCCACCTGCCCTGTGAAAGCCGCTCCACCATCAGAGTCGAACCCGACCAGACAGTTGTGAGAGCAGTGAGAACATTTCACTCAGTAGCTAGTGATGGCGGGGGAAGAGCCGAGCCCCATCCCACTCTGTGCAGAGGCGATCTGGGTGTTCTGAAGGGAGAATGCGGGGCGGGGGGAGTGGAGAAGGGAGAAACCGATGGAGGGTTGGCCAGGCCAGTGCAACGAGGCTGGCGGTGTCTGCTGGCGGCGGGCACCCAAGTTCTATTCCAGCCTCCCACGGGGACTGGGAGACGGGGGCCCCATCCTCCCTGACGAAAGCCTCTCGAATCCTCGAGAAAAACACTTGAGTCATAAAAGGAAATTATTCACAATTGTAAGACCTTCTGAGTAAATGGTCCAAGAAAAGGAGGCCGGGGGCCATCGTCAGGTGTCGACTAGGACAAGAGTGAGGTTCCTGCCAGCACCAAGCCTCCTCGGGCAGGCATTTCAATGGGGACGTCGGATGGTCGTCCTGGGGACGTGGCCTCCTGCTGCTAGAAGCCATGTGTAGACGGAGTTCTTATCTGCTGAGAGCTCTATAGTTCTCACCACCAGGCCCTGTAAAGGCCTAGAATTGCCCAGGCAAGATGACCCGTGTGCATGCACACATGCACACACACATATGCACACACACATGCACACTGTGGAGAGTGGCAAGTGACAGGCGAAGCCACGGTCCTGGGGTGTGCAGTGCCCGAGCTCCCTTGCACAGGCCGTGTGCAGCTCCGCCGGGGGCTCACTCAGAGGACAGATGAGGGGCAGGGCAGCCCCCAGGGGGCGCGGGGCGCCTGCAGCGCAGAGGGAAGGCACAGGCCCTGCTCCGACTCGGCCTCGTGATCGGTTCCCCCCTGGTAGCCACACCTGTAACTTCCGCTTAGGGCTGCCAATCTGATGACACGCACACGCACACACACACGCGCACAAAGACACACGCACACGCATATGCACACGCACACGCGCACGCACACAAAGACACACGCACACAGACCCAAATGCCCGCAGACCAAGTCTTTCTCACCTCGCTATGGTGTTCTCCCCACCACCAAATGCAGGATTTCCTTTCTTTGTGGCTGGCTGTTTCAAATGCAACAGCTCTTCTTATAGTTTAAAAATATATATTGAATTAGTAGTAATAACAATAATAACAGCTGTCATTATTACTGTGTTTATTGTTAAAATTTCTGTTTCCTGTGTCCTAGTTCTGTGTCAGATATTGTGCGAGGCACTACGTAGACATGGTCTCTGAACCACCCCTGACTACACCACTCAGGTGTGGATCTTACCTCCTGATAAACAAGGAAACGAGATTCAGAGACGGTAAACAACTTGCTCAAGATCACATGGCCAGCTACGAGGGATTCAGACCCAGCTCTATCTGCCCAAAGAGCTCGGGGTTCTCCCATGACAATAGATGCTAATGGAAGTGAATGGGAAGGATAGGAAGAGCTGGCTTTTTAACTGAGCATGGCCACTGTCGACAGAGGTTCAAAATTCCACCAGATGAAGACTCAGGGGATCTTCCACCAGCCCAAGAAATTCTGTCTCCTAGAACTTTCATGTTTTCTCATAAATTAGATAGATAGATGGTGACAGATAAATAGATAAATGATAGATAGATAGATAGATAGATAGATAGATAGATAGATAGATAAATGGACGGATGGATGGATGGATGGATAGGTAGGTAGGTAGGTAGATAGATAGATAGATAGATAGATAGATAGATAGATAGATAGATAGATAGATAGATGTGATAAATAGATAAACAGAAAGATAGATGATGGATGGATGAGTGGATGGATGGATGGATGGGTAGGTGGGTAGATGGATGGAAGGCAGTAATGACACCAGGCTACACACAAAATCAGATTGTGGGGAAGCTCTTCGAATAGTAGCACAACTTCAGAGTATCTGCCCAGCAAGGAGCGTGCTTCACGATTTAAAATAATCCCCTTCCTCCGCCTTCCCTCACTGAAGGACACTCAAAGTGGAAGTCTCCCCGGCGACGCCCAGCAGATGGCCTCCTGTTGCTATTTCCACGTCTGAAGTCTGGAATGCTGACCGTCTCAAAGGTTGTTCCATCGCCTTCATGAGCTCTAGCATTTTTTAAAAAATGTTTTCTGTTCTAATAAGCGAAAGTCTGCTCTTCTCCTTATACTGGTTCATAATGATAAAATAATAGCAGCTAAAGTTTATGACAACCTTATCATCTGTCCGAAGTGCTTTATGCATTATCCGCCTTAAAGTTCAAGGCCGCTCTCGAATGTGTATTCGATTATTCTTTTTTTGAGGAGTCGAGGGAGCGGACTCAGTGCAGGGGCATGCTCTGCCCGGAGTGGGCTGGATAAGAAGAGACACCGCTGAGATGAGCACCTGGCCCCGCCAGAGCCCGTGCTCGCGGCCGCCACGCCCGGAGGCCGGGCCATCGGAGCCCCTCGCTCTACCTGCCGCCCTCCAGATTTCTTACGAGCCAGCTCGCCCGTTCTTCCTTCCCTTCTCCTTCCTCTCGTTGCCCTTTCTGCCGTCCTTTCTCTGAAGGAACAGGCGATGGAAACAACCTGAGGTCGACACGCCGAGTCGAGGAGCGGGAGTAGAAGGGCCAGGCTTGCTCCTGCGCCACCTTCGTGAGGCTTTTCCTTCTCTTCGTCCCACGAGCTTCTAACTGTCCTTCGGACTTCAGTTCGAGCGCTTCCTGACTCTTCAGACCAGCTCAAAACTTCATGTTTTAAGTTTTCCTCGTACCAAACACCTCTCCTTTCCATGCTAACCTTGTTTGCAAATTTACATTTATTTCTGTTTTTTTTTTTTTTTAATTAACATTTATCTTCCTCATTAGGCAGAACCAGACCAGATTGGGAGCTTGCACGCACCTGCTGCCGCCCCCTACGTCACACCAGATCACCTCGTTTTTCGCCATTGTTTTCTCAGTCCCTAGCAAAGCGACTGAAACAGAGTAAAGGCTCAAAAAACAGACATATTTTTAAAATTGGAACATGAATTATTAGAAGTTGCGGGTGGGGGGGGATCAAGGCAAGGTCAATAAGGACACGTGGCAGAAAAAGTGAGAGCATCGGAGACAGTTAAAACCACCTCGCACTTTGCACGGGGCTGTTGCATAGGCTCGTTTGATGCAATTGGTGCCTCTGACTTGCGCGGCACACAACCCAAACAACTGCATTTGGTGGCCCCGTCAGGGCTTCCGAATGGTCCAAAGCTCTTTGCAGACATAGGCCAGATCTATTTAAGAGTCAGTGGAGGAACCGACACATTTCATCGTTTGCCACCCCTTGAAAGCAATTTCTCTCCAACGATCGCATTGGTTCTCTCTGGCGTAGGCAGCTCTACAACCCCCATGCCGAACGCTAAGAAAGGATCGTGACGTGAGCAAGGGGTGACCGCCACAAAAACCACGCTGTCTCCACAGGTGTTGACGAAGCGCTCTCAGAGATGATCGACTTAACTTATGCTGCTTGGCTTCTGGATCCATCATCCTCATAGTGCAAACAAAAAACACCAATGCCTTCCCCTTGAGAAACGCATATCTCTTAAGAGGGTGATAAATAACTCTAAGTTTTCTATCACATGAGACGTGGTCAGAGTTCCCCTTCAAGGGCCCAGTCTACACCCCACTGACCTCGTATCTCCCTGAAGTACACGGCAAAGAGAAAAAGGAGCCTGGCTCTCTCCTTAAACTAAGATTCACTAAGACCGAAATGCAAAACTTAAGAGACCAGCTCGGGAGATGAGGACCACGCTACCTTGAACATGCTTCCTTCCCCAAGCCAGCTTCTAAGGACACACACGTGACCAGCTTCGAAAACCAGGCAACACACTCTTGTAAACAATAAGCCTTATAAGGTGGCTCAGCTAATCCATATAATTCATTTGGGAATGCCCTTAGCTACCAGTAATTGACAGCCAATCAACGAATAATTGCTCCCTTCTGTAACAAGAAGGCTGCTGACACTGGTTCAGTGGTCAGAGGGTCTCAGGCCAGCATCTCTGCATCTTTGCTTTTTCCTCATGGTCCACTCTACTTCCAGGCATCGAATACACCGTAGAGGTAACACGAAGCAGGAAACGTGCGCTCGTGCGCAGACGCACGTGCGTCTGTGTGTCTAGTACTAGCAGGAGTGACGGGTTTGAGAAATATCTGTTCCTTTTATCAAAAAAAGCAGACACTTTCCTGGAAACGCCTCCCGGCAAACTGTTTTCATCCCTCTGGCCATATCTGTGTCCTACGGTGACTCCTAGCTTCACGGGAATCCGAGAAATCAAGAATTGTAGTTGGGTTCATTTCTACCTTGAACAAAATGAGAGTTATTTTAATCAAGAGGAAGAGTAAATCAAGGTCACGCAATTATCTTTCTGAATTCTCTGCGCAAGGCAGTTTGGGTCCCCTGAATTACAGCATGCGCGAAGCCTCTGAGCTCTCTGCAAGGGCTCCGTCCCACATCCTCCTCAGAAATTTTCAAATAACAGTGGTGGAGGAGAGCTGAGCTGTGCATGCATTGCTAATAAAGGTTTTTACTCCCCGACATTTCTGCAGAGATAGCTATACAGTGAACTTCTGTTGGTAACTGAAATCTGGTTCGTGCGCCTGATGGTTTAAATAAGTAATTCTGCCTTAGGACATGTGCATTGCCCGGCATGTAAATGGAGTCGGGCCCTGTCCTAGAGGGAGGTGGGTGGGAGAAACCAGCACATCTCGAGGAGACCCTCACATGTATGTGGATTCTGATTCGTTGTCTGTCTGCCTGATCTCTTACAACAGCTCTGCCTGCCTGAAATCCCTCATCTCAAAGGCCCTACCCATGCGGAGCCCAGAGCTCTGGGTAATGAATGCCAGGATGTGGAAGAGAGTTTAAAAAAAAAATCATCACGGTCCTCAACGAGCCAGGGTTGGGATCCTGCCACTTACTTGTTTTGTGATATTACGCAACGTATTTGGGCCTCAGCTGCTTTAACAGGCTGCCAGTCATATCAATCTTTCCTCAAAAAAGTGATTTTGCAAGTTAAATAAGGTAACACGTAAAATATCTAGCATGGTCCTTGATTCATGACAGATGTTCAGGAAATGCTACTCTGATTAACATCCCTTTAAGAAAGCAGAGTTAAAGGAGATTAAGACATTAAATTCTAATTTTAATTAAAATCTGGCAGAACCAAGACTCAAGTTTCAGAGGAAAGAACATGGTCTAGAGCCTGCTGAAAATCAAGTTCAAATCTCCTGGTAATTGTGTAGTCTTGGATAATCTACTTAATCTCTTTGAATTTCATGTTCTTCTCTATAAAATGGAGGAAGACGATGTCTACCTTACTTGGTCGATTATTCATTAAATGAACACACCCATAGGTGCCTACTATGTGACAGGTGCTGCAGATACGAATCTTAACGGGTCCTTGGCCTTTGGGATTTAAAGTCTAGTGGACGAATGCGCAAAGTGACTTTAAGCGCTTCTTCCATTTATTGAAAATCGACTCCACGTTGGATGCTTTAATCACGTTATTTTCCTTGAATACTCACAACTCTCTTAAAACATATAGAATATTATTCCTGTTCTGCAGGTGGAGAGACCGAGTTCAGAGAATTTAAGGAAACCACGCAAGAGCACACGGCAAGCGGCCTTATCACGATGTGCAAGTCCACGGGCGCAGCGCTGAGCACGACACTGACTGCGCTGTGGGCACACGCGGTCTGGCTGATGCCCTCTGGGGAATTTGTCCTTCATGATGGCTGAGGTCCCCCGAGCATCTTCCACCTCGTGCACAGGCGAAGAGCTGCTGCACGTGACCATGACGACTCCGTTCGTCTCCACCTGCCTTCCAGACGTAGATGAACACGGATTTGTTTTAGCTGGTCTTGCAGACGAGTTACGAAAATAATCACGGAGCAGAGGCAAGCCTTGTACAATAGCAGAACAAACACGATCGGCCCGTGAGACCAGCAGCTACATTACCAGGGGCCCTTGGAAAGCACAGCTGTATCTAAAGCATATGATTACAGAGAATACACAGAACCTATCAGGAATGCATGATGGCATGTCCCCCAAATGAGGTACACTAGAAAAATGGGTCTATATCCTGCCAAAGGAAATGAATAACAGTAATGATAACAATTACATTTATTGAGCAATTAATATATGTCGAGCACGTTGCAAAGCAATTTACATGCATTGTCTCATTTTCCCCATCAACAGTCCTTTGAGTTGGATGTTATAATCACACCAAACTTTTCAGGAGGGGAAACTGAGGCTTACAGAGCTATCTATCTACTTGGTAACTGGCAGAGCTAGGGTTCAAAATAACATCCACACGAGCCTCACTCCTCGTGGCACATCCTCGTAAGCTTGACCTTCACTCGTGCCTTTGTGTGGGGAGAGGCAGAATGCCCTGGGCGCTCCCAACACCTGCTGCCAGCCCATCCCATCTTTGTCCCACCCCCGTCCAATCATTGCGCATCGTCTCCCAATTCATTTCTCTATCCAGGCCACCAATGGCCACATCCCAAAAGAGAGCGACCTTCCCGTAACGGGCCCCTCGGCCATGCGCTCCTGTAATGTGTTCAAAGTGTGCCCAGACTGTTCCCATCTCCACGTCTATGCTGTCCTTCTCTTCCGAAGAAACTGAGTCAGAAAAGCCTTGGTTTAAATCTAGGCTCCACTCCGCCCTGCTGTGTAAACCTGGGCAAGTCACTTAACCTCTCTGAGCCTCGGTGTCTCCATCTGTAAAATATCTATTTCCTAGGGGTCTTATTAGGGATAAATCGAATGGAAATTTTCATGCACGAAAATCTGAAAGACAAAGAAGTGCCTAACACAGAAGAGGCAAAAAAATAAATAAATGTTATTCTTCTCTTTACTTCATACAGAAAACACCCAACCTTGGAAACCCAGATCAAAGTCTCCTCCTTTTGTCATGGGTGGATTTTGTCACCACCCCATCCTCTGTGCCCTGGGAACTCTTTGCATCTCTCTCTAATTAGCACTTTTCCTATTTTTTTTTTTTTTTTAAATCTCTTTCCCAGACTATCTTTTCTGCTAGAAAGCGAGTTCCTCCAGGGAAAAGCTCCGTCTCGTTTCTGCGTGTGTGTCCACGGGGTCTCTTCCTTTCTGCAGTGTAGGATAATCCATTATTTGCCAACTGAATGCATGAAGCTGCTTTTGTACTCACTCATCCACACACGGCCACCGGGAGGAGGCACGTTGGAGTGCGGACTGGCTGCGGCTCTTTTTCTCGAGTTTCACGTATCATCTTGCGCCCAGCAGAAGAGCATCGAGACAGCTCTCCGAGAAGCCAAGAACAATCGAACAGCGGTTCCCTTCCGCTGAGCCCCTACCCTAGGCCAGTGCGCTAGCTACTTTGCATGTATCATCTCTGATGCTCAGAACGCTCTTGCAAGGTCACCGAGGCTGGACTGAGAGAAGGAATGGTAAATTAGCCAGTCTCCCCACCACCACCACTCCCTGCACGTGAGGGGGGAAATCTTGCTCTAGCTCGTGAGATTTTGTTTATTGGTCAGTGCGATGGTTAATTTTATGTGTCAACTCGACTGGGCCATGGGGTGACCAAACATTTGGTCATGGGTTCTAGGTGTGCCCATGGGGGTGTTTCCGGATGAGATCCGCATTTGAATCGGTAGACCGAGCAAAGCAGGTTGCCCTTTGTGAGGTGGGTAGGCCCCCTGCCATCCCGTTGAAGGCCTGAATAGAACAAAAAGGCTGACCCTCCTCAGAATAGGAGAGAAGGCCTCCTGCCTGCCTGTTTGGAGCTGGAACATTGTTTTGTTTTTTGTTTTTTTTTTTGTTTTTTTTTCTGGCCTTTGGACTTGAACGGAAATTGGCTCTTCTCGGGCCTCAAGCCTGCTGGGTTTTGGACTAGAACTTATGCCATTGGCTCTCCTGGGTCTCCAGCTTGCCAATTGCAAATCTTGGACTTTTCAGCCTCCATAATTGTGTGAGCTGATTCCTTCTAAGAGACTCTCTCTCCCTCTCCATCTCTCTCTCCCCACATTATGTTATATATTTAACACCATTTGGATTCTGCCAAATAAACAGAACCCTGACTAATACAGGCAAAATATAAATGATACTAATAAGAGAGGCTTATTCGACGTATATATAAATAGTTTTTAGCATACCACAGAAGAGAGTGGAAAAGCAGAGTTGCTTCCTAGGTTATGCATCGAGAAGCATCTGGGGGCAGTATAGAGGAACGGGAAAGATATGTCCTAAGGAATCATTCTTACCTGGGAAAGAGACAGAGACAGAAATAGAGAGAGAAGTCACGAGAAATAGGTAGGAAACTGGAATTTATTTCCTTCTTTGTTATGTTCTCATGAATTTGAATGAAGCTTTGATTTCTTTTCAATTATATTTTCTGATAAAATGAGACATTATGTCAGACAGGGCCACATAGGGCCCTGGTTATAGGTGAGTTTCAATGTGTATTCATAGTCCCACGTGTAAGTTGAGCATTTGGGGTAGATTATGGGTTCGTGAAAATCAGTCTCTCCCTCTCTCTCTGTCTTTGTGTGGTATCTCTAGCTCTACTTATCTCTCCTTCTTTCCTTCTTTTTCTCCCTCCTTCTTTCTGGATGTAACTAATTTATTTAGCTGAGGATTCAGAAAACTACTGGACTCAAGGCGGCCACACAGAGGAGGGATCTCGGCCTGGCCCCAGGGTCTCCGCGAGGCGCACACGCACATGCACTAGGTTTGGAAAGTCTCACTCTTGCTAGTCTTTGATTTTGATGTGTTCAAGGTGCACATCAGAATTGCAAAGTAACTTTCACTGACAAACAATGCACTTCCATTTAAGACCATTTGTTTAAAAAAAAAAAAAAAAAAAAAGGTTTTCCTGGTTCTCAAACCCAAATTCAGTATCGGCAAGGCCACGCCCTCACCAGAGGTAATGGTGGGGGGGGGAGGGGAAGCAATGTCAATTTTTCAGTATCCCTGGGGGTGGGGGGAGGGAGGAACCCTACCCTTAGCATTCTAGGATTCCGGAACACTTATTTCCCAGCCACCAAAGCTTGCAAAGATAATACCAACGCCATCATGGTAACTCGGCTTATAGACGCGGAGGTAGGATTTGAACCCGGGTCGACCTGACCCTGAAGCTCATGTTTCACAGTCTCATCTCTGCATAGCCCGCACTCAGCAGGCAGCTACCACATTAGGCCAATGTGACTTCTCAGCAGGGACAAGCCCACAAGCCGGTTCAGCTCTGAGAAGGCACTCGAACAGTTGGTGGTGTTTCCCAAAGGGAGAAGGGGACCCCGCACGGAGCAGCCGAGGCTCCCGTACAACCAGCCACTGCAGGTTGGGTCCCGTCAGACGGACCCAGCTCAAGCCGCCTGTGTGGTCAAGTGACTCTTCAGACAAATTCCCCGTTGGCAACCAGGAGACACGCTACGACCTACCGAAATTTATTCTGAAATAAGAACACCGGGCGATTCGATCTCTGGGGACTTCAGCTCAGAGATCTGCAGTCTAAATTTTACTTCCCTTTGCCCTGAATAGAAACAGACAATTAAAGATGTCCAGAGAATTTCGCATTTGAGCTAAAAAGATGCTAAGACGGTACTGGAAGGTTCTAAAGCACTCCAAATGTCAAATAGTAATGGTCAAAAAAAAAAAAAGGAGAGCTGAATGTTAAAGATAAATTACTACAATTGGGATGCCATCAAGTATGACAGCCTCTTTCTGAATTTTAATGTTCCTAGAGGATTAGAACTGCACAGAGCCCTTGAGATGTTCTCCAATAGTCTCATCTCCGAATCTCCAAAATTGGTGAAACTGAGGCACGACCCAGAATATGAAATCAGATTTCCCAACTCTCAGGCCAGCGAACTCACTCATTAATCTGTGATGTGAGAACTACATATTTATGATGGAAGGCTTCATTTCTACCCTCATGCCAAATTTCACTGACACCATTAAATATTTCAGAAACGTGATCATCAGAAAAATTCACAGCTCTTTCCACAGGGAAGAGAATTTAGGACAGGGTCACAGCTGGTGTCTAGGAATATCATCTAAGTCACAATATGTCCCTAGAACATGTTCCCTGGTCAGATACATTTGGGTGACATGTCATACTATATCCCCTTGCTGGAGATTCTCAATTCTCTCTGGTTTATTAAAAGTTCTGAGAAGTTCAGCAGGAAAGAGCACACTTAGCATTCTCTGTCATTTGGCCTCGTGACCTAGTAGTACTTTGCAAACTGACCCTGTCATGGTAGCTCCTGAACACCTTTGAATTCCCAAGCCTGTGTCAATGGTTCTCTCTTCTGAGGAAAAAAGAAAAAATAGAACTGTGATATGACATTAACCCGTCTACCCGAGATAACAGGGTATTTCTGGGACCGATGGGGTAAGCTCAGTGTGACAGTCTGGCAGGAAAACTGAGTCTGTAAGTGCGCCTGAGAGGAGGGAGAGCCCTACATTCGAAAGAGTTTCAACTCTTTCGTGGAGCCGGGAGTGCAGAACCAAACGCCGGAAGTCGGGGAGTAACTTCTGATCCTTCGCTCAACATTCCGAGTGATGGACTAGATCAGGGACGCTCGGACATCAGAGTGTGTGCGGCTTCACACGGAGGCTCGTTAAAACCCGGCCTGCTGGTCCCGCTGCCAGAGTGTCTGACGCGGGAGGTCTGGGCGGGGTCTGGGAAGCTGCGTTCCAACGAGGTCCCGGGTGCAGCTGCTGCCGCTGCTGGTCTGGGCGAGGCACTTTGAGAATCACTAGCCCGGACCGTTGGTTTGCCCAGATAGCGAGCGTGAATATTCAGAGCGGCTGTCTGTGAGCTTCTTTCTTTTTAGCAGGAAGTCCTTTTGGCATGAAGCCTCTGTCGTTGTCCCAGTGGTCAGTTGTCCCCATCCGGCATCCACGGTCATGTCCTTTGGCCATACCATCTCGACGTTCCTTTGGCGAATCACTCCTTTCACACTGTCTTGGCAGGAATGTCGATCAAGGTAATTCTGGTCTCTCTGGGCAGACTGTGGAGGTCTGATCCAAGCTACAGAGAAGCTTCGCTACCACTTGCTACCAGCAAAGAGGGCTGCAGGTAAACCCGGAGCCTGGGGGATGGGGAAGGGAGACAGAGGTTTACCAGTCTGTTGCCGGAAAATGAGCACACATAAAAAATAATGGTGTGCCCTAAGTTGATCCTTGGTCATGCAGCTCAAGGTCCTGTTTCATTTGGCAGCTTCCAATACAGTCTCATCACAGCTATCAATATATTACCTTAATTTAAAAAAAAAAAAAAAAGCCGAAGGATGACCCTACCTGCCCAACCCAGTCACGCCTCTGCTCTAAGCCAATCAGTCAGACTCCGGCTCCTGAGAATGTGAACACACATCCCAAAGCCACTTCCTAACACAGAAACCCAAAACCACAAGAGCCCTGAAGTGCGGGTCCATGGAGTCCTGTGATCGAGACCCCGGAGCTGTCCCAGGTCCGAGCCGCCTGCGGCCCTTGTCCAGCTTCCCCTTCCGTCCTCAGTGCGCCCTCGTTTCTCTTTACTAGATTCCCGTTTTGCCTAAGTAAGCTAGTCTGTTTCCGTGTCTCAAAACCTGACATAAGATTCTCCCAAAATAAGACATCTGGAACTCTATATTTAACGCAGATTAAAACAAAACAAAACAAATCCCAGAATATCTCTAGACGAAAAGGGGAAGTGGGATCCAAGACTCAGGCTGCTTGGTTATAGGTTAACATGCACCACTCCCCGGCCCTAGGACCACTCCCGGAGAATTTCTGAGGGACCTTAAGGTTTGTCTAGACGTAAATGAAAGACCTTGAACTATAACATCTGCTTGTGTTTGGGGCTCACTTTGGTGGCCAGCAGACGATCAGGGCTGGGGCATATCTGGTCATTTTAAAGGCTAGTGGATAAAAATACCGTCAGCCTCCCTGAGAGCCTTAGTATAAATTCTTACGTTGGATCACTCCCGCAGGATCCCCGCCAAAGGCCTCGTGTGTTCATGTACGCCACCATCTCCCGGGCCAACCAGGGTGTATTTTCTCAGCACAGATGGGTCAGATTCTTGGTCCCACTGTTAGAACACACATCCAAGGTTTCTTCCCAAGATATACAATGGGAAATAACAGCAGCGATTGAGCCAAAACACGTTAACGTCAGGCTAAATCGTTAAAGAGCAGACGTCAGCAAAGAAGCAGGCACGGAGGAGGTCCACAGGGCACAGCCACCAGAACCCTTCACAGGGCAGCTCCACACACAAGTGGCTTCACAGAGGTTTCAAAGAAGGAAAGAAATGCACACAAGTGAGCTTCGTCTTAAGAGTTTCCCATCCTATAACTTCCTCTGCAGTATAGCTCATCTGAGGTCAGTGAATGTCTTCATGAAACAACAGGCCCTTCACCGAAGTTGGGGCAATTCTGCGTCTGGAGATGGACGCTCCACTTTGGGGCATAAGGGCTCTAGGAAACGTGAATCACTCGAGTTGAAGGCCCACCCCTCCATTCAGGAGACTGGAGGTCGAGGCTTTCGGAATGCTAGCCATGCCCGGTCTCAGGTATTGGTTTCACTGAGAAGGTCCACTCAAAGGATGAAGGTCTCAGACATTCCTATTACTAACCCAGTCCAAGCAGGCAGTTGGGGTGCAGACCCTCTAAGGATTGACCAGTTCGTTCAAGAAAGAAGGACTCGAACACTCATAGAAGTCCATCGTGGGGACAGAATCTCAGAAGTAAAGGTCCTGGTCAGTCTATTTAGGGGCCTCCATAGAGAAAGGGCAAGGCAAACCCATGAAGAAAACGCAGACTCTCTGAGGGCCAGACAGTCTTCACAAAGACTAGGGGGCGCAGAGACACTGGGGAAGTTTCACCATGTCACAGCAAAGAACATTTTCTGCAGAAAAATTCCCAGTGTGGTATGCTCATCTGTAAAGGGACATTAAGGCTGGAAGGAGTTATTAAATAATTCATCTCATGCTTATTCCTAGATAAGTATGAGAATAAAACCATTTCTGGCCCAGGCTGGAGACCAAAAAAAAAAAAAAGACAATCCTTGAGTAATGTTGAGAGGACAGTGGAAATACGGGTGCCCAGGAAGTCGGGCACACTGACAAGAAGTCACTCATCCACCAGCCCTATTAACCTAATACCACCCCTTCCAACCTTACCGTCGCCTCTTCCCATTTAATTCTCCAATACCCCTGAACGTATCCCCCGCCTTTTCCTATAAACTGCCATTGTGCTTAGACTTGAATTCTGTTACTTGCAGCCAGAGAACTTTAACAGGTGCGATTTCAAGGTCGTAAAAGGGTCTTCATTATCTTATCCTCTTTCCCACCGCTGCCAAGTGCCTACGAACGCAAGCTGCTCCACTCGAAGAAATGACATTCCTCCAGTGATGTTTCTGTCCCCAGACATCTGCATGGCACTTCACCGTTCGCAAGTGTTTTCATGGCTCCACTAAGTGGGGGTCCTTATGTACAGGCGAGGTTAAAAGTGAGGAGGGGCGTGGATGCACTTATCCCAATTTTAGAGACTAGAAGCCGAGTCAGAGGGATCTATTCATGAGTTCACCCCAAGACCTCGTCTCTCACATGTGGGGCAATCGCATTAAGAACCAGGTGTGTCTGGGTCTGTCCTTGAGTCCCAGCCTCACTATCCATCTTTTGAACCTCTTCCTTTGATGCCCCAAATTCTGATATTCCCAATATGGTGTATCTAGGATTCTGGGCCCCTGTCTCGCCATGCACCTGCTGCGTAATCTTGAGCAAGTTAACCTAACGGCTCTGAATCACATTCTGCATCCTTACAAAAGTCCCATGAAACAGGTTTTTGTGCAGCCTGAATGCAATCATATGCAAGGATGCATATTGCACAACAAAGTCATCCGAAAATGGAAGGCCCTGAGGTCACTCGTCGATCACCATCCCTCCACTGAGCCAAGCGGGCTGCAGTCTCATAAAGGGACATGATTACCCCTGGAAATGCCAGTGTTTTGTGCTTCCACTCCAAAGTCAAAGTGAAAGATGCCAAATGTGTCTCCATCTCACCCTCCGACACTGCTCTCCCCGACCATACTCTTACGAGCATCGTTCTCCCCAGACGGGACGGACGCGCCAACATCTGGAGGCAAGAAGTCTGAGGTTTGGGCACGCGTCATTTTGAAAATGTTGGTGGGGGAAGGTTAATGGCACTGAATCACTGTCCGCTTATCTTCGTGAAATTACCACATTAACCAAAACCAATTCAAAAAAGATCTCGAAGAGAACGGGACACCGGCTAGATAAGCTTTGATGGAGACAGGTAAATGAACCTTGTCTCGGTGTTTCTCTCTCTGTGGTGGGAGGGGATACGTCGTCTCCCAGTGGGAGAGGCTGAGCAATTGGAAGGACCCGGAAAGCTCCGTAGGGTGCAAAAGAAAAGAAGTGGAGGATAAAGAAGAAACAGTTTCCCGACCCAACGTGGTATGCTACGAAGAACACAGGCCCATCGATTAGATGCACTGGACTCCTGCATTCTGACGGTCGTTAATTACCAGCATAATGATGGATGAACTTCTTAATTTCTTACGTTAAAAATTTGTTAAAAAAAGAGTTGAAGATCCTGCTCCACCTGCATCTCAGGCTTTCATGGGGACCTTATGAGCTCGTGGGAGAGGAAGTACTTGAAAGGACCTATAGTCGTTTGGGTGTAGGGGGCGGTGAGCAGGGGCCATCGGTGACTCCCAGGTCTCTGGCTTGACAAACCAAGTAGAAGAGAAG
The DNA here is from genome assembly GCF_014176215.1 of Rousettus aegyptiacus. Classification (NCBI taxonomy): domain Eukaryota; kingdom Metazoa; phylum Chordata; class Mammalia; order Chiroptera; family Pteropodidae; genus Rousettus; species Rousettus aegyptiacus. The sequence continues at coordinate 4,796,911 of NW_023416311.1, forward strand.
GGAGACGCTGGATGAAAAACGCACGAGGGGAGAAAGCGTTCGGTGTGGGTTGCACGGAGTCTCCTGTGCCCGTGAGGGGACCACATGGAGACAGGGCTGCTGGCCACACGGAACTGCTGAGCTGGGCGCTCGGAGGCGCTGAACCAGTGACCAGACATGTCATCTCTCTCTCTGACTCGGACGGCTGGTCCTCCGGGTACTTTATTCATATTACTACCCCTCCGGGGCCCCGAGAACCTCCACGGGGTCCTCTCTCCTTCCTTTCCACATAAATCAGCGGAAGAACCCTGCTAAGTCCCCCGTGATAAATGAAGCCTTTCCCCAAAGGGTTTGGCCCAAGCCCAGAGAGCGGCAGCTTGCCCGTGGATTTATTGTCCATTTAAATCATTCTTGCCTCTGATGACAAAATGTTAATGACGAAATATAGGTGATCTTCTAAGACAGGGAAAAGCTATATTTTCGCAACTGGAAATTAGAAATGTATTATTAACAATGAACATTAATTCTACATGTTAACGTTTGCATGGGACAGGTGACAGGGGCATAATTTGCAGAGAAGCGTGGCGGGGGGGGGGGGGCGCCCTGAAAGCTGGCATGATCATTTTATTAAGCACGGATCCTATTTCCTGCACCATGAATATTTCATTTGAAATATTTACTCCACCCTATTATTCAGCCATTCTTCCTCCCGGGCCGAGGTTTTAGACAAGTCTTTTCTCTCTCCTGATTTTGTTCTTGAGAGAGCGACCCTTATCTGGAAATGATGTATGATCATGAAAAAGAACATTCCGGAAAACCAGATTCCAGCGTACTCAGTGCCCAGGAAAACCCGTGTTGGCAATGGAGGTCCCATTATCTGCTAAGGCTCCATGGGAAAAGGATGTAAAGTGTTCTCACTGTTTGCATAGCTTGCCCCAGGAAGTCCTTCTGATACCCTAAATCTGGGGTTCGAGCCTTCCTCTGTTCTCCCACTGTGCCCTGTCCTGCCCCCTTCAGGTCCCCCCACTAGGACGTCCTTAGTGCTTGTGAATAACACACATGGCCCCCTTCAACGTGCCCGCCCCTTCCGGGTAGAAGGCCAAGAACAGACTTGGAGAAGTTACACAGCTCATCGGAATTGAACATTTTAACAGATACTGCAGAAATGTAAACACACACGACGACCTGCACCCCTGCAAATACGAGGCTTCTCGCGAGAGCAGAGGTGCCTGCCATGGTCACAGCTCTATCCCCGGCATGCATATCAGATCACTTTCTGCTGCTTCGATGTAGTGAAGTAAATGAAATGCCTATTTTCCTTTTACTTACGGAATATAACGTCATTCCGTCCTCACGGCCTCATAGCAAGATACTCTTCTTTACATGCACTTTTGATAAAAATAAACGAACCTTCGGAGATACTGAGAAATAAGGACACACGTTGGTACGTGCTAGAATCGGGTTTCGACCGAAGACTGGTTGCAAAGCGTACGTATTTAACCACCGTTCAAACGTCTCCGCCGTTGGGCGAACTTGAGGAAGACAGTGACGATCCCGATCATAAAGGACAGCAACAAGTGCCATTCGCTGACGGCGTTTACTAAGAGCTTCGCACACGTTAACCATTTAGTTCCCCCAACAATCACATGAAGACACTATCGTTGTCTTCCCTATTTTATCCATGAGAAAAGTGAGGCTCGGAGAGGTTAAGAACTTGCCCAGGCGCACACAGCTCGTCACTATAGAATCGGAAATCGGACTCACATCGTCCTGACTCCAAAGTAGGTGACTTTTCACCAAAGCATCTGTCTCAGACACTGAATGTTGATGATCTCACCAGCCACTCGGGGAGCAGCTGATGGTCCTGCTCAGCCAGCCTGTCCCTGCTTGCACCAGGCTGCAGACTCCAAGGCCGAGTCCCGGGCTCCTGCCCTCTGTCTCAGGCCCCTCCGGGCTCAGCAGTCCACAGAAGACCACTGTGCCCTGCGCTGCCCCTTCCGATCCCCCCTGCCAGGAAGCCACTTCCTGTCCAGTCCAAAACATCCATCCCTGACTTGGAAATCCAGTTTCAACTGGGTGAAGAACTCTATCGGAGATGTGTCTACGAGAGATTTTTTTTTTTCGGGTTATCTTTCAGGACAGGTTAAAGGACAAGCTCTCTAATAAATGTTAAAGGTCACTGGTGTGGTTTTTGCGTGAGTGCTAAGAATTTCCCACCGGAGTGTAACTGAAATCCCAACCAAATCTCATGTTGTTTAATTGTGTGTGCAAATAAAATGATGCAAGAACTCTCTAATTAGAGTATTAAGTTCAAAAGACCTTTCAGATTTCATGAAGAATTTGTAATGACGTGGGAACATGCGCATGCAAGCACATTAGGAAAAAAAGAGCAGGTGTGAAATGGTACATAATGTATAGTCATAATTCTGTAAATTACCCAAAAGGTGTGTTGGGGGGGGGGGGGAGGGTGGAGAACCTGAAAATAAACACACCGAAATGCTAACGATGGTTGCTGATAGATGGCGTCGCAGAGACTTCCAGTTTTCTGTTTTGTACTCTGCTGAAATATCCTCAAAGAAAACATTTGCCTTTGTCGTAGGAGGAAATAAACATTTAAGGAACCACAACCTGTTAGGTTACGGCGCTAACATTTACGTGGAGGTCTACTGTAGATTTGGTAGTGAACTCGCAAGGAGAACAAAGCTTTCAGATTTGGCTCCTGGGTTCATCCACCATTAGAGAGCATTTTGTTTGCCTAGACTCCCTTTGTTTATCTCCTTCGGAGGCAATGGAGTTGGAAGACCTGTGTTAAACACGTCAGGGGCCTGGGGGTCAAGGCAGAGGGAGAGCTTCTGCTTCCCCTCCTCCGTCTGCTGCACATGTTTACGCTGGGCACAGGTGACATCTCTCTGGACTGAGGACAATATCGGCGTCTCTCCTGATTATGGCCCCGCCACTGCCACACTACTGGTCACCGGTGTAGTTAGTGCAGCGTGCGGGGAGGAGGAGGAAAGGGGAGGACTCGTCATCTGAACTCATCATATCTTTATGAAAGCTTTTCCTCGGAATCAGGACCCCCTGCCCCTCCCATGAGCATGTTCTGCCTTTCGGGCTAAGCCACGTGGCCAGTAGTATTTCCTAAGTCTCTGTGGGGCAGAGCGTCTGCCTTAATTTATATTTCCACGGGACTTTAGAAGCCATAACTTCAATAAAAAAATACAAAGTCCCCGGTGATGGTGACAAGGTCCATGTAATTTGCCACGAATGATTTTTTTTTTCCAGAAAAGAGCAACGAGAAAAGTATACTTCTTTCAAGCTTATGGTGAACGTTCTACCCATTTTTTGAGCAACTAAGTTTGCAAGAGCCACTCTTAATTTCGTAACTAAGAAACACTTGATTAAAAAAAAAAATTCAGTAAGACATAATAGGAGGACTGTCGGTCTATTTACTAACAGCCCAGATTCCCTCTCCCAAGGCCAAAGCCGTGACTTTAATAAGAAAACACACGTTCGTGACCGTCCTTAGCAGTGCCAGGGATGAGCCAAGAGGCGGAAAAGATCGACAGGATATTTCCATTCAATCTCTCTTAAAATAGTGATACATGCCACCTCACGTCATTACTTGTTAATGATCTTAGCCTCGTTAATAGCACAGTAACATTCCAAAAAGGAGCAGGGAATTACTTCCACATTTAATTTTCACTGCAAAAGTGAAAAAGCTCTTTTTTTTCTTTTTTCTTTTTCTTTTTTTTTTTTTTTTTTTGCCAGAGAAGCTGTCTGCTGCCTATGACTGCATTAGCTCTGCTACATTACAGCTGAGCTAATGGATCAAAACCAAGTGATTAGTTTCCTGCCCTTTTGAGCATTTCCAAGCACTGAATGACTGGCTCCCAGAAACTTGGACGTGGGTTTCCAACATCTTGACTTCCCATCAACTTGGGGCCTTTTGACCTTCCAACAGATTTATTTTGGGATTCATTATATGTGCCCGTTGGGTGTCTTAGTTGCACAGAATAATTAGGAAAGAGGACTTCTGGGGCGGAGGGAAGGGAGGGTATAATAGAGACCATGCCTCTATTCTCAGTTTTTCAGCCTTAGTCAGAAGCCCAGGTGATCCAAAGTGGCCTCATACAAGGACTGACCATTCATTCATTAGTTCGTTCATCCATCATCCATCAGGCACTGTCCGCGGCCCCTGGCATACTGTCCCGAACACCGCAGACATGGTTCCCTGTGTTGGAGCTCGTAGCAGCAATATTTTAAGCCTGGGATTTCCTCCAAAAAAAAAAAAAAAAAAAGGATGCTCTTGACTGCAACAAGAATGATGGATTTAATGGGACTTTTTGTCTAGGGGAGAGGGAGAAGAATAAAAAGCAGCAAACCAACTCCGACGCTGACATGGATTGCAAGATGCATCCCTAATAATATTAAATGTGGGGAAAATAAAATTATATGTTCGAATCACAATGAGATGCCACCAGACACCAACGGAATGGCTACCATAAAAGAGACTAAAACACCATGTGTCGGCGAGGACGTCGGGGAACTAGAACTCTTTTTTTTCTTTATCATTTTTTTAAAAAATTAAAATTAGTGGAATGACTGACGTCGGTTAATGAAATCAAATTGGTTGCAAATGCACAACTCAAGACTACATCGTACGTATATTGCGTTGTGTGCGTCCGCCGCCCAAGGTTAAATTTTCTCCCATTGCCATATATTTGCCCCCTGGAGCTGTAACTCTCACGCATTGTTGGTGGGAGGGTAAAATGGTCAACCACTTTGTAAAAAGTTCTGACGGTTTCTGATAAAACTAAGCACGCAACTCCACCATAGCCCAGCAGTTCTACTCTTAGGTGGTAGTTATCTAAGAGAAACGAAGCGTCTGTCTGGAAAACACTTGTACATCAATGTCAGCAGTCAGTCTGTTTACAGTGGCCAAAAGCTGGCATGGTTGTTCGTCCACAGGAGAACCGCTGAACCAACGACAGTATCTTCACTCCGTGGAGTACCACTCAATACGCAAAGGAAGCTATGATACGTGCACCGATATAGATGAATCTCATAGACAAACACAAAAGAGTGAGTATTATATGATTCCATTTATGAAATCAGAAGAGGTAAAGCTAGGCTATAGTGGAAACAAAATCAGAACAATTATTGCTTCTGGAGGAGAAGAGAGAGAGGATTGACAGAGAAGTGATTTCAGGGAACTTTCTGGGGGTACCATAATGTCCTATGTCTTATAGGTATTTGGGTTATACAGGTGTATTTAATTGTAAAAGTTCATTTAATGCTACACTGAAGAATTGTGCATTTCATCGTATGTAAATTTTACAAGAAAAACGAACTGTAAATAAATATTAAACTCTAATGATATAGATGCAGACTACAGCTTACTTTAAATTACATCAAAAATGTAAGATGGATGGAAGGAAGGAAGGAAGGAAGGAAGGAAGGAAGGAAGGAAGGAAGGAAGGATGGATGAAGAGTTGATGGATGGATATATACAATAAAGCAAATAGAGTAAGATATAATTCTAAGAACTAGGAGTTTGGTATACGTGTGTTCCTGCAAAATTCAACTTTCCATAAGTTGAAACTATCATAAGAAAGCGTTAGGAAAATAAATCTTTGAATCAAATACCTGTGGTAGATAAAATGGTCACCAGCATCCTTCCCTGTCCCCAATTAAGCTCTTTTTAAACTTTGTTTCCCACTTTGTCTCTCAAAGAACCCAAAGTCCCCCTGGCATGACTTCTCATCCATTAATAAGTAAACTGAAAAAATCAAAGCACGTGAACTTGTTAAGGCTTTAAAGTAGGAAGATGTATGTGACCTTCACAATGGGGTATTTATATTTTAATCCAATAATTCATTTAACATCCATTATCTTGTAAATTCCCTGACTGCGTCATCCATTGCCTCATATTTAAATATAGTAACTACCACGTTCTGTGCAACTTCTGTGCGCCAGCTCCTACGCTAAGTGCTTTCAAGAATTATCATGATGATTGTAAACAACCTTTTGAGTTAGGAGTCACTGTCTCTGTTTCACAGATGAGGAAATGAAGCCTCAAACGGTTTTAGCAATTCCCCTCAGGTCACACAGCTATTCTAGGGGAAAGCCAGCCTTCCAAATCCAGTGTGTCTGATGGTGAAGCCCAGCCATTTTAACATGCGATGAAATATGATCTTCAAAGCTCTTTTCTCTACTAGACTCTTTGATTCTAGAGGGTTTCAAAACAAAAACAAAAACAAAAACAAAAAAACACAATACTAGACATTCCTGAGCACAGTTATTAAGTTTAAGGGTCTTAACTGAAATTCTGAGTAAGTAAATAAATAACTGAAATACCCCTGACTTATTTACAGCATTATCTCCAGCAACTCCTGCAGGCTGGTTTGTTCCCTGTTCCCTGAACACCTTGAGTGTTTAAACATAATGCAATGCAAAACAACAACAACAACAACAACAACAAAGCAAACAAACAAGAAACAAAACCACCATCGGTGATAAATCTGGGAGAGAGCACCCGAGCCCTGCCCAGGACTCTGAGATCCGCTGATGCCACAGTAGGGCTGCTTTCCAGAAGCTACGGCAAAGTCAGAAGCAGCGTGTATTCCACAGAACTTGCTTTCAAAGAAAAGATAAGCGTATAAATATATCTGTGGGGGTGGGGTAAACAGGTTCTCCCCGTCCCGGATGACTTGGTAGGAGTCTACCATACCCTCACTTGAGATATGTTAAGAGCGAATGGTATGTCTGGCTTTTTTTTTTTAACAGAAAGATAATAAAGCATCGCTCAAACGGGCAGACCTTTGGGAATATTCCTTAAAGCAATGGGTAACCTTAAGAAGGAGCCCTGCTTTGCCATGAGGCTCACATACTTAGTTCTGCGAGAATCTCATAAAATATTGATTTAGAACTTGGAGACTCAAGATAAATGACTGAGTTGACTGGTCTTTTGGTTCTTATTGGGCTGCAATTGATCCATGACTTGTTTCTCTAACAGAAATTCATGGGCCAGAAATTCAGAGTTTTCGGTTATAATGCACACATTTCTCATTTTGCCATTAAACACTGCAAGTGTTTCTTACCTAGATTATCAATTAAATTGTAACAATATCCCTTTATATTATATAGCACTATGTGGTTTTCAAAGGCCTTCAACCTCTCTCTCACTCTCTCTCCCTCTCTCTCCAAACTCCTCATCTTTGTATGACAGACGCACTGGGCACTATTATTTTGCTTTACAGATAAGAAAACAAAAGAAAAGAGATTTGACAAAAATTGCAAACCTGAGAGTTGGGGCAGTCAGAATTTGACCTTGCCCTATCACTCAGATTAGTAATGGTAGTAAAATAGTAATTGGAATAATAATAGTAATTGTAATAGCAGTCACAGCAATAGTATCCGTAGCAATGGTAACAGAAATGAAAACATCACAGCTTTCAGCAAGATGCTTTACATCCATAGGTCGGTGATGCTCCAGCCCACTGGTAGGATGGAAGACATCCCAGGCTCAGAGGCAACCTCTCTGAGAATTCAGGACACCAGAGCCTGTCCCATGTCCTCTGCCCATGGCCGTCAGCACCACTCACAGCCACCACAGCAGCGCACAATTAAACAAAGACGCGTTTCTACCTGGACCCGTGAAATGCTCGGATTTCCTGCAGCCTTCCAGGGGCTGGTCGCATGGCAGACGCCCAGAGGAGGACCCGGCCCTGTTGATTTTGGCCAAGTCCCGACATTGGGCTCACGTAGACTCGGCTGTTGCTGAGATCTGTTCTCCCAATTCAAGACATGCAGATGGGGTCCCCAAACAGTCTGGGACACGTCCATCCTTTATTTCCCTTCTTAGAGCTGAAAGGAGTTGGGATGCTTGTCAGGGTAAAGTAAAAAGTGTATGTCTCACGTTAGGGTTCGCGAGCTGAGGACATGTCCCCAATCAAAAGCGAGTAAGAACCGAGTCCTTGTGCCTCTCCCAACCAGCACAAGCCGCCACATCCGGGCTCTGTAATTCAGCTAGAGGGTCTCCCTCCTGGCTATAAATGAATCGAAAAATACCTCGTATATGACTTATTTTAAATGCAACAGACCATCTTTCACTGAGTGGCATAAATTCCACAGTCCTCTATGCTTTCACAAATGACTGAAGGCTAATGATCTACAATCCACTGAATGAATTATTGAGAATTACAGAGCTGGTATTTGGGAAGTAAGACCACTGCATTTTTAAAGTTTTCTGAAGATTCTAATTAAATGTTTTCGAAAGAGTAATTGGCCCATTCAGAATCCCTTATGCCCCTTCTCACATCCAGCAGAGGGTTCTCTGGTGACACAGGAAAAAATCATTCGATTTGCCATAGCTGAGGAAAAAAAAAAAAGTTTATCGAAACTGACCACTAGAATGTCTACCTTGGTTACCATCACGTGACCTGTCTCTTTCCTCCCAAGCTCTTCATTTTCTCATCATCCTTAACTCACCTTCCTGATTTCACAAGGGAAAATGATGCACTTCCGGTTACGTGGCTGGCCTGACCCTCTACCTGAGTGCTCAAGAGTGGACGTTTCTTGTGAAAACACAAGGCGGAGGCGGGAGGGGCGTTTGCAGCCTCGGGGAAGAGAAGGTGGGAGAAGACTCTATGGCACATCAATTACCAACCTCGAGGGCTGTTCATTAAGCGAGATGATTTATATAAAGCACCTGGCACATAATAAATGTTCAATAAACATTGGGCCCTTTCACGCCCCCTTCCTGAAGAACGCGATCCATTTTCTACCTACTGATTAATTAGCGGGACTGCTGCACGTCTGAGTGGTGTGCTGTACGGAGCGTGGACAGTTGATTCATCATGAATAATGTAATGCCACAATCTGGACTATTTATATCCAGATGAATTGTATATAATACGCCACACATACTAAAGAGGGACATTAATATTTAGCATTCCAAGCTAAGCCGGGATGATTAATATGGCTTTAACTTTGTATCTTCTTTGCAGAATTTTCAATCTTCTCTGCTTTTAAATGGAAGATTATAAGAAATATTTTCTAAAACTTAGGTGGGGCTGGCTTATACATTGCTAAAAACAGTTGAGCAGGATGTTTCGAGAGCCCGAAAAATCTCTGTAGTTTTTTACCCAGATATTTCAGCTCTGAGACTTTATCTTAAGGAAACATTTCAAAGTACAGATGGAAAAATCTTTATGCACAAATATATAATGATAGGTGGATTGGTTCAGTAAATTCATTCATTATGCAGAACATTATGCAGTCATTAAAAATTACTTACTCAAAGCATTATCAACAACAAAGAAATATACTTCTGTCACAGATTTAAGTGGAAATAATTAGCATAGACTGAGGGATGGAAGTAAAAAACACCAAAATGTTTACAATGGCTGTTTCAAAGTAGTAAGTCTCTCGGTAATTCCTCTTCCTTCTTTTTCAAGTTTTTATAGATATAATTCCCCAATTGCTCTTTCAGTTGAAAAAGTTTGTTTAGAAATAAATAAAACATCTCTAATTCTACACTCTAGGTTTGCAGAATTCTTGTTTCTCTTTCATATCGTGAGCCCAAGTCTTAGCGCAGGGGTTACCACATAAACAGACTTGTAAATTTTATCAACTGTTTTTTCTTGCAATAATAATCTCCCCATTTTTGTTTTTTATTTTTTAGTTGGCAGATTCCTGAAGCCAGGTAAATTAATGATGGTGAGGAGGAGGATAACAGGCTCTAGCCATGATTTATTGAGCACCTATCTGTGCCTGTCTTGTGATAGCCGCTCGCCTATATTCTTTCTAATCCTTGCAACAGCCTCGTGAATAAATGACACAATCCGCATGCTTCAGATGTGTAAACTGAGGCACATGGAGACAGCTACGGAATTCTCCCAAGCCCTACACCTGTTAAGAGTGAATAAAACCCGGCTGTGTGACTCCAGTATCTTCACTCTCTCCACTGGGACTCACCCAGCCATTTGGATTATTCCAGGGAATTCCAGAAGCAGAAACATAACACACTCTTAACATTTCAGTTTCCCATCGCAGAATGTCCCTGGTGATTAACTTCCTCCTCCTGGCTCAGGGCCCAGGACAAGGGTCTACCTGTTTAAATTGGGGGCTTAGTGACCCATCCTGCTCTCCACATCCTTTCTGCTTCCTTCGCAGAAGCCGCAGCATGTGGCCTTCTTGAGTCCCTGAGCCCCCTTGGCAAGGCCAGAGTGGCCAGCTGTGCGTGTGGCCGTCTCGGCCTCTCACTCCCACCACCGTGCAAGTGGACACGGATGGTGACCGCGCGGTCAGTGATGAGCTCCGACGGGCCGTGAGTGGGTTGGATTTGCGGGTTTGGAACGTGCTCACCTACACAGAGCCATCTTCATTCGCTCCGCAAACACGTGTTGAGTGCCCGCTCTGCACACCACGGGGCTAAGTGCTGGAGCTCGAGAGCTTCGGAACAGTCGAGATTCGCATCTGTCCACTGGGGCAGGCGGACACGAACGGTCAGAATCACACACGGACATATATAAACTGCCATTCGCCGAGACAGACAAGGGCACGGAGACTAAGCTGGGGCATTTTCTCCTGGCCCCGGAGACCACCGGGGACATACCCGTGGTCTGAAACACGAAGGATGAGGAGAGACGGATTTCGCCCGGCTGGTGCGGAGGGAGGGGACGCGCGACTTAGAAATGCGGCACCTCTGAGAAACGGAATGGCCGGAATTCCCCAGAGCACAGAGAGAGCCGGCAGAGGAGAGACCAGCGCGGAAGGCAGAGGCCCGGAGCGGGGGCCCGAGGGCCAGGCTAAGGACGCTCGCCTTTGCCCCAGGAGAGGCAGGACGTCAGCAAGGTTTCGTAGCAGATTCAGATCACGTTTTTAAAAACTCGGCCTGACAGGTGTGGGAAAGGAACTGGGGAGAGACAAGGGTGGATGCAGGCTGCTCCTTCCTCCCGGGCACACGCCTGGGAGGTGGCCTCCTTCTCCGCACCCACACATCTGCCCCAGGTGCGGCCCCGGAGCGGCCTGCCCTGCCCCCACCTCAGCATGGGACAAGCACGCTGGAATTTCCTGTTTTCTCCTCTGTGACACGGACGATGAGCTCCGTGAGCTCTCTGAAGACGAGGGTCCTATTTATCTGGTCCACACTTACACCCCCAGTGCCAACAACCATGTTGGCCCACAGCAGGCGTTTGATAAACATTTAAAAAGGAGCTAACATTTCACTGAGCACCTGCTGCATGCTGGGTATCCTTCGAACCCTTTATTATCTATTAACCCATCCCATTCTCCCAAAGTCCTTGCACGTCACCCGGTTGTAACAGACGAGTAAAGCAAGGTGCGGAGGAGGCAGGTCACATGGCCAGGGTGACGTGGCTGCTGCACGGCACCACTGGGATCCACAGCCCGCGCTCTCGACCACGACACTCTAATGACAAACAAAAGAACGGAATTCTGATCTTTTGCAGCCAGCGTTTAATTATCCGTGCTAATGGTGTAAAGCAGCGGCCTGCATCATCCCAAACAGTGAGCAACGGCGCAGTAATCCCTGGTGACTCGGCGAGACATCTGGGTTTTTTTCAGTAGATTGACCTTCGTAAATTACCGCTTAAAATAGCCAGTGACAACACCGATTCCTGCTCCCTCAGTAGCGATCGGATTAATGGGCAGGAAGTAACTAAGAACTAAACGGGCGCAGCCAAAAATAAAGCACTCGATCAACAAATTTAATTAGCACTTAAGTCTCCGCGCCCCCTCATGGCCACATTTCTTGACAGCGGATGCCACGCCCGCCATCTACAAGTCATCACCTCCTGAAATTGGATCTCTGTTCCCACGCCTCCACTGAAGTCCACTCTACGGAGAGTGACCACCTCCGCGTACGACACCTTCTCCTTGAGATGGATTCTTCTCTAAGCACCTTGGGTACCATTGCCTGCTCTGACAAGCAGGCTGAGGAACAAGGGACCCAGACGGGCCACGTTTTATTTCTCGTCTCTCTACGATTTTTGGAAAATCACACATCTCCCCCTGCCTTGAATTTTAACCCACTGAGTGCCTCTGTGAGATTGATGCCTCCTGGCTGCAACTCTCTCTTTTTCCCTCTTCTCATTTTATAGGACATCTCGAAGAATTCTGATGAGGCAGTATTCTGAGTCAATGGGAAAATATATGAAAAAACTAAATCTCTGTACAAAGTATACTGTGTTGAAATCTGAGGCTTCCAGTCAAGGTCAGTGAGATCTCACCTAACCAAAGAAATCAGTTTTATTTTGCTTTTCATGCTTGAAGAAGATTTCATTTAGGTATATGAGAGGTACGGAGTTTCAGAGACAAGGGGCCCGGTGATCCTACAGGCTAGGAGATTCCTACAACTACATGCGAACATTGTGGTGGGATGTAAGAAGCTTGGGCTTCGAGATCCGGCACATGGGCTAGAACTCCAGTTCGGTAAATTACCACCAGGGTAGATTTCTGCATTCACACCAACTCTCTGTGAGTCGAAGCCCTCACGTGGAAAATGAGGATGGTGGTAGAAGGGGTAAAGGGGAACAAATGGAGCATGATACGTGCAGAGGTCTCAGCACGTAGGTGCTTAATATTTACCCCGTAGATTCAAAGGGTCCGATGCTGCCACGTTTCCTGGGTCAGAAACACTACTTCCGGCTCACTCCACAGCCGTGAGTGTCCCCCCCGTTTCCCAGCCGCCTGAAGTCGGGCAGAGCCACGTGACTAGTCCCGTCCGGTGAAATGTGGGTGGACATCATCCATTTCCCTTCGTGGCTGAAGCCTGGAGGAGCCGGTGCGGGATGCTCCGGAAGCCCGTCCCCCCGTGGCAGCAACCGGATGCCTGGAGGTCAGAGCGGCTTGTACTTCCGAGTCACCAGCTGGAAGGCGGCCCTGGACCCTTGCCTGACCTGCCGAGGAATGTGCATGAGCGACGCGGAAGCCACTGTTGTGCTAAACCACTCGAGTTCTGGGTCATGCATGGCCCGGCCCATCCTGATTCACTGTCACTCGTTGGCGTCTAAGTGTTCCCGTGGTGGCGACAGGGGTGAATCAACCTCGTGCCTTTTTCGAACCCACAGACCTTACTATTAAGCATCTCTCTCCATCACACACCAGAATCGGATCTCTTGACTTTCTCTCTGGAGAACCGGAAGAACAGGGGAGTGAAATGACCAGTCCAGAGCCACACGGCACATGAGCGGCAGAGCGAGGCCAAGACGCCGGGTGCCCTGCTGCCCCTGCAGCTCTCCCGCCAGCCGCCACCACCCTGGAGCCTGCAACTTCACGTGCGCACAACGTTCTGAGCTTGCCGTGCCGTTCGGTCACCCTAAGCGATGCGACCCTCCCTGTCTGACGCACTAGTCACCCACGGCGTGTTGCCGTGAATCGACGAGGACTGTCGATTCGCCACGCTGTTTACCAGGACAAAATATTTCCAGACTTGTTCGCAAGGTTTGGCCAGAGGAGGGAAGGCACCGACAACCAGTCAGGTGGCCCGCCGAGTCGTATTTTTCATCTGCAAAAAGAAATGCGACGAGGCCACAGAAGGAAGGCGGCAGATAGGTGTGATGGGGAGTGAGCACGTGCTTTGGAAATAAAAGTCCCACCTGGCTTACATTCTCATCTTTCCAATCTTTTTTTGCTTCCACGAGTTTTTCAAAGCCTTACTTTTTAGCCATAAAATGGGAAGAAAAGTGGTGGCAGTTTAACGGCATTGCCCTGAGAACTCGACGGCTCCATGAGCACAAATTCCTGAGCTAAGTGCCAGGAACAGACTGAGATGCTCGGTGGATGTTGGCTGTGTTACGATCACTATTTGGAGATGGTTCTCTCTGCGTCTCAATAATTAATTTCAGTTAAAGGAAGGAAAGACATGGACATATCCCCTGGGGCTGTCGTTTGGAACGTGTTCCGTCTTAACGCATTTACTGAACGTTAACTGTTTTCTCAGCTCGGCGTTTAGTGCTGGGATCGTGGAGATGGGTAAGATGTGGTCCTGGCCTTCGAGGTCATCGGGGTCCAACAGAGAAGACCGACACAAATGTGACCCAATTGCAGTAACCTCGACCGCACGACAAGATATGAGAGCACAGAGGACAGAGGGCAACTCAAGAGGGACGTCTTAGAGGAGACAAACCCTAACACCAGTGTCGGAAGGTCAGTAAGCACCCGCATTCGGCTTTGGGGAGAAGGGGCATTCCAGATGCAAGATGACATGCACCGAGTCACCAAGGCGTGAGAAGCCGTGCAGCTCTCGGAAATGACCCGCAGCCGGCTCTGCTGGAGTACGTGGCGTGTGTGATGCTCCGTGCATGAGGAGAAGGGAAGGAACAGACCCCAGGGCAGGCTAGGGTCCGGTCGTGCTGGATCCAAAGCCACCGGGAAGCAGTGTGGGGTTCTGAGCAGGGAACAGCACAGCTGGGTGGGATTTATGATAGACCCTCTGCTTGCTGGTCTTGCAGCCAGGGAGGTCTAAGGCAGAGATTCTGAACCCTGGCTGCGGGGAGCATTTTAGATGTCCAAAGTCAGGACCCCGCCCCAGACCACTTAAACCAGACACTAGAAGCACGTTGGGGCACTGGTACATTTGAAAAGCTCATCACGCCGTTCCAGAAGCAGAAATAGCATTCCCCAGGCTCACCATGGGGAAGTAGGAGTCCGAAATAGAGAAAAGGACCAGATTCAAAACAACAATATTTTAAGGGCTAAAACTGACAGTTGCGATTGATGGGAGGTGGGAGCTGAGAAAGAAGGGAGAGGAGGCGCTTCGCTCTTTTAACGTGGTATTTATGCCACACTCTCGTACGTACAAATCGCACATGACATTGCCAGAGATTCTAACAAGCCCGTGAGCAATTATAGATGCTCCCCATCCCCACGGCGCTCGGGAATCCAGAAAAATTACAGCGACGCAAGAAAGTATCCGGCGTGCTGTAAACTCTGTGTTTGAGACTCAGGGGTCCTCATTCATTCATTCATTCATTCATTCCAGAGGGGGTTGTATGGAACCCACCCCGGCCTCTTGAAGGAGAAATGCCGAGGGGATTCTGCAGAGGAAAGAAACCCCCGCCTCGTTAGTGCGCTATTGACTCTGCCGCAGAATCCCAGCAGCTGCAGCCCCGGCCCTATTGTCCCCACGGCTGGGCAGGGAGCGCAGTACGAACGCCATTAATTTGATGGTTTTCAAGGAGGTGATTTCCAATTTGAATTATTCGCGAGTTGTGAAATGAGTCTGAGCCAGTTTGTAAAACAGCGAGGAGTCAACGCACCGCGTAACCTTGATTTTTTTTTTTTTGAGACCCCATGTCATGCGGAAAAAATCTTCACACCCACAATAATGGGGTAAAAACAACAACAACAAAAAAAAAAAAACCCAAAAAACGCCACCACCCACCCCCCCACCTCCCCCCCACCCCCGAGGCAAATTAGCAAGACAAATGTTAGCAAAAAGTTGTGCAGACGCACCATTATTTACAGAGGGAGAGGAAAGAAGATGCGAGGAAATAAATCATGCTGACAGTTCAATCAAAAAAAAATCAGAATATATTACACCGCATCTCAAGAGTCGGAAAGGAACCGGACGGGGAGAGCCAGACATGTGCTCATGTGCTTTATTTACCCATAATGACAATTCGAATTCCTCGGGCACTGCTGTTCAATGAAGCTGACGTGACAGGCTTGTCCAACACGTGTATTTTTGAATTCCCACCCAGAGCCAGTGCTGTTCCAGGTACAAAGGATGCAAAGGTGAGGAAGGCAGGTGAGACCTCTGCCCCGGTGAAAGGAGAACCCCAGGTGTGAGTGGGGGTGGGCGGGCAGGTCACAAACAAGCAAGCAGGTGGAGTGCGGTCGCTGGCGAGTGTCCTAGAGCAACCTAAGCAGAAGGAGGCCAGCTGAGGAGACTCCTTCACACTGGTGCGACCTGCAGGAGGCCGTTTAGCCAGAGACTCTGGAGAGAGGGCGCTGCAGGAAGGGGTCCCCCAATGCAGAGACCTGGGACTAAGACTAGGGCGGGAATGGCCAAGGAACAAGAAGAAGGTCTGGAGACGAGAGGTGGGGTCCACCAAGGACCCAAAGGTGAGGAAATCCTCGAGAAAGATGAGCTATTTAAAGACGCGGATGGTGAGAGGAAGGAGTGAGTCATGGGACTCACAGCTTCCCGAGTGTCATTAAACCACCGGCATGAACGTATCTGCGAAAAGATGACGGTGTCGGTGGCGGGGGGCGGGGCGGAACAGCACACATGGGCAGGCATGTCCCAGGACGCTGGGTGCCACCCCCCCGAAGCAGGAAAACCTGGTCACTAGGTATGAGATGGACAAGGATGTTGCCGTAGGCCTCATAGTCTGGACCAGCGATTCTCAACCGAGGCTAATTCTTCCCGCACGGGGGCCATGAGGAAGCATCTGGAGACGTTGCTGGGATGTGGTGGGCAGCGGCCAGGGATGCTGCTAACCATCCCACAGTGCACAGGACAGGTCCCACGACAGAGGATTATCCTGCCCCGAGCGTCTGTAGGGCCAAGGACAAGAAAGCCCGGATGCACCACAGCACCAGGGGCCGAATGGCCTGGATTTCAATCTGCTGTGTGAGCTCGGGCAAGTCCTTAACCCCACCGAGCCTCGGTGTCTCCATCCGTAAAATGTCCCTGCTTCCCGTGGGGGTGTGGCCATGGAGCTGAGGTCACCGGGGCAGCAACCACGCTCGCGAGGCACTGAGACCAGAGGCCGAGGCCGTGTCACGAGCTTTTGAATGAAGTCTCAAGACGCCCGAGTCGCTGTGGCAGGTGGGGCAACGCTCTGATTTTGGCGTCGGGAGATTGGGGTGTGGATCCGGCTTCCCTCACCCATCATGGGCGACCCGGGCAAGAGGCTTCCTGTGCCCTCCCTGCTCTGGTTTACGTGCGGGTACAGAAACACAAGAATGCCACTTGGGAGAGGGTTCCGTAAGGCGGGACAGGGCAGAGACCAGGGACGATGGACCGCCGTGCCCAGCCCGAACGGCGGCACCGTTCCTGCGGGCGGCTCGCTTGCCCCAGGGAGCTGCTAGCTCTCCTCAGTGACCCCAGAAACACCTTTGCGTAACTCGACGTGAGAGAGATGGTCGACGGGCATCCGCTGAGAACGTCTCAGCCCACGTGAGGCTTTCTCGGCCTTGGCGCGGCTGACATTGGGGCCTGGATGACTCTCTGTGAGGGGCTGTCCTGGGCAGTGCAGGGCATTTAGCAGCATCCCTGGCCTCTGTCCCCTAGACAGAGTGTCCCTCCTTGAGGACCACTGATTGGACATGGTACAGTGAAATAAAATAACCTGCGTAGGTAGATAAAAATTGGGCTCAAATCACACCTCTTCCCCTCACTTAGTTATGTGGCCCTAAGCGAGCCACTTACCCCCTTTCGGATTCCGTTTTCTCATTTGTAATTTACGTCTAGTTTTTTCCTGCAGTGAGGATGAAACAATAAGCGAAGTTCTTAGCACACTGTCTAGCACAGAGCTGGTTCCGGAAAAGTCCTTATTCTTCTTTCTTTTACACGGTGGAAAGTTAGACAGCGTCAAGTGGGAACTCGGTGGCCGAGTCCCCAGAATAAAGCCTGTATGTAATACGCGGAGGCACGGACAGCGAGAACCGCCCAAGGCCCGCGTGAACCTGTGCCGTGAACGCCTGCTGACCTACAGAGTGGCTACTGTGGTTTTTTTAAGACCACCATTGTGATCAGGAGCAAGAGGAGAAACTATTGGACTTTGCCCCGGGTCTGGAAGCTGCCTCGACCCGATCCAGACTCAAAGGACCCCTGAAGTTCACGTCCTCCCCTTTAGTGGGAGGGAGGCCATGCCGATGAAGTCTTCACAAGGTCGACCAACACGCGTGGAGAAAAACAAGCATTGCAGCAGGCTGGGGTAGCGCGTGGGTGGTCTCCTTGACAGCTTGTTTTTAAATACTTTCAAACGAAAAGAGTTCTCCTCCAAGAAACTGTCTGTGGGCTGGCAGCTCCAAAAACGGAAGCAAAGCCCCGGTGGCCTGCTGCAAGCAGTCATTCTGCTGAGGGGACGTGCTACTAATTTAAGCCCATTCGGTGAGGTGCCTGCAGCCTCAATGGGAAATCACCCCATTCCCTGGAGAGGATGGTCAATCACCTTTTGCAGTCATGGGGATGGAGAAAACAGAACAAAAATAAAGAACTGAGCGGCCTCCCGAAAGGCAAGTGGCCTGTTCAGAAGGCTTTCCCGGTATTTCCTCCTCGCACTGCGTCCAGCTGAACAGAACAGGGTGTTAGATTTCAGATGCAGTTCGAGGCTATTTTGGTGACAGGGGGCCAACTCTGTCTCCAGTTCTGTCTCACCTTTTATTCTCCCTCTCGGTGGCGTTCCTCCAGGAGACAGAACAGCCATATGGAAGCAAAGAGCGTGTCGCCGGGGGTTGGTTCAGTGCCCAATACGACAGTGCCGGACTCTAGAGAAAGCTGGTCTAAGAACCGCGAACTTGATGTTCACCTCCTCCTTAACCTAAATCAGAATCTTGACTGGACTCGGTGAAAAGGGTCTCTGGATATTAGGCATTTGGCTGGCGCAACTCACCAGACAGACAACCCCGTGTGTATGGGGCAGGGGGCCAAGTGCAGAGTGACAGAGTGTGGCTAGTCTGGGCCGTTAGCTCAGCTCGTAACTCGTCTACCCAGAGGCATTCCACAGCCGATGGTTGACGGAGACGGGGAAACAAGAGACAGCCCTCTTGCCTCCTGGGGCTGTCTGGGCAGGCTGGTGGCCAGCTAAGTTTACTTCAATGGTATATGCTCGGGATCAGCAAATTACAAACTGGTGAATTGAATATGACCTGCTAACCATTCAGCTTGACTCCCTGTGCCTAGCACGGAGCCTGGAAGAGACCAGATGGAGTAAACGTGTATTGAGTAGAATGGAATGAAACCGAGCCGCGAAAGTTCAGCCATATTTGGGCAGGGCTGGGAGAGGCAGTCTGGTGCTCTTTTAGGTTCTCAAACATACCAAGGGATTTTCCGCACACTGTTCCGGCCCCGTACCACTTTGCCTAGCTAGCCCGCTTCCTCGCTCATCCTTCAGGTCTCAGCTTGGACAGATCTGTCCCCAGCCTGAGCTCATTGCCCCTTATCTGTGCTCCGCAAGCACTTTGCCTGCCACTCAGGGAATCGTTCTCCCACAGTGTATTAGGTCTTGAAGTGTATTCTTCTGTGTCCCCCATGAGATTGTCCCCATGGGGACAAGGACCTCGCCTGTCTTGGTCGCCTCTGTGATCTTAGCATCCAGCACAGTGCCTGGACCATGGTAAGCCGTCAGCATCATATCAGGAATCAAAAGTCTATTCTATTGCCATTTTGACTCCATATTTCTTTATTTCTTTTTATCCAGTGTTTAGCAGAAAACTTTCCTAAACCTGCAGAAAAATTCAAAGTTTTGCCCAATGAACACCACTTAGATTCAACAACTGTTAATATTGCACGTCCCATTTTTAAAAAAAATAATAATAATAGCAGACATTCTTTGAGCATTTCCTATTATTTCTTTCACCCTGTCAGATAGCAATGTTCTTCCCATTTCACTGACGAGGAAACCGAGGCTTAAAGAAGTCCCATCGCTTTCCAAAATCAAACAGCCACTGAGTGTTAAGATTCAGACTTAGAGCTGGGGGAGTCACCCGAATTCCTGACTCCTAGGCGAGGCTCTCATGGCTGGCCCCACAACTGTCCGAGGTGCTGGAGATATCCAGAGATTGTGGGGTTCTGCTGTTTCTGGGGAGTCTGAGGTAGCTTGTAGAGAAGTGACTTTGGACAGCAGCTGCAAGGCAGCCTGTGCGGAGGCAAGGAATCCGTGGCTGGAGTTCGGCGGCCGGTCTTCAGAGAGATTAACGCCAACAGCATCCGCCCCGGCCTGTTCTTCCTTGCCCTGTATCTCTGCCACAGCCACTATTAGTAACTGGGCTCAGACGCTTGCCACCTTGTATGATCTGAATTGATCCTGTAAAGATTCTCTGAAAAGCACCATTAAGATGATTTATAGTCTAATTTTGGTTGCTATAGATTCCAAGTCAGACTATGGCTGGGGAGAGAGAAAAAAAAAAAAAATCCCCCACTCGCTTGGAATTCAGTCAAAGTTTCCGGTATTGATAGGGAAGCATGACTGGCTGGGAAAAAAGAAAAAGTCATATTTTTTTAAACTTTGCAGCTACCACTCCTGGTTTGGGGTTGCTATAGCAACGGAGGGCATAGGGAAGGGGGAGCTCAGCAGATCTCACAATCCAGAAAGCTGATTGATAGGTCTCCCAAACACTGTTTAGACACCTCTGTGCTGGGAGCCAGACAACATTCGTTTATTTATTAAAATGCATGTTAAAACACCAGTCCTCTCTCTGCCCCGGCATTTCATTCTCATCACTGTTGTTAGGGAACCATGTTAACAGGTTGACAGGTAGGGAGGGCAGTCCCACTAGGGAGCTCAACGCCATATTGGGGGAGGGGGGTGTAACGAGAGGAGGGCTTGAGGCAGACCCTGCAGGGTGCCTAATTAGCATGACTGATCCCCTACTTGAACCACCGCTCCCCCTGCCCCCCTTCCCACCCCACAACCCCCAGCTTCGAGGGAAGGCGAATCCCAGTAAAGACTTCTGCTTCTGGCTGTGAGGGGCTCTGGCCAGGCTGGTGGCTAGCTAAGGCCTCTGGATTTCTGTCTTCTCTGTCACTAGGCTGACAGCCTGTCCCGGGTGAGTGACAGTACGTGCCCTAAGCAGAGCGAGTGTCATTGGGAACAGGGTCCAGATGTACATGGCCTGTCAAAGGTGACACAACTCAGGACACAGCCTACAGCTGCGGTCACGACGAGCCGGGCTTGGGTACCGGTCCTGCTATTGCTAGAGCTGTGACTGAGGGAAACCCCAAGCGTCCGTTTACCTGCCTGGGGGCACCTGGTGCGGCTCCCATCTACGCAGTGTCCATCACACACGAGATGCTCCTGTCACCCCTCAGTGCGGATAAGCTCACGCACTCCTCACAGAGCCCCACAAGGTAGGTACTTCTACTCCGTTTTGCAGATGAGGGAACCGAGGCTTAGAGACGCCCAGAACCCGGAGGAGCCGCAAAGCAAAGCTCCTCGGCTTTGGGGAGGATGAGATGAAGATGCATGTGAATATTTGTACAGTACTTAGTACAGAGTTGGTCCTCGGTAAACATGACAAGGTACGTGCTATTATTTTTATCAGTCTTATTAAGCCAGAATTGAGAAATAAATTGCATATATTTAAAGTATATAATGTGATGATTTAAAATTTGTATACTTTGTGAAATTATTACCACAAGCAGGTTCATGAACACAGCCATCACCTCACAGTGACCCTTTGTGTGTGTGTGCGTGTGTGTGTGTGTGTGTGTGTAATGAGAACACTTGAAATTTACTCTTAGCAAATTTCAAGTATATGCTACAGTATTATTAACTAATGTCACCATGCTGTACGCTAGATCCTCAGAACTCACCCACCTCATAACTTAAGGCTTGTGGCTGTGATGGCTGGCGCTGTGGCAGCCATTATTCACACATGAGGATAAGACATTTACAGCTGAGAATGGCATAACAGGTGTATGGAAAGAGCCTGAGTCCCTGATACCACCACTGAGCTGCTTAACAAACTTGGAGATGCATACGCATCCTTATTTTTTACCCAGTTTCTCCTCAGACAGAGCTCTGGGATTGCCCTTTTCCCTCGATGCTCCTGTAATTTGCATACAAAAGTGTTCTTAATCCACACCGGGAGCATCATTGAGCCTCTTTGAGAGTATTATTGAGCCTCTTTGAGAGTATTATTGAGCCTCTTTGACAGAGAGGGGTGGGAAGGCTCAAAAGGCAAATCACAAAAGGTCACACGGCTTTTGAGCAGCAGAGTCAGAACTCGGTCCCAGGTTCTGTCCAGTCCCTAATGCCAAGCTCTTCACCGACACAGCTCTGCTACACTCAATGAATGTAAATCTCCCTACTCTGCTCTCTCTCTTCCATCTAGTTGAGTCCCATTTAGATTTCAAGTCTGGTTCCTAGACCCTCGATAAGTCTCTCTGTGATTCGTCCGGTCTGCAGAGGACTCTTGCTGCACTGATTACCATCTCCCCATTTCTACAGCGTGGCACTTCAGGGCTTTCGGACGCTTCAAGTGCACTGTACTTTGGGGCCCCTCCCCCCATCACGGCACCTGTGTCTTAAGGTCAGAGCAGCCTGCTAAGATAGGACGAGGATCAGGGCATTTGGAGATCACTTCGAATCCTTGCCCTGTCGTGTGGCTCGTGGGGAGAGCCGCTTCATCAGTCCGATTGATAAAATGAAAATCATACAGTGGCTTTAAGGTATTAGTGAGAAAACTATTTGCAAAGCAATTAGCGGAGTGCCTGACTCGTAACGGGCACTCCCAACGATAGCTGCCCCTGTAATTACGGTGTGTTTTATTTCTTGTGTACTGTCTAAGCGTGTGACAGAGGGACGACAAACAGTATCAGTTCAATAAACGGCCATTAATAGAATGGTCCATTGACTATTTCATTAAGAACTTACTGAGATGTCATTTTATTCCAGACAATAGGCTAAGTATTTGACTTTAAAGATTTTTTTTTTAAAGTCAGATAAAATACCTCTGATCTGGACATAGGAACCGATAACTACAACACAATGTAATAAATTTAATAATAAAGGAACTCCCAGGGTTCCATGGGGCGACACAGAGGAAGGACACTTATCAAATCCAGGAAGGCTTCCAGGAGGAGGCCCCAGGTAGAAGCCTAAAGAATCTCAGAAACTCAATTATGGGCCCTGTGACTGCCTTCCAGCCCCCAGAACTTTGTTATCCTTGCCGGGTGTAAGTTGTGGAAAAGGCAGACAGACGGAGGAGTGGCGTTTGGACGTCTGTGAGTAGGGCTCAGGTTCGTGCTTATGATAATTGCTTTTGCATTTTAGGGCTGCTGTCTCAAGGCTGAGTTAATTGGAAACAAGCCGCCTTTTCAAGCTTACTTTCATTTCAGCTTCTCTGCCTTTGCCACAAACACATAAGCCGTCCTGAAACTCTCCCCCATTTCCTTTCCACACGATGCATATACTTAGAAGCAACCTACTGAGAGAAACAAAGGTTAATTCCACAGGGAATGAACTGCCAACCTCTGTTCTTATTTGAAGTTTTGATTGCAGGAAACGACATGGGTTTTTCTCTACTTTGCAAAGTTCCCTCATAACTCCATCAGAGGCAGCTCTGTCACTGCGGCTCCTTGCATGGGCCAGAGTCACTGGTGAGATTTTGATTCTGCTGTTTTGAAAAGGCCGGAGACTGGCTTTGTCAGTGACTACAGGACCTCTGGTAAGAGATGCTCAGTTGGAAAGCGTCAAACCTGCCAGCTTGGCTGCACACGGGGCGGTAAAGCCAGTGGGCAAGAGCAAGGCTGACAGTAGTACTTGAATAAAGGCCCCTGAGGTTGGTGCATTCATGAAATATCAGAAGGTCACAGAGGTCATCCCTGATTGGTTGCTGAGCTATTGAAGGGCTGCCATGTTCCAGCTGGGAGCCTCTGCTGACCCTACCTGGTCTATGCGGGAATGGAGCCGGGTCTCACACAGCCTCCCAAGAGCTTCTTTGTGCCCCGCTGTAAAGATTGTGGGGTGCCTCGTTCACTCACGAGACATTGATGAACACTCACTATGTACCACGGGTGATCCCGAACAGCAGTGGGCAAATGTGACTGCCACCTGGGCTTTTGAAGTTTTTGTACTAGACACAGAATGGAAGTGTGGGGTTAGAATCCACTCATCAAGCTGCGAACCCCTGTGACAGTCTGCTGAGAGAGTGTGGCACTTTGTTACCCATCTGTTTCGAGAGCGCAAATTTCTCTAATCTGCAAAAAAGGTGCAGTCCAGGCTAGCCGGTACTGTGTGCGAGACCATCACGGTCCTGCAAAGGGGTGAGGGGCTATGCGTTGCAAGCACCTTGAGAACTTTTTCCACACTTGGGTAGTTCAGATCTGAGCGGCCTTGTCTCCTCTTAAGGGACCCTGAAGAGAATTTATTCTCCTAAATGCACTAGTGAATAATGTAAAATGCACTGAGGAGTCCATGGGGGTAAACAGACAACCCGATAATTTCCAACACGATTTCAGGTTACGTCAAGTGCTAAGGAGGAAACGAACAGTGAGTTAACTAACGGAGGGATATGGGAAGGGCAAGGCGTTACCTTAAATAACTGGTCAATAAAGCCTTTCTTAAATGGTTAGCATCTGAGCTCAGACTGAAGGCGCAAATGACCTGGTCATTGAACAGCTGGGGGCCAAGGTGTTCCACGCATCCAACGGTCTACCTAGAGGACCCGTGCGTGGGTTTCCCAGGGCACTTGTCTGAGGGAAGACAAGCTTCCCGGTTACAGCAACTGTGCTTCCATCTGGGGCCTGATGGTGTCCACATGCTCAGAATCGATCGATTCCTTGCTGTTCTTGGTGGGCAGAAAGTCTCTGGCAAAGCTGACCTCTCCCAAGTGTTATCAGTAGAGCTAACGGTGATGCTGTCAGAAATGTCCACTAATCATCAGACATCAGGGGGCGTTCTGAGGTTAGCTTTCCGGTTCAGAATTTCTGCCGCCCTTGGAAGGTGTCAATGTGTGTTGAAGGTTCTTTCCTTACAGAAGTTCGATTACGGTATCATATCAATTTATTGTGTGTCTGATATTTTTACATATTTAGAATACGTTTGCACCAAGATTGTGAGTCTCTAGGGAGAAAGGGCTCTGTATCTTTGCACCTTGCGCTACAATGCTAAAACAGTATATATTTCGAAGCAGGTATTTAGCAAATTCTTTTGTGTTCTGATGGTCCTATGATGATCCCATAATCGAATGGAGTGTTGTTTAGATACTTTGGTTAGGTTATAACATTAACAGACAGATGAATAACTAGAAAACACCAAATCACCTTTTTTAGGCTGATGACATTCACCTATGCACTTACGAACACCCTGAGAACTGGATTCATGCATTTTTCCATACTTAGGTACTCTAGATATGAGCTACCCTATCATGTCCTCTTAAAGTACCCCGAAGAAGATTTATTCTCTTAAGTCTATTAGTGAATAATGTAAAATTTACTGAAGATTCCATGGGGTAAATTAACAAGACTTTTACATTGCACATCAAGTTCAATGGCCTAATATCTCTCTATGAGCTTTCATTTACCCAGAGTCCATTCTCCGATGCTGTGTGGACACTGTGTTTCTCTCTTCTAATTTCCTAAAGAGCCCTCGACATGTGACATCTCCTCTTCCCTCCTCCTTGGACCATCTACTGTTGCCCAAATCATCTGTCAAAGCTTTTCTTCCAAACAATTCCTGCACTCTGCTTAAGTGAGCTTTTCATACCAGCATCTAAGAGAATATGATAGTCTCCGTATTGTTTGCCCTGTACTCCTTGCAGTAGTTTTTTTTTAAAACAAAATAGATGCTCAGTGAACAGCTAACTAAATCCACACTAGCACAGTGCAATCTATGATGCGCTGTGCTGCAAACAAGACAAGAGCTTCTAATCTTTCTCAGACTGCTTGAGATTTAGCCCATTTTCTCGGTTGCTGGGGGAGCCATTGCTGGGCCCCATCATCCATCACCGAATGACAATAAAAAGAGTCTCCTCAGCCCTGGACTTGCCAGAATGAGGCCACTCCAGACCTTACACTGTTAACAGCTTCCAAGTTTGTGCGCGTACATGTGAGTGGGTATAAACCACTTCTTACCTAGTTACCTTATGGTTTGGGAACTAGCCTAATGCCAAAAAGCCAGTGACCCTGGGACCCCAGGTCATGACTGCTCCACAAGTTCCTCCTCCTTATTGTAGCTTAAAACAACAACAACAACAACAAAATCTATCGTAAACTAATAACATTTTTTTTAAAAGAAAAGAAAAAAATCTCTCTTGCCAAAAGCCCACAGTGCTTGCCTGACGGTCCTGCCCCCCCCCGCCCCCCCCCGCCCCCCCCCCCCGCCCCCCCCCGCCCCCCCCCCGCCCCCCCCCCGCCCCCCCCCGCCCCCCCCCCCCCCCCCGCCCCCCACCCCGCCTCGGCTAACTGGCCCAGAGCAGTCACGTGGCCCTCGCTGAGCCAATCACCTCCCCTCTACCCTGGGTGTCTGGAACGGAGGCATGGAAACAGAATAAGAGGCTGAACTGGAAGGTTCCGCAGTGCGGTGTGTGAGAAGACGAGCGAGAAGGGAAGCTGGACGGAGACAGAAGAGCTGACGCGGCCAGGGACAGGGTTTCTGATGACTTCGGTTTCCGCGACGCCTCTCGCACTGGTTTCGGCGCGATTCCCTCCGTGTCGCTGTAACAGCTTCGCTTCCCATTCGTCCTCCTTTGAGTGTGGCGCTGGGCCACAAACCAGATTATCCCCAACCAGGCGGAGACAACCATCCCTCCCCGGTGAGCTCCCCATGCACCTTGCACCCGGCCTCCTCCTAACACACTGAATTGCAATTTCTCATTTGCAGATTTCTTCCTTGCCAGGCTGTGAGCAGACTGAAGGCCACGACTATCAACCCATCCCTTGCCCCTAGTACCCAACTCCGCACCGGGGACAAAGTAAATGCCCAAGCGGCGTTGGACGAATCGAATTAAGAACGATATCATCTGCAGAATAAAATCATGTCCATATCGATTTGTTCTCAGCCCTTACTCTTTCTACAGGAGACCAGGATTCCACAATCAGCTTAAAGCCATACCTTTTCAGCATGCACCAGTCACAAGTCACCTTGGGGATGCTTTTTCTAAAAAGAAGCCATTCCCTTAATTATATCACTGCCTCTGCAGAATCAGCATACCCTCTGTGGGGTATTTGTGCAGGCCTGCTTACAGAAAACCAAAAGTTGATCCTAGAACCATGTTTCATTATTGAATAAACCCTAGACCCACCTCTTCAGACTAACGGAATCACACAATTAGATGTGCTGGCCAATTTTTTCTTTTGTTTTCTTCTGATTACGAGGGTCACGTAATTAGAGATGATGTTACAGTGGCATCGCGGGTGGATTTGGTACCCACCTCCCCAGAAGAAAAGCAATTTCCCCACAACATCTATCTCATTTTGCCCCAGCCTTCAGCAAGCCTTTATCCAAATCTGGGAACGTGTTCAACAAGACACAGAGTGAAGCCTGCCAACGCTGCCTTTTCTGCCATTACAGACATTATTTTGTGGCAAAAACAAGGCATTATTTTTCCCAGAGACTGTGGAGTTCACCGAAATGCTTCTGAATGTGATTTAATAAAATGAAATTTGAACTCGGAAAGCAAAATTGATAGGGTTAGTAAATAACAAAATCTATATTGTAAAACAATAATATGAAATGTTTATCCAAAAGCATGGTTGAAAAAGCCTTGAACGCGACTGGAACTGGGTAGCTCTGTAAATCATCACAAATGATATGGAAAGAAAGTCACCTATTGTCGCCTACCCTCGATTTTTGTCTGGGTATCTCAAAATGAGCTAATAAAAAAATAGCAAAGCATGTGTCACACTGTACTTCTTCTTTGGGAGAATCCATAAATCCTTAACCTTTGTAAATTGAAAGATCAAATATTTAAAACATCCCACGTATGACATTTTTTCAAAAATGCATAGGAGTTAGATTCTATCTTAAATTGAGTCATCCAGAATTAGATTCCTTACTATGTCCTTTGGTCTATGGGCACCGTCTCCATGAATGTGCACATCTGGATACCCAGTGGAGCTTTTAAATTGTTTGCTCATTCAGATCAATTACATTAGATTCTCTGGGCACAAGACCCAACCTTTCACATTTTTTTTTAAAGCTCCTCAGATGACTCCAGTATACAACCCAGACAGAGAGCCACTGTCCCCAAAAAGATTTGGAAATACAAATCATTTGCTACCATTAAACAGCAAACCTCTCACTTTCCAAAGCATGTCTTAAACTATCCAATCCAGACTTGCATGACCTATACAGGGTAAGGGGCCAGGTTTGGGTAAGAGGCTCTAAAATACACATGGATAAGTATCTTCTTGTGAGCCATCTGCGTCACACTGAAAAGTCACAAAACATGCTTTCTTTTAAGCAATGTTAATTTGGGGTCAGAGTAAAGACTGACAGCTGAGTTGCTATCAGTTTTGGATATCTGGAAGGCAGGGGCACTGGGCTCATTGGTCAGCACTAGGAATTAGTCACATATTGCCCTGGCTGTCTTAGACTCCCTGTCCTCTTTACTACAAAGTACAAGCTGGAACGACATGAAACAATGCCAACGACCCATCAAAGAGAATAAGCAAGACTTTTTAGAGGTATAGCTAGGACTTTATATCCTCCCAGGATAAAACACGTAAATTAAATGTTTCACCATTATTCACTTGGTCAACAGTTGTAATCTCCTATGGTGGATTAATAGTATTTCAGGAAAAACCTGGTGGCAGGAAGATAAGGGGTTTCCATAGCTGAACTGGGCAGAGCTGAGATTCGAACACTCGTCTCTCCCTCCAAATCTAGAATGAGCGCACAGGCGTTGGCCCCAGAGGAACCGAACATGTTCTCATCTGAACCGCCAGCTCAGAGAAGTAGTGGCTGCATCATCTTGGAAAAGATAGCTCACCTCTCTGAACCTTAGTTTCCTCATAAGTAAAATGCATATAATGAAAAATCTGTCTTGCAGGATAGCTGAAAAAATAAAGTGAGATCGCCAGGGGTCAGCAGACTTTTTCTGTAGTGGACCAGATAGTGACTATATTAGGCTTAGTGGGCTACGTGAGGTCTCTGTTTCCTGTACTCTCTCTCTCCCCCTTTTTTTTTTACACTTTAAAAAATGTAGAATAATAATAATAATAAATAAAATAAAATAAAATAAAATAAAATAAAATAAACATTCTTAGTTCATGAGCCATAAAGAAGCAGGCCACTCACTATCTATAATTTGCCATGGTTGATCAAGACCATATGGTCCAAGAATGTAGGAAGCAGGCACAGCTTAGTGCTGCAAATTCAGCACCCAGGACAGCACCAGATGCGTGTGTATTTGCTCAGTAAGATCCCTGTTAATGAATAACATCGGTAAAGGGCCCGGTCCAAAGACTAACAGGCAAAAATTACTGTGTGTTTATTTAATGCTGTTACTTTTGTCATTGCTGTTTGCATAGCTCCAGCATTATAAGGCCATGTATAAAGATGTATTACAGGGAGATTGAAATGGGAGAATTAGTTAGAGGGAAAATAGGAAACTAGGATCTGGAGTATCTAGGAAAATCTCACAGAGGAGGTGGTGTTGGTTTGAGCTCATAAGAATGAGGAAATGTTGGAGAAATGAAGACGCTAATTATAAATGTGTTCCAAGGGGAGCAAGGGGGAAGCGAAGCACCTGCCACGGTGCCACGTTTTATATATGTTACCACGACAAGATTATGATTTAACAAATATCACCTCATTCTATGACTCTCTGGGATAAGGAATTCAATGGTTATTGAAGAGAGATATAGGCAAATTTCCATAGGTCACTTTCCCATAAGAACTGACCCCTCATCCTTTTGAGTTTCAATGACAGTGGACTCTCTCTAATGGCAAAGATGGCCCTGAATAACCAGGGAACATGAAAAGACATAAAAGGTCCCCCATGACTCACTATGAAATAAAGGGGAAATCTGGTCAGTTCTCTTGGCTTAATGCCAAGATCTCAACAGTCATAGGAACTGATTCTGCACACAGATTGTGGCTGAGCCTGGAAATTTCAGGTGTTCCGTCCCACTTAGCACTATAGCTGCATTTGAATCACCGACTATGCATGTGTGTGTAAACCGAAGACCTGAAACTTAAAATTCGGCCTTGGGACAGCCTGGAAAACTGTGGTTGAGCGTCACATTAGAGAGAGACACTTTTTCCTTCCTCCTCTCACTATACACATCTTCCAAACATGCTCAGGGAGTTATCACCAGGCCAGCACTAGGGTTAAGATTACGTTAGTTGGGTGACTAAAGGAAATGTGACTCAATTTATACCTCCAAAGCTATGGATGGTACTGGCACCATAAACAGGATCGCATTTAATCCTTCCTTTCTCTTAAACAGATGTGGAAATAGTTTCAAAGGTGAAATAACTTGTTCTATAGTTCGCGCAGCCAAACAGTGAAGTTAGGTCTCTCTGTCTTTTCACTAAACCATATGGTTAACCCAAAGAATGAATTATAAATGACTAGCATTTCTCACTTCCCAGAAATGGATTTTGAATAGCAGAAGGCTTTGAGTCTCTGAACAAGGGTTTGACATTCAGACAGGATAGAGTGAGGACAAACTTCAAAGTTGCCTTACTTGGGTAGAGAAACCCGAGACTTCAGCAGTCAAGTAAACAGGATCTCAGGGCCTTCCTCATATACTAGAGTTTGCACAATGATGACACTCTGAGGGTGTCAGACCACTGTGGCAGACAAAATAGGCCCGAAGACTAAACTCGGGGTTGCAACTCAGGCTTCGTGAAGCGGCCGTCATGAGGAGTCAAGAAAAAACAGACAGGGACCAAGGAGGTGAAGCACGGCCCACTCTCTCGCCCAGAATAATTAGCCGTGTCTCTCAAACGTAACCTCTACATTCATCATGCTAGACTGGCTATTTCAAGTACAGACGCTAGGATTTGGTCTATTTCATTCAACTCTTTGAGAGTGATCAATAAAAAGATGTATACGGTGCCTGTGTGTCTAGCTAAAAAAAAAAAGGAAGGAAGGAAAAAAGAAATGACCTCAGTGAATATAAAGTTTTAAGGTTCCTTATAGCACCTGGAGGCCCTGAGGTAACCGGGCAGGTTCAAGTCCATGATGGATTTCTGCTGTCCGATTTAATATTTAATATTTTAATATTTAATCCTAAAGCTATGTGCTTGATTTCTTAAGTTACAGAATATTAAAATGTGAAGCTATTAAAAGCACTAAGCATTTTAGTTCGGGAAGAGAGCACAACCTTCCCTAAGTGACAGGTGACTCTGGGTGTCACGCTTTATCTGTTTTTGAAATCGTGCATTTATTTCTTAAATATTTATTATTCATGCAACGGTAATGCTGCCCGGTATTTTTATAGCACCTTGTCTTCTGAGCACTCTGGCTGAGCAGCATCATCCGTCTTTATGAATTTCATTGTCAGGACGACGATTGAACTAACGTTTGCCTTCTTTGAACAGATGAGAGAACAGGCCCAGAGAAATGAAAGGAGTTTTTCCAAGTCACAAAATAAATCTGCAGAATCTGCTCATGGAGAAGCTTGCTCACACCAGTGTCGATCGGCTCTAATAGTACAATTTCTGCTACAGATCTCCAGAGCAATGTCCTTTCGCCATTTTTTTTCTTTTTTCACTGTTCACTCATAAACTTTTACTTATGGAGGGTTGTGTGTGGGATAGAGACCCATACATTGCATTACAAGTAACTCATTTACTTATTAATTTCCTACAATGTGTCAGACACTAGCTAAGCCTTAGAGTTGTGTGTTCGTTTCCTATTGCTTCCATAGCAAATTACCATAAACTTAGTAGCTTAAAATGACACAAATTTATTATCTTACAGTTCTGGGGGGTTAAAAGTCCTAAAGTCGAGATGTCGGCAGGGCTGCAGGCTGTGGGGGGAATCCGTTTCCTGGCCTCTTCCGGCTTCGAGAGGCCGTCTGCACTCCTTGGCTCAGGGAGTTTTTCTCCATCTTCAAAGCACATCAGTCCTACCTCTGCTTTCATTCTTACATCTCCTTTTTCTGGCTCTGACCCCCCCTGCCTCCCTCTTATAAAAACCTTGTGATTATATTAGGCCCAACTTGATAAGCCAGGAGACTCTTCCCATCTCAAGGTCTACAAAGTCCCTTTGCTGTATATCCGCAGGTCACGGTGGTCAGGACACAAGCTTTTTGTGGGGAAGTGGGACATTATGCAGCCTGTCGCAGATTATAACGATGTTTAATACTTATTCTAGCCCTCGCAGCAATTTCATTCTGTGGGAAAGGGGTAGACAAATGAATGATGGCAAAACGTGAGCGTAAATGACAAGAAACGGTGACTAAGAGAATGGGCTTCTACCCCAGGCTAATGGGTGTGAGGGAGAGCCTCACAGAAGGTGAGGTGTAAAGCTGGTCTTAAAGAATTAGTGGGAAATAATCAGACAAAAGACGAAGGTAATATGTTGGCAGTCGGGCTGTCCAGAGACCGAGGATGCTCCAGGTAAAGATCACACCTAAGCAGAGTGGAGCCCAGTTCATTGAATTCTGTTTCCAATCGGTCTGCTTTGTTTCAGAGGTGCCTTAGGTGATCGATAGAGAACGGAACTGACTGTATAGCACAGTGATGAAGAGCAGGAGGCCTGGTATCCAGCGATCCGGGCTTCGTCCAAGCCCTGCCCCTTCTTAAGAGTCTAACGTCACTGATTTTCAGTTTTCTGATCTGTCACATGGGAATTACAATGGGCTCTGTCCTACAGAGTTGCTCCAAACATAAAATCAGATCACAAACGGAAATTTCTAAGCACAGTTCCTGGCTCTTAGTGGAAGTTCAATAAACATTAGAATTTTTTCAGTTGCTTCACTTTGGGCCTCTTCTGCTCGCTCCAGGATGATGAAATGGGGGTGGCATTTTGTCCTGCGCCATAACACCCCTACAGGAAGAGCAGGCGGCTCTCTCCCTACAGAGCCTCATCCCCAGGGAGCTCCCTGAAGTCACTGCATGTCACTTCATGAAGATCACGGGGCCATCTCCAGGATGCAATGTGGGGTGCTAAATGCAGTTCTGGCAACACAAGCCCATGACTGGAGCTGTCCAGTCCTAGAAATTTTCTGTCGTTGGAATCTCACTTCTCTCTCTTGTTGAAACAGTCAGCTGTGTTTATTCTCGGGGACAAATAGATAGCTGTGATTTCTGTTCACTGGAGGAGTCCTAATTTCCTGACTTTTCCCTGAAATTTGGCAGTATCATGTTTGCAGAACCTGGGCGAGGTCAGCTATTAATAACCAGATCTCTTCAGTCAAGTGCTAGAACCTCAATTTCCCTACCAACAAAATGAAATGTTTTGAACCAGATGATTTGTAAGACTCCTAGATTTTAAATTCTGTTATTCTATGGTGAGTGTGGAGCATAAATAGAAGCCAACTACAGAAAGTCAGCTTGGGCTGGTAGGAAGAGCATGACCGTGAGGGCAGACGAGTGTGTGCTTGAATCTTTGCTCTGAGATTTACTTACAGGGTTACTTAAGCCCCAGAGTCTCAGCTTCTGCGAAATGAGGATAAAAGTGCCTACCTGGAAAAACTGGCTGGAAGATTGCATGAGACAACATATGTAACAGAGATTCGGGCTCAAAATGAGTGTTTGACAATTGTTGAATGCAAATGTTGAATGGTGATACGTCTCACCAGAGTTTCACCTTCAAATGCTGGTGGCCAGATCCTGTTCCGAGAGGTCTTTTAAAATCTTAATGTTTACTGTTATCAAAGTATTATGTGTTTATAGTTCAAAGAGTCTAGTATTAACCAGCGTAAGTAAAAGAGAGCAGTCCCCTGCCTCGCCCCTGCCCACCACTAATTACTGCTGCCCAGAGTAAATAATTTTTAACTTTCAGCCATTCCTGGTAGTTTCCCTCCGTGTTTCTGAATGACAGGCTTATACTGTTGTTTCTTAATTTGTCAGTTTTAACTTCCTGTTGATGCTATTGGAAGATGTAATCTTTTTTCTTCTCTTTCCTTCCCTTCTTTTTCCTCCCCTCTCTACCCCTTCCATTCCATCCTTTCCCTTCTCTTCCCTTCACTTCTCTCTTCCTCCTCTTCTCTCTCTCACTTCCTCCCTCACCCCTTCCCTCTTCCTCTCCCCACTACACTCACTTCCTGTCAATTCTGTAATACAGCACTTTTTTGTTAAATCAATTACCAGCATGTGCATCACTGTGGCCGTTGAGCCAAGCAGAATACAGTGATACAATTTCTTCCTCGTACAAGTTTAGTCTTTCCGGAAGTCATTGACTTTTCCCCCTTTGACTGGTTTTCATAGATTCTTCCCAGAGATCTCCTCCAGAACACCAAACAAATGTGAATGTGACAAAACCCATCAGGAAGCTATCAGTCCTTTACCTAAGGGGTACCCCTCCATGATGCCTGTGTCATCTTCTGTGTGGACCTGTCGCTCTCCAGATCTGCTGCACAGTCATCTTCCTACATCACCCACATCCTTCCTCTCCTTCATCACCTTTCCATCCTCCTGGGACTTTCTTGGACTTTCTTTAACTTCTCTGCTCATTTGAATCCCATTTTCATGCTTCCATATTTTTCTTTTTCTTTTTCTTTTTCTTTCTTTTTTAAGAAAGCCACATCGTTCAAAAGCTTTCTCAGGTAAATTTTTGAGTCCTTGCATGTTTGAAAATAGTTTTTAGTATATCCTCACTGTTGAGTGAGGTATAAAAATTCTAGGTATAATTTTGAGAGCATGAATCTATTGTCTTCTAGCTTCAAGTATTTCTATTGAGAAGTCCAATGTCGGTTCCTTATTCTTTATTCTTTTCATGTGATCTGTTCTTATTCCCTTGAAGTTTGTAGGGTTATCTCTGCAACCTCAACCTTCTGTGATTTTTAAATGGTGTGCCTTATAATGAGTTTTAACATTTATTTTACTGGATACTCAGTAAATCTCCATAGCCTGGAGCTTCATGTCATTCACTTTTGGGTAATTTTATAGCATTCATCCTTTTATAATTTCCTCCCTGCCATTTTATGTTTCGTCTCTCTGCAATTTTTGGTAGTTATATACACAACTTCTAAACTGTTCTTCTATTTTTCTTAAATCTTCTCTAATTCCATCCCTTTGAATTTTATTTCTACCTTCTAGGAAATTTCCTGAATTTTCTCTTTCAATTATGCTTTTGAAAGTTTGAGCTTCCTTTTTTTTTTTTTAATTTCTAAAAGTTGTTTGTCGTTCTCCTACAGTTCATTTTTTAGAGCGCCCTTCTCTTGTCACATTAATGAAATATTTTTTGTAATTTCTGTGAGGGTCTTCACTATGCGTTTATTTTCAGTTTTCTTCTGCTTCCCTCATTGCCTTTGTTTTTCCTCAAATCTCATTTAACTGTTTTTGTGTGTTTTAGTTTTTTTCTCATGTTGAAGACTTTTCTCAAGTGGCTGACAACCCTTTCTTATGGATTATTTGTGTGAGGGATGCGCGCGCGCGCACACACACACACACACACATACACACATTGATTAGAGGATCTGTAGTTAAGGCTCATGAATTGAAATCCACGGAAAATTTTCACTCTCAAGAATCAAGCCATTTTATTGGTATAATCCTAAGTGCTAGTCTCTATAGCTATTTTTTCTTGGTCCTTTCTGTGTATTTCAGGAAGGTTCTTCCAGTCTTCTACCTTGAGGTATAATCCTGGCTGCAAGCCTTCCAGGAGCCCAGAGAAAGAGCTGGGCAGTCTCACCATTCAGATTACCGCCTTCCATTCGATCCTTCCCACTCCACGCTTCACATGCTCCTTGTTCCCCGTGCTTGACATTTCTGAATAAAGAACCATCCTGATTCAATTTCTCCAGGTCTTCGCTGCCCATTCTGGGTCTGGTTTCGCAGGACGGGGTTGGTTACCCGGGAGTCTGCCGATACTCGCTGCTGTTATCAGCACACCCTTTCCTCGTGCATTCTGAGGTAGCTGGTACCTCCGGGTCCTGAAACCTCCTAAGGCTCCGTGGCCCGGATCACTCGATCACTTGACGAGGCCTTAGATTTTAGTTTTCCTCGCCCTGTTACTTCAGTTCACATTCATCGGTTCACATTCTTCTGCTCAAAACCCGGTTGACGCATCTTATCCATTACTGCCTCCTCTCTCGTGCGGCTTGCCTTATCGCGTTCAAGTTTCTCCCTCTGTTAATTCCCTTTTATCCCTCCAGCGCCATTTAAGTGGGTGTCTCTGGGGAGGAATGGAGATAAACGGATGTGTTCAATCTCCAGTGTTTCACTGGAAGTCTACTGCTTTTTTGTCTGTTTGTTTGTTTTTCAGTGAATGATTCTGCATGTGGGTGACAAAGGAGGAAAACTAGAGAGTGCATTACACTGACAAAGTCTCTCTCTGAGCTGCTAACTCACGATGGCCTCATTTTCCAGAATGACACACAGTATTTAGGGCTACTCTGGCATCCTTAGATCTAGATGAAATTAGCTGGAACCCCAACCTCTCATCTTGACTTTCCTAAGAGTTCCATCATTTCCAAAGCTCATACTTTTCCCAGGAATCCTTTTCTCTGCTCGGATGGACTGGCGAGATATATATATATATATGTACATGTATATGTATAAATACATATATATGTATATATACGTATATATATACATATATGTATATATATACGTATATATACATATATGTGTGTATATATGTATATGTATATATATATGTATATTTTTATCTACACTAGAATCACCTGAAGTATGAAACACAGGACTTTTATTTTTTGTGATCTGAGTCCACCACCTCTCTTTCCCCCAAGTAGAAAGAAAATACTCCTCTGGAAGACATCTGCATTAGCAAACCTTTACCGTAGATTGGAAAGTAATCATACCTTCTCTGGAATGATGTGTGATGGCAGATGGTAAGATTTTAATTCCCCCCACCCTGCTATACCATGGTGCCTATGTATAAGTTTGTTTCTAAAATAAATAACAACAACAAAAAAATCAAATTGTCTGGATCCTCTATGTGTCCTGATAGAAGAGATGAGGAAATTACAGCTTTCAGTCAAAAAAAATGAAGGTCTGCTATTATCAGCCAAGAATCCTCATAAATTATATTTAACAAGACATTGTATATCTAATGTTGGTTTCCACATCCCCAGAAAGAAATGAGATATCTAGAACATGGCTGAGAGGCAACAAAGGATACTTATCTACATTATTTTATTTAACCTTTTCACAGAAGAAGCAACAGAGACTAAATGTCTTTCCTGGGCCACATAGCTAGAAACTGGCAAAGCCCAGATTGTAACAATAACTTGCACTGACACTATGTATAGCACTTGCTAAACAGAGGATTTAGATAGATCCAGAGATAGAGATGCAAATATATGTGTCGAGATATACACACATATTTATGTGTGTATATACACATATACACACTGTCGAGCACCACATAACATTTCAATCAACAATGGGCCACAAACACAGCAGTGGTCCCATAAGATTATAATGGAGCTGAAAAATTCCTATCACTGAGTGAGGTTGTATTCAATGCAGATGAAACCTCCCTATTCTGGAGGCAAACCCCCGAAAGGACTTTCATCTATAAGGAGGCCAAGCCAACGCCGGCAAGTAATTTTCCTCCGGCATCTTATCTGGAGTTTCAGCTGCCTCCACGTCAGAGTGCGCGGACTCACCACCCACTTTCGCACTGTGGCATGAATACGATTCTCAAATCATTTAAACCACCCAGAGCCGGCAGGAAATTCAGCATCGTAGTCAGGTCCAGCGTTTTCTTTCAACATCACAAGTACACTGCTTTGGCTGTACATGCCGTGAGGGCTTATAGCCTGGAAGCGACAGGCTGGACGGTGCAGCCGAGGTGTGCGCGGTGGGTTACACCATCCAGGTTGGCGTGAGTGCACAACAAAATCGCCTAATGACGCGTTTCTCAGGACACGTCCCCACCGCTAAGTGACGGATAACTGTACATACCAACATACACATACATATAACTTTTCACTCACATGATTGCAAACTGATTTTATTATCTCAGTTTCTAAGATTTACCAACTAAGACTCAGAGAAGTTAAGTAACATGCTCAAAGTAACACAGCTGTGTCCCGACCAAGACCAAAATCCAAAGCCATGTGACTCCAAAGTCTGTATTCCTTCCAGTTCTTCCTGCTGTCCTCATTAACTAGTCTCCAAAGATGGCCCCCAACAATTCTTCCCCACTGAACAGACATGTCACATGTCACATGAAAAGGTGGGGCACATTTCCCCAGTCCTAGAATCTTGGCTAGCTCTGTGACTTTGACCAATAAAAATGTGTCAGAAGTAGCTTGAGGGAAAAAAAAAAAAAAAAAAAAACAAGGCTAGAGGCATCACTCTGCCCAACTTCAAATTATACTACAAAGTGACAGTAATCAAAACAGCATGGTATTGGCAGCAAAACAGACACACAGACCAGTGGAATAGAATCGAGAGTCCAGAAGTAAACCCATATTTATATGGGCAAATAATGTGCAACAAAGAAGCCAGAAACATAGTGGAGAAAGGAAAGCCTCTTCAATAAATGGTGCTGGGAAAACTGGAAAGCCACTATGAAAAAATGAAACTAGACTGCTGTCTATCATCACACACAAAAATTAACTTAAAAATGGACTAAGGACCTCAACATAAGGCCTGAAACAATAAAATGCATAAAAGAAAACATAGGAACTAAACGGAAGGACCTTGGACTTAAAGAGGATTTTATGAATTTGACCTCAAAAGCAAGGGAAGTAAAAGCTAAAATTAATAAATGGGACTACATCAAACTAAAAAGCTTCTGCTCAGCAAAATAAATTGTCAACAAGGTAAAGAGACAATCATCCGAATGGGAAAATATATTTATAAGCAACATCTCCCATAAGGGCCTAATAACCAAAGTATACAAAGAACTCATACAACTCAATAACAACAACAACAACAACAAAACCCAAATGATCCAATCAAAAAATGGGCAGAGGATCTGAACAGATACTTCTCCCTAGAGGACATATAAATGACCAATAAATATATGAAAAGATGCTCAGCATAGCTAGCTATTAGGGAAATGCAAATCAAAACCACAATGAGATACCATCTCACACCTCTCACACATGAGAGGATGCAGAGAAAAAGGAACCCGTATACACTGCTGGTGGGACTGCAAATTGGTACAGCCACTATGGAAAACAGTATAGAGGTTCCTCAAAAAACTAAGAATTGATCTACCATATGATCCAGCAATCTTTCTACTAGCTATTTACCCCAAAGACTTGAAAACCCATATCTGAAAAGATATTTGCACACCGAAGTTCACAGCAGCATTATTGA
This sequence comes from Rousettus aegyptiacus, assembly GCF_014176215.1. Classification (NCBI taxonomy): domain Eukaryota; kingdom Metazoa; phylum Chordata; class Mammalia; order Chiroptera; family Pteropodidae; genus Rousettus; species Rousettus aegyptiacus. The sequence continues at coordinate 4,835,952 of NW_023416311.1, forward strand.
CAGTGGTCAGGACATGGAAGCAGCCGAAGTGTCCGATGAGAGATAATTGGCTAAGGAAGCTGTGGTACATATATACAATGGAATATTACTCAGCCACAAGAAGAGATGAAATACTGCTGTTTGCAACAACATGGATGGACCTCGAGATAATTATGCTAAGCGAAATAAGCCAGACAGAAAATCAAATGATATCACTTATATGTGGGATATAAACCTAAAAGCAACAAATGAGCAGGACAAACAAACAGAGACTCAGGGACATGGACAACAGACTAGTGGCTACCAGAGGACTATAGACTAGTGGTTACTAGTGGGGTAGAGGAGGAGGGAGGAGGTAGACGGGGTAAAGGGGGTCAAATATAGGGTTTAGGTAGAGGGTGAGGTGGGTAAAGGGGATCAAATATATGATAGCTGAAGGAAACTGGACTTCGGGTGATAAACACACAATAGAATATACAGATGTCAAATGATAATGTAAACTGATCCTCCTGAAAATTATATAATTATATTAGCCCAATAAGCTTAGTTAAAAACTTTTTAAAAATGTGGCAGAAGTGACATTCTGGGCTTCCAAACTCAAGCCTTAAAATAATTGGCAGTTTCCACTTCCTACTCCATGAATCTCGGACAGCATGTTCTGGGAAACCTGAGTTACATGGAGAGACCGTGAGATGCTCACTCGCAGCTAGGCTCCCAGCTGAAAGTCGACACTGACCGCCAGCTGGATGAACGGGCCCTCTTGGTTGTTCCAGCCCTGTCAAGCCCTCAGATCATTTCTCGGTCAATACCAGGTAGAACAGAATTGCTGCCCAGCTGAGCTCAGTCAGCCCATTAGAACAACAACATGTAATGCAATGGTCACTGTTTTGCATCACTGAGTTTTGGGGTGTTTTGTTATGAAGCAAGAGAGAACTAAACCACTGCTTCTCTCAGAAGATAGGACCACGGGCCCTGTGATTTCAAAACCAGTTCTCTTTCTAATGAGTGATGACTATGACGTGGTCTTTTCCACCACGGATAGAAATGGCTTGAATCCTTTGGCATCTAAGGATGATAGCATCTGAAAACAAGACAATCCGGAAAAAACTTAGAAATGGCTAATTAAAAATGTATGTAGTTTTCGTAAGAGCGCATAGAAATAGGAACTGTTCTTTACTGTTTGGTGGGAGTATAAAATACTAGAAGGTTCTTGGGGGGGGGGGAAGTTGGCAATATGTATCAGACAGAATGCTATACTCCTTGACCCAGAGATATCACTTCTAAGCATTCATCCTTGGGAACCATAATAGACATGTGCGAAGATTGTTTCTATAAGATGTTTAGCATAGTACTTTTTATAATAGCATACTTATATAGCAAAATAGAAGGAAGAAGATGGAGAAGGAGGAGGAGGAGAAGGAGAAGAAAGGGCAGGAAGGGAGGGAGGGAGTGAGAGAGAGGGAGAGCGAGAGACCCCAGAGATCATATAGTAGGGGATTTAGGTAAATTATGGTACATTCATATAATAGAAAATCATTACATTGTTACTGAAAATAATTCGTATAATAAAAAATTATTACATTGTCACTGAAAATAAAGCAATGGAAGTCTTTTTTATGCCATGGAAATGCATTCAATGTTAAGAGGATTTAAACCACATGTGAAACAATGTAAGCAGTTTCCACTGGGTCTTTGTACAACTGACATCAATCTACATGCCAAGCACTCCTCAAGGACGTGTCATCAAAATAAAGACTGTCTCTCAGTCTGATCATTTCTTCTTTATACTTTTAATATTCTATTCAGTATTTTTAATAAGCATGTAAGAATATAAATACCAACCCATTACTATAAGCTTAGATATAATTTTTAAAAAAATAGTTGGTAACTTTGAGAATTCTGAGATAATTAGAAAAACAGTTCTGCCCTTCTGTGAGTGTCATGCACATAACCACACAGCCTCAGGACATACGTTCCGGGGCAGTAGCTAGAGCCAAAGTTCTGGGGACATCTCCTGGGCAGTTCCCAGTGTTACTTCTTGCACGTGCATTAGGCAAAGGATCCCAGGATGCCTCCTTACAGAGGGTGGACCAGCCGGATGCTCAGTTTTATTGCATCCCAGAAATTAGACACTCGTGGGGGATTCAGAGCACATTCTTCTTTACACTCTCTAAACTTGGGAAGCAGAGGTCTCTCTGGATTCTAAACTGACCCTCTTGCAATGAGATGTGAGACTTCCAGAGGGAGCTTCATCCTGGTGTGAACAAGCAGACAATAGCCTTCAGCTCTCTCTAACGAGATCAGAGAGCCAGGCTCTTCAAATTGGCTAAATTATACTGCACGCTGGACCCTGTGAATAAATAACACGAAAATTCTTTTGTTGACTTGCAAATAATCTATACGAATTCCATCTTAATAATAGTCTCTCGATAGGGCCACACGAGTACTGCCGGGCAGGAGCCAGGTCAGAGGCGGGACTGGATCTCAGAGTGCGGAGCGTCTGTAATGAAACGCTACACCTGCCGCCTCTCAAAATGGAATTGATTAGATAAAAATTTGGTATACAGGAGCTGTCCTGTGCTTGTTTCCCAGCCTTTCAGTGTCTGGAGATTAAGGACTTGAAGATGCTTTGAATTTCTAGTGTGATAAGCAGCGGCCTGGTACGTGAGGAAAGCGCTCTGTGGTTAGAACGTAAGCTAACCGTGTGGGATGCTAACTAGGCGTTGGCCACTCTGTCCGTTAATATCCTTTTGGTGTGGTGCAAACCCTTTTCCACGGTGCCCGAGGCAACAAAAGGAATTTATCCACTCACATAACTGAACATTCCAGGGCCGGACCAGCGGTAGGCCTGACTTGAACAAGGGCTAAAATCATGTTAATAATATCTAATTCCTCTCTCTCTTTAAACTGCAACTGGATTCACCACATGGTGGCTTCTTTTTTTCTTTTCTTTCTTTTTTTTTTTTTAAACAAGTTCTTCTATCATGGTGCAAGACAACCGTGATGTCTTCAGAACTCAGATCTTTTCGGTCTCAAATTCCTTATGCAAAGAGTGAGACTCTCCCTAGGGGCCTTCCTTTTGTTTCCCTGGCCACATACTCATCCCCCGAACAAGTCCCTGTGACAAATAAGTAGATCTAAGTAAGACCTCACTCAGACCTGGCTCACATCTCTATTTTTGTAGTTTGGCAAGGTGGGAAGAGAAGTCATCACCACCAAAAACAAACAAACAAACAAACAAACAAATATGGATTAAAATGAGGGAGGATTGATGGATCCAGAGACAGATCAAAGTATTCTTTCAGAGATTCCTGAATCTGCTGGAAAAGACCTCAAATCCAAAATAGATATTCCAGAAGATGTTATTCGTGCCCTTGGAAGAAGCTACTTAACGTTCCTCCTCTACAGAGTGTCACGACCTGTCTTCTATTTCTCGAAGCACAATCCGTGGGGTGGGGGCCATCTCCCACCTCATCTCGCAACCCCTGCTCTTCGTGGCCCGTCCTCCCATGCCTCCCACCTTCATTCCTGGCCCTGCCTCTGTTCTTAGGCGCATCCTGACGAAGGCAGGGAGGTCCCTCCGTATCAGAGTGGCGGCTGCCACTTTCATTCTCTTAGTAAATACCAGGCATGGTACAAGGTCCTTTATACAAAAATCTCATTTACTCGCCACAGAGACTCTAGAAGATCCCATCTATTGTTTACGAGAGTCGGAAAATGAGGTTCAGGGACATGATAAAACTCGGGCAAGATCGTACAGCTACGAAGTGGAAGAAAGGGGCCTCATCGTTATGGGATTTCTGAGCCAGTGCTCAACTATATGTACAGTGATTCAGTGGTCTCCTCTCTCCAGCCTACTGAACCATTCCACATGGCAAGGCTTTTATCTGCTCCCTTTTTCTTAGATCTGATGGTTTCCCTGTCTAGCTTCCATTGTCGTATTCCCTGTATCACGGCTATAAATATGAACTTATGACTTTAAGCTCCAGACCACGGGCTAAAAGCCTGCTGCCTTCCTTCATGCCAAACGTGTCTCATAGGTATGAATACATTTTCTATTGAAGACCCCACGTGCTTAGCTCCAGGGAGCCTGCCCACTGCGTGTGATCTTCCTTCCTCAGCCTCCTTATTAGAAAAACCCACTCCGACAGTAGTTTACTTTATTTCTTAGCTTTCCTGCCAATAAGAAGCTTCCTCCCACAAGACAGGTAAAACAAAAATTACAGAAGTACGAGTGCCCCATGGCAATATGCAAATATTCTCGATATCATTGATAATAAGAGAGATGCAAATTAAGACCCCACTGAAATAGCCACTGATAGACTGGCAAATATCCCAAAGATGGACAACATATTTGGTTGTGAGGCTATAAAGAAACAGAATCTTTCATGCGTTCTGGTGAGAATGCAGAATTGGTACCACCTTTAAAGAGAGGAAATTGTTAATTCTTACCAAAAAACTATCTCCGCATTTATCCTTTGACTAGCAATCCCACTGCAAGGACTCCACGCCAAGGAGAAGCTGTCAAAAACTTGAATGCACAAATGCACAGCCCTATTTATCGTGCCATAGGGGAGCAGTTGAAAATACATGAAATGTCCACACAGCAAAGTACTATGCAACTCTGAAAAAGGAATGAGGAATACAATCGCCCCTTGCTGTTTGTGATTCTCTCATTGCAAATTTACCTACTAGCTAAAATTTGTGTGTAACCCAAAGTGAGTATCGAGGGCACTTCTGCGATCATTCCCAGACACACCTGATGCAGAACAGCAAAAAGATTGAGTTGTCTGATGTGCACGTTTCCAGCTGAGGCCAGACAAGGTTACTCTCTGCCTTCTTGTTTCAGATCCCAAACTGTAAACTTAAATGTCCTTTACCTAATATCTAGTGCCATGTTTCTGAACTTTTTGTGCTTTTCGATGGTGATTTGACTGCTTAAAATAGCCTCGAGCATAATTCTGAAGTTCTATCAAGGGGTCCCGAGCAAAAGAAAGCTGTGACGTGCCTGATAGAAAGATGTGTGTGTGTGTGTGTGTGTGTGCGTGTGTGTGTGTGTGTGTGTGTGTGTGTGTTACGTTAGATAAGCTTTGTTCGAGCATGTGGTATAGTGTCTGAGTCCAATATTAATGAATTAATAATACATGCTAAATAAGGCATCTTTGAAGAGAAGTACACATAAGACAAAGTTATGTATTGATTGGTTGATGGAAATTTTGAGACCAGAGGCTCACAGGAATCTACGTATTTCCCCTACGAGCAATGATTGAGAATTCAGTGTTCATGGCAACTTTATAAAAAATAACCACAAGTGATGAGAATTTCCTGCATGCATTTCAATAAAGTAATAAAGTGTGATCTCCAGGATATACTCGTAAGTAAGCAAATAACGTGCATTAGAATGGTTATAATATGCTACTTTTTACCTAAGAAAAGGAACAGATGGAAAAAAAATTACTTATTTGCTTATACATAAGAAAAGCAATAGGAGAATAAACAAAACCTAAAACGAAACAATAAAAAAGAGTTACTTTATGGAAATGGTAAGAAACATTTGGAAGGGGGAGGGATAAAAGCAAATTTCTCTGAACGCGATGTTCCAAATATATTATTTTTTAAGGAGATAAATATTTCACAACATTAAAAAATAAAATTAAATCAATCATTTAAAAAGTGATCCCTCAAAATCTAGAATAAAGCACAATGAAATAAATAAACAAAACAATATATCAAGTTGGTGGCTTAATGCTAAGAAATTACATTAAACTACTTTAAAATACAGTAATTTGCTTGCATGTCCCTGCTGAGGATAATGCCTAAGGTTAAAAACAACTGCAAAGAAATCGCAAGTTGTTTTCAGAAATCATATTTTTAGTTATAATATCGATTTTGTTATTCTGGAACTGTTGAAGGATAGAGTGAGTGACTAATCATGTTGGGGCCACAGGGGTTGAAGATTTTGCCATGGGAACGCGATGCCCGAGGACAGAATCAGAAAATTTGGGTGTGACCACCTTGACCTTAGGAGATATCGGTAGTTGAGCATGATGCAGTTTCTCTTTTAAAATTATTCATTTCCTAGTTCTGTCTGCGTAAAAGTCCAAAAAACAATGACACAACCCAGATTGTGGTTTCTAAATACAATTTCCCACTAAAAGGTACTAGGGATTTTTGGATAAGTGGTCAATTCCTTGTCTGGGCCAGGAAACATAAAAAATGAGCCTGCAACCTCTTACTGTACCACAAGGCAAAAGAGATATAAATTATCGCTGGGGTCAGGTAGAAAAGATACCAGAGGAGCCCCAAGATGATATGCCCATTGGTCAAATATGCCTCAATTTTAACTTCCAAACGAAGACTATATGTAATGAATCAAAATAATTAATTATGGTAAAATCAGTGAGTTCGAAAATGATACTTAAAAAAAAAATAGCAACATCAATTTTAACAACACTTGGGGGTGTTGGGATGTTAGGATAGGATGCCAATTCATTTTCCAGAAAACTAATTATAAAGTGAAGATGTAAAAGTTTAACCTGGTTTTCCTGTATAAACCCGACTTTGGGGTAATCGAAGAGTGGATGATGGGAAGTTCTTTTAAAAACATCTCAGCTAATAATGAAGGAATGAATGACTTAGGATATCACCACTTTGTGCCCCTAGAAAAATAATGGATCTAGGCGATGATATCAAGTGGTAGTTAAAATAACTGGGCGACAAGCTAAAGCAGGATTTCATAATGGGTGGATCAGGCTGATACCACCTGTACCCACAGGTAACCCTTCAAAAGAGTCCGTCAGAACTGAAATGCATCTTGATGTAATGCATTGGGATGTATACGCCACTACGTATGAAATATCATTCCTCTCTCCCTCCAAAAATTGAAACCACATCTAACTATCAATTTATAATACAAGGGATGGAGGAACATGTTATGTGATACTACAGGTATATATCAGCAAAATCCAGAATGTCAGGAACTCTACCGGAAACACAAATCAGAAATTTTAAACAGATAAATGGAGAGAGAAGTGAGGAGAACTTTTTATTAAGAGACCCAAGAAATATATCAACCTAATGCAGTATGTAGACCTTACATAGACTCTAATTCAATAAAATCAATGATATTATGTGCACACAAATGATAGTTGAGGAAAGTTAGACAGTAACTGGATATTTTATGATATTAAGAACATTTTTTACATGGGATGTTGGTATTGTAGTTATGTTTTGACAAGTCCTTATATATTGGAGATACATTGTTCAATATTTATGGATAAAATGATACATCATCTTAAAAATACTTCAACACGGTCCAAGAGAAGGTGGTCGGGAGGTGGCCAGTCACCTTGGTTTGCTGAGCACGATGGGAGTCTCAGGACACTGGACGTCGGTGTTACAAGTGAGAGGGCCCTGGGCTGAGGTCACTCTAAGAGTGAATGAGAGTAAAGGGAAAACAAGTCTGACCCTCTGATAACAATGATGGCCATGTGGGCTTCATCCTGGAATTCTCTTTACTTTTGATTCGTTAGAAATTTTTCATGGAAAATAAAACAGGTACTGTCTCTTCCGTGCAGCTGGGCCCAAGGAGCTGACAGTTGCATCAATTCCCCAAACTTTTACTCTCTTCTGGTGTCTGGACCTTCTGCTTAGCCCTGTCACTGTCCCCGGCCCCACCAAACTCACACCCCCATAGAAGCAGCACAATGCAGAGGCTACGAGCATGGCAGTTAGAAGCATAGCTCTAGAGTCTTAAAGGCCAGAGTTCAAGTCCTGGCTTTTCCTCTATGTGTCTGACTTTGGAACGGAGGTGTATTAACCTCTGAAACTCAATTTCCTTGTGAATACATTTAAAATCAAATCAGTGGCTGCTCCATGGGGTTTTTGCGAGGATGGATTCACTAAGGAGAGGTGAGCGACGAGCTTAGAATAGCGCCTGACCCCGTCCATATCGTCTTGGGTGTTAAGACACATGCTTTTTCACTTTCCTCATTTAACATGCTCAATTCAGAAAGGTTTAAAATCGAAGTTGTACAGTCAAGGTGCTTGGATGTCAACGACACTGTGATGACCACTTTTTCTACTTGCTGTATCTGATGCTTTGATATCTCGGGGCCTTGTGATCCTGCAGAGATTGTCCCTCCCAGGGCTAGCCAGTTCCTCGAGATAGCAAAGGACTCACGTGAGAGTACTCCTTGCATGTGCAAACCAACTAATCAGAACCCATGTCCCTAACTGCGCACTCTGGGTCAAAATCCACCTGTCTCATCACCCCTGAGCCAAGCACCCGGCACTAGCGGCAGCCCCCAACACCCCAGAGCCTGCTCACACTACTCGAACTCACTCAGCCCGCTTACCCTGATCCACCAGTTCCCTCCAAGAGAACACACAATAAAGGCTCTGGCCTTCATCGTCCCCTCGGCCCCTCTGCCTCCTGCCCAACCCGGGTACTCCCCCCCCGTGGCTCTGCGTCACAAGCTGTGCCTCAAGTTTCTAGGGAACTGTGAGAAAACACCTCTTCCCTCGTGACAGTCACTTCCATATCTTCATGCCTTTCTCACTATCCTGAATTAAAACAAATCCCAGGTACTCTTAAAGCAAACGAAAGCCAACTCTGGCTTACTTAGGTAGGAAAAAAAAAAAAAAAAAAAAAAGGACAATGGAAAGTTTGCATGTCTTAAGGGAAGAGGAGCAGGCAACCAGACTCCGAAAATAAGCAAAGCCCAAAGCCCATTTGAGATCACGCCAGAGGAAGAGGCTCTCGCAGAAGCAGCCGCCACAGGATGCCCAGAGCAGGGCCCGCTGCGAGGCCAGGGCTGCCACTGCTGCAGGATGCTTGATGTTTCCATTACTAGACCCTCAAGGTTCAAAGTCACAGGGCTGAACTTCCGACTGAGGAAGGCTGTGTGATTTAACTAGACTCCAGGTGCCAGGAGGTGGGGAGGAGGAACTGTTTGACCTGTTTGGCTTCTATCACTAAATATAGTATTTCCCAATGGATGCACAAAGATTCTCCTGAAAGCAAAAAAAAAAAAAAAAAAAAAAAAAAAAAAGAAAGAAAGAAAAGAAAAAAAAAAGAAAAAGAAAGAAAAAAAGACTCGATATGAAGATGAGTAAGCTTTACCTTGCTGTCACTGAGCATGTGCTAACTAAGCCAAATACCTCGACATCATAAATCATGAAATTTTCAAAGTCGGGAGAGGTTGGTGTTAATGGATTCATGGGCCATGAAGGACTAGTCGGTCAGGGCGGGGTGCAGGGCATCTGTGGATCACGAGGCTTCCAGTGATTTTTCGGAGAAAGCCCTTTAACTTCTTCAGCATCGAAGTCAATTAAAGGATTGCAAGTTTGACCGAACAGAAAGTGTAGATGAGAACCTAATATTCTCCAGTTGGACTCAAAATGATATTATCAGCCCTAAGGACATGAACGGGGTCAGGCAGCCTGGATAAAGGTGGCAGGGGAAGATGGCTCTTCCGGGGTTTCTGCACACCGCCATCGTTCAGAAGAGCAGCAGCGTTCACGCCGGGAAGGGGCTCGGCTCGAAATCAGTTATGATTTTGAAAGAAAAAGGGATAAAATGTTAAGAACAATTTGAAGCTGTTTGGGGTGAGTAAAATAAAACTGTCTACGACTTAATGGTATTTCTCCTTCTCGCCCGCGCCCTCCCCCAGAAGTTGTCATTAACTTGGTGGTAAATTTCAGACTCGATGACAGACTGCAGTAGACGTCACATAAATCCTGGTTTAAAGATATGGCCTTGGGCCGAATCGCCCAGACCCGGCGGCCTTTCTTCTCCTTCCCCTGAATGTCCTCATCTCTGAAGCCCGCAGTCAGGGTCTGAGCTCTGTCCGAGCTGAGCGGAGGGTGGGGGCCGAGGACCGTGAGGCGTTTGCTTTCTGCCGGGTGAGCGATGCAAGGAAGCAGTCTTTCCTGTGGAGTGGAAGGGGCCAGCGGGGAAAAAGACCGGGAAGGCAGACCTGAGGCCGTGGCTTCACCTGGTGGCCTCGGCCCTTGAGCCAGTGACCAGAGAGGCCCCACAACGCTTGGGAAATTGTCCTTCCTTCCTGTCGAGCCTATTATGGTTCCGACTGCAGACCAAACCGGAGAAATGGGAGCTGGGGGCCGGCAGGAGCATGCAGCTGCAGCCTTAGCTGTGCCACCTGTAATGCGACACCAGAAAGACTCAGCGCTTCTCCGACTCCCACTTCTAAAAACGGTGACCTTTCCTTTGTCGGTTACATTCAAAATCCTGCTTTGCTTTCTTATTGGATTCCATGTTGGGGCGGGGGGGGGGGGGCGGTCACTTTCCATGTTCTGGGAAGTAGGCATACATTATCTCATTCAATCCTCACAAAGGCGCTATCAATATAGATATGATTATGTTATTGAGCTTCAGAAGCGAACTGACTGCGAACTGAAACCCCGTTGGAACTGATCGGCGTGGGGCTGAGCTACCCTTACGCACCGCGCAACGTTCCAGCCGGCGACGACGGGTCGCACGTACGATGGTGCCGCGAGGTGATAACGGAGCTGCAAACTGCCTCCCGCCCACCGACGCGTTCGCTGTTGCCACGGCGGAGTGTGATGCTGCACGAACGGACCCACCGTGCTGCCAGCCACGTAGGAGGGCGGCACGCACAGTAGAGGCGGGATCCGCCATCCGGGTTCAACTTCACGATGTTCGCGTGACAAAGTCGCCCAACAACGAACGCACTTCTAAGAACACAGCCCTGTCGACGAGGAGCACGTGCCTGAATCAAATACTCCTCCAAACGTACCTCTTATAACAGCTTTACTGACATAGAATTCACATGTGAAACAACTCACTCTTTTAAAGTATACAATTCAATAGTTTTTAGCATATTCATAGAATCATACAACCGTTCCTCAATATCTAATTCCAGAGCATTTTCATCACCCCCAAAAGAAACCCTATTTCCATTATCGGTCGTTTCTCATCCCTGTCACCCCGGCCTCTGGCAACCACAAATCTATTTTCTATCTCTATTAATTTTTCTATTCTAGAAATGTCACGTAAATGGAATCATACAACAAGTGGCCGTTTGTGTCTGATTTCTTTCACATAGCATCATGTTTTCAAGGTCATCCATGTTGAAACGCGGATCAGTATTTCATTCCTTTTGGTGGCTAATGTTCCATCATATGAATGTGCCACATTTTATGTATTCGTTCATCAATGGGTGGACATTTGTTTCCACTTTTATTTTTGCTGTCGTAAATAATATGCCATAAACATTCAGGTATGCGTTTTGTGGGAACAGATATTTTCAGTGTTTGTGGGTGTATACCTAGGAGTGGGATTTCGGGTCACGTGGTAAAAAATCTCTGTTTAACTTTTGAGGAACTGCCAAATTGCTTTCCCCAATGGCTGTGTCATTTCACACTCCCAAGAGCAGTGTGAGCGGTCCGTTTCCCCAAATCCCAGCCAACGCTGGATATCGTCTGTATTTTTTTATTATAGTCATCCTAGTGAAACGGTGCTTTTGATTTGTATTTCCCTGAGAACTTACGATGCTGAGCATCTTTTCGTGTGCTTATTGAACATCTGTGTATCTTCATTGGAGAAGTGTCTATTCAAATTCTTGGCTCATTTTTAAATTGGATTATTTGTCTTTTTACTGTTGAGTTGTAAGAGTTCTTCATAACTTCTGGATACAAACCCCTTATCAGATATATTGTTTACAAATATAGTAAATACAGTCTCCCATTCTGTGAGTTGTCTTTTTACTTTCTTGATAGGGTCTTTCAAAGCACACAAGGTTTTAATTTTGATAATGTCTAATCTATTTTTTCTCTTGTAGCTTGCGTTTTTGGTGTCATATCTAAGAAGCTGGTGCCTAATATGAGGTCACGAAGACTTGCTTCTATACATTGTTATAAGAATTTTATGGTTTTAGCTCTTAAATTTAGAGTTATGATTTTTTCGGTCAAATTCCATATGTGATGTAAGGTAGAAATCCAACTTCCTTCTTTTGTACACAGATATCCTGTTGCCCCAGCCTCATTTGTTGAAAAGATTATTTTTTCCCCCATTGAATCATCTCGGTAACTATAGAAAACTTAAGAAGTTATTTCTGGAATCTCAGTTATCTTCCCCTGATCACTATGTCTATCTTTATGCCCATACCACAGCGGCTTGATTACTATGGTTTGTAGTAAGTTAGAAATAAGGAAGCCTGAGTTCTCACCTTTGTTCTTTTTTCTTTTAAAGAATATTTGGGCTCTTCTGGGTCTTTTTCATTTCCATATGAATTTTCAGAGCAGCTTCTCAGACTATGCAAAAAAAAAAAAGCAGCTGGGATTCTGATAGGGAACGTACTGAATCTGTAGATCAATATGGGGAATTCCGACATGTTGCGATATTAAATCTTAATATCAATATTAAGTCTTCCAATTCATCAGCATGAAGCGAATTTCCATTTATTTAGAGCTTCTTCAATTCTTTCAATGATATTTACTTTATAATGCGTAAGTCTTATGCTTCCTTTGTTAAATTTGTTCCTAAGCTTTTCATTCTTTTTGATACTTTTGTCAGCGTAATTCTTTTCTTAAATTTTTTGGATTGTTCACTGCTAGTATATACAGATATAATTGATCGTTGTGTATTGTTCTTTTATCCCGCAACCGTGCTAGACTCATTTATTATTTCTAACACATTTTTGCATGTATATTCCTTAAGATTTCCAATCTATATCCTCCAAACACTGCTGAGTGAAGGCCTCAATCTCTGATGGTCTCTTCAGACCCAAATTTCACATTGTTGATACGCATAACCTTCTCTTTCCCTGTTGGTTCTAATTTCTGTTTTTGTTGTTCTTTGGTTGATTTCCATCACCTCATACCCATTCCCTCCTCTTCTGGAAATGGCACCCTGCTTTTTTCCCAGGGGTGACTCCTTCCCCCTTGCTCAGCCCACAGCCTTCAGAGAGTTCCAGCTGCAGAGGTGGGTGTGTGCTACAAGTCAGCCCATCGCATTCCTCCGGCCATCATAACAGGTCCAAGCTGGGCCTGTGGCGTAATTGGAACCATCGACTCTCGATCTCAGGACTTTAAAAAGACCCCCGCGAGGTCACATATTTTTCTTTTCTGCTGGATGTAGGGTCAGCAAAAAAGAGATGGCGAGAGATTGGTTTTGATTATTTCACTTCAGCCCAGGATCAGATTATACAGGAAGTTTGATTGAGCAAGCCCTGCTCAGGTTTGCCATCCAATAAATTCTCTTTATGGATTAGCCAGTTCGGGGTCGCTTGTCTGTCACCTGTACTGATGCCACCTCAGATCACGTGTGACGTATTATTACTCATAAAAGACCACAGTATGTTCCCATTGCAACTCCTAAGAATTTTATTTTAAACAAATGGGTTAGTGATAAAAGGTATGAAAATACTTTTCAAAACCATTATCATGGTTTTACCCTTGCATTCTGCAAAGGAGGCTCAAATGAAGAAACTTGATTTTCATTAGGGGCCCACATATTTGAATTATTTAGCTTTGCATCTGGCAATGCACTCTGCCTGAACTCCATGTGCAGCCCCTCTAGTGGTTAGTTTAATATGTAACAGCCCAGGCTTCCTTCTGTCCCAGTGGTTTTGCTAATGGCGAGTTTGCTCTCAGAGGGTCCGAGGCCATGCCGACTCATTGCCATAGTATTTTTAAAACTAATCCCATTAGATGGAAACAGCTGATTTATTTTATTAGAAGCCTCTTCGAGAAGGAGCTTTGCATAATTTCCAACAGCATTAAGCAAGAAAAAAAAGGACCTCTTTTAAGTGAGCAGTTCCATGAGGGAGGCTGTTTACCTTTACCCTTTTGTACAGCTCAGGAACTCTGGCCTTGAATTCCTGAGGGAGGAAGCTTCCTTCGTCATGATTAACATTCACTGGAACCCTGGAGGTGTTCAGCTCTGGCTCAGAGTCTTCCAGCTGACAGGGAACCGGAAATTACTCTGGGGAAGGCGGTTCTTTTATCTCCCAGCTGTAGGTTTATTTAGAAAGAGGGGATTCGGGAGGTCACAGAGTGGTCCTCTCCCAACTAAATGGGGTTGATTTACTATGTGCCACCTTTACAAAGTGAAGGCATAGAGGACTGCTTAACAGCTTGTCCATTGGAAAGTTACTGAGCCATTCTGAGCGTCAGACTCCTCTCCTATAAAATAAGGTTAATCATGAAACCTATTTCTTGGGTTATTTGAGGACCGAGTGGGATGACAGAAAATGCAGTTGATTCCCAGTGATTAATAAGCCCTCAATAAACACCGTGTTGTTGTTATTGCTGCTTCCTACCCCGGGCAGGGATGGCGACTCTCAGACATCCCCGCCTCCCTCTGAGAAGGTGCGTTCGCGTTTTCTCCATAGATTGGACTCGGGCGGAAACACTGGCGTCGTCTGCTCTGGATGCTGTCCTTGAAGGAACCGGTACGTTAGAGCATCACCATGTCACGACCCTCTAAATATCAGGGATTTTGGTTCCGGGAGCAGGTATTGGTTTTGCATCTAGATTTTTAAAAAATTCCTGGTTCTTACTTTCCCTTCCTGCCTCCCTTTCCTGATTCCTGAGTTTTACGAGTGTTGGGGGAGACTGCCGTTAAACTTTTCAAACCTGCCTTTGTTTTTATCTCACCAGATCTACTTAAAACCTCTCTTTTGAAATTTGGCCAGAAATGACAAAGAGTCATGAGTTAATTCCACCGAGCATCCACCCAGAATGACGACTCCCAAGCTAACGGCGTGTTTCAGCCATCGCTGTGGGGTGAGTGATGCGGACATTAGCGCCCCCACTTACAGTCATTGATGAATCAGCTCTCAGCAGCTGGAGCACCCAAGTGTGACTGCAGCGGCGGGGGGGGGGGGGGGGGGTTGTAGGGGCGATGAATGAGCTCGTTGTGCTTATGTATTTTGGAGGCCAAGAGTACTGCCAGATGGTTCGAGAAATGGGATGCAAGAAAAATGACTTTTATCACCTGAAAAGAGTAAAGGATTCAACAAAGGCAAACTCTGGGAAGATGAGGACGGCCAATACCGCCCTATTTCTAGCCCTTCCAATCATGGCACGGGTCTATTCCATTATGCTAGCCAAGGACAAATGCTTCCTTTACAGGTTGGTTCTGCAGGAGACAGCCATTATTAAAGCAATTTGTTAGAGGCAGATTGCGTACATATTAAAAGCAAGATAATCGTATTGGAGAAGCTGGCCTGAAGCGGAGATTCATCTAACAGGCCACTGCACATAACTCTGCTTTCTAGACCTGGGTGATGATTGCCACATTTAGTGACCAAGTCGCACGGCATGATGTCATGGGACTTCCCCACCCCCACCCCCAAAATGGATGTGGTAATTAGATTAAGCCAGCTTAAATAGCAGATGCTTCTGGAATCCTGCTTTGATTTAAGAGAAGAAAGCTTATCTATCACATCACAGCCTTTTTTAGGGGAGAAAAAAAACATCACTCTGCCTCTTGAGTTTATTTATTCACCCGGCAAATATTTCTCCAAGAGATACTCGATAAGGGAATGGGAATGTATGCAGCAGAGAACGGAAAAGACATAATGTCCATGTTTGTAGGGTTTCCATGCTGCTGAGAGTTCAAACAAGGCAGCAGACAATTAAACATTCAATTACCATCATGGCAAGTGCTTCAAAAGAGAACTTGTGTGTGTAGCACTTTGCATATGATCAGAGAAAGTTTTCTTGAAGAGCTGGCTAGCATTTGAGCTGAACGCCGATGGATAAGAACTAGTTAAGAAGTGGAATAGAGAGCGGAAATGTGTTCCGGGCAAAGAACAGGGCTTACGCCAAGGCTCTAAGGCAGGACCAATAGCAAAAGGTGGTGTGACTTGCCTGGAACACACCGGAATGCTGTGCTTATGTATTTTGGGGCCGTGGCTGGGATTCGGCTCTACACTAAGAGCAGTGGGAGCCGCTGAAGGGTCCTTCCTAGGCAGTGGGTGTGATAGTAGCTGAGCATGTTTGAAAGATCCCTCTGGCCTCACCGTGAGGAAGGAGCTGGACAGGCCACGAAGGAATGCAGATTCAGACCGTATTTAGGAGGTAACACCGGCAATACTTGGAAATTGAACACGGAACTGATGGATGAGTCTCTGTGACTTATTACGAGTAGGGAAATTTCATTTTTTGATGGAAACTTTGACACTGGGGAAATTTCCACTAATCGTCCCACAACTACCCTCTCGGAGCTTCGTTTAGTGAGACGATTAAAATCGGTGTCACGGACACTGAATGGGACATTATTATTAGGCACGGCCGCAGTGATGCTGGAAAGATAAATGCAGACACGTGCAGTGTGCTGAGAGCACTTTCAACGTTTTCCAGCGAGGGCCCAGAGCTGTATTTTAATGGCGAGCGTTACAAAGAGGCGACATCACGGACTTGCGAAGTTGGGCGTGGGTGAGTCCAATCTCATTTTAGTCCTTATTTTGGGCGGTTCTGCCTTTGAAGTCGTTACTTGATACCTCTAAGGTTCACTTTCCCTATCTGGGAAATGGAACCGAAAAAGGCTTTGTGCGTCAGGGACTCACGGTGCTTGGCGCGCCAGATGCTGGTTCCTGTCACCTTTCCCTAAAAGTAATCACACAGATCTAGCTAATAATCATGTTTGGAATAAAATAATAGTAACGACTAACAGTTATGGAGTGCCAATGATGTGCCGGCAACTTATATTCATATTTATGAATTCACTGGGTCCTATAGCAACTCTCTAAAATAGATACTATCGTCGTTCTCGTTTTACAGAGAAGGCAACTGAGGCCATCGACTCAGGGCCACCCGACTGAGTGGCAGAGTCAGGCTTCAGAGTCAACTAGTTTGAATGAGAATTTTTAAAAAAAGGAAAAGAAAAAGTTTTCACACAAGTTATGAAAAGTCACAACAGGCAGAAACAGAGGTTGAAATTTATGTTAATCACCTTCTGTGATTCTAAACTCTCAATAAATTCAGACAGAAAAACCCAAGCTGAATGGCGCAGAGGCACGGAGCTCTGAAAAATTTAACACTGTGCCACACTCATGAAGAATGAAACCTTCTAGGCGGCGACTCTGCGGCGCTCCGAATGTCCCCCGCCCCTCGCCTCACCGGAAGGAACGGAGCTTCGCTGCGTATGCCGACTCATCACACTCCCAGGCGCTTTGCTGGGGACGAGGTGCAGTGGTGTGACAGTGCGGTATGTCATGCCCGCAGACAGGTGGCGGCAAGGTCCCCAACGCGGATTTACAAGAGGAGGCTCGGTGGAGAATCTGGGCCAAGCCCAGACTGGGGAAGGCCGAAAGTCTGCACCAGCCGCCTTCTCTGGCGAGGGGCAAAGACATCTTGGGAACCCGGACGCGTTAGAGCTCTGCGGAAATGAGCTGCCTAACCTGAGATGCTTTCATCACGGCCACGGCGAGGATCGCGGCTGGATCGGACGAGGCGGCGCTTTGAGAACTGAGCTTTTCATTCCATCTTTAGGGACCGAAGTCAATGGATATTGATGCGCGATAATGATGTGCTGTTACTACTGCCAGCTTCCCCCAGTGAACTCTATGAGGGCAAAAGTTGAGTCATTCTGATTAAATGCTACGGCACAGCACTTAGCACACCTGGAAAAATAATAACGAGGAGGTAGAAGAAAGGAAGGAAGGTGGCAGTTTACATGTATCGCCTACTTACCACGGCTAAGTCCTTTCTGCGAATTGTCATTTAATCCTGACAAAAATCCTATGAGATGGGTTTCATAAATACCGTGTTTCACAAATGAAGAAACTGAGGCAGAGTGAACTGTGGCCATAGACTGACTCTGCTGCCAAGCAGTAGAGACGGGATTCTAAGCCAGGCCCTGACTCAAGAGCCTGTGCTGCTGAGCACTGTACCATGATGCCCCTTGTGAAGAGCAGAGATGGGTTAGTACTTGTGGAGTAAATACGTGTTCCAGAAACTCTGAGAGCCGTGAGGGATGTGGGCAGAGAGGAAATGAGTGTCTTCTTTGAGGGGCACATGGAAACCCCCAGGAGATGTTCTGAAACTACCCATCCCTCTGTAAGACACTCCCGGCCCCGCTTCCGGATGAAACCCTCGCCAAGGCCAGTCACTCTTAGGAGGCGTGCATCCTCCCTCGAGCATCCTGAGGCGTGAGGAAGACTTTGGAAATCAGTGCTCCAGGCCTGTGGGCCTCAAACCTGGCTGAAAATTAGACAAAACCAGGGAGCATCGTTTTTTTTTTTTACCCCATTTAAGTTATTTCCTTTAATTACTGTTCTTTTGCACAGAATTTCTATAATACCATGAGATTATCATCCAATGATTGATTCTGTTTAATGGAATTTTGTTTTCGGAATAGAAATCATGATATATTTAAATATGCAGTGTACAACATATATTTCTACTCTTAAAAAAAATTCTAAGAGATTGAAACAACAAAAGAACAAAATCCTGAAGTATGAGAATAGTAATATCTGACATCTTTTAATCTATTGTCTTTTAAACAAAGACAAACCAGCGAGTTTTTAAAAACACTGATGCCATGCCTACCTTAGATGGATTAGGTGATGATTGCAGGGGGTGGGGCCTGGGCCCTGGGCTTTCCTGAGGGCCACCCAGGTAGTTCTAATACGTGGTCAAGACTCAGAAGTACTTTTCCACCCACTCTCCTTATCAAAAGCAACCAAGGGATTCGCCAGGCCCGCCTCCTTAGCTTAGAGGTACAGTCCCCTGAACAGATATCAAAGGTGTTCAGTATTTAAAATTTAATTTAATCCAATAAACATTTCATGAGCACTTCCTATATGAAAAAAGTAAAGAAGCACAAAGCACAGCTTTCATCTTTTATGGCAATGAAGCTTCATAATGGGGTAATACAAGCATAGCAGAGAGTATATCGTATTGCTGTACTATATGAGAATACCATAGAGACGGGAAGGAATAGGGGGTCTAGCAGGAAGAGAGGCTCTGGTGGCGAATGGAAGGGACTCTGGACAGCTAAGGAAAATGCCGTGAAGCAGAGGAAATGGGTGAAGAAGAGCAGAGAAAGCAAAGATGGCGCCTCTTTTCCCTAACTTTTGATTTGGAGATAATTATAGATTCACACACATGCAGTCGTAAGAAATAATACAGAGAAACACATATGCCTTTCTTGCAATTTTCCCCAAAGGTAACATCTTTCATAACCGTAATATATACCACATCTCTTTTATTTTTGACAGAAGCTCTGAGAATAAGCAGATTTTTTTTTAAGTTTAAAATATCCTGTTAGATAATTTAATTATGAGCATAGATCAACATTTTATTACAAACTTGTGGGAAAAAAAAGAGACCTTGCCCGACCTTGGAAGAAACATTTCCTGGGAAGAAGAAAATGAGATCACGGTGAGACTGGATAC
This sequence comes from Rousettus aegyptiacus, assembly GCF_014176215.1. Classification (NCBI taxonomy): domain Eukaryota; kingdom Metazoa; phylum Chordata; class Mammalia; order Chiroptera; family Pteropodidae; genus Rousettus; species Rousettus aegyptiacus. Next base: position 4,855,322 of record NW_023416311.1, read on the forward strand.
GTGTGAAAAGAATGTCTGGCTGAGAGCATTAGATAGTTGACTGACAGTTGGCTAAGTGGATGGGCAGGTTCCCAGAAGTCTTAATCTCATTAAAGTTTAATGTAAGACTGTTTAAGCATTTTATCACACATCTTAATATTCTTCCTAGTAGGAGGCAGTGAATTATATCACGAAAAAACTTCTGTCTATTCCAGGTTTGGGACAACTTTTCTTTATCATAAACCAAGGAACTAAGCGCAGTGTGGAGGTCCCGCCTTGAGATTTAAAAGGACCAAACATGATGCCTAGACCTGACCCCTGAGAAAGATGGCCCAAGAAGAGACCCGGAAATAGTGATCAGCTACGTGGGAACTTTAGCTCCTGTGTGACTTGACGTTTGTTATATGCCATCTCCATATTAGACCGCGATTCTTCTATAATTGACAATAACTAGGCACCAAGCTGGACCAACCGAGTCTCTCTCAGGTATTTGAAATTGGGATTGTGGCCACAAGTCAGTCTCCAAGAGTGGCCAAAAAGGTAACAAAACAACCCATGGATGTGACCAGCCATTTTCTATTAAACTGCTGCAGAAGTTGAAAAAGTCAGTTTACAGAGTAAGAGAGAGAGAGAGAAGGATGAGAACCCACCAAAAGCAGTGGAGTTGAAGGAAATGAGAAAGAGAAGCAGCCATGTTAACTGACTGATTTAATGGTTCCTCTTCTAGTTCCTCCTTTAAAGAAAGAAAAATTTCCTCCTAACTCATCTACTTTCTTACTCTTGATTTCAATGAGCGATTCCATGCTTGTATAATATATCCTTGTTTGTATTTATACGTATATTTAATCAAATTCAAGTAATCTTGGGTCTGAGAGCATGAACGCCAAATTAATCGATGTGCCCTTAAACACCGGCTCTACCACCTTCGACCATGAGCATCTGGGCAACTCAACCTCACAGTGCTTTGGTTCCCTCATCTTTAAGGGAAAGATAAGAGTACCTTCCAAAGAGCTGAGAGGATTGAATGAGTCCGTGTAAAGTTGTTCAAGCAAATGCTGGACATCTAGTGAGAACCCAAATGCCATTATTGTCGCTGTTGCTGCTTCATTCTTTTTCTCTTTCTCCTTCTTCTTCTTTGTAATACTAACAAAGCTTTATTAGAATCTGTCTAAATCCCCAATCTCACTTCGAAGAGGGAATAGCTACAATTGTTAATGTTTTGCAAGGTGAAAGAACAAATTATGGGAAAATACCTCATACATTATAAGAACCTCAAGACCTCCTCCAAATCATTAAAGAGCCTCTTGGAGTAATTATTCTAATATAATGCATGAATTCTAAAAATCAACCCATTTATTATACTTCTCTAACTTCTGGAAAGATTTCCCGTGAAGTTATACTACTCAGTGCCAAAAAGATATTCAAGATTGTTCACCAAGTTCATTCCTATTCTCTCTGTGGCATGAATATAGTGGGTAGTTATAGATATCTTAAATCTGCATTGTAATTTAGAGTTTACAAAACACTCCCTTGGATCCTATTTCGTTTTTATCTTTATGACAGCCCTTTGAGAAAAGTATTACTGTTGAAATTTTACAGATGACAAAATTAAGGCTCAGACAGAGTCCAATGTCATCCAGATATTTAGTATAATAGCTCAAATGGAAGTCTCTGGCCCCAAGAATTAGGCTTTATTACAGTAATAATATTTATGCCTAACCAAATAGCTCTGCAAATGAAGCCAAGCCTGGTCTGGATATTTTCCCTGCTTCTCAGATTCTACTACTAACTCATATGTCCCAGACCGATATACTCAGTGCTTATAGAAGTGCAGTAAGGTAAATGGACTCTCCTCATTGTACGTAGTATGAAGCTACATCCTTAGTAACTCAAGTTCAAGGTCCCTCTTTGGGTATGGGAATCAGTAAGAGTGTAAACCTAGAGAATCAATGCAAACTTCTCTTGACTTCAAATCTAGTATTCCCATTACATTGTACTGCCTTTTATATTGCTTTATTCTTAACCCTGAAATTTCAATTTCCTAACCAGGGTTGGGTGGTAGAGACACATGTTCCTTATAGTCATAAAGTTGCTAGATTTGGAAAAGAAACATGCTCGCTTTTCCTAGGGTGTAGGGAGAGAATAAAAGCTAAGGTTAATCAATTAATGTTGTGCAAATGTTATGCAAAAATGAGGTAGATCAATATTCCAACATAGTACAAAATAGAGTATTAAGTGTGTGTGGGGGGGGGGAGTAGAGGAAGCAAATTATAAAACAGATTGTCTGTTTGCTCAAAATAAAAGAAGCAAAGCTACATAGGTACATAATAAGTTGGAGTATTCCTCCAGAAAGCCCTCAAAGAGAAGGTATACTAATATGCTAAAAAGGGGGGAGAAGTATAATGAAATAATCAATAAATTATTGATTAATCCAGAAGGAAACATAAGCAAATTAAACAAAACATTATGATGTTTTTAAACATTAATATATCAATAATTACTACTTAATGTAAATGGACTAAATACACCAATTCAAACAGGGATTGTCAACTTGAATCAAAGGAACCAACTATATGCTGCTTGTAAGAGAAGACCTTGCATATGGAGAAACAGAAAGGGTGGAAATAAAAGGGGGAAAAAATTGACCAAAGATGCACCGAAGCCAGTGTGGCTGTAATAATATCAGACAAAGAACGCTTTACAGAAAGCATATTAGAGACACAGAAGAATGCCTCATACTGATGGAAGGGTTACTCCAACAGAAACATAAATTTGTATGTACCCAATAACCTAGTCTCAAAATATATGAAGAAAAAGTTGATGGGGAAAAAAGAACTAAACAAAGCCCTATCTTTCTTAGTAAATGGATTGAAAAGTGACCAAAAAAAAAAATTTAGATAAAACATTTTGAAAATCATCCTCAACCAATTTGATATTATTGGCATGTATAAATCATTACACCAAACAACCTCAGAATACACATATTTTTAAAGAATACACATGGGAAATTTATAAAAATAGATTAAAAAATCAAGTCTCAACAAAAACATACAGAATATGTTCTCTGACAACAATAAAGCTAAGCTAAAAATCTATAACAGAAAGATAATTAGAAAATCCTCAAATGATTAGAAATTAAGCAATATACTTACTAAATAACACATCAAAGAAAAATCATAAGCAAAATGAGAAATATATTTAAGTGGATGATAATCAAAAGATGACATCTCTAAACTTAGGGAATAGAGCTTGTTTTAGTCTGTTTGGGTTGCCATAACAAAGTATTAAACTGTGTGACTTAAACAACAGAAATATATTTTCTTATAGCCCCAGAGTTTAGAAGTCCAAGATCAAGGTTTCATCTGATTCTGTTCCTGGTGAGAACTCCCTTCCCGGCTTACAGACCGCTGCCTTCTCTTTACAGCTTCACAAGGTCTTTCTTTGCCTCATGCAAGAAGGCAGAGATTGAGGGGGGGGGGGGAAGAGAGGAGAGGAGGGGAAAAGGGGGAGAGGGGAGAAGAGGGGGAGGGAAGGGGACTGCATGGGAAGGGTGGGGCGAGGGAGAGAGAGCTCTCTACTGTCCCTTCTTTTTCTTCTAAGGACACTAATTCTATAAAATTAGGGTGCCACACTCTAGTTTCCTCCATGAAGGCCCTGTCTCCAAACGCAATCACATTAGAGACTGGTACTTCAACATATGGATTTGGGGGGACATAATTCCGTCCCAAACATTGTGCCCTGACCCCCTTAAATTCATATCCGCCTTTCATGAATGGACATTCATTTCATCTCAACAGTCCCAAAGGTCTTAACTCATTTCAACATCAGCTCTATAGCCTAAGGTCCAAAGTCTCATCTAAGCATCGAGTGAGCCTGGCAGCGTGATTCATCTGGAGGCAAACTTATTCTCCAGCAGTGAACCTGTGAAACCAGACAAGTGCGTACACCCAAAATACGGTAGAGGGACAGGCATATGATAGACATTCCCCTTATAAAAGGGGGAAACTGGAAAGGAGAATGGGGTGATAGGTTCCTAGAAAGTAAAAACTCGCAGGGCAAAATCCATATGGTCTTAGAGCAGATTTGGAGCACACACTGCCTTCTGGAGAGTCCCGTCCCAGCCCTGCCAGGGACTGCCACCTCACTGGCACTGTCACTGAGTCTTCTCAAGGTCATTGCACTGTTCTACCAAGCCAGCTGCTTCAGGCCAGTAGGGAGCGCGGTAAGATCCACTGCTCCGTTTCATTCACTACGAAGTAAATTCCTTGCTGAGAGCCAAGCTGTGTGCAGGACCGTGATGGGAACAGGACATCTGCAAGTTCATGAGTAGAAGTTTTGGCAAGATTATATCCAGAGGGAGCGTCTATTCCAGTAAGAACAAAACACCGCCCCTTCCACGGTGGAAGGGGCCCAGTGTAATCAATCAACCTGCCACCAAGTAGCAAGCTGATCATCCTAGAGGATGGTGCCATACTGGGGGCTCGGTGCTGGCCTCTGCTGGCAGGTTGGGCACACAGCAGTGGCCTTAGCCAGGTCGGCCTCGCTGAGCACATACGTGACCTCCGTCCCCACTGCCTTGCACATGAGCCCCCTGGGTGATGACAGGGTGGCTGGGGAAAGAGGCTGACCACTGTGCACAAACAGGTCAGCCTATCTGCTTGATTATTAGCATCCTCCTCCACTGAGGTCACCCTTTGGTTAGCATTCACATGGGACGTAAAACAAATAGCCTTCGCTTTTTTTTTTAGCCCATTCAGAGAGGCCTATCCACACAGAGGATATCTTCCTCTGATTTCCTCGTCATCAAATTTCTAATGTTTCTTCTAAGTCCCTGACCAGCTAAGCCATCGGCCACATCCTGTGACTCAGTAAATAATTACATATCCAGCCATTTTTCGTTCCAAACAAAGTGAACAACCACGTGCCCTGCTCTGAGCTCTGCCCTTTGCCACTGCCCTTCGGGGATGTCCCAGAAAGGGACATCTCAGAGCTAAAGCACTCTTAGACATTGGCAGTTTTAAGTGCGTATGCTAAAAAAAAAAGGGGAGGGGGGAGAAAATCAAGTTATCTAAGCACTGGCATCAAGAAGCTAGAAAAAGAACAGGAAATAAAATTCTTCCCAAAATAACGATGATAACAACAACAATAATAGAAGGAATTAATGAAAGAGAAAACAGGCAGGCACAAGAAAAACATCAGCAAAGCCGAAAATTGATTCTTTAAAAGGGCAAATGAAATTAATAAATGCCAAGCATGACTGATCAAAGGAAAAAGGAGAGAAAATCTAATTACTGACATTAGGAATAAGAGAGGGAAAATTACTCACGATTCTATAAACATTAAAAGGATTCTAAGAGGACATATTTAAAACTTTAAGCCAGCAAATTTGAAAGTTGCTATAAAATGAAGGAATCCCATGAAAAACACAATTTACCAAACTAGCATAAGGATTAATAAACATGCATCCACAATTTAAAAACTTTCACACACGTGTGTGCACAGGCATACACATGTATACGCATACAGACACATTGAACGTATTCCAGAAAAGCATCATTTGTTTATAATTCAAAATTATATTGGTGTAATTAAACACATTAATATGTTAAAGGAAAAAAATCAATATCTCAAGAAATACAGAAAAAGCATTTGATACAGTTGGAGAGCCATTCATAAATTAAAAAACAATTTTTTAAGCAAATTAAGAATGAAAGGGAAATTTCTTAAACTGATACAGTGTATCTACCAAGACTGCAAAAGAAACATATTTATTGGCAAAATACTGACGACTTCCTCTCTTGAGGATGGAACTAGACAAGGAGACTGGCAGTCAGCATAAGAGGCCTTGTTCAGTGCAATGTACAGGGAAAACAAAAGATGAGATTCACAAAGGAAGAAACAAAGCTATCGTTATCTCAGGCAGCATGACTGTATACACAGAAAATTCAAAAGAATCTTCAAATAAATATTAGGATTAATAAGTGATTTTAGTAACAACACTGGATACAGAGTTGAGGCACAAAACAGTAATATTTCTTCACATTAGTAACAAAAAAATCAGAAAATGAAAATTCTTTGAATATCATTAACTTCAGATGATACCAGAAAATAGCAAATACCTAGGAATCAATCGAAGGAAAAAAACACGTAAGACCTCTACGTGGAAAATTACTGGATATTACTAGGGGAAATTCAAGAAGATCTAAATACATAGAAGAATTACCATGTTCATGAATTAAAAGACTCAGTATCTTAAAGATGTCAATTTTCCAGTCTATAGCCACGCCATCCTGAATGTGCCCAATCCCTTCTGATCTCGGAAGCTAAGCAGGGTCAGGCCTGGTTAGTACCTGGATGGGAGACCCCCTAGGAAGACCAAGTGCTGTAGTGTTAAAAAAAAAAGAAAGAAAGAAAAAAATTCCAAAAACTTATCTATAGATTTAACATAATTCCAATTAAATTTCTAGCAACATTTTTGGGTAGATCAATAAGTTGGTTCTAAAATATGAAAATGAAAAGGAACTAGAATAGCAAAAAAGAACAAACTCAACGGACTTAAACTACCAAATATCAAGATTTACTTTATAGTTAGTTGTTAACAAGACGCAGTTTTGTGTGATAATAAATAGATCAATGGGACTTCAAGAGAGAGTTCAGAAACATACCCTCGTACATGGTAACCTAATTTACAGGAACAATCAACATCATAAGAAATAATTAGTGCTAGATCAATTTCACACCATATGGGAAAATAAGCCTTTACTACTGTATACCATATATAAAACTAATTCCAATAGATTGTAGACTGAAGTGTAAAAAGAAAACAAAAACATATATAGAAAATAACACAGGAGAATATTTTTGTTACCCTAGTAAAAAAAAACTTAAAAAAAAAAACAGCACTAACTGTAAAAGAAGAAATGGATAAACTATATTTCATTAAAATTTAAAAATTCAGCTCAAAGACCATCATTTTAGAAGGTAAGTTAGACAGTGGAAGAAGATTCAAATGTGTAACAAAGGACTCATAATCAGATATATAAAGAACTATAAATCAATATAAATAAGAGAAAGACAACTAACAGTGTTTTTGTTGGGCAAAGGAACTGAAAAGGCCCTTAAAAGAATATCTGGTGGCCAATACGCTTAGGAAAGGATGATCCGCATTGTCATTTATCAGGAAAGGGCAACTCAAAAGAACGAGGTACCCGCCAGCATAACGATGATGAAGGTGGGCACAGCGGCACTCGCGCACTGCTGATGGCGGTGGAAGCCGGGGACCACTGGAGAGGTGACGTGCCCACTCTCTGAGCCCTGCGTGTCACTCCCAGACGTATCCCCAACAGACACGAGTGTATGTGTCCCTTCTATGAATATGTGAAAGAATGTTCGTAGTCACAACAGCCCCAGACTGGAGCCCACTCGATTGTTCAGCCGTATAATAAGCAAATATACGTATGGTGACAGAGTCGTAGGATGCATATCACACAGCGGCCGGAGCGAGCGAGCCTCTACTAGACACGGAAGCACAGATGACCAAAGAAGCCAGAACCCAGAGGGCACACGTGGTCCGATTCCATTGATCGAAGCTCCGGCACAGGGAAAGACTGAAGTACGGTGGTGGACGTCAGCATCATGTCATCTCCGAAGGCCGTGACGGTTTGGAAGCGGGTCGTTTAGAGCCTTCTAGGTGACGGTCGCTCTCGGTACTGGGACCCCTCTGAACGTTCACCAAGCTGGCCGCCTATGAACGCCGCACTTGTGTAAATGCAGGTTTTACTTCAATAAGATAATTTTACTTCAATAAGTACGTGAAATGTGATCCTGTTCTATACACAAAGCTAGTGAAAAAGAATGCATGCTCCATTTATAATAATTGTAATCATTAACAGTGATGACGCTTAACTAGCCTAGTCTATATGCCGCATGCCTTCTAAGTGCTGTAAGTATATTAACTTAGTACCGACGAGAATCCTATTAAGTAGGTACGATTACTGTCCTCATTTTACAGATGAAGGAAATGAAGAAGAGGGAGGTTGATAACTTGCCCTAAAAGACACACAGTCAACAGGCAGCTCACACTCCCCTCCCTCTCCCCCTCCATTCTCCTGCACGTTATAACCACTTGGAAATATTTTCTAAATTCCAAACTGCAGCCAAACCAATTCAATCAGAATCTCCAGAATGGAAAACAAGCAATGGTATCATTTTTTGGTTTTGTTTTGTTTTTTTGGTTTTGTTTTTAAGAAAAACAGCCCCTTGATAAATGGATGTTTGATTGGGCTCTTTTTATAAATGTGGAAGTCGAAGCTTGGAGAGGTTTAACAGTGGGGGGAATGAGTAAGGAAATCAGAATTTGAACCCCAGTGTGCTGAACCCTAAGATCTGAGAGCTCTCCTGCCTTTGACGAACAGAAGCTTTGGATTCTCTTCCAGGTGCCTGAGCCTCCATCTTAAAGGCATGGCCCAACAATCTGGGGGGCAAGAAGTGAGGTGTGGTTTGCCCCACGGGGCCCCTTGCTTCCTCAGTGAGCAAATACCCGGAGGTAGGTGGTCACCTACCCCAAGAGACACATGCCAAGGGTGGGGCTATGGGAGCAGGGCATATTTTCACCCCAGGGCTCCGGCTCTGTTCCGATGCCCATGCCGCAGTCCTTCAATGCCTGGGCCTCTGGGGAAGGTGCCCGAAGTAGGCTTGGCTCCCACTCATCTCTCTCCAAAGTGACTGAGTAGCCAGCGCCAGACTGATGCTCCAATACGCATATTATGAGAAGCGTGGGTGTCAGCTCAGGTGGGCAAGGAAAAGTCTTCTAACCCTACAATTATTAAAATCATGGGATGTTGCTAAAAAACATTCTGAGAAACAAGTCTTTGGAAATCTCTATTATCCAAATCTCAGTACGGGAGAGATCAAAAGAAAACAACGTTTGCACAGACTTTATCAATTAAGAGTGCTATAATTGCCCTCTCCAACCCGAGGAAAAAATAAAAATGAATATGTGCGGTTTTTAAACATATTTTTAAAGCCACGAAATGGATTTTGAGTGCAAGGTAAAGCAGAAAAGTCTGCGCAGTGTCTCCCTAGGGCTCACCCATTGTGTTAGTGGGAAGCAGGCCATGAAGCTAAAAAGTCCCGTGCTTAGTCCTAGCATCCTGCACCCATTGACTTCCAGTCTCCTTAAAGGTCCATTTTCTCATATAATCAAAATGATACTCACACCGTTTTATGCTCGGCTTCCCTGAGTCGCCCACTCCTTCGCAACTCAAATGAAATTGGCTTAAGCCACAGACCAGATGCTGCGGAAACGCTCAGCCCTGACCCCCTTCTCTGTAGAGAGTCTTGAGAAATGGGACAGGGTGGTCACCATCACTTAATGGTTTCTGACTCAGAGCCCCACAGTTCGGGCGAGATCATTCGGTTCGTGGATAAACACACTCTGCCCACTTCTGCGCGGTTACCAGATACGCCCCCCTCCCACCCCAAACTCAAGCTGTAAGTGCAGCAGACTTTTACTAAGACTTTGGGTCGAGGAAGAGGGTTTTATTTACACCACATCCGCAACCAAGAGCACAGCTGTCTTAAAAGCCCTCCGCTCTCTCTGCCTGCCAGCAGGATCCTCGCCATCCGCCCAGCTCAGCCCCATCTCCTCTCTCCTTCCTCCCCAGCCTTCCCTTTGTTCCAGGCCACAACTCCCGGGCTTCTGTTCCTCTCTTCTGCGGGCCCCTTTCAGCCTCGTTCCTTCACTGGCTGCTTTCTAACTGTGCCGTACACCTCAGCCCCCTCCAAACACGAGCGGTCTACACGAAGCTCTTTTTCAAACAGCAGCAAGAAACTCGGCTGCCGGATGGAAAATTATTAATTTTTGCCCTGCTTCAATCAAGTGATACCCGTTTCCTTCTACTTCTAAGTTCGGCCCGCGGATGGTACCTAACTTGTGCCAGGTACCGATTTACTTGGGATATGACATGACGAAGTTCCTAATTTCATCACGCTCCCAAGAGGAGGCTTGACAATTCCTTATTTATTTGGAAAAATACAGTGGAGTCTTCTGCATTAATGAATGAATAAGGGGCATTATTTCCACATCTGTGATTTGGAAGTCAGACTTGTATACGTGATAATAACGATTCCTTCTCTTCTTCTTAGGATATCCACCCAGACCCTCGCTTTCCACAAACGGAAGAGCTGCGGAAGCAATGTTCGTAATTCAGTCTCCACTAAATAAACCTGCCTTATCGAAATAAGCAACCATCTCCACTTCCTCTGCGAAACATACCGAGTCGTCTCCACAGAAAGCTGAAAGCTCGTGGCCGAAAGGCACCTCTAATTCTCCTGCTAGATTAACCATCCAACTTCCAGTCCTCATTGTATCCGATAAGAAGGCTCTGACTGTATTTTTCCAAATAAAAAACTTTTCTCCCCAGAGCAATTCTAACGCAGGCTGTTGGGGGAAAAAAAAAGAAATTCCGTTTTTTTCCGTATCTCATGCAGATGACCGTGGATGCTTCCGAAAGAGTTTGTGGGACTGTGGAAAATTCACCTCCTCCCTATCGCTGAGGATACGTCCAACCTTCGTTGGCAGGAAGGAAGCAGAAGTGGCTGCATCATTTGCACCCATTACCTAACAAGTCCCCCCGTGCTCGATGATTTAGAACAATAAGCGCTTATTACTGCTCATGAGTCTGAGGGTGGGCAGGGGAGTTGCACCGATCCAGCCGATGCTCGGGTGATCTCATCTTGTGTCTGGGGTCGGCTGGCAAAGCCGCCGGGAGCTGGCTGGTCAAGGATAACGTGACGTGTCTTATGGTCGCTCTGCTGTTGACTGGAGAAAAGACTGTCTGAGCCCTGTGGCTCTCTCCATCCATCAGGCTAGCTCGTGGCAGCTAGACAGAGATCCAGGCGAAACAGCAGAAGGAGCGAGGCCTGTAGAGGTCTAGTCCCAGTGCGGACACGCTGTCACTTCCTCCACGTTCTGTTGGCCAAGGTAACTTACAGGGTGAGCCCAGACTCAGGGGGAAGGGAAATAATTCTACCTGTTTACAAGAGGAGCTGCAAAGTCACATCGCAAAGGTTGTGGATACAGGGAGGGACGGCGAATCGAAACCACTATCGTAATCAACGTACCACGTTGGCTGAGGCAGCACTATCAATCTTTTTTGTATTTCAAATTCACCCGAAAATTTTAGCACTTAGAGGAACGTCAGTGGGTTCCCTTCCATTTCAGACATAGAAAGTTGTGAAATAAAGTGGCTCTGACCCAAAGAATCGAAACTATACCAAAAAGCTATCCCCAAAAGCTGAACACACGCACGCACACACGTGCACACGCGCCCGCGCGCACACACACACACACACACAACCTCGACAAACTAGAAAAAGAGCTAAGTAAGCATAAGGGAGAAAAATCATAAAGAGCAAAAGTTAACAAAGTAGAAAACAGGAAAACAATACAGAAAATAAAGTGTCGCAAGTTGGTTCTTTAAAAGACTAATAAAATTGATAAATCCCTACCAAGATTGAAAGAAAAAGAAGAGAAACTATGAATCATCAAGAAGCGGAATGCAAAGAGGAACGTCACTGCAGATCACGCAGACGTTAAGAGGAAAGTAAGGGAGCATCTGGAGCACCTTTATGTCAAATTCAAAAACTTAAATAAAATGAACAGATTCCTTGAGGAAGACAAATGATCAAAACTGATATAAGAAGAAATTAAAAACCTAATATATCCTTCTATGTCTTAAAGAAATTGAGTCTATAGTTTAAAAAAACAAACAAACCAAAAAACAAGACAAACAAACAAAAAAACACTTTCCCACAAGGAAACCTTCAGGCCTAAGTGTGGTCACTAGGGAATCATATGACACTTTAAAAAAAATTATATCAGTTCTACATAACCCTTTCAGAAAACAGAGGACAAAGCACTTCTCAACTCATTTTAGGAAGCCTGTATAACACTGATATTGACACTTGGGAAAGATTATTACAGAAAAGAAAATCACAGACCAAAATACCTCCTAAAGAGATGCAAAAATCCTTAACAAGGCCTTAGCAAAAAGAATCCAGTAATACATTTTTAAAAAGTTAATACATCGTAACTCGGTAGGATTTATCCTAGGAATATAAAATTGATTTAACATTCAAAAATTTAATTAATATACTATACTACATTAGTAAAAGAAAAGAGAAAAATTATATAATCATAGATGCAGAATCAATACTTTTTTGTGATTTAAAAACTCTCAGCAAACCAGAAATAAAAAAAACAACCTTTCTCAAGTTAATAAAGCAAATTTATGAAATAGCTACAGATACCATTATATCTCTTATCATACTTAATGTTAATCCTTTTCTCCCAGATTAAAAACAAGGTAATTGTGTTTGCTTTCACCATTTGCATTCAACATTATACTGGAAATGATAACCGGTATAGTAACAGTAAATAAAATGTATGAATATAGGGAAAAGGATACAATTCTAATTATCTATAGACTACATTGTATATGTAGTGTGTACAAAGAAATCAACCAAACTGTTAGAACTGGTTAGTAAATATAACAGCCACAGCACACAGGTTGCTATCCAAAGATTAATGTGTAACATACATACTAAGCAGACATGATCCCTATCAAAATTCTAGCAGGCTACTTATTACACATACACAAGGGAATTCTAATATTTATATGGCAGTACTGCAGATCTAGAATAACTAAAACAATGCTGGAAAAGATGAACAAAGATGGAAAACTAAGACTATCTGGTTTCAAGTCTTAGTCTAAAGCTACAGTGATCATGACAATTCGATAGTAGGATAGAAAACTAGATCAATGGAAAAGAACAGAGTATGTAAAAATAAACCCACATGTATATGGTCAGTTGGTTTCTCAGAAAAATGCCAAGTCAATTTTATGGGGTAAAAATATCTTTGTAACAATTATTGTTAAAACAACTGAATTCTACATAGGAAAAAAAATGAACCTTGACCCCTTTTCTCCATATATACAAAATTATTCAAGATAAATCATGTACTTAGACATAAAAAGCAGGACCTTAACATTTCTAGGAAAAATAAAATAAAATATTCTCATGACCTTGGGTGGATGAAGGTTTTTTATTTTAATAACAGAACACAAAGAATAAAAATCCTAAAAATAAAATTTTGAAAAATTAGACTTCCTCAAAACTAAAATTTTCTTCTCATCAAAAGACATCATTAAGACAATCAATGGGCACGGCACAGATGGGAAATAGATTTACCACATCTACATAAAACAATGAACTTGTATCCAGACTAGATGAAAACCGTAAATCAATAATTTTTAAAAAGAGCAACCAAACATTTTTAAAATTCACAAAATACTTGAATAAGATGCTTCACAAAAGATACACAAGTAACCAAAAAGCATTTGAAAAAATGACTCAGTATCATTAGTCATCAGGAAAATAAAGGCTATAGTCAAATAGCACTGGACACCCCTAAGAATGGCTAAAATTTTTTAAAAATGAAAAAACGACAAAGCCAAATGTTGACGAGGATGTGGAAGAACTGGAACTCACTGGAGTGAGTGTACAAACATTACTACCACTTTTTAGAACTATGTGACTGTGTCCTAGAAAAGTTAAAGACATATGTACCCTCTGGTCCTTGTATTCTTCTTAGAGGTTTACCCAAAAGAAATGCAAACATGTTCATCACAGTCTTGTACAGAATGTTCTTAGCCATATTGATAACTGCCCAAAAGTGGAAACAAAATCAATATCCATCAATCGGAGAATGCTGAATCCTTATAATGGATTTATTGCCACTCGGCAATAAGAAGAATGAACTATGAACACACACAACCACACACGCAAATCTCAAAAACAGTATGTTAAGCAACAGAAGCCAGACACAAATGACCCAACCCACAAGAGTGGCCACATGCATAAAATCAGTACACGGACGAAGCTAACCCACGGTGATGGAAGTCAGGTAGGGGTTGCGGGCAGTTGGGAGGTGGGGGGTGGTGGGTGGGGGGAGGGAAGGAACCGACCGGAAAGGAGCCAAAGGGTTTCTTGGAAGAGGCAGAAAGATCTGCGTCATTCAGAGTGGTAATTACACTGGTGTATACAAAACTCGTTGAACCAGACACTTTAGATGGTGTGTTTTCCTGTATGCTAACTACATCTCAGTGAATACGAGAAGATCGTTCACTCCAAACTTCTAGTTCAGGGCCTGACTTCTCCACTGCAGAAGAGCACAGTGCTTGAAAAATCAAGATTTTAAGTATGCACATGTGCGAATCAATGCTTTGAAATAGCTGCTACCTAACGGGGCCGTCACAATTCACGTGTGATGGGCCAGACTCCCGTGCCGTCACGGGTCATGTCCGACTCCCAGCACCGCCCCGTTCATGATTTGGTGACCACACAGTCGCTACTACACCGCTGAGCTTGACGGCACCAGCTTGGATGTCAGACAGACCTAGGTTCGAACTCTGGCTCAGAAAATGTCCTGCTATAGCTTCATGTTCTTCTTTTATTAATTCCATGAGCTGTAAGTCGAATAGGGAACAGGGAGGTACTTCAACCTATTAAACGGCCCTACTTGGGACCTCCTGGTTTTAGGTCTGTCTGTAAGGGTCACAAGACTTAGCAACAGTCCCAGCGGCCCGAGCTACACCAAAATTATAAATGGATGCTTTCTTCAGCTCCTCACACCCTCACCCACCCCACCCCACCCCCCACTTTGGGAGACAGCAAACAAATGACAAGCTGTGGCGCTAAGGGGCGTTGATATTGCAAAGTGCAGCCAGATTGCAAAACGCTTTTCTTGAATGAGACTGTCAAGGGACACAGAGACTACTTATTTTGGGGTTATGTGTGATGAGGGTGTCACTCTGCAGCCCCGGATTCTCATTTAACATCCCTCAGGCATGCAATTGTTCGACAGGCTTAAAACACACGAATCTATCTGCAGAGACAGAGACAGACATCGCGTAGGGGAGAGAGAGCACATGGCAGAGGAAGCAGCCGCATAGGGGGAGCCCACGGACGGGAGCCGCCGCATTTGTTTTAGGAAGCAAGGAAAAAGCTCCTGGGATATTTGAAAATTTCCTCCATCCACCCGTGTGACTGCCCAGTTACCCTGGACCTCCTCACCAAAGTCCCAGATGCTTACATTTTTCCTTACTCCTGGAAATAAAGCAACTCTCTTCTCCTATCGTAAGGCAAGCAAAGACCTCCGAATTTAGCCACTAGTGCTATGGAGACCCCCAGATAATTCGCTGAACCAAGAAGAAGGCCCAGCAGCAGCAAGGTGACCAGAAGTTCCTCAGATGGAGCCCCGTGCTCTTAATTCATGCCCATGCTTTCCTCTGGGCGAGGGAATTTTAAATCAACCAGTGGGGCTTCCTGGACTTATAGAAACACAACCAGATTTGAGGTTTGGTTGCCCCCTGTTCCCCGGTGCCAGCCCATCTGGAAGACACCCAGAAACAGGGTTAGATAGTCTCTTCAACAGAAATGGAGATTAACAGGTGTTAAAGACAGATTAGCAACTAAATGAGTTTCTTCCTGGCAGGATCAGTATTGAGACAATGGAGGGTTTTAGAGAGCAGAAGAAATTCGCCTTTATCTCCCAGGGCTGTGCACACTCAAGAAGCCAAAGCGAAACCGTGGACCATCCCTGGAATCTATAGCAGGCAGGCACTCAGACAGAACGTGCAGCCGAGATAAGATGGGGTCACAGCAGACTTAGTTCTGTTTCCGGGGGCACTGCCTGGGGGGTGGGAGGGAGGAAGTTCTGCTTTTGTACTTTCCTTTCTCTCTTGACTCGGATTCTGACTCTAATTTCAATATCCCTGCCATTGGCACAGAACCTTCTTTCTACACCCTGTGGTTTGCCCCCTGGAGCTGGCGGGCAGAGGGGTGAGTTTGAACAGACTTGGATCAAACGACACTGTCTTAGTTCACTCAGCTATAATAAAAATACCATAAGCTGAGGGGATTAAACACCAAACATTTATTGACTCACAGTTCTGATGACGGGGAAATCTAAGATTAAGGCGCCCGCAGATCTGGGGTCTGGGGAAAGCCCTCTTCCTGGTCTGCGGGAGGCTTTGTTTGCTTTATATCCTCACGTGGCTGAGAGTGAAGTCATCTCTGCCATGTCTCCCCTTAAAAGGGCACGAATCATACTCCTGAGCGCTCTACCCTCCAACCTAAATCACCTCCCGCAGGCCCCAGCCCCTAAAACCATGAGGCTGGGCCTCAGGCTGTGCCGTATGAAATGCGGGGTGAGAGGTGCAAACCTTCAATTCATAGCAAACACCAAGTTAATAGTCAACTAGGTTTTTGGAGCAAGAGAGAAAACAACTATGTGCTAAGCACCTACTATGTGACATGCCTTTTACTAGGTCCTTTTATCATTTTATATTAACTCAATCAACAGATTAACCCAAAGGACCTGGGCCACATGGGAAGATTTGGCACAAGGGAAACTAAAGACAGATCGAGTTCCTTATTTCTTTTCTTCCCATGGTTTTTGTATTTCCTTCTTAACGTTATTTTGAATTTGTTTGGGCTCAAATTATATTACACCCTTGTCATCTCCATTAGCTAAAATGTATTTATGGCTGATTATGCATGCAGAAAATAAATTAAATATCTGAATAACATTACCAGTAATTGGTGAAATTGCCTTATGTTTTCACATCCTTACAACAAAAAGGCATCAACAAATGACCGGCGGCGAGGGGCGGGGGGCGGGGAGAAATAATCCACTATAATTGTCCATATTACCATAGAGAGAGGACACAGACACAATTATGGGCAATTTCAGTGTCTAAAAATCAAATGCGATAAAAATTACAGAGAAGTTAACCAAAAAAAAAAAAAATTTACTTTAACTGTGGCTCCACAACAACTGGTAATCAGGATAAAAGAAACAAGCTTCTGCTCTGAAAAACGCTCCACTGACACGGAAGTTGACATAGAATCTCCTCAATTTCCACAAAATACAAACCATCGCCGAAGTGCTCGTTTAGATTTGCTTGAGTGACTCTTCACACTTTCCCTTCAGAAACCACTGGTTTACTGGTGAAATATTTATGTTGATTTACAGAGAGATTCCACTGTATTTTAGTCTCTAAATTCCTAAGTACCACCTCTAGCATAGTTTGATATACATACTAGATCAGACTGGCATCATCTTTCCTCAGGTTGCCTATTTGCGTTTTTTGAAAAGGATACACATTAAAAACATTTAATAACCATAATAGCTATGGTGGTGTAGGTACTGAGCGACTGGGAAGGATGCCAGCTGCTGCATTTGAGCGGGGTCCTGAGATGCCACCTGTGCAGGCAGGGAGCCCCAGAAACTGGGGTGCACAGAGAAGTTGCTAAATGCCCACCAATATGGAAGTCTTTTCACACTTTCATCATGGGGCAACTGTACCAGCGTGTCCTGGTACCTGCACAGACACATAGATGGAAGACTAAAGTCTGGCCTTTCACTTTGCCTCTAGTTATCCAGGTGGCTTCTGTCAGCATCTTGCCACATGGACACCCCAGGAAATGGCACCCCTGCAGGTCTCTGGCAGGTAATATGGCAGCCCAAGCCAAAGACCATTTCTACAAGGACGCGCCTACCCTTTCAGCATCGATACCCTGAAAACCGCAGTCCTGTGTTCCCATGGAACGCAGCAGCTGGGGCCCAAGCACCGTTCACACCAGTTTGACTTTTCAAGTCAAAGATATGCAAAATTTTAAACAGAGAGGAAGGCTCCGGCTCCACTCACAGGAACCCAAAGCAAAAGATAAATCAAGGGAGAGATGCGGCAGGGCCTGCCTCTCAGGAGAAACGACTCTTTCGTGTACGCCGTCAGAGCGAACTTTATAACGTGCAGACCCGATCATGTCAGCCATCCCTCGGACTTCCTCAATCGCCAGCCCTGTAGCAGGGCACGCGAAGGACTGGCCTCCGCTTGCTTCTTGCTGCCTGCGCCCTAGAGCCAAGCAATAGTCCACCAACTGTGCGTCAGAACACATCACGTTGTCCTACGCCCCCCAATTCCGCTCCATTACGACCCATGTCTTAAGTCTCAGAACTGCTGGCGAGGGAATGACCCAGTTGTCTGCATCCAAGTATCCTAACAGAAGGCTTGGTAAGTATTAGCTCACAATAATTTTCATTGGATAGATCATTCGATATAATCGAGTAGTTTCAAATCATCAAAAACAGTGGCCACATTGTCGCAGGTCTTCGAGGAAATAAAGATACGTCCAATGTATCCTAAGATCATGAGACGGAAAATAAGCAGAGCTGAAAAATAAAAAGACTAACCGTATCCAGGGAGATGGCGGAGGATGGCGAGGCGCTGGAACCCGCTTATGTTCCTCCTGGAAATGCAAAATTGGGGCAACTGCACAGAAGACAAGGCAGCAGCTTCTTAAAAAGTTACACATGTACCTACTGTGCGATTCAGCCATTCCGGTCCTGAGTGTTTATCCAGGAGAAATGAAAGCACATGTTCAGACAGACTTTTCACACAAATAGTCATAGAAGCTTTATTTGTAATAGCTCCAAACTGGAAACAACCGGATATTCTTAAACAAGTGAATAGATAAACAAACTGTGGTCCATCTATACAAAAGAATACTGCTCAGCAATAAAAAGCAATGAATTATTGATATAGAAAACAACATGGGCAAATCTCACAGCAATGATGCCAAGGAACCAGACAACAAGAGTATATTCTGTATGATTCTATTGATACACAATTCTACAAAATGCAAAGTAATCTTTAGGGACAGAAAGCAGGTCAGGGCTTTCTACGAGAGAGGGGAGGGGTAGGAAAAAGAGACTACAAAGCGGCATGAGGAAATTTGGGTGGGCAATCGATATTCACTATTTTTATTGAGATGATGGTTTCACAGGTATAGAGAAAAGTCGAGACTCATCAGATTTTATGCTTTAAATACAAACTGTCTAGTATATGTCAATTATGCCTTCATAAAAATATAAAAATTAAAAACTGAGCTGAACGGTCAATGTGATTTGGGGAAATTACTATTAGATATTAAGAAGTAAAATGAGAATCCGATTCTAGAAGTATAAGTTAGAGACTGAGAATAGTAACCCTTTAAAAGAAGGCAAAATATAAGAAAAAGTCTAACAGTCAAAGCTGTCCAATGATAAATAAACTGGCCTCAGAGGTAGTGAATTCCCAGTCCCTAGAAGTATTAATTTGATGACCATTAAGTAGTCCTAGAAATGAATCCTTGCCCCTGGTGGGGCAATTATCTCATCTGACCCCTGAGATTCTTTTAAACTCTAAATTCATTCATCCACTGAGACCACACAGGCATGTACATTTGCTAGTAGCGAACTCCCTGTTATTCATGCTCATGAAAACAACCATTAGGAATTTTCCTCGAGAATGGAAGAAGTGAAAATAATTTAAAGGCCTAGGACTTCAAAGACAGAGAGTTGAAAGGAAGTCAGTTTTTCAGATATAGGAATTACGAGCCAGCACAAAGAGAACCCGGAGCGACGGAGCTTTGGGGTGGGGACGGCAGGGTGGCAGAAAGACAGTCTGGGTATGAGAATATTTGGGGAGGGGAAGGGTGCCCAGTACTGGGGTCTAGAAATCCTGGGATGCTGTAAGAAACAGAATTGGAGGTCTCGGCGGGCTTAGGAGGCTGGGGTCTAGGAATGCTTCATTACAGAGCTGTTGGACTTGGTCTGGAATAATCTTTTAGAGAACAAAATATAGCTCCGTGTTCCAAAACCTCAGATAGCTTCCTGTCGTCCTTAGAATACCATTAAAATTATTTACCAGGGCTACACTGGTACTGCTAATTGAAAATAGCAAGATGCAGAGAAATGTACAAAAAAAATGGGATGATATTTAAAAAAAGGATGATATAAACTCCCTTTGAGTGTACACGTAGTCTACGTGAGCATTTTACACAAGAGGCTCTCTCAATGGTGACTCTAAATTAAAACTTGTCCAAAAACCTGTCCCAGGTCCTCCACAAGCCCCACTCTGGCAAATGGCACTGCTCTGAGCAGTGGACAGGGATCATAGCTGGAAGCAGAGGGGTCCAAGGAGGAGCAGTTTTAATCCTCACCAGCCACCTGGTGAAGCACTTACCTGGATGAAACGATTCAATGATCAACTGCATGGATGGTAACAAGATGCCAAAGGGATGAAAACTGACTTGGGTAATGGGAAAATGAGGTCAGCTTGTTCACTCTTAAAAACCAAGGTGAATGTTAAGGGCAGACCCTTCTCCTTATCCCACATTTCCTCCTGGGCTCCTAGAAAAGAGGGAAATGCTCCTCTCTGTTCAAAGGAAGTTGCCAATTCTCTCTCCACTCCTCGGTCCTCCCAAAGGAAGGAAGAAAGGCTTAACGCAATGGGCCAGACTGCAACACCCGCCGGATCGGGGTTTACCGAAGGGCAGCGATAGGGCGCCTCGGAAGTAGGACCCACTGTGAGCCACTTCCTCTTCGAACACATCCCAGACGGCCCTCTCCTTCTGTGTCCCACAGGCCTATGGGCCGCATCTCAGCAGCTGGATGCTTAACTCAAGTCAGACCTGACCTACAAGTTGCCTTTCTTCAATTCCGAGAAGCAAGATTGGAGTCTCTACTCAGCCTCAGGCCATGTTTTTATTCAAGGTTTAACCAGAGACTCTGCTTTGGGTGTGCTTTCGATGGCTGGGCAGCTATCACCAAAATGGAACCATGTGCTTGGTATGGGAGCCCGTCGGTCAGAATTCTAGAAGGGAAGCGAAGAGACCAGTGATCAGCTCATGAGGGTGCAGCCTTCATGAATGGGATTCATGCTGGTATATGACAGAGCCCAGAGAGCTCCGTAGCCCCTTCCACATGTAAGGACACAGAGAGAAGACAGCCATCTAGGGACCAGGAAGTGGGTCCCCTCCAGACACCGAATCTGCTGGCACCCTGATCATGGACCTCCCAGGCCCCGAGAACTGTGAGAAACAAATTCCTGTTGTTGATAAGCTACCGGGTCAGTGGCGTTTTGTTAGAGGAGCCCGAATGCATCAAGATACGCTTAAAATAACTAGTGGTGACACCAGAACTCTCTCTCTCTGGTTCCACAGAGCTCTTCATCACGGCACGATTCCACCTCTTTAGACGCATGAAGAAATATTATAATTATTATCATGTTATTATAATCTGGAAGAGAAAAACACAGAACCAAGTATGCCCGGCAGCTCCTCTAAGCCAAAGACAAGCAAAGAGACGGCAGGTGGTGGAGTGGGCAAAGGTCAAGGCTTGGTCCCAGGAGACCTGAGTTCAAGTCTCAGTTGTACCATGAAACTTCAGCCCCTTCATCTGGGAAACTCAGTGTCCTCCTGGTAGGGCTCAGACAAGGTCATACGCAGGAAAAAGCATTTTATACATTCAACACTATGCCTGGACAAGCACATACATAATATGCTGGTAGCTTCCATTGTCACGATTCACCAAGTTTGAGTTGACCTAATGGTTCTCCAAAATGGGAGGCAATTTTGTCTCCCAGGGGATACTGGGCAATGTCTGGAGACATCCTTGGTTGTCACAATTTGGGGGAGGGGATGCTGCTGGCATCTAGTGGGTAGAGGTCAGGGATGCCACTAACATCTTATAATGCTCAAGACAGCCCCCCAAACAAAGAATTATTCAGCCCAAAATGTCAGCAGTGGCAAGGCTGGGAAACACTGACTCAGAATGAATTCATGTGTTATAATAATTTAGGAAGAGATTTGATGCTTAATGCACATTTGTTGCATTAGGAAACCAAGAAAATAAGGTAGCCCTACAATGTAGTTAATCTGAGAAAACAATGTCAGAGTAAGCGAACAGATGTAAGACAGGTAGATGGAGGGATATGCTACATCCTTGCTACTCAAAGTGTGGTCCACGAATCAGCTTCACCCTCACCTTGGAACCCAATAGAAAGGAAAAACCCCAGACTCTACCCCAGATCTACCAAATCAGAATTTGAATCTTAACAAGATCCCTAGGTTATTGATAGACAAGTTCAAGTTTGAAAAACACTGTCCTGGAATCCATACTCGATGGTGGGTTCATTTCCAAGAGTGGTCCTAGGTTCCACTGACTAGTGCAGAAACTGGGGTCTCTAACGTCAGCCCAGTTGAAGCATCCCTCTTGGCTATAAACCCAACTCTATCCACAAGTGGCGTTTCCACCTGGATACTCTCCACCTGGATAACAGAAAGCGAGTCCCCCAGGCACGTTAGCAGCGCTTTCTTTCTCTGTGTTCACAGAGTAGAATGCTGAACATAATGAAATATGGCACATCATCAATACCCCCTATGCAGAAACTGCACAGAATGCCACAGCTGAAAGATTCTTTGAAGAGGAAAGGAAAATTCTATCGCAACTTTTATTTGGAGTTTGATTGCTTCATTGCCTCTTGCCCTCCAGGTGAAGGGACAGCCAAGAAAAAAACGCATTCTGTGTGACGCCATGAGCTCGGATAGCATTTTAAGTGTCATATCTTTTTGCACCTGGAAGGGAAAAGAGGTGCTCCGCATTAACCCCACAGCCAAACAGGCCCCCAAGTCAGGATTATTATATTCTTCCTTCAAAGAATAGCTTGGTACTGCTGAGAATCATGGCGCTATTCTAAGTATTTGACACATATTAACTCGCGTAATACCTGTGAGGTATTGCTCACCCTGTGAGGCAGGAACTGTCAAAATCCCCATTTCACAGATGAACAAACAAACACAGAGAAGGTAACTAGCTCTCCCCAGGCCAGGGAGCCAGGAAGTGGCGAGGCTGAGATTTGGATCCACTGCGTCTGTCTTCAGAGCCGGTGCCCTTAACCCCTCCGCCATACTCTTCACACCTAACTGTATCTTAGGTACTCTGCAAGGATATTATGAGAATCAAGAGGATGGAATTTCTGCCCTGATGGAATAGCCGGACTGGACACGGGAGACAGATAAACAGATACAATGGAGCACATTAGGCACTTAGAGAAAAATGTACCATTTTTTTCTGTTTCGTATCATCACATCCCTCCTCCTTACTCTCTGTCCTTATTCTAATTTGACTTAATGCTTTGGCATCCAGAAAAATGTTACAACTTATCAGCCACCTGCTAGGTGCTCATTAAATAATGTTTGGATGAATGAAGTAATTCATGAACGAACGTGGTCCTATGGCTGATTTTGACGAAGTATGGCACCATGAATGCTAACAGGCTCTTAGAGCAATTATCTGTTCCCTGCCCCCCCCCAATCTGGCTCTATCATCCAAGCCCCATCCTTACTTGAGGAACTGCGCCCCACTCCACCAGGTGGCTCCCAGTGGAGCTTCTGTGGCTTTGTACTATAGCACCCCATTTGACTGGCCAGGGGTGAGCTCCTCATTTCAGCTGGGCCAATGAGCTCCTTTCTTCAGGAATTTTGGAATCAGGAGAAGTAAAATCAGAATAATCTCTCTAGGTAGTTAAAACTGTATGATGAAAAAAAAAGTGGACCCCGTCGGCATCCACACGTTCAACCCCAGGGAGAAGGCCAGTCTGCAGTAAGGGAGCTGCATAAAGCTCTGTGCTGATTGCTGCCAAGAGAGGAGAGTCAGAGAGAAATTACTTCTGACATCCTTCGGGTCTCTTTTTCCAGACACTGAACCTCTCTGAGCTTTCATTACCTCTTTTGTAAAATGAGGGGACAGAAATTACCCCTCAAAAGGCTATGGTCTCACCGCATTCAAGGAAGAAGGGACTCCAATCAGACGATTTTCGAGCAATGAGGCAGCTGCCTGTCCCTCCTGTATTCTTGCTCACAGCTCCAGGCACCAGAAAGCAATACCAGCCGAGAGAATCCAGTTCCTCTTGTCCTTGAGTTCCATCAAACAGCCTTCTGATTCCTGACCATGGGTGATATGGAGAAAGAGTTGCCCTGATGGGCGGTATGAAAAGGGAAGTCTCTACATCTCAAGTGTGTCATAAATAAAATGATGTTTTAAATGTACACAACTGGCCTCTTGTGTCTTTGGATGCCGTGAGCCATCTCTCAGGGTCTGCTCACCTGGCTGGGCTCAGTATTCGAATTCTGCTCTCATGGGGCTGAAAGAGCCCTCTTGGCTCCCACCAAACATCTGTTCTAAGCAAGGTGGTTTTCCATGCTCATCACAAGGCTGTACTTCTCAGTGGAGAAATCAGTAGCATCAGTGAATTCCAACCACAATATGATCAATGGAAACAGCCCTTAAAATTCCCTAGGCCCATGGTTTTCACATTTTTCTCTGAGGTTACCAGGGGAGAAGTGGGGGGGTTAAATAAGATGGCCCTTCTACTGGCTTCCGCCACTGCAACTCCACTCCGATATGCTTTAAATATTTGAGTTTGCATGTATTAGTCAGAGTTCTCCAAAGAAACAGAACCAATGGGAGATAGATAGACAGATAGACAGACAGATAGAAGAGGGTATTTATTATAGGAATCAGCTCAAATTGTTATGGAGACCAAGAAGTCCTACAATTTGCTATCTGCAAGCTGGAGAACCAGGGAAGACGGTAGTGTATTTCAGTCCAAGTCTAAATGCTTGAGAATTAGAGGAGCAGATGGTGTAAATCCTCGTCAGGGTCTGAAAGCCTGAGAACCAGGAGTACTGATGTCAAGGGCCGGAGAAGACGGTGCCTCAGCTCACTCAGAGAAGAGTGAATTTGCCCTCTCCCACCCTTTTGTTCTATTCGAGGCCCCAGAGGACTGGATGGTACCTGCTTACATGGTGAGGACCGCCTTCTTTCCTTAGTCTGCTGGTTCATACGCTAGTCTCTTCTGGAACCACCCTCACAGACACACCTAGAAAAAAGGTTCTACCAGCTTCCTGGGGCACCCCTCAGCCTAGTCAAGTTGACACATAAAAGTGGCCACCACATAGCACGTGATACATTCTGACATTTTCTATTTTGTTTAAAAATTGTTAAAAGGCGATCATGTGAGGATCTAGACAAGATGGTGGAGTAGGTAAACGCTGTGCTTGCCTCCTCCCAAGACCACAGTTAAATGATGACTAAATTATAGATCAATCTACCTGGAGAACCATCAGAAGACAAGATAAACAGTCCTATAACTAAGGGTATAAAGAAGAAGCCATGATGAGACGGGTAGGAAGGGCAGAGACATGAAATGGGCTGGCCACACCCCCACATATGGTGGTTGAGAATCAGGAATCTGCATTGGCCTGGTAAGATCTGCGTGCTCCACCCGGGTAACTCCCTGGAAACCTGCCCCAACCACTTAACGCACAGGTGGAGCCCCTTTTGGCCATAGGCAGCCAGACCCAGCCTGTGCTGCAGTCTTTCTTGGACAACTTTTGGGGGTCTGCAGGCCCCGGTGGGTAGCAGCTGGCCTCAGTGTGCTCTGAGCCTTGTGCCGAATGCCCAGAGGCTCAGTATTGGCACCAAATCTCAATCTGCATTAACTTGGTGAACCCCTCTCACCTTACCGAGGAGACTCCCCGAGACTCAGCCTCACCCAACTGGCTTACCACCCGAGGCTCTTTCAGTGACTGAGCCTTATGGTGCCCTGAGCCTTTTGCTGAGCTGCCCGAGGCCCAGTACCAGTGGCAGCCACCCTCAGTTTGTAGCATGGCCTCTCCCATGCACCTCCAGGTCCAGTACAAGCAGTGACCAACCACAGCAATCAGGCAAGAAAAAGAAATAAAAGGTATCCAAATGGTAAAGGAAGAAGTAAAACTGTCATTTGCAGATGACATGATAGTATCTACAGAAAACTCTAAAGTTCTACCAAAACACTATTAGAACTGACAAATTCAATAATGTTGCAGGATAAAAAAATTAATATTCAGAAATCGGTTGCACTTTTATTCACCAATAATGAACTGTCAGAGAGAGAAATTAAGAGAACAATCCCATTAATAATTGTATTAAAAATAAATAAATTAAATACCTAGAGATAAATTTAACCAAGGAGGCAAAAGACCTATACTCAAAAAAATTATCAGACATTGAAGAAGGACACTGGAAAAAATATAAATGAATGAAAGCATATACCACGGAACATGGGGTCTACATTCCCACATTCCGCAGTTGGCTGGAACTGGGTGGCGGCCACCGAGTTAACAGAGCCTTCCTCTTCCAATTGATCGAGTCCTTTTCGTTTATGACAATTCCAGTGAAACAACAACAAAAAAAGATGTCTGAGTTTGCTCCCGCCACTCTGGGCCTTTCTCAAAATATAAGTCTGAACAGAAACCAATTCCAGCAGCACTCCTTGAGCCCTGAGGTCGCCAGGCCCTTCCACACATCAAGCCTTCGGCTGCAAATCTCTCTCACCGCGGCCTCTGCGTGCACAGCCGGCTCTCCTTTTGATAAACACCCTTTGCTAAGATGCAGGTCAGTGTAATTTGCCGAAAGGTTAGGAGGAGCGACTGCTCAGAGAGGGCTCGCTTATTATTTCAAATGCCACCCGTCCGTTCTCTAACATTCGCTGACTTATGTGCAACTCGATTCCTGCTACACCTGCCCGGGCGTCTGACCTGCTTCCCTGTTCCGCTCCCCTCATCATCTCTGCGGCCCTGAGGTGGGAGCCGGGCCGTGCCGCCTAGAGCCGTGGCGGTCTCTCAGATAGGGAAGCCGCTGTAATGGGTGATTTCTGCGCCAAGTCAT
Organism: Rousettus aegyptiacus; assembly: GCF_014176215.1. Lineage (NCBI taxonomy): Eukaryota > Metazoa > Chordata > Mammalia > Chiroptera > Pteropodidae > Rousettus > Rousettus aegyptiacus. The sequence goes on from NW_023416311.1 coordinate 4,881,963, forward strand.
GCTTACGAGTCACCTATTTTGAGGCATGCAGGGTTGTTGATTGTATCCATGTGGCTGCAAATGTTTAGTCCATTTTCGATTTGCTCGGCCAGATTTTAAAAATCGTGCTAATGTTTGAAACTAGCAAGCCCCCAAAACACTTACTTTCTCCTTTAAATAATGTGGGGCATTTGTTTGTGCCAGTAATTTCGGTTAAAGAAACTGCTAGGGGACCAATATTCATCCATAAGCCTGCTGACATTATAATAAGAATAATCATAAAGGGTAACATTAAGATCTATCATTTCTTCAGTGTCTACTATGTACCAAGCAGATCCACAGTGTTCAGCTCTTAGAGAGAGAGAGAGAGAGAGAGAGAGAGAGAGAGAGAGAGAGAGAGAGCTGTTTAAGTCATAACATCTCCATAAGTTAGATACGGGAGGATTATTTTCTTTTACAAATGAGGGAGCTAAGGCTCGGAGAGCTTCAGCGACTTCCCCACAATCACTGAGTTATTCTCGAAGCCAGGGCTGGATTTCGGGACTGAACTCCCTAACCCACCCACCAACTGCTTCTCAATTATAATTACACCAAGAAGCACCTCCATGTAGCCAGCATCTATGTCCACAAACACATCAAAGCCCCAAGATTACTCAGGATGACAACCATAGAAATTCTCTGTTATCAGCGACTTTCTTCTGGTCTGGAATGAGAAATTCGGGAGCGAGAGTGGACCCGCCCTCCCTCCCCCCACAGGGCCCAGGGCATTTTGGTCACACAGCCTCGGGTGGTTGAACGCTGGGGGTCAGATTCAAGTTCTAATCCTCCCCCCCCCCCTCATTTCTTAGCTATGGGACCCTGGGCAAGCCATCGAATCTCTCTGAGCCCCCGTTTCGTGATCTAAAGAAAGGGGGGACACTAATAATACCCACCTCAGGGGTATGGTAGGGGGGCAAATGAGGTACTGCGTGGAAATCACATGACTCTGCAGGCGGAGCTGTGATTCTTCCCTAACTAGCCATCCGTAGGCTGCTGCCTAAGCGTCTCTCAGAGCCACGATCAAGAATCTATAAGAACAGAACGTGATAACTTTACTATTGGGACAACAGTGACCACCTTCATCCCACACATATACTCTCGTACCCCACAATGCCACCGCCACCTCTTCCTCTTCTGTAGAGAGAAGCCGTCAGCCAGGCTTTGAAAGGTAGGTACAAGAAGTCAGTCATCAGTCTACAGAGTCCACCCAAGAAAGCCCCGGGCTGAGCATGTCCCAGTGGTCCCAGCACATGCCAGCTTCTCCACGGGGCATCAGCTCTGGGACCTTCTGCTCCTCGGTCCATGTGACTATGAGCCTCCAGCCTCCAGGAGACTGACTCTCGGGTCCTAAGGATGATCTGGAGGATTCTCTGGCACCTTGTCTGCCTTCCCCCTTGCTCCTCCTGTCCCTGCCCTCACCTCTTTCCTCTGCGGCCCTTCCTCGGTTTTTTTCTCAGGATAGTTAGGTCGCACTTTGACCTATGAGATTTCAGATCTATCCAATGTCACCTGTCTCTCCATCGAATGTCTCCTCATAACGCTCCTTGCGCGTCGGGTCTGTATCCGTTTCCTAGGACTGCCCTGACACATGACCACATCTTGGAGGCTTAAAACCGAAACGTACCCTGGAGGCCAGAAGTCTAAAATCAAAGCGCACCAGGCCACACGACTTCCAGCGTCTCCAGGGAAGAACCCTTCCTTGCCTCTCCCAGCTTCCGCGGAGTCCGGAATCCCTTGCTTCGTGGCAACAAAACTGCCTCCGTCCTCACCCCTGCCTGCTCTTTCCTCTTCTACCTCTGTGTCCTCTCCTCTTCTGCCTCTCACAAGGACACGTGCCATTGGATTCAGGGCCTGTCCTGATCCAGGATGATCCCATCTCAGCATCCTTAACTTGATTACATCTCCGAAGACCTTTTCTTCATGGGTTCTGGGTGGACATGTTTTTTGGGGGGTGGAGGGGCACCGACTTGAGCCATTTCCTGATGTTAATGAGTCCCATGAAAGCTGTGACATGCCTGCCTGTCATCATCCAGCTCATCTCACTCGTTTACCAAAACATGCCAAGACCTGGAGAAAACCTCCCATTTTATGACACAAGCCAGATTTCCCCAGGGCCTGCCCCGAAGTCCACATTTTGCAAAACACAGCCCTGGTGGAGAAGACCAGGAGTGATATGGGGAAATAAACAGAACTCCGGGAAGATAAAGGGGCTGCTGGTCCCCTCCCGGAGTCAGTCAGCTTCCTTCGGGACAAGGATCTTGGCCTGGGAGACAGGTCTGAGGCATGCACAGACATTAGCACATCCCGAAACCTATTGTGATCATAGTAACAAAATTTCTATTCTCAAATACATCTAGGAAGTGTTGAGTTAAATAAATACAGGTTCCTCCACTGCAGAATTTGCTAGAGCTCTCAATACAGTAAACTGTACACAGAGGTAGAAATAATTTGTAGAATTTCCCAGACGTATAGCCCAGAGAACCCTGTTCCTTGTGAAACATCTCTGAGGCTTGGTGTCTTTCCAAATGCTCAGTGGGAGGGACTGATATAGATCATTCTAGGCAATTAAGGAGCTATCAAGCCATTAGAGAAACCACAATAAACTACCATTTTACACCCACTGGAATGACGATGATCAAAAGACACACGATATATCGATTTCACTTATATGTGGAATCTAAGGAACAAAAAGAACACACTAATCAAAAAGAGACTCACGAATGTGGTGGACGGTTTGGTGATGGACAGAGAGAGGGGAAAGGGAGTGGAGGGTCGGGAGGATGGGGTGAAGGGTTAAAGGAGTACAAATTAATAGTTGATAGTTGGTCACGGGGATGGGGAGCACGGCACAGGGGACGCAGTCGCAGTGATATGATGGCGAGGTGGGGGGCCGGGGAGGGAGGGAGCAATCGGGAGGGACCGTTTTATGAACTATATAGATGTTTAACCAGGGTACTGTATACTTGAAACTAATTTAAATAAATTATTATTTTTTTTTTTAAAGATACAATAACCAGCACTGGAACAGCGGGAAGCCTCATGCTTTTCTGATGGGAATGCAAAATGAAGTCTCTGCTTTGGGAAAAAGTTTAGCAATTTCTTTAAAAGGTCGTATAACAGCCTAACCCAACAATTCCACATGCACCCACATGTGGATGGTTATAGTGGCATTATTTATACCAGCCCCAGCCTGGAAACCACCCCAAAGTTGATTAACTGGTGAATGGATAAATAAATGTGATATAGTCATAGGATGAATTATGATCCAGCAATAAAAAGGGGCAAAATGCTGATACCTGCTATGCCGTGAATGAATCTTGAACACAATGTGCTCAGCAGAAGAAGGCAGACGCAAAAGACCAGACATTGCATAATTTCATTTATATGGAATTCCCAAAAAAGGTAACTATAGAGGGGCAGAGAGTAGATTAGTGGTTGCGGGGGGGGGGGGGGGGGGGGATTAGGGATTAACTATAAAGGGCTTGAGGGATTTTATTAAAATGATGAACAGGTTTTAAAACGATTGTAGCGACGGGTTGCATACTCAGTACATTTATTTAAAAGATCATTAAATTGTACTTAAAACAGGTAAATTTTATGGTACGTAAATTACACCTCAATTAAAGTCATTTTAAGAAGTATTGTCACTGACATTGAAATAAAATTTTAATAATCTAAAAAAAAAATGTCCATCTGACTATATGCACAGCCCTACGCTGACTCAAACAGAGGTGTTGAGCTAACGTTTTTTAGAGTAAAAACTGAACGTGCAAAGATTTCATCACACCTAGGAAAAGTTAGCAACTTATATACAGAACCTGCCTCATGGGTCGTGTCTGGAAAGACGCATCAAAGTCTTTTTCAGTGAAGGATAGAGGTACTCATTAACTGGATATACCTGAGATAAATCCGTACTTGCAAACTGTGCACTCAATGAAACCAGACTCAGCCCACAGAATCTATTAAAATGGTGAAATTTATTAGAATTCCAGGACCAATGTGATAGGCATTCTAAAGGAGAAGGACCAGGCTCTTTGATCTGCCTGGTTCCACCCTGACTTCTTTCTAATTAGCAAAGCTTTTTGAGGCTGACTGATAAGCATTCTGGGCACTGCATGCGTCTGGCCACTGATTAATTAATTAATTTTTGACTTTGAGCAGTGACACTTCATTTGAAAACTTTCTAACAACCATGATGGGTGTGGGAAAGTAGGGCAAAAGAACTGAAAATATGCTGAAGGTGTCGTTTCAAATCCAGTTGATTTCCAAGAGGGCAGAATGGGTCAGTGGTGGCTGCTGGCGGGGGACGGGCGGGGGAAGGGCACGCGAGGCCAGCTCCGTATCCGCTGTGCTGTGTGTTTGGGCTGAGCCATTTACTTTCTCTGTTCTCCTGGTCATTTTCTTATCTGAAAATGAGGTGCCTCTGCAGCATCCTTGTTTACTGAGAAGTGACTCTATGCACTGCCCATAAAGAAAAGGACAGAGAACGAAAATGACTCACCAAGAGGGGAATGGGAAGGTGGACAAAGCTTATGGATCCACAGGGAGGTTCTGAGAAGAGCGGGGCAGGTGCTGCCCAGACTAAGGGTCTGCAAACTAACTACACCCATCACTTGGTTTTGTAAATGAAGTTTAACTGGGACATGAATATACCCATTCGCCTGTGCATGACCTCTGGCCGTTTGCATGCTAGTAGGCAGAGCTGGGTGGGTGTAACAAAGACTGTAGGACCCCAGAGCAGGAAATATTTCTCTCTAACGCTCTACAGAAAACCACTGCTGACCCCTGGTCTGAATGGAGTCAGCATGATGCCTTCTCAGTGTGATAAAAGTAACACTGGGAACTCTTCCTTTTTATCTTAAAAGACCTCCTGTTTCTGAAAAGAATGGAGCTAATTTTTTTTTTTTTTTTTTTTTTGAGCATCTCTATGAGCATGGCACCAGGTCCCTTTCTCAAAGATTATCCTCACCTCAAATCTGGGAGGCGATTAACATGGTCATGTTTCAGAGGAGAAAACTGAGGCTCAGAAAGGTAATTACTTGCTTATAAGTTGCAGAACTACTTCTGGAACCAGACTGAGCCCTTTCCAATGACATGATGCTCTCTACTGGGTCAGCATTAAAGCAAACACTTTGGCAGGCGGCTTCTGCAGACAGTCCCTTCGTAAAGGGTCAGAGAGCATGGAGGCAGATTTTAGAGGGATGTACCTGATCGCCTTTATTCAGTCATCTCTGTACCAACTCTATTCTTTTAGCTCGGAGAGAAGCGCCTCTGTTCATCTTGCCTCCAAGCAGGACCAAGACCAGGCCATAAAATTTAATAAATCTTTACCAAAGAGTTGAGGACTTTAAAATTTTTCACAGAAAGAAACCCTAGAATTATCTCCTCTCCAGTAGAAACCTTAAACTCTCCAGTTGCCTATGCAAAAGAAGCCCCTCTCCCAACCTGGGACGTGACCACAGGAACACACACCCTTTTTTTTTTTTTTTTTCAGAAGAAATCCCCACTCCAACCACACAGCCGGTTCCACCTTCCAAGGTCCAGACGAGGCATTCGAAATATTTACTGTGCAGTCCTAAAAGTCTGGGTTATTCACGACCCCGGCAGGGCTATGGCAAGGCCAGTCTCACTCACGTTCAAAGTTCTTTCTCCAGCTCAAGGCAAAGCAGGCAGGCTGACCACAACCCATTCCCAGCAGGATTCCGTGCCCTGGGGTCACTTGTAAACAAACTTCTAGGAAAAGGCACACCCACTCCCCATGAGCAAATAATAAGTTTCAATTATCATTCAGCCTAAATCCGTTTTTAGAAAGAAACCAATTTCCTAACTCTGCAAAGGCATGGCCCTGCTACACATAAGCTCAATCTTCATCATTAAATAGAGCTCGGAGCCTTTTGGGCCACAGTGTCTGCATTTAAGTTCATATCGAGCAAAGTCACCAAGTGCTCCTACAGCATCTCCATGCAAATTGAAAGCGGCTGCCACCTCCCGCCACTTGACAAGTGCTCTTGTGAATTAGAGCAAAGCGGTGCCCTCCTCCTGGTAGACGCGCTTCACCGTAGGGTGCAAGGCCGGGCAAACAGATGTGGCTGGGCTCCAGCGTCAGCAGTGACCTGCACAGATATCCATGACCCAACCTGGTTTTCTCAAGAAATGCTGGTCATTTCCTCTATATCTCCTTAACTCATGGGCCAGTTCCAATGATTTTTTCATAAATATAGGTTATCTGCAAAACATTCATTAGATTGATATCCACCACTAGAGAATAAAAAGAAAGAAAAGAAAGAAAGAAAAGAAAAGGGAAAGGGAAAGGGAAAGGGAAAGGAAAAGGAAAAGGAAAAGGAAAAGGAAAGGAAAGGAAGAAAATGCTGGTATTTTCAGCGAAAGTGTTCGGAAGAGCTGAGTTGAATTCACAACTCAGCCAGTGGCCAGCTGTGTGATCTTGGACATGTCACTTGGCCTCCCGAGATTCTCATCTATAAATCGAAAGCACAGATGCCAAGGCTACTGAGATCTCAAAGGTGCTTGAAATCCCTAATTAGAAAACGTAGAATGGCTTAGTAGACTTAAAATAACTTGCGGCTATTGAACGGTAACCACAGAAAAAGACAAAAAACAAATGATGTCATTCTCGCTTCCATCCAAAGCCACTTTTCCTTTTCCTGCTGTTTCTGGACACTGTATTCCTCCAGCAAAAAAAAAAAAAAAAATCGGAGAATGGCCCTTAGTTGTCTCTGGTTTTCCAAAAAGGTCATCCAAGCAATAAAAGGCTTCCAATATGGAAGTTAATTAGCTCTTGAAGCCTTTCAATCTCACCTAATCAATTAGACTAAGCACTAAAAACCTCATCCCAGAGTGCATAAAATTGAATTGTACATGTGCTTTACTGTTCTAGAATATGCTGCTTCCAGAATTGGTCACACAAACTGGGGAACAATTCTTTTTTTTTTTTTTTTTTTGTCACTACCCAGGCTGGTGATAAGATGTTTGATTAAAAATTTTAATTTCTCAAGAAAATTAACAAACAAACAAAACACAAAAAGCTGTGACACAGGCTTCAGCACGGCCCATCAGCGTTGTTTTAAAGGCTCCCGCAGAAGCCGGCCCCCACTGCTAATACACTCCCGCACCGTGACAGGCCGGATGTAGGCACCAGACGAGAGGCCCATTTTTCTTGGTCAAAAGCTCCCTGTGACGGAGGAGAGTTTCGACAACCAGCGAACGTTTTTTTTTTTTTCTCAGCGACCCACCCAAGCGTAGACGGGCACCCCTTTCCTCTTCTCCTAGAAGACGAGTTATTAAACAGATGCATTTTTTTAAATCAGCCTTCTCTGCATTGAAAGTCAACATCGACGAAGAAAGGGGGAGGGAAGAAAAGCCCAAAGAGAGGGAGGAAAATGCCCCCGCGAGCACGGTCTAAGGAATGATCGATGCGTGTGTCAAAGGCTGAGATAAGACATGCTGAGCTTATCCGAAGCCGAAGCTCTCACGGCAGAGGTCACGTGCGGCAGGAAGATAAGAGGAGCGGGGTCCTTCTCTCCCTCTTTTCTCTCCCCAAAGACCCTGCTCTGATTTCCCATTCTGCGTGTTATGTTTTCAGTCCCAGTGGAGACCATCTAGCCCCGTTCGAGTCCTTTCCTAATCTCACTGTAAACCTTTTCCAGGAGACTGTGATTAGCAGACGTCGACCTCCATGCTATTGGGGGGAAATACTGTGCCAGTGGTAGTGGAGATCCAAAGTGCAGCTGAAGGTTCTGGAAATGCTCTGAGCACCCGAGAAAGGAGTGAGAAGGGCACCGAGCTGGATGTTGAAGAGGCAAACACATCTCAGCTCTGCCACAAAAGGCTCCGAGATCCTGGCGCGAGTCATATCGCTTCCCTGGAAAGGAGGTTCTTCTGTAAAATGGGGGGAGGTGGACGCTGTTACTGAGAATCTCTCCATCTGGAACAATCCCGTCTTCGCCCCTGCTTTCTGGCTACAAGGCTGGGGGTTCACAAAGCGGGATACCTGAGCCCATAGTCTTCACCCCTCTTCTCTGTCACTAATGACCTGTCAGCCGTTCATCGGGTCGCCATAATGAAACCCCATAGCCTGAGTGGCTTCAACGATGGGCGTTTCTCACAGTTCTGGAGGGTGGGAAGTCCAAGGTGCCCGCAGATTCGGTTCCTGACAAGAGCTCTCCTCCTGATGCGTGGATGTCCACTTTCGTATGGTGTTCTCACATGGTGGTGAGAAGGGGAGGTGGGGGTAAGTTCTGGTGTCATTTCCTCTTCTTCTAAGAATACTCATCCCATTGGGGGGGCTCCACCCTCACGACCTCATCTAAACCTAATTACTTCTCAAAAGCCCCGCCTCTGAAGACTACCTCATTGGAAGCTGAGGCTTCGAGGTGTGAATTGAGGAGAACACAAAACATTCAGTCCACAAAAGAAGCCAGAGCTTCTTGCAAGACGACCACAATCTCGATATAAAAACCAGAGGTTCCCACTCCACCCGGTTCAGCAGCCGCTCTCACTGCTGCCCACCCCTCCCCCCAGCAAGGCCGCGCCGGTCCCTCCAGTCATCCCCAAGCATGAAGATGTCCTTGGACCCTTATCTTAATTTCAATTTGTCCTATTTTTCCATAACCAGAGCCACCTTCTGTCTCCTTTATCCAAGCCTGAGGTGAAAATAGCCAATTCGAGAGGCAGATCGCTCTCAGTTTCCCCACTCGAGGCTCTCGGCATTTTGCCCTGATTAACCAGAAGCGGCTTCCTGGTCTCGAGAAGGATCCTGAGGCCATGTGTGGGCCGAGATGGAAAAAGAGCTGTGATTGATTAGTGATGTCTGCCGTGGATGCCAAGTGGGGGTGCGATAGTAGATACGTCATCACACGCCTGTCGTCATCCCTGACGCCCGGAGCCCAAAAATGCGGTTCTCCAACACAGGCATGCATCAGAATGATCTGGAGAGCTCATATAAAGCACGGGTTCCAAGACCTTACGCAGGAGCTTCTGATGTAGTAAGTCCGCGGTGGAGCCTATGCATCTCATTGCAGAAATGCCCGAGGTGAGTCTGGTGCACATCTGGGTATGTGTGGCAAAGATTTGAGAAGAAACTCATCCCCTTCCAATCGTGGTTACCTGAGGTCCTCAGTCCCCCGGGAGCCCCTTATCACAGACCACTCAGAGACGTGTGCCTGGCCCACATGCCCCTGGCCTCGCACCTCCGATGCACGTAGGTCCAACATCCAACGTCGGCATTTGCACCTCTCTGCATGTGAAGGGCTCTCTCAGGCCGCGGGACCCGCCCCACTCACACAAAGCAGAGCAGAAGTGCCCGTGAACTTTTGTGCCGCAGAAGCAGCGACCACCCAAAGGCGCCCACAAACACACAGGAGATGCCCCGGGGCTCCCCAGTGGGGGCAGGCTCCGCCCGCCTACAGCAGCAGCCTGCTTGGGGACACGCCCTTGACGGCCACTTTCTCTTCTGTGTCTCGCATCCCAGCCCTCCTCCTCCAAAGTGTGTCCAGAAATTACCACCAAATATGTTTGCGCCCTGAGATTCCTGTCCTGGCATCTGCTTCTGGGGAAACTCACACTAAGACAAAATTAAAACTGAAACTACCATTCGATCCAACAGTCCCTTTTTTGGGTCTATATCCAAAGAAAATCAGTACCTCCGACAGGTATAGGTACCCCACGCTGCAGCATTATTCACAATAACCAAATGTGGAGGCATCCTAAGGGTCCATCAGTGGGTGACTAGATAAAGAAACTGTGGTAAACATACTTACAATGGAATATTAGTCAGCCTTTAAAAAGGGAGGAAATTCTATCATTTGCAACGACATGAACGAACCTGGAGGACATTAGGCTGAATGAAATAAACCAGACACGGAAAGGCAAATACCGCATGACCTCACTTACATGTGGAAGCTAAAAGTGTCGAACCCATATAACCAGAGTAACATGGTGGTTAACAGGGGGTGGGACTGTGGGTTCATGAACTGGCCCCTGTCCCCAGAGGTCAAGGAGAGACCGAAGGATGAGGCGGGCCACTCCAGACTGGTAGGCAGCAGGTTTACGAGCGGGGGAGGTTACGCACAAGGCTTGTCTGAGGCGGCAACAAGACACCTGGATCTGTCTACCTGCCCGCCAGAACCTCGGAACTGCCTTAACATGAAAGCCTTAACTGGGCTCGGTCATGTGTATCGCCCACATGGTCTCGACGACACCTTACTCTCTCAAGGCCGCATCCTTGAAACAGCTCTGGCTATGAGAACGGTGGGCGGGACAGACATCCCAAGGACGGGGTGCCAGGGCGAGGAGCCCCCGATTGCCTGGGTCTGGCTCTCCAGTCAAGTGGCGGTCACATCGTCTCAACGACCTCCGCCAGTGGGGAGAAATCAGTAGATGGTGGTCAAGGAGAAGAAAGTTGCAGTGCAAGATGAATAAGCTCTAGAGATCAAATGGAAGCATGGTGGCTGACTACAGTTAATAACACGATGCTGAAGGACAGATGTCAGGAGCCCTCGCCACATACCAAAAAAAAAAAAAAAATGGCAACCATGGGAGGAGATGGGGACATTAATTACCTTGACTGCAGTAGTAATTTCACTATGTACCTGTATATCAAAATATTATCATGTTACACATCTTAAATATAAATGATCTCTATTAAATGAATGGAGTCAATGTCAGGCATAAACTTTGTGGAAAAACATAGCTATGTTGACGCTAGAAGCGTAATAGAGATAATTTTTCTTTAAATTCCCTTCTCTCAAAATATGCGGCTCTAATTCTTTCTCCCATCTTAGCCCACGTTTCCTTCACAACACAAATGATCCTGCGTATTTGCAGAGCGGCTTTGACTTTTCATAGTGCTTATGCATTTAGACATCCTTTTGGTATTTACAAAAGACCTGCCAGGGAGGAGAAGCAATAGCATTATTCTCTTTCGGTAAATGAGATCAGCCCTGTGAACACAGGCCCAGAGCCGGGAGTCGAATCGCGCCGTGTCGTACTGGCCTCCAGCATCCCTGCCTCTCCAGGGCGGCATCTTCCTGTGACTCACACAGCCCCAGGAGCAGGGGCCGGTAGGAGCTGTTTATAGTGGGCAGCACAGGGCACTGCGGCTCACCGGCACAGGTGCCTACCATGCGAACGCTCTAGGGGGCAGAAGGCTGCTGTTCACACACTATCCTGGTTAGGAGAGACAAACCAATTGAGCCAGCGTCTGCTGAGGTGGAGCCGGTCAGTGATACCCAATCCTTTATCTCCGAACCACGGGGTCCCAACACTTTCAGGGCAGGGAGAAGTAAACGAGCTTCTTTGGTACAGTAATGCAGAGGTCAGGCCAATGAATTTATACATTCACAGGTATGAATGTCAGATACAGACTAGCACACCTGAAGGGGAATCGGCTTGTTAAAAAAAAGAATTCTGAGTCAGTGGTTCACCAGTTTGAGTGCGCATCAGGATCCCCTGGAGGGCTTGTTAAAATCCGGATTGCTGGCCCTGCCCCAGAGCTCCCGATTCAGTCAGTCAGCGTGAGGCCTGAGAATCTGCGTTTCCGACAAGTTCCCGGATGAGGCCAAAGAGGCAGCTCTACCTACAAGGACCCCTTCTTTGAACACTGCTTTCCAAATTCAGTGTGCCTACGAATAACCTTGAGCCACAGCTGGAATGCAGCTCCGGCCTCGGGCGGTCCGAGCTGTCTCCCTGACGAGCTCCGGATCATTCTGGCACCGCCCGTCTGTGGGCCGCATGAGAAGCAGGGCTCCCAGGCAGCTCCTCCAAAGGGAGGCGCAACCGCCCCCACGTATCGGTGACCAGCGAGCTTATTTAAAATACAGAGGAAGCCCCGTGGCGCCAGGACGTGAGCCGAGGGTGACTGGACCCACACCGTGGGATGGATGGACACACCTGCCACGGGCTTGTGGTCGATACAGGACAAAGGCCGCATGGTGGGGCGCCGTGTCGGTCCCCAGCTCTGCCTCCCCGGCAGGGCCTGGACCTCGGCTCTGGCTCTCGTGAGTTTGCACCAAAGGTGCAAGTCTCTGAGTGTCTTGAAGACAGGTTGCAAAAACCCCTTTATAGGGGAGAAAGAGAGAGCCTGCAACCCTACTAGGCTTTTGAGTGATGGCCCTCACGCTGGACACCAGCTGGGACTTCTGGCTGAGCCCCTGTAGAGTTGGACCATCAACAGCTGGGCGTCTCTGAGGACATCAACACAGCCCCTTCTCACCTCCCATAAAAACAGGAAGACAGAAGGAGGAGGGAACAGGGGTGGGGGGACGGAAAGAGGAAATGGTGCTCTCGTTATAAGACAGCATTTAGAGTAACGTAGAAATTCAAAACAAATATTGAACGACTTGCAAATTGCCTTTTCCTGGGACTTTCTCTTGGCTTTTTTGGTCTGCCTGCTTTAACTGAAAGCCGTGTGCTCCGACGAACTCGCGTGACGTGCCGTGTTCAGTGACTGGAGCCGCACGATGTTCTATTTCTCGTCAGCTGCACGCACGTTTTATGTTTCCGAAGCTACAGCACAATCGCTTTCTAACTATCGTAGCGCACAGGAATAAATGGCTTCGGCACTCAGGTACAATGGCACTTCCTGAGTGATTGGGGGCGGGTCAACCCCAGGTCACTGATGAGTGGAGACTGTGAAAAGCAGATGCTTCCTGGGTACCACCTGGGAACCAGCAGACAGCGAGCCTGGGACAATCACCCACAGGGGAACAGCCCATCTCACCCAGGGACTGCCCGACCCAAGAGTCAGAAAGGCAAAAAAAAAAAAAAAAAAAAAAGCCCTGGCATGTGCCTGGAGAACAGGAGGAATTAGCTCGGGAGGAGACACCCTTTATGTTCTCAAGACTGGAAGCTTGTACCGAATCAGCCCCTAAATGAGGCAAGCTGTACTAAATTACTAAATCCGAATATTAAGGTTTTTTTTTTTCCCCTGCTTTACCACTGCTGAAATAATTTTTCAAACCCAACCGACCAACAAATACATACCAGATTTACTCGTAGAAGTAAGAGCTAATGCAGAAATTGCTGCATCACAGATGCTGGGCCAATAATCTGAGTTATCCCCCCAGCTACTATAAAAAGAGGCATTATTTCTCTTTTACAAAGCAGAGAAATGAGGCTGAACTAGGTTATCCAAAGCCACACAAATCATAAATGGCAGAGCGGAGACTGAGTCAGGAGTGCGGGGAGGGTGAGCCACATGAAACCAGCATTGGGCGTTTAAACCACCTTCAACGGCAACACGTAATCAGAAATGGGACCACAGCCCCCCCCCCCCCCGCTCCCCTTCCCCCAGACGTCGCTCTCCGTGAAACACGTAATGGTGCAGTCACTTTAGAAAACAGGTCAGCAGTTTCCCTAAGTGTTAAACATAAATTTACCATATGCAGAAAGGACCCAGCAATATCACTTCGCTCAATATCCACCCAAGAGAAATGAAAACGCGAGCTCACGAAAGACTTCGAGGTGAATGCTCGTAGCAGCATTATTCACAATAGTCGAAAACTGGAAACAGCCCGAATGTCCATCAGCCGGTGAAGAGATAAAGGAAATGTGGCATGCCCCTACGACGGAACGCGAGTCAGCAATAAAAAGAAAAAGAACTCAGACATATGCTACGGCATGGAAGAACCTCAAAAACAGTATGCTAAATGAGAGATGCTAGACGCGAAAGACCACATAGCGCACGATCGCATATGGAGTAGCAGAAAAGCTAAATCCATGAGCTACAGCACAGGTCACGGTTACTCAGAGCTGGGGATGGGAATGGCCCACAAAAGAGCACGGGAGATCTTTTTAGGGTAATGAAATATTCCAGGTTATACACTCTAGGTTTACAGTGCATTAAATTGCACACCTAAAATAGGTGAATGTTACAGTATGCAAATTATACCTTTAAAAAGCTGTTTAAAAAAAAATAAAAATGTAAAAAGCCGAAACGTCTAACATCTAACTTAAAAAATTTAGAATGAGGAAGCCACCATTGATCGGTCTGGCGAGTGAGCACGTGAGAAGCGCGTGCTGGGTAAGCACTGACAAACGTGACCTCCTTTAACCCTTGCAGCGGGGTCCGCATCCCTCATCCCTGGCGCTAGACGAGGTCACATCATGCATAGGAATTCCTGAGTCCCTGTTGGGGACACAGGACCGGACATGCAGGAGCCACTCGGGGAAGCCTCGCAGAAAAGAGCCAAATGGTGTCATGAATGAGAGGTCAGGCTCTGGGCGATCATCTGATGCAGTCAAATCCTGACTTACTGGTATTATTCTAGAATCATTAGCTATTGTTACTTTCAGAACTTGAATATGTATTATGATATACGTGGTTTGGAATAACATCTGTGGCAGGCATGGCTATTTGACCGAACAGCCGTGTCGATACTCCTTTCTCTCTTGCCACTTTCCACTATCGCAGCAGAGAAAAGTTAAACAAATACTCACTTTCCTGGATCCTCCTATAGCCAGGTGTGACCCTAGCTAATGAGACAGTAAGCCACGATGTGAAGGAGAAGGGGGACAGATTCTGAAAAATATTTTTGCTCTCCCGATAAGAGCCACAATGGCAGCCGGAACCATCCCTGCCTCTTCCTTCCTGACTGGAATGTAGATGTGATGTTAGGAGCACAGCAGCCACTCTGTGGGTATGAGGGACAAACAATTATAAAAGTTCTGACCTTTCATTGCTGAGCCATCAAACCAACACTGGCAGCCACATGCCTCTAGACTGTTCGACATGTGAAAAAAGAATCATTTAACTCTCGTTTGGACTCCTCTATTATTTGTGGCTGAATGCATTTCAATTAGTATTATTAGAAGCTGAAGGGCAACGGTCATTTTTTTTCCTTATTAGAATGCTCGCGTGTTTCCTGCTTTGCTTTCTCTCTCTCCAGCTGGCTCTTCCGAACCATATGTAGCCTCTTCGCCTCTGACTAGAAGGTTGAGAGGCATGTCTGGGCTGTCTCTACGTTCGCTCCAGTTCTAAATATCCACTCGGAACTCCACTGTCCTGGTGCTACACTCATTAGAAATGTCCCAGAGCAGCTGCCCCAATGAGACATAAATGAGTCTGATTTCAGAGGTGACAAGCCCATCTTCTCCCCTCATGAGGAATCTCATAATACAGTGGTCATTACCGGTGACGACAACAGGCAGTTCCTACACATCGGCTATAATCTATGCCTCTCAGCACGAGTACCCCTCATTTCCCCATGTCCAGTCTTACTGGAAGAGGGAAATTTCACTGCAGTATACTCCGGAAACATGCAATGGCCTTTCAATTAGTCAACTTGATGTCAATCCCCTCAGGTTTGTTTGTTTTTGTTTTGTTTTCAGGAAGTCAGGACACCGAGTAGTTACTCAGGACACCAGAGTACCCGCCTCTCTCTGCAGCAGACTACTGTGCACTGCCCTGATCTCAAGGTTCGATTTAAACTGATGGAAGGAGACAGGCTTTCTTTAGGCACCTGGGAGAATCATGATGGGGGAAGCTCCTGAAAACTGATACAAATACTCAAGGAGCGATGGGTGCAGTGGGAGCCAGGGTGCAGTGGGATGTATTCCTAGAGCACAGCTGGGATTAGTTTTGGACACAGGAGACAGGATTGGGAGAGTGTGGCGGGCAGCCTCCGACACGGTCCCCTATGGCCTCCTCCTCTGTGTGTGGGCCAGACCGAGAGATCGCTTCCAACGAACAGAACACAGTAAAGGTGATGAGAGGTCACTTCTGTCCTTAGGTTACGAAAGATCACAGTTTGCCCCTCGCCACCGTTCTCTCTGGCTCTTCTCACGTGCTTGCTCTGAAGGAGAGAGGCACGCTGCGAGGAAGTGAGGACGGTCTCGTCTCCGGACCACGGCCAGCAGGGAACCAGACTCTTGGTCCAGTTCCATGGGAACCGAATCTCCCCGGAAACACTGCGTGGGCCTGGGAGCAGTTCCTGCCTCAGCTGAACTGGAGGTGAAGCCCTAGCTGACACCCCGATTGCAGCCTGCATGAGACCCTGAGGCTTGGGATCCAGCCAAGCCACGCCCACACTCCTCACCCACAGAAACTGCGCTGATTGAGACAGCTAAGTCCGGGGGTCGCTTGTTACGCAGCAATAGCTAACACAGGGAAGGACTTCTGATGACACTTGAAACGTGAAAAAATACAGACGCACATAAACGCGTACGGACGCAGAACCTGTCTGTGCTCCGCGTTGCGAGCCTTTTGCCCTGTTTGAGGATTTCTGTTTGTTTGTTTGGTTGTTTGGTTTGGTTTTGGAGGTTTTGCTTTGTGATTCCGTTTTGCTCCAGCGGCTGCTCACTGAATCTGGGTGTTCCTCGTGTTTCTCGGGGTGGCTCTGACCACTGTCCTTTTCGCTCCCACTCAATCAGCCTGCCGGATCTCAAGCACGGTGCTGAATGTTACAAGCATTATCTCATTAAATCCTCACAACAGCCCAGTGAAAGGAATGCCATTATCACTCCCCATTTCACACACGAGGATGTGGGGCTTTGGAGAGTCACATAACCAGTGAGTTGTGGGGCCAGGATGCAAACCCAGGGACCATGACTCACAGCCTGTTCTCCTGATCGCTTAGCCAGGCAGAGCTAAAGAAAGGAGAGGGGGCTGGAAGGCTGGAATAACCCATCAGAGGAGTAACCATAACTGAGCGACTGGGGTTGCTGCCTGCATGCTGACGGGGGGGGGGGGCAGGGGGGGCGGGGGGGACAGAAGAAGAGGGGGGAGGAGGAGGGAGAGGGAGGGACACAGAGAGGGGCAAGAGAGATTGACTGAGTAATTTTGTTGTACTTTACGTGCATAATCCCTTTCTAGCATTTTCAGAAGATGCAATGAAGGTTTACGCTACTTTTAAGGTAAGAGATGGGCAATACGCCAGACAATAAGAGAGCTGGGTGCTGCTTTGGGGTACCTTGTCTCTTCCTGGGTACAGCTCCTGTAATGCCTTCTCTGTGTCTCCGACCCCTTTTTTGTCTTACAGGATCTGAGCTTATTCATCATTGTCTCCCAAATCCTCCTTAATGCCACTGCTGCAGCCACAGGGCTGACCCTCCCTTCCGCTCTCCTGCATTATGCGGACAGCATCCTAATCAAGCTTCTGCTCCCAGCCTCACCCTTGCGACCTCTTTCCTTGACTAGTGACTAAGTGATCTGCTTAACCACACAAACACAACCAGGACACTGCCCAGCTTCCACCCGTGCAAACAGAATCAATTCTAAGCTTCAAATCGTGATGTAAAAGACTGTCACTACCTCCTGCATGAACTACAGCCATCACTTATAAGTGGAATAAAAAAGAAGTAAACAGTCAGTCCCCCTCACCTCCTGAGCCCCAGGATCTGCCCCCCAAACACCCTTATTTCTTGTTTATATTTCTCGAGATGTGGAATGCACACATGAACAGAACCTACGGGAGGATTAAACTTCACCCACTACAATTCACATAGGAAAAAATGCAACATATATAGTCAGTTGGATCTTTGACAAAAGCGATACAGTGTCACGAAAAACAGTCCCTTCAACAAATAGTGCTGAAAAAACTGAACGTGCAAAAAAAAAAAAAAACAAATCAATCTAAACACAGACTTTTCACCTTTCACAAAAATTAATTCAAAATGAATCATAGGTATAACGCGAAATTATAAAACTCCTAGAAGATGACATAGGAGAATATCTAGACGATCTTGGGTATGAAAATCCCTTTTTAGATATAACACCAAAGACACGATCCATGAAAGAAATAATCGATAAGCTGGATTTGATTAAAATTAAAGACTTCTGCTCTGAGATAGACAAGAGAATTACCAAAACTTAGAAGCAACCAAGATATCCTTCAGTAGGTGAATGGATAAATATAACCTGTGGTCCATCCAGACAATGGAATTTTATTCAGCACTAAAAAGAAATGCGCTATCAAGCCATAGATGCAGGAGACTAAGTAAAAGAAGCCAATCTGAAAACGCTATAGATTATGTGATTCCAACTAGATGATAATCTTAAAAACACGTAGGTCAGTGAAAATCCTCTGTGTGACACCGTTAATGGTGGATACATACATATCCTTATCCATCTGTCCAAACCCATAGAACGTACAACACCAAGAGCGAACCCTGATGTAAACTACAGACTTTGGGTGATTTTAACGTGTCCGTGTAGGTTTGCCAATGATAACAAACGTGCCTCTCTGGTGGCGATGCTGATAACGGGGGAGGCTGTGCATGTGTGGGAACAGGGGACATACGGGCCATCTCTGTACCTTCTACCTTCCTCTCAACTTTGCTGTGAACCTAAAACTGCTCCCCGCCCACCAAAAAAAAAAAGAAGTCTTTTTAAAATTGCAGTAAATTTTATATTCCCTGACTTTATCTTGCGCAGAGCCCATCCCACTAGGTAGTATGAAAAACATTAAATCTGCCAGCTGTTTATAACCTCCTCTCGGGAAGTTTAAAACAGTCTCGAGTTGGTTCAGACGCCAAGATAAATATTCAATCAAATCTGAAGTTCGAACTCTATGCCAGGACTGGCTCTCTCTTCTACAAGATGTCACATGGGTGTAGAAAGACAAAAAAAAAAAAAAAAAAGTGTATGTATCCTTAGAGAAGTAGAAAAAGGAAGCCTCAGGTCTACGAGATAGCTCTCGGGACTTTTCCGGTACCTGCACTGGTCCGTTCCTGGTCTCTCCGTAAGGGACGACAGGTCTCTTTTCATGTTTGGGGTTTCATACTGGGACCCGCTTCTCATTCTGGCCCCTTGTCTCTTGCTGCAAGGTCTCTGTCCTCAGAGCCCCTCCACCCCCGCCACCACCCCTTGCTCTGACCCCAGGTGGACCACTGGCCAAATCCAACCTGCCCCCTGATTTTTGTATGACCAGCAAGCCAAGAAATATTTTTACGGTTGTAAATGGTTTGGGAATGCAGTGGGAGAGAAGAAAAAGAGTATTTCGTGACATATAAAAAAAAATTTGAAATTCGAATTCCAGTGTGCATAAATAAAGTTGTTGGAGCACACGCCGGTCCTTTATGTATTATGTATGGTCTATGGCTGCTTTCAACACGACAAGGGCAGAGACCACACAGACCACAGAGCGAGCCTAAAATAGCTACCATCCGGCCTTTTAAGAAAAAGCTGCCCCCTTCCATTTCTATACTGTTTAGGTACTTTGCTTTTTTCACCTCAAACGGATCTTGGAGTTCATTCCACATCATACATCCAATCTACTTCATTCTTTTTTTTTTCCAAGAATTTCCCAGTTCCCAGCACCGCTCCCGGTAACCTTGGACATCTGACTCCCTATATATAACACGCTGCGCCTCTCTTTGTACTCCTCCCCCTCCAAGACCGTGAGCTCCTTGAAGACGGGCGACCTCGTCTATTTATCTCGATGGTCCCAGAGTACAACTAAATCAAAGCATTAATTGATTGATTATGATACATCTGGCTCTAAATGTAAAATTAAAACAGACTTGGAATCCTCTCCGAAAGCTGAACATGGTTCGAACAAAAGGATTTGAACTTCAGGAACTCCCGTGTCCTCTAACACAGAAATCCGTCTTCTGCACCTTTCTTTGTGCACATAAATATCTGCTCTGCCTCCCTTCTTTTCCTTGCGATTTGACTTATGTCTAGCAGCCATTCCCCAAGACAGCATATTCCTCTGTGACGAGATTTAATTAAACTTGCAGCAAAATAATTAGCAAGGCTATCTTAAAAGGCTGTTTTAAAATACCAGAGTGATACCGAGGAAAAAATAGAGTTAACACTGTCATCAGAGATCAAAGCCATCCAAAGACGTGACTGAAAATTTAACCTCCAGCAGCCAGCTAATGAAGAAGTACACACTGGAACGCTCGTGATATCCTCCCTCTCGAGTCCCATCGACAAATTCATTTGACATGGAAAATTTCCCAGAGAAAGCTTAAAAAATGGTAAATTTCCATTAATTACATAGCAAAAAAAAATGTTCTCTTCATAATTTATTAGCCATTAGGTAACTTTTGGGGAAGGTGCATGGGCGCTTATTATATAGACTCTCCTTTGTTACCTGGGGACACGGACGAGATTAACAGACGGCTTCCCAACGGATGCGGGAGCTCATCCTGGGTAAGACACTTGGTAAAACGACCTTGACCACGATGGTCATTTCCACTGTGGCAATGGGTCCTGTGGTGATGGCGACGATGGGGGTGGTGATGGAGCAGTGACAATTTCAACTACTCGGCTACCGATTTAGGATCCACCCCCCTCCACCAGGATTCTTGGGGGAGAACGGGAAAAAGGTCAGGGGACCCAAAATCAGAAGACCCAGATCAGAGCCTCTGTTCTACCGCTGGGTCACACTGTGATCATGAGGAAGGCCTCTAAGCCTCGTTCACCTGTACGATGGGCATCCTATTCTCCTTTGTACCTATTTTGCTCAGTTGTGGGGATGAAGGGAGATGTCAACACTCGATGTTTTGGTGAGAAGAATGATTCTGCACAGTGACCCCATTCTCACTCATATTCTATTAAATCTATCTACCCCTAGGCAGCCCCAAGAGACCTAAAAGTGAAAGAACAACAATCAGGATCTGGTTACTTTGCAATTAACACAGTATGGTTGGCTCTCATTTCTTTCTTGGGGGACCACAGTTGCATATTGTGCCTTAATTTTTGATCTGCATTGAGAATATATTTATAAAGGCTTTTTACTCTTTGAAGATATAGGTTGAACTACTTTCCAAACAGTGGTGACCAATTATTATTGCCTTTTTGCATTTCTCAAGTACTCAGAAAATCCCAATTATTATTATTCCATACAAGAGATATTAATACCCGATACTTAAGCACTTATTACGTGTCGAGCAGGACACTAAGTACCTTTGAAATCATTACCATTATCATCACCATTTTAGAATGAGGAAACTCGGGGCCGTAGGTGGTTTTCTAGGTCTGCAACTTTGCCTTAATTTTTTTCTGCCTCTCCACCCCCATCTGAATCATCATCGCCTTTCTCACCAACACCCACCTCACCACTAATCAGAGACCCGCAGACCCTGCTCCTCTGACTCTCGTCTTCCAAATGGCACTGGCACAAGCCTTAGAGAGCATTTAAACAGCTAAACGGACCAATGCACGTAATGGACCCAGCTTGCTGCCCCAAACGCAATAACCGCTGAGTAAATGGTGGCTGCCACACAGCCCGGCGGGTCAGTGCAGGAGCTCAGGGTTCCAGGGCCTTAGCTCTGAGCCCGGCCCCTCCGCTTGTGAAGGGGAGGCCTTAGCCAACACGCTTCACTTGTCGAAGACTCAGCTTCTTCATGGGAATACCAATGCCTCCCCTCGTTGGGTTGTTGTGAGGATTAAACGAATGAGACACACATCATGAGCTTGGACTCTGGTCCGGCACTCTCAACCCCCACTACTGTTGCGACCCCCCCAACAGTGCAAAGCTTCTGGTACGTGAGCTTCGTCTCGATGCTCTGCTCATGCCTTAGGAAGCTTGTCACCTTTAAACCTTGACTGTAAACACTCTCCGTCTCTCCCGCCCTGCCCCTGGCAAGACTCTTGCATCCTCTCAACTCCTCTGTTAATACTTCTGCTGATTATTTTCCTTAAATAGGGTTAGATCGTCCCCCCCTTCCCCAACAAGCTCAGTAAAGAAAATAGACGCGAGGGCATAACGTGTGTTTTAGCCATTAACTACGTCTCTCGCACTGCTCGTGACCTCGGTGGGCCCTCGCCCACCCCCCGCCCCTTCCATCAGCACGCTGGCTTCCTTTAATTTTTAATAGAAACAAGAGTAGTTCAGCCCACCGCAGCCTGTGGCCCCTAGGACAAAACAAGCCCCCAGCATGTCACTCGCAGCCCAGGGAGCTTCCAAGTGCAATTTAAAATAAATACTCACGTAGGTGCTACGGTCAGCTCTTGGAATGCTGTCTCAAAGTGATTTGCATATGCAGAACCATATTCTCCAATGCTTTGGCCCATTGGGGAGTGATTTGCATTCAGGGAGGAAAGGCTAATATTCTAGTCTTAGCAATTATTGAAACACATCCAGTCAGTACTCTAATAAATTATCTTAACCCAATTACTAAAAACATTGCAAAACATTACTGAGCATCAAAGACCATTCTGCCCAGGAATCTTTATTGGCAGGGTAATTAAAAACGTACTAGCGATGGCTGCTGCTCAAATATTTGGGGATGTTTTGTGCCATTTGAATTAGCTCTCTTGGACTCGGGGGAGAGAGAGGGCTGCCTGCTCCTTGTTTATCCATCCCTCCCTTTATTTATCCCCAACTCCTCATTTTGGGGGCTTCTCATCACTGGCGTCTCCTTCCCTCCTTGATGCCACCTAGAAGCTTCTTTCCCCGCCCCAATCCTTCCTACAGAAAGAAATACTTACACGGGCCCTGCCACCCCTCCTCTACCCCTTTCTTCTCTGTTCAGAGCGAGAGATTTTTGTTAGCTGTCGTGTATCGGGTGCCGACGCAATGCCAGAAATGTTCACATTATCAGAATGAATCCTACAGTAACACTGCAAGGAATGATTGATACCCCCATTCCACAAATGAGAAAATGTTAAGGATCACAAAGGTTAAGTGAACTTCCTAAGTTCACAGAGCTGACGCGCGACAAAGCCAGGATTGAATCCTTTCCTTCCTCGACAAGTTTCCCCACCCACTGCGTACATGCTCTGGGCACCGTGCTCGGTCAGGAGAAAAGACACTGAACAAAGACAGGCAGGGTCCCTGCCCTCATGGATCTTGTGCACATCCCTCAGGTGTATCGGTCAGGGTGTATCAGTCACACCGAATAACAGGCAAACCTCAGATCTCAATGGGATATAATAAACGCCGCTTTCTCATTCATGCCACATGTCCACAGGGGTTGACCGGGACCAGAGCAGGTCATATGTCCACGCTTAGCTTTAAAATGGGGGGGGCAGATATAATCCCATCGAAGGACTGGACAGTTGGAAATATTTGGTAAATGGCATTAACGACAAGCTCAGCTCCTGCCAGGAAGAGAGGGGATGACATTTTCAGAACAGCAGCTAGGATCTCTGCAGCGAGCTCGCAGTCAAGCGGAAACACTGGCCGAGGGCCCTGGCATCCCCCACAAACTCAACATCCAGCTCCAAACACAATGTCCATCGGACCACAGGGATCCCAGGCACCGAGCTTTGCCATGATCACAGCGACACGTGACGCTCGCTCCTTTACAATTAGGCTCATCGTCACACCCCCCAGTGTGCACCAGGCGGCTGGACTCATGAGCCAGGGTCTGAGGGTGCAAATGCCCGAAGCCGCAGAAAGGAGATGCCTGGGGCAGCTCTGCCTGTTGAATTAACTTTTGAGAATCCCTGAAAAATTCTGAGCATTTTCTTCAACCGCCCGCAAAGACGGGGTTCTTCCTCGGTATCATCAATGACGTAACTTGACCTTGGTTTCCCTTCACTATGGGATCGGTCCTGGGCCGAACTGCATTATCTGATTTTATTGGCACAATGATGCTGAAAGGGACATGTTAATGGCTCCATTTTACAGATGAAGACACAGGAGCAGAAAGGTTAAGTAAACAGCCTATGAATGACGTAGCAAGGCTTTGAACCCACGCCTCTCTGTCACCTGAGCACGTAGAAGCCCGGGGCAGCCAGAGCCTCCGTCAGAAGCACCACAGCAGAAACCTTAACTCCACGCCTCCCTCCCCCAAATCTAAAGGGCCTGGGGCTGTGGCCAAGACCAGAGATAAACAAAATGGTCCACAGTCCAAGACAGAGTGACTGAAAATCCAAACCCACCAGCTTATAATAGAGAAACTAATTTTTAAACATCTACAAAGTGCCAGAACACCAGACAAGTCCATCATGCACGTGACCTTGGCTCAAAGCATTGTCTCATTTAATCTCCCCAACATCACGACCTTGGATATCTAATGAGTAAGAAATCCCAGTGTCAGAGAGGATGAGTGACTTGCCAAGGCCACGCAGCTCACAGGAGACAGAGTTCACACGTGATTCTGGAGCCACCTGACTTCCTGTTTCCTACTGTACCCCGGTGCCTCACGAAGGGTCCCAGGGAAAGGCCAGGGGTCTAACCTCACATCCAACACACACATGTGGGTTTTACCATTGTCTCAGAAGCAGCACCGCATCACCTGGGGATGGGCTCAGCTGCGCCTCATCCCACACCAAGCCCTTTAACTTGCCAGGGCACAGCAAGCCCACCACCTCTGCAGACAACAGTGATAACAGAAGGAAGGGGGAAGAGGGAAAAGGAAGAGAGAGAAAGAAGACGAAGAAGGACCATTGTCACTGCCTCCATCACCGGTAAGAATTCCCAAGTGCCAGGCGCATCCTGAACACTCTACATGCACCAACTGATGAAACCTTCACAGAAGGCCCCCAAAGGTAGCGGGCGCTATGATTCCCATTTTACAGGCGAGGAGACCAAGGCTCGAAATGGTCAGGTACGGTTCCCAGCGTTGGCCAGCTGCCGGGCGGAGGAGCCAAGGCCCACACTGCGGCTGCGTGCCGGCCGGTCTCTGAGGCAGAGCAGAAAGGGCTCTGCATGGGTCGGAGAGTGAGGGGTGTGACCCGCTCTCCTGCGAGGTGCGGAAAAGCAGACAGCAGGCTTGGGTTCCTTCCAAAGGAGATTCTTTCGCAAGGGTCTGCCCTGTAGCCCCCCGCCCTCCTCTCGGTGTCCTCGGAGAGTCCTCCGTGGTGGGGGCACCCCTCCCCCAGCTGCTGCTGGGCAGCTGCTCATCCCCCTCTCCGGAGAATGGCTTCCCCCCACTTGCCTCGAGGTGGGACCAGCTCTGAGCTGTGATTCAGGCTCCAGAGCTCCCGAGGGACCGGCGTGCCCCAGGCCTCCATCCTCACTCTGTCCCTCTGTCCTGTGCCACTTCCCTCAGCCCCCCTTTCTCCAGAGACCTTGCCCCTAATAAATCACTCGCTCCAGAATCCTGCCTCAGGCTCTGCATCTTGAGGACAGGAACTAAGACACCCCGCTTCGCCTGACCCCCATCTCTGCCCTGCTCAAGCGGGCTTCCTGGACACGGACGTCTGCTCGGAGGCGGGAGTCGCAGGACAGGTAAGTGGGGGGCTCGGAATCCGGGGTTGCAGGAAGGCACGAGGCCAGGCGGCTGGCAGTGCCTGTCGCCCCCGGCCCCGTGCACTCTGGGTAATTAAGAACAGATGGCCCAGCGCCTCCGCCAAGCCCCATTACCTCCTTAATGCTGCTCCTCTGGAAGCCAAAGCGGCGGCCGGGACAGCCAGGCTTGGAGGTCACACGATTAAATGGCGCCGGGCACCGAGGGCTGCCAGCCTCCCTTCTCAGGCTGCCGGCTGCCCCCGCTACTGCACAGGGGCCACCGCCGGTGACCAGATGGGCTGGGAAAGGGGCCTGCGTGTGCTCAGCGGGGGAAACTGCGCTAAGGGCGAGGAGTGCTGGCTTAGGAGTCAGGGTACGGCCATTGCCCTGTGACCTCGGGCGAGTCACTTAATGCGGGTCTCAGTTTCACCGCCTGCAAAATGGCAAGAGTAATAACAACGATCATCACGAGAGCAAGAGTAACAATAGCCGTAATGCTGTCCTCATGGCGACTATTACTCCTTTAAGCATGATCATCGTTCAAGAGGCAATGAAAATGCTGCGCCAAACACTTCACATGTGTAGCTTTGATGATATCTGTTTTACAGATGGAAAGGTGGAGTCTCAGAGGGTTCAGCTTGCCAAGTTCATGCGCCCGGCAGGAATCAGAGAAAAAACTCGAACCCAGATCCGGCGGACTCCAGGGCACCTCCCTTCACCGCCACGCCACTGTGCCCCATGCCGCCCCCCTTACAGGACATTCACATCTCAGAGAAAACGAAGAAACCACAAAAGCGTTCCCTGCTCCTTGGCACACCAAGCGATCTTTGACTCGCCTCCCTCCAAAAATAATAATGATCATTTTAAAACCCCATCCTTCAATCAATCCATTCTTCATCCGGATCATTTTACCCAGACCCACAAATCTAAGGCTTGTACCAGAAACTCCAGGTTCCTTGCGACGCTTCTAGTGACCTCGAAGCAGAGAAAGGTAAGGCGTGGACACCTGCACCTTAGCGGTGAAGCAGACTAAGGAGGAGGCTCTGAGAAGGCGGTCATGTCCTTGGTCAGTGAAAGGGCCCGAGACACTTACACGCCGGCGTCTCGTCTGAGAAGGTTGAGCACGGCAGGTGGGCTGAGGCGGACAGAACAGGACGAGAGATGCGAGACTCAGGGGGCGTCATGGGCCCGACCACGAGGCCATAGGGAGCCAACTTTCTGCATATTCTGTGTCGGGGTGTCCTGACCGAAGTGGGATTCCATGCATGATTTGGGGCGCCGATGGGAGAGACCTCCAAGAAACCTTAATTCGACTATTTGGTTTTCAAATCTAAAAATGCTTTGGCAGAAAACGTTTAATTTCTTGGTCTGGGTGATTGATAAATGGGTAGGTTTGGTTGGTGAAAAATTAATTGAGCTGCTCACTTACGTAAATGTGCTTTTCTAAATGTATTTTACGCCTTGATAAAGAGTTTTATAAGTGGAGGAAAAATGCCCCTCGTGAAAAACAGGAAGTGCTTTGTAAGCCCAGCTGGCTACCCAGGTTTCCCGTTTTGACGTCCTTACCGCGTTATGAACAAGCCCCCTCTTACCCAGAAAGTCTTAAAACAAATGGGCGCTCAGCTCACTGCACATATGCTCGCCTTGGTCTCCACCTCTGTGAAGAAACGGTCCCCAGGCCACCCCTGGAAGCATGCGCGAGCATCTTCCAGGCAAGACACGCGCACTCTCTGTCCTCCGCAGGCCTTCCAGTAACAGCAGGTGTTCTCCACCCCGTCACACCCGAAGCTGGAGACCTCGGCACGGTGTAAGCAGCTCGGCAGAGTCCCTCACCCTGGCGAACACGAGCTTCGGTGCCACAAACGCGGGAGGCCGAGAGCACTGGTCAGCAGCACCCCCAGCACGGGCGGGCCACCTCCTCAGCCTCTTCCGACCCGCCCTCATGCCCCTCGTCTCCTCCACTCTCCGCCTCGTCCCGCTGTGGACCCTGACCGACTTCTGCGCCTGGTCCCCTAGTTCCATTCGGGTCTCCTCGTCCGGCTGTCGTTGCTCCCTGCGGACCCCAGTTTCACATCTCCTTCTCCTTAGGCGCCCCCAGTCACCATCACCGCCCCCAGGTGTTCGAGCCAAAATCTCAACACCTCTCTGGATTCCTCTCTCTCCCTCGCCCCTCACCTCGTGGATCCATTGCTTCTCGCGGCCTCCGCTGACATCGCTCCGGGCCAGGCCGACTGCCCATCTGCGACACTCTCCTTCTAAGCCGCCCCACGCCCGACACGGAGCGAGCTCACAAACTGCAAATCGCATTATGACAATTCCCTGCCTGAGCCTCCACTGGTATTTGCATCCCACTCACAGCAAAATCCAAAAGTAACGTCATGCTTCCAAGGCCCACTGAAGTTGGCGTCGGCTTGCTCAAAGCGGCCTCTCGCACTCGGCCCTTGTCACCGGGGCCGATTTCCACCTCTCCATCACTATACCCACCCCAGATGCAAACTCTTCTCCCCACACGTGCTGTTCCCACTGCCTGGTACCCTTTTAACTTGGCTTTTCCCAGAGCTGGTGCTTTCCCATCCTTTAGGTTTCAAAGAAAAAAAAAAAAAAAAAAGATCACCTTCTCAGAGAGGCCTTCCTTGACCACCCAACAAAACTGTCCCGACTACTTTCCATGATGCCGTCCCGTTTCATCTCATTTATAGCGCTTGCTCTGGCATCGTCCTTATTTGTGTACTGTCTTCTGCCCAGACGGGAAGCGTCAGGATACCAGAGACGTCGTCTGTCTGGTTCCGTCTGGAGCCCGCAGTCCCGGGCACCTGGTCAGAACTGGATACACGGGGCATTCTCCCCAGGGTGCCCCTCCTAGCCGCCTACAGTGCCGCGCCCGTTCCCCGCCTGGCATCCCAGTTAACGAAGAGATAAGTAGGACGTGAAACTGTAGCCTCGGATTCTTCCTGAGATGCTTCTGCTTCCTCAGCCTCACCCCCTGCACTCGAATTTCTCCAATACCAAGGAAAAAGCGAGGTCCTTCTTCACGCAGGCCTGTCTCACTCCCTTCCGAGTGTCGGCGGTCACTGAGGCTGGCCAGCACTCCCCATTCAGACGGAAACCAAGAGGCAGCCGAATAAAATGGTGGGTCACAGAGTCTGGAGTACGGGACTGGAAGAACCCGAGGCCCAATTCTGGCTCCATCATTCGCCCCGATACAGATCTTCCTAAGTCTGTTCTCCCTGCTGTGAAGTAACAATAAGTCCACCTGATCTGCCTCAGGGCAGCCCGTGGCATTATGGGTTGTTTAGAGGGTAAACAACTCGACTGCCTTGAGCGTTACATGAGGTCTGTCTAGAAAGCGTCTAGTGTAGCACATGAGCAGGGCACCCAATAAATGTCTCTGACACATTAGCTGGGGGGCGGGGGGGGAGATCACCATCTCTGTTTCCCTTCCTCTGGGGAGACTCCCCTCCCCCATCACCCTCTAAGTCTGACTTCTCCCGAACCCAGTCCTCCTGGGGTCAGAGGACGCCCGTCTCATTCTTTCCGAGTGGAAGCCAAGTTCCTGTCCACTCCGGCCACCCTGGCCTCTGTCCCCGTCACTCTCCAAACTCACCTCTCCCCGCCTCTTCTCAGGATCCCCTTCCCCCAGCCGTGGGTGTGGTCCCGCCCTCCTCTCCTTCAGGAACCTGATCAGATAGCCCCTCCCTGAGACTTCCCTGGGGCAAGTAGAAGGCTGAATGACGTGCCCCCGAAGGTGCCCTGTGAGTCTGTCACCTTGTTTGGGAGAGGGACTTTGAAGGTGTGGTGACATTAACGATCTTGAGCTATGGAGAGTAGCCTGGATGACCCGGGTGGGCCGTGTAATCGCAAGGGTCCTCGTAAGAGGAAGGCAGGAGGGCCACAGTCAGAGAGGGACTGGAAAATGCTAAGATGCTGGCTTTGAGGTGGAGGACGGGCCATGAGCTGAGGAAGGCAGGTGGCCTCCAGAAGCTGGAAGAGGCAAGAAAATGGATCGGCCCCCAGAGCCTCTGGAAAGGAGGCAGGCCTGCTGACCCATTTCAAACTTCTGCCCTCTGGAATGATAATAAAATACAGTGGGGTTGCTTTCAGCCACTAAATTAATGGTAATTTATTACAGCAGCAACACAGGACTCGTACAGACACCCAATCTCTATTACAGTCGCCACCAAATGCGCACACGTGCATCTATTTACACAAAACACGCACATCCGTATCTTCCTTCCTTGGTTTGGTTTTTACCACACCGCTCACCATCTGACAATCAAAACAAATAAGAAAAATGAGGCAGACACCTCCCACATGCACGAAATAAAAGGTCTAAGAAGACAGTGATTTCTGTCTGTTTTGGTCACGGTTATTTTCGTTGCACTTAGAAACGAGCCTGGAGTTACTGGCCGGACAGGCGATCACGAAATTTGTCGACTGCAGGCTCTCTTCACGCTAGTGCTTCCATAGTCCATTCTTTCTATTCATGTAAATCTAACCCACCCCTCAACTTGCAGCCCTGACTCTCTTAGTCATTGCCATTTCATTCCATCACTAGAGCAAAACTCTGCACCCCAACCCAGAAGATCCCCCACAAACGCGCTGAACAGTTGGGCCAACAGCTACGACATTCGGAGTTGTCAGAATTCCAACCCCTCGAGAGCCCTCACGTTTATTTGATTGCAAATATGTCTAATTCCCAGTTCACTGAAGCAGCAAGAAAAAAGAAAGCCACTCGAGGCTGTAATTTACAAAGCAAATCCGCCCAGCAGAAACACTCATCTTCAGAAGACAGTGGGATCCAATCATTTTTAACACGAGAAGAGAGAGGAACCCACTCCGCTCCTTGGACTTTCCGGTTGTATTGTTTGCAAAGCGTTTGAAAGCAGTTTGAGGCCAAGGCTAATCATTTTGCTTCAAGGGGCTCTTTTCCTGGGGCTGGTGGTACTTTTGTCACTGAGGAAGCAATGCAGCGGGCAGGAAAACTGAGACCGTGGCCAAAGTCCTTCTGGGGAAAGGATGTGTGAAGACCCACTCAGTTCCTCTGGGCTTGCTAATTAGAATTCCAGGCGAACAGGGGTGGTGTGTCCCTTCAAAATCCTTTTAACAATCAGAGGAACAGGGTGATCCCTAAGAAGCAATGGGCGAGGACAGAGCTAAATTATCTTATTTTCACTTGAAATAGCCACGTAGAAAGAATTGGTGACTAGAAGTTAAATTAGGCAGATTTGGGAGCAGTCAGTGTGTATTTATTTCCTCGGTCATCGACCA
Source organism: Rousettus aegyptiacus (assembly GCF_014176215.1). Taxonomy (NCBI): domain Eukaryota; kingdom Metazoa; phylum Chordata; class Mammalia; order Chiroptera; family Pteropodidae; genus Rousettus; species Rousettus aegyptiacus. The sequence continues at coordinate 4,912,334 of NW_023416311.1, forward strand.
TCTCATCTTGCCACATTGTAAAGGACTCTGCCTTGTCAATTTCCAGACCTGTCTCTGGGCCCCTAAAGCTTAGGGACCATGTGTCATTTTTCTTTGCATTCCTGGTAGCCATTACAGTGCCTGACACATCCTAGACACCGTGTTGAATAATTAAATAGACGAGCAGATGACCGAATGCGCGAATGGATGAGTGGATGTTTTAAGCTAGGAGTGAGGCCGCCTGTACCAACCGCCTGTATCCCCACTCGCCAGACAGCCATCGTCCAGGACATGTGTTCAGTCTGCAAGCTTCCAGGCCCCTGCCCCAGGGCGTCTGATTCCCTCTGCCTCAATCTGAACCTGGGAACGTGTTCTTGAACTTTTACCCAGGTGGCTCTGCTCGTAGGGCCAGCTCGAGAGCACGTGCTGTCTTCAGCTGTTCAGTGCATCCCTACCTGAAGCATCCCTACCTGAAGCATCCCTACCTGAAGCGTCCCTACCTGAAGCGTCCTGTGTTTTCATCACAAAGTAATCTTCCGCCTATTAAGTTTCACCTGTTCAGAATGGGGAGCGGGCCCCTCCCACTTCCAAATCCCCTGCGAATCCTCTGCCCCCCACCACTCGACCCTCCCTCACACAGCCACAGCCTCGTATCTCCCTTCTCGCTCTCTTTACCAGAGCTTGAGACGGTTTCTAACGTAAGAGACAGCGGAGTCCACGGGGTCTGCGTTCCAACAGCCACGCAGTGACCGCACTCATCCCCTGGAGGCATTGCATCTAAAAGCAGGGCGCCCCCCACCACCCCCGCCTTCCCTGGCACACAGCGTCCACCCTGCCTGTTCTGTGTATGTACCAACTGGAGCGGGGGGCGCCGATCAAACCGTGTGTTGACTTTATCGCACAACCTGTGCCTCTCCTTTGGGAAGTGAGGCCTCAGCAGGGGCCTTCGACTTGTGCTCTGGGGGGGGGGGCCTTTGGGGACCAGCCAGGCTCCAGGCCTCTGCCCTCCACCCACTGTGGCAGACGCTTGTGTTTCTAGGTTTCATAGTGAACCTCCCCCTGCAACGCTGGATTCCAACAAAAAGTTCCTTGGGTCGGAAAGGTTAGAAAATGACTAGTCTAAGGCATCATTTTTGAGCCAATGAACTACGTGTAACTCCCTCTCTCATTCTACCGTTAGAACAAAAAGGAACCACCTTTTAAGGCACCAAGAAGCCGAACCTAAGGCATGTAGTTCCCATTTATTCGGGGCGGCAGACCCAACCACTTCCTCCCCTGAGCATCGCTTCCCCACGTTCTCGAAAACGTGCTGATCAATTATTCGCACCCAAATCCCTGTCTGGGCATCTGCTTCTGAGGAACCTCCAAAGAAGACAATACTGTTATCCTCATTAACCCCAGTTTTAGATGGGAAAACCGAGGCGTGGGGCAGCAGAGTAACTTACCCAAGGTCTGACAGCTGGAAAGCGGTAACGTCGGCATTCGAACGCGGGTGATCTGGCTCTTTACACTGTACATGATGCTTATGTTTTTCTTTCGGTCCGGACCAGGTAAATAGAGTAAGAATAGCTGCCTCATGGGGCTGACAACTAAGCATGCTACACCACAGCACTGTGCCCCCAGCGGCCAGGCATGCAAATGAGTTCATGCATTACTTCAAAGACCAACTCCCTTCTCTAAGGAAAATGCCTTGGGCTCCCCAACATAGTAGGCTCTGATCCCACAGAAAGGTGACCGTAGAAGCCATGGGAACGGTGTTCTTCTGTAGCTAGCATTTCTGGTGTGCTTGCAAACCTAAAACCATAATTGCCAAAAGGAACCCGTCCCCCACAAATCAAGTCCCTCTGTATTGACAATTATATCCGGTGTTGCATGGAATTTAATGCCTAAATAATAAAGTCAAAGAACAATGCTGGAGACCGAGCCTGTGAATACACTTGATTGATTCATTTCTCACTCCCAGTTAATAACCCACTTAGTCGGTGACGGTTAAGTGCAGCAGACTTAGAAAGAACATAACACACCAGAGAGAAAACATTTCGCAGATTAATAACTGGATGTGGGTACAAGCTGATGCTCCCCTAATAGCAGCACAAAAATAGGTTATCGTCGAAAATCTGGATTTAATGTTCCAAAATGAGGATTCGTGCTTTTCTTTTCTATGGTTCCATACTTATCACCGCAGGCTAATGAAACATAAATCAGAAATCAGGAGCTAATAAATGCAATTCTGGGGGAGTATTTTTTTTTTAATTTAATACCTTCCAAGATCGTGATCTTTGTTCAAGATCTTTAATGCGCAAATTACAGTGTGGGAATATTAAGCATATTCGATTATGATTGAACTCTCCAAAAGGCTAATTTATGAACCCTGCAGCCTAACACGTGTGCACCATAAAAGAAGACGTGGCCACAGTTTGTCTCTCCCGATTTCTCTAGAACAGAGATAACCCCGCTTAAAACTGCCTCTGTGGACAAAGTCATGTGCACATGTATCTGGCCGGTTGGTATGGTTCGTGCAGAGGGACATACAATTAAGTGATATTGACTCGGTGCTTAAAATAATTTTGGCAGAACTGTTGCTTTGGGGAATGTTCCCTTACTTTTTTGTTTGTTTTGTTTTGTTGTTTGTTTTGTTGTTGTTGTTGTTGTTGTTTTTGTTTTGCTGTTCCAGCGAAGGGAAGAGGTGGCTAGGTCAAGGAAGGGTGCTCTCTCGGGTTAGACAGGACGAAAGGGGCTTCCTCCCCAGCCATTATTCTTTTTCTGAAATAACTTCCTGGTGCCTGTGGGAAAAGAGTTTCCTCCGACAAACTCGGTTTTATGTGAGTTTAACAACATCTTCGCCCCCTTAGTTTGTTATGAGATTTATCGTCTTTGGCCCTGTTTATCATACAATGGCCACGCCATTGGGCATCAGGAGAACTGCTTCATTTCTTTCCAGGTGCCTGGAAGAACACAAAGCTGCAGGGAACTAGTGGAAGAAGAATAAAGACATTTTCCATGCGCAGTGAAACTTCCTGTCCTGGAGAGAACCTGATCCATCATTCTGCTGCTTACTGCCTTTCGCCAGACTTCGATTTATGTTTTTAATTTATTGCCAAAGGGCATATAGGATACTGATTGGACGACTGGAATGTAAAACCAGAACTCAGATGGCAGGACACGAGTAAGTAAAAAAAAATACAATACAGAGATTGCATGTCAAGGCCCTACATATTTATTCCAGAGAAGCCATTGGATGCTGAGGTCCCTGGCGGTCGAGGCGTAAAGGGAAACTAGTCACTTATATGGCTCCCCAGAGAAAGGAAACATTTTCCAGGCCCTGAGCAAGTACTGCCACCACCCCAGAAAGCGCCCCTGGGAGAACTAGCAATCCCCTTCTGTGGGCAGGCTGTTCTTATTGAGCACATAGTACCTTTATGCAATTTAGCAATCATGTACCCACAGCCCTGCAGGTGGGTGCAGGCCAACTGACCGTCCTTAATGCAGGGAAGGAGGCATCTCCTCCTCCAGGAAAACATAGCCAAGGAAAACGGCACATCAAGACAACGCTATCTTGATGTCAGCTTCCACATACTCCTTCGGCTGGATTGTACACAAGGACCTGGACTTAATTCTCACACTTTTTCATGCAGGGCTTCCAGGGGGAGCGCAGAGAGGCAGGATGTGCAGAATTCCAGACAACAGGAATATGACTGTGTTTCCTGAAGCAGTGGTGTTTCAGCCTTTGGTGAAAGCCAAGAACAGTGTCTAAAGGAAATTTAAGGGAAGATAGTCCTACAGGGACCAAGAGGATGTGGATTTTAAATCCCCAGGGGTCTACTTCAAGACTCCCTGGTAGGGTAGATGGACCGAGCCTGTGCAGCCAGTCCTCCAAAGTCCTGCTTCTGTAGCAAGCTCAGGACACCTCTGGATAGGTCGGAGAAGTCAATAAACCATTCGGCTATCACGGTGTAAGCGGAGGCATTAATAGAGCAACACCCAGGCCAGGGGTAACCCTTCCAGGATCTGTGAGAGTTTTCATGCATCAGAAGGGACTGGCAGAATGGAGGGAAAGCTGAGGGACTGGAACAATATCTACCACCTCTCTCTGTTATTTCGTAAATAAGCCCCCTTTTCCTTCGTGAAACTCCCTCTCTCTTGGGAGGCTCGATTTAATGTGTCATTCAGGTGGGCTCAAGAGAAGAAAAACAGGCTTACGTGAAGAAGGCAGCCCAGAACTCATTTGACTGTGTGAAGTAAAGGATGATGTGAGTGGTAGTAGCTTAAAGACGAATGCTAGAGTTAAGTCCTTCGGCACTGGAGAAGAAGACGGGGACAGAGGGGGTAGACTGAAGCCCTGGGGCTTGCTGATCTGAAGGAATCCTCTGTAACCCCCACATTGAAAAGCCAACCCAAGGACACCAAGCTGGCGTATGCGCCTCTAATGTTCCCACAAACATGATGCCACACCCAGTGGGAGGGCTCCTTGTACCTCTCAGTGTTCCCCAAAAGAGATCCTCCTTCTGGGAAAGTCACTAGGAAAGCCCAGTCATGGGAGAGGTGTCTTTTATTGTCCCAGTCTTTTATTGATGTAATGGATGCTGACCCTCCAGGAAGCAAGAAGCCAATTCTGACCGCTCTGATTGGCCAGAGCCTGGCAAGATGCCAGCCAATGCCCATGCCGCAGGGTTTAACCCTTCCGCCTCTGTTTTCACAGTCAGTCTGGGACCGAGAAGGGCTTCATCCTCACAGTCTCAACTCATCAAGCTGGCAGGAGAGGTGTCACCATGGACTAGGTGGTACTTGAGCTGCAGAAGGCCAGCTAGTAACGAGAGACCTGGTAGAAATTCCTCCCCGCTGTGAGAGTTTCGTTCATGACCTCCCTTATTATGGTCAACATCTGGAATGAACAACTAATAATTGCAGCCATGCCTTCAGCGGTTTTCACCTATTTACATATAAATAGTTCTGACCAGAGCTGGCCACCAGCACCGGTTAATTTAATTTACTATCCGCTGGCGAAAGAATAGTCATTGGTTTCCCAGCACTTTTAACCTTGGTAGACCCTTGGGAAATAAAAATTAGATTGAGAGAAAATTACCAGTGGTGGAGAACAGTATAAAAGTGACAGTAACATATATAAACCTCCGGCGGGAGTAGAATAAACTGGCATATTATTGTTTGCTGCCTCCCAAAGTTCAATATTTCTTGTGTGATTTACACCTCGCCATTGTCTCACCACCTGGAGTCATTCTGGCTACCGCAGGCAGTGTCTCTCAAGACGCACACCCTTGCTACTGTCAGAGAAGGGACAGATTACCTGGCTAAACGGGGAGAAGTGTCTGGACGAGGAGCCATGAGAAAACAACTCAACAAATAAGAGTTTAAAGAGATGGCTGGAAAGAAGCAGGTGAGTGTCTGGGGCGGCTGAGTCTGTGGTCCCAGCTTTCTCGATAGGATTCCATGACTACGCTCCACGCGGGAGCTCAGCGATGGTCGGAGGCCCTGGCCGACGCTTCTGTCTCAGCCTCATTGCCCCCCTCTGCACGCTCCCTCTACAGGACACACACACACACACACACACACACACACGCACACACGCGCGCGCTCGCGCACGCCCTTATCACAACTGTTTCTCTTCCCTGAACTTTGTTCTTGTGGTGTACTCCACCTAAACCCTGGACCACCCTGCCTCTCCTTCTTGTTTTGTTTGTCTAGCTCCTAACCGATCTTCCAAACTTAGCCCAGGTATCACCTCCTCTAGGAAGCTTTCCCTGATTACCTCTGGGCCAGGTGAGAGTTTTCTTTAGTATCAGCCTCCTGAACTTGCCACCTACATTATTTGCATCCATCTAATCACGTGTCTTTCTGTCTTGCCTCCAGAATACATAATGAGTCTGTCGCGACCTCCTAAAGCACAGAAAATTTAATTTGAGAGAGAGAGAGCAGGGTCAGAGTTCTAAATAAGGTGGCAACAAGAAGGTTAGAAAACTCCTAACTGATACTTTCAACTGGATAGGTTCCCTGGTATAGGTATTTCCCTCGTTGTACATACCACAATTTTGTCCTTATTTTCTTTGTGTGACCATTTGATTAATGTACACACACACACACACGCACGCACGCACACGCACACAAACACACATGACTGTAAAGGCAGGGGCTGTATCTACCTTTCTTTCCCATATTTCTTATATTTAACACAGTGTTTAGCACACAGATGGTGCCCTATAAATGTGTATGCAATTAATTAATTGGCTAATTAATTAAGGAGCAGACATGAAATACATCAGGGAGAAAAGACAAATATAAGGTCATGGGCTGAATTCTAAAGATCACTTGCATGTGTCTACATGGCACAAGAATGACCAGGGCACTCTGTAGGGATAATGGATACTGAGCTCCAATTCTAGTAAGATTATATCCGAGCATGGAGGGTCCGATTCTGAATCTTACATGTAAGCAAGTTTAAAACTACCATAAGATTTCTCTTCCCCAACAGGACCCAAGCCCATAATTTACTGAGTATAAGCAGACTTAAGTGATAAAAGTATGTGAAATCCGCCAATACTGTCATTTTACATGTAATGAGGTGGAACAAGATTTTATTCGCATATCCACTGGTATGACAACTCCACTGGATTTGTTTAGGGGATACTTTGATTAACAGTTTGGAGCAGAGCACAAGGCCCCAAAAGTCATGCACGAGTCCCAACAGAAGAAACACTGAAGTGCTAGTAACGGTGAATAAACGGTGATCACAGTTACCCTTGGGTTCTTTTATTGTGCCAGGCACTGCGTGAGCTGAATGTGCAAGTCTGGGGCAGAGCAGAATTGCTCTGATAACAGGGACGACGGGATCAGGGCACCGTGCTGGGTGTCGGGGAAGGAAAACATGGGCTAATATAATAGTAAGAGACTCTGGAATTTTTCAGTTGGCTTGCTGTGAGTGATGTGATATCCACTCACTCCTCTGTCTCCTCTTACAACATCTTTAGTAAATTCTGCTGGGCTTCTTAGGGCTCGTGCATGAGTAGATTTTTATTTGGGCAGGGGAGAGGACTAGAGAATAGCACAAATGAGTAGTTGATATCTGGATTTTAAGAGAATGAGGAGAATGATTCCCAGCCAAGCTGGCTGACTTGGCAAAGGACCCTCTGCTTAATTTGCCACGGACTGAATTATTTCAGATCCATTAGCCTCATCTTTCCCTCTCTTAGATATTAAGGATTTCAACTAGCCATCAAGCAGGCTACTGCAGGGAAAAGAGAAGAAAGGATGAGTTCTTTTTGATAATTTAATGTCAACATCTATTGATATCTAATACATGTCACACAATTTACATGGATCCTCATTTAAATTCCATGAAATAACTATGGAGTAATTAGGGCCGTTTCTATTTTACAGGCGCAGAATGAGGAAATCCAGGACCACAGAGGTAAATTACCCCAAGTCACGCAGCCAGTGAGTGTCAGAGCCTAGTGAAGCATCTGTCTTTCTACCACATCATAAGGTCTCCTAAGAAGGGCTGGATGGTGGCCAAGGAAGGGAACGAGGTAGAGCTAGGAGATGATGCCACCAATTCAGGTAGTTTCCTGGAGGGAACTGTGGCTGTCGGGTACTGTAGGGCTTTGGGGAGCCACGTGAGGTAGGCTGGAGAGGTAGGTAACCGCGGGCCTGTGATCACGGGACTTAGGTTTGGCACAATCACCAAGAAAGCATGGTGCCAGGAATGCAGCCTTGGCATCACCTGAAACAGCTCAACTCTAAATTTTGCTTTAGAAATAATCACCATAAACATAAATGCAATGAGTAGTCAGGGAATAAGAACCCTAAATCTCTGCCGATTCACAGCAGAGTCCAGCTAACAGGTCACAAGAGCTCAGCCTTGCAGTTGCCTGAATTCCTGAAAACACACTGAAACCTCTGGTGCCTGTGAGATGAATCTTAATTCTGAAGAAGAGACGGTGTTGATAACGGCGACGGTCTCATGACGTTGGGCAAGTTCACCGCATCTCTTTGAGACCCAGGCGTGTCATCTGTGGAATGGGCATAATCGTGTGCAAAGGGAGCTCCGGGGCTGGTGTGAGGCCATGTGTGTGAAGGGCTGAGCACGGTGCCCGGAACGGAATGAGCGCGCATTTAAAGGGAGTTGTGATGGCGGCGGTGATGATGGTGACGGCAATGACAAGAGCAATGGTATAAAGACGAGATCGCGATGGGACAATGATGCGCTTACGCTGGCGGATGGTGGCGGTGGGTGGGGAGGGGGCTGATGACAGGAAAGACACCAAGACGGTGACAAGGACCATGACGAGAAGTGATCGTGATGCTGCTGTGTTGCTGACGGCGGCGATGCTGGGGAGGGTGAAAAAGATGGAGGAAGAAAAACAGAGGAAGGGATAAGAAGGCACTGAAGGAAAAAGAATAGGATCTCCGTGAAGCAGCGACTACAGCTCACAGGTGACTGGGTCACACGTCCCCGAACCGAAGCTGCTCTGTCCCTCCGCGCAGAAGAGATAACCTCTTCCAGACTTGAGGGACAATGCCCAGCGACCCCCCCATGGACATGGCTCCTGGGATTTCCATCGCCGCACTCACTGCCTGGCCCATCCCTTCCTAGGAGCTCACAGCCTTCCAATCTCCCGCATCACAACATGCTCGGGCAGTTTCCTGGCGATTCATCTATTTCCACAACTACTTGGGATTGAGGTGGTGAACTGACGGTTAATCTTCACCATCTAGCATAGCGCCCGACACAGAGTAGAGCCCAGTGGACGCTTGCTGAATGGAGGAAGGCGTACTGGGACCGACGTTAGCATGGGGCACAGAAGGGGAACATGACGTTGGGGGGGGGGCAGAGGGAGCCTGATGGAGGGTGATACAGATGCAGGCTCCTGATGGGCAGACAGGATTTATCCAGGCAGACAGAATGAGATTCCAGAAAGAGAACAGCATGGATAGAGCATAGGAACATGACGAAGCATGGCACGTTAAAGAAAGTTAATAAAACCGAAACATAGCATTCCGCAATAGGGTGGTCCAAGATGACATTGGGTTGTGCGTGCCACCAAGGAGCTGGCTTAATGCTGTAAACACTGGGCAGCCGTTGACGAGGTTAAAGCAGAGGAGTGACCGGGTCAGACTATGGCAAGAGGTTCATGGCCGGGACCTAGTACCTCCCTCAGGTTATTTCTCATTCTTTCCTCCTGCCCTCCCATCCTGTCCCTCCTTCCCTCTGTCTTCTCAAATGTATTCTTTCCTTTCCCACAGTTTCCATTTACATGGATTTTTTTGACCCAGGATGTCAAAGAATCATCGATTTAGCCGGGTCATCCTAACAGCATTAATTGGAATGCGGGGGAACAGAATTCTATTCTGACGTGGCCCCAAACACTAAGGGACCCTTCTCCCCAACATGAGGGCTCTACGAATGGTCTGAAGATGAGGCAGAAATGGTGTCTTTATTTTGATATAAATGAAACATGTTTGTCACTTGCTTAAAATAACTATTTACCTGAGAGCGCCCTAGCAACACTAAGCCTGTCCAGTGATCAATGTGCTTCTTTTAAGGTTGTGAAAATAGTTCTTCTCACTCCTCCTCTTTGGTGGAGATTCCAACTTAATCTCATTCCGGGCAGAATATTCAGAAAATCCCACTGAGCAGCATGGTTAATGAGGTTATTCTAAGGCAATGGTTACCAGACTGAAAGTCCTAGATATCTTTGGGGATTAATGTTAGGGCTAAGATTTAGATTTAAATTTAGAGTTAGAGTTTAGGGTAAAGGGTTAGGATGAGAGTAAAGTTAGTTAATATTAAAGTGAATTGGACTGGATTAGGACTGGATTGGATTGGATTGGATTGGATTGGATTGGATTGGATTGGATTGGATTGGATTAGGGTAATGTTAGGGGTAGAGTCAGAGTTTAGGGTAGGTCTAGGTGAGGGTTAAGGTTAGGACGAGGGTGAAGGTTAGGGGTAGGATTGGGGGAACTCCTAGGGAAAGGAGAATAAGATTAGAGGACAGTTGTGTTTCAGAGTACTCATATACACACTCACATGTCAAACGCTTATTTATCTATTTTTTCCTGTTAAACTTCACTTGAAGAATAATCTAAAACTTTACTCTTCTCTGATTCGCAAGTGGATCGCTGGTAGAAGGAACCTCCAAGGCCATGTATCGGATTCAAAGACTGACACCACAGAAATCTTTTCAGGAACTGAAAACTCGTGAAAAAAAAAGCATCGTGACTCCTGCAAACATGCTACCTTTAGAGCTGGCACTGCCCCAGGACACAGAAGAGGACAACCGTGGACCACTGGGGCTACAGGTGACCTTCCCTTGACTGGTGGGAGGTGGGGAGCATGACCAGAAGTAGGTACAGGGCAACACATCCCCTGTCCTATGATAAAGAAAACTAAGGACAATAGCTTAGAATGACTAGCCTTAGGCGGTTAGAAAGTCCAAAGAATAGGACCCTGGATCCAAGAAGTTAGGCAAAACCACTGTGTGGAACCCAGAACGAATGGGTGCCCAGGGACATAATAACTGACCAAGAATGGGAAACTGGCGAGACTGGCGATTAGTCGCTTCCCAGAGCAGGTGCCAGCATACGCTCTCTGTAAAGGGCCAGATAGTAACTGTTTTAGGCTTTGTGAGCTGCCAGTCGTCTCTGTGTCAACTAATCGACTCAGCTGCTCTAGAACAAGCAGCCACAGAGAGCACATGTATGAAGAAGCATGGCTGTGTTCCAATCGATTTTCGTTTAGAGAAACTGGCAGCGGGCTGAATTTGGTCCATGAGCCACGATTTGTTGACCCCTGTGCTAGGGTATTGAGAGCCTGTTTTGTGATCTGCTATAAGAACACACCCAGTCTTCTGAAAATTGAGCCGGCAGAGAGATATGCAGAATAGGCTATTAGATTGCAAGGTCAAGGCTGTACAATTACTAGAAACCTCGGATCCAGCCGTACCTGAAACTAAATTCTCCTCGTATCTTCACTTACATGAAACAATCAATTATCTTTTTTGTTTTAAGTAGTATGAGTTAGGTTTCTGTCTATTGTGACCAAAAACTTCTGATTGGTATACAAGGTGTATATACAGGATGACAAAAACAAATAAACAAAAGTCAGTTCTCACTCCAAATCTTCTGACTCCCATTCTAGTTCTCTTTCAATGCAACAAGCATCGGGCAGCAATGAGCGCCCTACTTGAGATATTTTTTGTTCTGGCCAAAGACCAGTGCCGCCAGTGTGGGCTGGGTTTTGCTCCAAGGAAGCCCTGCTTCTTACAGCATCATGAAAGGACAGTACGTGCCTAAGAAAGGCTGCCTGGAGATGTGGCGAGTTGACAAGACAGCTCTGGAGGGCTAGATGGACCCCAGACAGCCGCGATTCGATGGAGGTGCTCCAGGTAGCAGGACCAGGGAGAACCCGGCGCGAAAACCATCAATCAGCAACCTCTCCTGAGAGAGGATGCTCACAGCACATCGCCGCACTCGAGCTGCATGAAGCACCCACAAATAATGGTTATAAAGTCTCCACAGTAACACGCAGACATGTGTCACATGCAGGACACATCAGAAATCTCATTCGGCGCTGAAAGGATTACGAATCGATACAAACTCTCTAGAAAGCGGTTTTACCCAATGTATTAAAACCTTTAGAATAAGAAACATCATGACTTTTGATTCAATAATCACCTTCATCTTCTGTAAAAAAAAAAAAATCTACCCTAAGCAAATAATCAGAAATTCACACTCAGATTTCTGCTCCAAGATGTTCATCACAGCATTATTTATAATTGCAATGAAATAAAAATTGTATCCAAATGCCAAAGGTAGGAAATTGATAAAATACGTTATGCTGTACCGCCACCGGATGGAAAATTATAATAGCCATCAAAAATACGATTAATAAGACTCTTTAAAGACAGGAAAATATTCACAGTGTGGTAGTTTAAAAATCAGAACACAAATTGCATGTATCACATGATAACCGACAACTAAAACTTTAATTTTCACTTACCTGGATATGGCGATGATACGTTTGGACTGGTGGACTCGGGGTTCCTCTTACGGGTTTATTTGCACAGGGGTGCTTTTCTGGGGCTAAGAATAAGCAATGAGGAGGTGGGAGTGTCTAGGGAGAGAAGAAAGAAAGGATGATTTAAGGGATGTGATTCCTAACACGGACAGGTTGAGGCCCTCTTAAAACTTAAAGCTCCTTAAAACTTCCAGGCAGAACTGAAAGATCACGAATGTCATTTCTCCGAGGAAGCCTTTCCCTTCCCCCATACAAGGCCCCACGCCTCTGATACATGCTCCCAAAGTACTTGTTTTTCCTTCAAAGCATATAATAAATGTCGTCATCATATATTTAGATGCTACACCATTCTCACTCATCAGTGCAGCTTTGTCAAATATGGTAGCCACTTTAAATAGCATTGAAATCTAAGTGTAAATTAAATTAAACAAAATAAAAATCTGTTTCTCAGTCTCATTAGCTACATTTCAAGCACCTAAGAGTTGCACGTGACTCGTGGCCATTGCCTTGGACAGTGGACAGTGCAGATATAAAATACTTCCGTCATCACAGTGCTTTGGGATGCTGCTGTCCTAGCTATGACTCCAAGTTTTACTTGCACGCTACCCCTCCTCCCGGCCTCTGGTACATTACAGGCATTCAGTGTTTGCTGAAGGAATATGTTTTCATTAAAAAGAGGTCCTCAGTATAGCGAGAGAAATAAAATCATACCTCCCTCTTACAGCCGTCCTTTTTCTAACCACCAGGATCAGCAAGGTCTAGTTATGAATACGTTCGGCACGGAATAAACAGGATAAATAATGATAAAAGAGCTGTGAACGCCGGCATCAGCCCTGACGGCAAGGACGTCATGATGACAAAAATCACGTCCAACCTCTAGGGACTAAATCTGTACTGTCACTGGGGCCAGAGCCGAGGGGCAGACGGTGGCGGGTCCATCCTCTTTTCACCACTGATATTTTTTCCTGATGGCTAAAGGACAAATAGTTTCAAATCTTGGTCATATGTGTAGACATGAGTGTTCTGAACTCTGGAGTTCTAGAAGACCCACGCTATTCAAACTCTGTGTGCTCCCTACTCACTCCTACTCCCCCCCCCCAAAAAAAACCACAACAAATAAAAACCTAAAACAGACCTGCAAGAAATGTGCCCTCTCACACTCCCTCCCCTACAGGAGGCGCACAGATGAACGCTAGGTCAACAGACAACTGGTACCTGTTACATGCCATTCATTCACTCACTCGTTCATTCATTCGACAAGTGTTTACTGGGCATCGACTGGGTGGCAGGCAATTTTTAGGCACTTGGAGGTACACCAGTGAACAAAACAGAAACAGACAAAAATGTTTGTCTTCGTGAAGCTTACCTGTCCGGCTGGTTGTCAGCCCTGGCTGAGTATTAGAATCACCTGGGGAGTTTTGGAACCTCTCATTGCTTAGGACGAACACACACACACACACACACACACACACACACACACCACACTTTACCAGGGATTCTCAAATTCACCTGCACACTGGCCTCACCTGGGAGCTTAAAAAAAATTTTGATGCCCCACTGATTAAATCAGGACCTCGACAGTGGGGACCCAGGTATCTGCATTCTTAAAAGCTACCCAGTGGTCCCAGTGTGGGGACAAGGTTGAGAACGCTGGCTCTACAACATGGCCCCAGGACTGACAGGAAGGAGGAGAAGCAAGAGCGTCTCAGCTTCTTAAAGAAAGGAAGACATAAGAGCCAGAGAGGAACCTGGAATCTGAAGACTTCCAAAGGTCTCCTGTGGCATCCCCTGACCCACGATCCCCTGGGCCATTCATCCGGTGTTTCCTGAACACTCTACCAAGTCTTCTTCCATTCATTGATGCCCACTAGACAAAGACCACCGGGAACTCACTTCTGCCAAACGAGGTTGGGTCTATTGACTGAGGGAGGCGGCACATCACAGAGCACCATGAGGCATCTCACTCAGTAAGACCGTTAGCAGAAACGTGCCGTGGGACCTGGGCTGGTGTTGTGTCTCGAGGCGGCGCTTTGCTCGGGATTGGATGTGTCAAGAAGTGAGGATAATGCTGTGCTTGGGTACCTTCATGAATCTTGTCTAGAGATCAAGAGGAACGAAGTAGAGCTAAAGCTACAATTGACCAAGAAGCAGAAGTCATCCCGTAAGGCAGGAACTAGGACACCTGGCCATTTTTGTGGTGTCGATGGTAGCCTCCTTTTCTGCTAAGGTTTGATTGCGAGTGGTCTAACAGGTGTCTCGCTCCATTAGAGCCACAGAGTGGTCTCTTCTGATGTCGGTCACTTGTGAAATTATTGATCTTCAACAGAAGAGCACCAAGGACTACCCGTGGGCGACAGGCCGGCTCCCAGCTGTGAAGGGCTGCTTTGCTCCTTCCCACAGCTCTGTCTTCCACGTTGACTCTGTGGACTTTGTAGAGTCTCTTCACTTTTTAAATGTGACAGTTTTTTCCTCTAAGAAATGAATCTTACCTTCTCAACCTCCTCTGTAACACACAGCACGGTACTGGGCATAGAGACAAGGGAGACTTCACATGCTGAAAGGCACATTGGGTTTAGGTTTGGGATCAGAAAATCCAACTTTTACAGACCACTTTCTACTTGCTAAGTACACGACCCGGACAAAGTGGCTCCACTTCTCTCGGCCCCAGATGGAAATGACAGACCCACTGGGTTTCTCGGGGGAATAAAATGAGACTATTTTGCAGCCACAAGGAGCTGGCAAAGCAGCAAATTCTCAAGAAATGCACGCAGGGTAGGTAATTGCACTGGAGAAGCGATTGGTTTGACCAGTGCCTCGGTCATGGGGAGCAAAGGACAATGGGCTTAAGGGACCTCTAAAGACTCCAGAGGAGTTACAGGAAATTAAATAACAGGTAAAGTTTCCAGTCACTTAGGTGACACTTCAGCTCTTAGAAACAGCTTCCAGGGTTAGTGACCAGAGGCTGAATTTGCTTAGAATGCCACGCTACAACATTTTCTGAGTGCTTATACAGAAGGGGAAAGATACATTTTTTTTTCCCAGAGATACCTCTAGTCTACTAAAAAAGAGAGAGACACAAGCAAAACAATTGTAATTCAAGACAATAATAATTGAAGTACAAAGTAATACACAGCACAGAGCAGGAAGGAGTTCATTGTCAGGGGCTGGGAGGAGTGACAAGGATGTTACTGCACAGACTGGGGTTCTGAAGGATGAAGAGGAGTTTGCCAGGCAGATGGAGGAAGAAGTGTCAGAGGAACGTGATTCCCCACAGAGGGGGCAGCAGGAGCAGGGACATCCAAGTATGGAATACTCTGGTGTGTTCTGAGGTCATCAAAGTCATTTGCACAGGAGTCACGTTAGGGGTCCTAGGACTGCCCTGTCAGTAGTACAACCCCGGGCCGTAACAAATGGTCTAGGGCACAGCATTTACTTATAAACGCAGGGACCAATGAATGAACGCCATAGCGGTTAGTATCAGAGATTTCAGCCACTGAGATAGAATTCAAACCATATAGGAAAATATGTACATGGATAGTGTAGGTTTGCATTCTAGTTAGAGCTATATTATGTTTTCTCGTTCCATATTTACAACTCTTTGGAATTAATTATATGGCTAACTGGTTTCAGTCCTCAAAATCAGGCTTCTTTGGCACAAAAAAACCACACAAATATGGAGGACTTTTTAAAAATTAGCTTATTCAGTATTTCACATTTCCATGACTATTTTGTAACTACTGATTTGTACTTTTTAAGCTCTACACCTTTTCCGCCCGGCCCCCTAACCTCTGGCCACCATCGGTCTGTTCTCTGTATCTATGTCTGTTTTATTTGTTTTGTTCTTTAGATTCCACATATAAGCGATATCATTTGGTATTTGTTAAATTATGTAAGTGTCCAACCATTATGCTGTATATCTGAAACCAGTATAAAATCATATCGAATGTCAATTATAATTTTAAAAAATCAAGAAATTTAAAAAGTTGGTTTGTTCAATCCTTTGTTAGCTGCTGTCTGTCTTCTAACAGCTTATTCGAGAAGGAAACACTTCCTCAGCCTCTTCTGAGTTCAGCTTCTGGAAAGCCAAGTTGAGTTAGTTATTTGTAAGATAACAGGACACCAGAGAGCCCTGGGCTCTTCCCACGGACCTTGACTTTTCAACGGAGACTTGAAAGTTAATTCTAGGAATAGCTGCTAAGGAGCTTCAGGCTTCACAGACCATGTGAACAAACTCGCCCTGGGTGGCCCAAACTGAAAGTAAATCCATCTGGCCAAATGCGCTGGCCAGACAGGGCTTCTTTGAAGGGTCCTCTTAGAATATACCACATAAAGTTCAGAGGAGTGGATATACTCTCCAGCGCCCCCTGCTGCATCTGCTGCCCAGGCAACCACCTAGCGAACTCCCCTGGCCACCCCGACGAGTCAGCCATGTCCAGAGCTGGCCAGCCTCAAGACATATGGCTGCGCATAAGGCCGTGCTCACTAAGAGAATGTCTCTTCTGGGTGACTCGGGGAATGATGGAGACACAGATACCACAGCACACATAAAATCCCAAGTGAAACTGATTCCTGATATGGAGGCATGAGGAAAAAAAAAAAGAAAGCCATATTCTAAAATAACCTATTATTTTATCCACAAATTGAAATTGGCATGTTAACTAAATAAATTAAATTAAGTAGACATTCGACTTTCTCATCTACATCTCCGGAAATTTATGTATTTAAGTTGGTCCCCAGAAAAGCATTTAAGCAAATCATGGAGAAAATGGAGTCCATATATATTCAGGGAGACAGAATAATTTAATACTGAGCGCTGCGAGAGAGGACCAAGGCAAGACCCGGTCAGGATTAGGAAGGAATACTAGGGTGGCCGTACCTTGAAGCCACTGCCCTGTCCCCAGCTCCCACCCACCAGGTTCACATTCCTGGCCTGAACTTCCCAGGACCTCTCTCTCCTCTACCTCTTTCCATCCTGCCTTTGACATTCCCACATACTGACCTCACTTCCTGTTTTGGTATCATCTCTTCTCTTTTTAAACCTTAGGCTTATAACTACTTCGCTGACCCTGTCTTTACTTATTTTTCTTTTTACCGTTTACGTCCATTGTGGAGGTAAAATTTATGTACAATAAAACGTGTCTGTTGTAAGTATCCAGCTGGATGAGTTTCAGCAAATGCGTATACCCATCCATCCACCATCCCAATCAAATCTAAACCCAAAAGAGTCCCCTCAGGCCTCAGCGTGGTCCGTCCTTTCCGTCGCTACGGCTTGCTTGTCCTAGGGTTTACTACGAATGCCAGCAGACGTGAGGAGCTCCCTGGAGTCTACTTTCTCTCACTCAGAGTGATATTCTGAGGTCCGCCCATGCTGTTTACGTACTGGCAGTTTAATCTTTTTTTAGTGGCCGAAGAGTATTCCGTTGTATGAATCCATCACTATTCAGTTATCCATTCACACACTGAAAGACATTTGGGTGTTTCCGGTTTTCGAGTATGACATAAGTGTCCGTAAACATTCGGAGTCCTGCGCCGCCTTTGTCCGGTGTCGGAAAACGGTTACTTCATGTTCTTGTCCAGTTGTCTAACTGCTGACAGAGGCCATCGCCTCGGAGCTGCTGGCCCCGCCCTCTTCAAGAATGTGCTGTTTGGCTCCATTCTGAGACCCTCCTGCCCCCCAAAAGCATTCCCCCCAGGTATGCCCCTGCCTTGAAAACGGAAGACAGGTAAAACCCCGACTTCGGTGACCAGGTTAACTTCGTCCGTGACGAGGCGTGTGGATAACATGACGGAATATGGGGGGCACTTCACTTGGTCACATCCTCGCCCAAATCCTTAACGCCGGTCTCATCGAGAGAAGCCCAAACTGAGGGGCAGTCTACAAACCCCCTCGAAACTCTCAAGGTCGTGAAAAAAAGAAAAAAGACAAGACGGAGAAACTGTCACAGCCCAGAGGAGGCCGTGGAGAACGGCGACGCCAGGTCGTGTGGCCTCGCCGCCCGGATCCGAGGGCGGGGGGAGGAACACCGGTGGGAAAAGCCCGTGGGAAACCCCGTGCCCTCCGAACGCGGTCTGGGGCTCGGCTCACAGCAGGGCGCCCACGTCGGCAACCGCAGAGGGGTCTGGGTAAGGGGTACGCAGGGACGGTCTGTGCCGCCTGTGCCAACGTTCGGCGAATACGAAATTATTCGAAAACTCAAGAACGTACGCTGAAAAGGCCCGAATGTAACGTTCTGAACACGCAGAGCCGACGAAGCGATCGTCGTGAGCTGCGGCCGTGCCCGCCAACGCCGGGGTGCCGCCCGCGACGCCCGCGTGACCGGGGCGAGGCAGCACAACCCCCTGACCGTCCGCGTGTCTCGTTCCACTCTCTACTTCCCCTTCGCGTAGCTCTGCCTGGGAGTCGTGATTATCAAATTGGTCCCTCTCGACATAGCCAGAAATCCTTACTGTGGCCTCTCTGCTCAGATCGGCCAGTAAACCGTCCCAGACCGAGGAGAGAGAGGCACGTCCGCGCACAGGGGAGCCGTGGTCTAACACACGGCGAACCCCGACTAGCGCCCGCAAGGGGAAGACAAAGCGGAGGGGGACACGGGTTGTCCGAAGCTCCCTGGGCGGCGATGCCACCTAATGCCCTGCCATTTCCATCACTTTCTCTTTTCCGCTAGGAAGCAAGGCGCCCCGGACTGTTTTACAAATCCTGCCCTGGGCTCTGGTTTTATTTCCCGGGGTTACCAGCTGCCCCGCCTCGCCCCCGCTGAGCTGCGTGAGAAGCGAGGCTTTATAGTCAGCATAGATCAGATCTGTTCTTTCTCCCTGAGAAAGCTGCCGTGGGTAAAAGTTCTCACTCTGTCTAATGAACCAATATTAGTTTAACTACATGTTGTTAATTAAAAGCAGAATTCTATGCCGGTTTTTTCTCTCTAAGGGAAAAGAAGAAGAAGAAGAATAGTGTACTCGCAAAGTTCCCCAAACAGAAGAGCGGTTCTAGAATGTATAGGTCTTTCTTACTGGGCATGGTGAAATATCGTTTAAGGGTGTCCTGTCCTTAGGGATTTCACTCTCTTTCTAACCCAGACGTGACCGCAGCTAACTCCAGGCCGTGTAGCTTCCACGACTGGGAGAAAACCTTTCATCCCACATTTCCCGATCTTTCTTTCTTTCTTTTTTATTTTTTATCCCAAACCATTTTCTTGGCAAGTCGACAGGAATTGTTGCACCAGATAACGAAAGCTGCATCTCCCGGTGGTTCCAGCTAAAGATCCGGGCCAGGGTCTCCACATGGGTTCCCCGGGAAGGAAACCCTGAAATAAGGATTCAAGTCAAGTAATTTCTTGGGAGGAGGTGATCTAGGGACACATGATCGGGGCAGAGAACGAGACAGGGAAGGAGCCGATACAAAGGGTGTGTCATCTGATAAGCTGGCACTGCGGGCCACACTGGGTCGCCCTGGGACCAGTGCAGAACACGCCGTCTGGAGTCACCCAGCGGAGAAACCCAAGACCTGCGTGTCGTTCCCCAACTGTCGGTCATCGTAGGTCAGCAGCTGCTCCTGGGAATGGTAAGCGGCCAGTCCTTTTCGCCTCCCATGAGCATGGACAAAGCGGGGTCCGGCGACCACAGAGAGCCTTCAAGCAGAGAGACGTGGGTGCCAGCGGCTGAAAGGTAGGCTAACCCCCTAGAAAATGGTGAGTGCTGAAGGGAGGTGGGTGGGGTGCCAGCAGCGCCCGCAGAAACAGTGGGCCAGAGCAGAGATGGGGACGGGGCCCAGCCCTCCAGCCCCCTGGTTGTGTTGGGTAAACCCGGGTTCTGCTTTTGGTGGTATGAACTGCCACATGGCGTGGAAGTCAGTCTGGCTCTGGGAACCCACTGGGTGGAATTCGGCATGCCGCGGCCCGGCTCCCCATCCCACCCTGGTGTGGTCCTTGGAGGACGGAGCCAGCAGGTCTGGTTCTGTCACTAATGGTGATCTTGGGAAAGTCACTCGTCCTCCCTAAAATTCCTCCATCTGCAAAGTTAGGGTAATAACAAGTATCACATTAGCACTTATCTTGAATGAAAGAACGCTAATATTATCTCGGGTTTGTAACTGAAGAAACCGGGGTGTCCGATGTTGCTGAGAGAATCAAATGAGATAATATACTCAGAAGGTAAACAGCGACCTACAAAGATAAGCTACTTTTAATAAGGATCCATGAGGGAAGCCTTTTCAAGACAGCCTTCCGGAGCACAGCTGACAAAAATAGATCCATCTCAAGGCTGTCCTTGGGTTATGAAGATTTTGTAATCGACATACAACAATGGGCAGTAGCTTTATAGGATTGTAAGAATCATAAAAACCAAATGCAGCCCATTATTCATACCTGGATCCTGGCTTTGCAAAAAATAGTTATAAAATCCAATTTGCGACAATTAGAGAAATTTGAATGTGGACTAACTTATTAGATGACATAGATGATATTATTGTTAATTCTGTTCGGTGTGATAATGGTCTTGTGATTATGTAGGAAGATGATCTTATTCTTTGGAAATGCAGGTTTGCATATTTAGAGGAAAAATATTACGTGTCTGTAGTTCCTTTAAAATGAGTGAGTAAAATATGGCAAAATGCTAAGCAAACACTAGGTGATGCCTATATATGGGCGTTCATTACACTGTATTTTCTACTTTTCTGTTTGAAAAGCTTCATAATAAAAACTTCACAAGGTTTTTAAGGAATCTTTAAATAAATGCTTCAAACATCAGAAAAGTAGAACGATTGGGATTTAACTCTGTTGTCATACTGAACCCTGGTTCATTTATTTTTTTAATTGAAATTTTACTGAGATAATTGTAGATTCACATGCAGTTGTAAGAAATGATACAAGAGTCCCCACATATACTTTGCCCGGTTTTTCCCAATGGCCACATTTTATAAAACTCTAGTATACAGATGGCCCTCCATGTCCACGGATTCTGTATCCACCGATTCAACCCACTGTGGATTGAAAATATTCGTGAAATAAGATCCCAGAGAGTTCCAAAAAAGTATAACCTGAAAATGCTATCGGCTGCTTTCTAGGCTGAATCCACACAAATGAAGTGATGTGTAGGCACATCCCGCTGTAGCCAAGATGCAGTGCAGGTTATGTGCAAATACGACTCCATTTATTTCAGGACTTGAGCACCCGTGGATTTCGGTGTCCAAGGGGGAGGAGGAGGGTCCTGGAACCAATTCCTCCATCGATAAAGGGATGACCATCATATAATCAGGACACCGATAGTGATAAAATCTATTGATCCGCCCCAGACTTCCCCATTTTTATCTATTTTGTGTGTGTGTGTCTGTGTGTGTGTGTTAAGTATTCGTTGTGTAGCCCTTTTACAATCACACCCATCTCACTCCCCATCTTTAAACTTTGGCTCCTCCTCTTTCTAAAATTACATCATTTCAAAAATGTAATACAGAGTCATATGGTATGTTACCCAAACAGCCCACATGCAGTGAGAGGTAACACTAGACTAGGGACCAGAAGACCTGTGTTTGAGCCCAAGTTCTGCCACTAGATTAATATATTTCTTAGGTCTATCACCAGTTTATCTTGGCGTTTGTTTCTTCATTGGTAAAACCAAGTGGCAACTTGCCTCCTAGGTTACAAGGCTTTGTCTGGGAGACAGAAATGTGCCCTTGGCAAGAACCCTAACATGAAGGGCGCCCCCTAGAGTAATGCAGGGCTCTATCTACATGACTAAATGACAGACCCTACCTCCAGGCTGCCATATTTCTTAATTTTAAGTGGCTATGTTGGTAGTTGGGTGTTTTCTCCATTTATGCAAGCTTGCTTGACTCAAGCTTTCTCCCCGATACCTGAGAAAATATCCTACTTTCTTGTGCTGAGGTAGAAAGTCATTGAGCCTGGGAGGTCCTGGACCATGATAAACCTATCCCCAAAATAAAGGCCCCCTGTGAGGCCTTTCATCAGACAGTTAAAACTCTCCTGGCGACACCTGACCTTACTGCCAACTCCTATCACATTTCAGCAGGTGGTCTGTCCTCGTTGGGGTCTGCATGCCACCTATAAAAATAGGATGTGCAACAGTGGGCATTCCATGCCACCAGAAGGAGACAGACAAGCACTGGGAGAGGATGCCATGTACTCTTAGAGTTTAAGTACGTGACACAAGCATCTCTCTTCTGCCAAAATGTGATACCAACATTGTTTAATTTATGTTCAATTATTTATTCTGCTATAATGCCGTCTCCAATTACTAACAGATAATTGCCTGAGAGGAAATGAAACCCAGCATGCCGGGCTAATGCGAGATCATTTTATGGGCAAATTCCTGACCTGGAAACACATGCTGAAATGAGGCACAGGTGATTGAGTACAAAGAAAACAGGGAGACAGGGCCCCCCTTTAATCAGCTCCTCAACTTATTTAATGATGCATCGTGGATCCCGAAAGCTGTTGTTATTTAAGGGTTTAGTGTGCCATACAATTCAGAGAAAGGAGCCTGGGAAGAAAAAAGGCAAAATGCCGACGTTGTACCCAAGGTCTCAGTGTGGCCTGCTCAGCACCACAAGCATCCCTGGAGATGGACATCATGCTTCCTTTCTCCCTTCTCTCTGCATCGGGTATCCGTGGAAAGACCCGCTAGTAACTGCACGCTGCCATTAGCCTCACAGTTTACCTGACCACCTTACAACGATGTGTGTTTCTACTTCCTGTCTCAGCACATCCATCATCAGCAACAATGAACTATGTTTTCCCTCTAAAGTTATTCTTTGTCTTGTTCTAAAATGGAACTTCTTTTGCATTTCCAGAGCTTGCTTCACAGGGAGGGTAGAGACGCTCCAGTCTCTTCGGGGTGGCATCCTCGTCAGGTTACACATTACCTTTAAGCACGTATAGATGGCTTCACCTCTCCACATGCTGGCAACCTGTTCCTAGTCCCCGCTTCTCTGAGCGAGTCCAGGAGGACATGCAACCCTCCTCTGAGAACAGTCATATATTCTAAGCAAGACGCACCTGGATTCAGTCATTCCTTCTCTCCTCTCTCCCAGGCCAGCTGCGTCCCAGTCAATATATTTCCCTGTCTAAGGACAGTTTCTTGTATTTCTTTCTCTCATTCAAGTTATGCATCTTTTTTGGCCTTTTCCACATGAACCAAACCCCAGGGATCATAGATCAGACAGTCTGAAACCTGGACGAGAACTCAGAAATAACTTACTACAACTCCCAGCCCTTTACCGTGAGGTCAGTCAGGAGGTGGGGTGGAGTAGGAATAAACAAGGGGAGGCCAGGAGGATTTTCTAGGGTGGCAGAACTGTTGTGTGCCCTGATTGTGGTGGCTCTATGAACATCCACCTGTGTTAGAGTTCACAGAACTATACGGGGAAAATATCACATTTACTATATAACTTTACAAAGAAAATTAACTTTAAAAACACAGAACTAGCATGTTTGAGGGTTAAGATCCAAATCTTGCCTTTTTGAATGCTGTAAAACTACTCCCTAAACAACTACAACTTAGTCGACAGAACATATATACTTAAAAGCGTCCCCGCCATCTTGACCTGATTTTATATATATATATAATATATATATAAGTTATATATATATATATAAAGCGTCCACGCCAGCTTGACTATTTATTATATATATATATATATAAAGTTATATATATAATATATATAATTATATATATATAATTATGTATATAATTATATATATTATTATATTTGAGACACATATGGATTATATACAGAGCTTAGCATAGTGACTGGTACATAGTTAGAGCTCAAGAAATATTTGTTGAATGAAATTGAATTAGTAGTTTGCACAGAGAAAACGCTATGAAAGAATAAAGAATGCAAGGGACAGACTAGCCACACGAGTGGGGACAGCTTGAACTTTTAGTCCCCACGCTCTATTCGCTGACTCGTTCAATGCCCCTGCCAGGTGAAGACTCCGCTAACCACCTGCACGAATAAAAAGTCAGTGCTAACAGCAGCTGTCCTTTCCTTCCAGGTCACCCATAATGTTTTCATTCTCACCTGTTCCTTAAGTTCGGGGCTCGTGTATATGACCTGCAGCATCAACAGCCCGGCTTCAGTGTTTTCTAGTCACCTCAAAGTCAACAGAGCCAAAACAGAACTGTTGAGTTCCCATCCCCTAAAAAAATCTCCAAGCAAAAACCAATTGTGTCTCTCCCATTTCAGTAAATGGCACCTCCAAGGAACCCAGGGGCTGAATTCAACACTAAAATGTCACTCGATCGCTGCCATTCCCTCATCCTCCGTTGCCCAGCCCTCCGCCTCATCAGGTCCATCAGCCTCTCTCCATCCTCCTTCCATCCCTCTCTCATCCTGGTGGTCATCTCTTGCCTGGAAAACTCACTGACCTCCAGCTTCCATGCTTGACCTGCTACAGGCCGCGCTCTGCAGAATAAACTGGTCTTCAAATTAAACTTACATCAAAAAAAAAAAACAAAAACAAAAAACCCCACAGGGCTTCCTTTCATGTGCAGAATGCAGTCCATCGCCAGGCCTTCTGTGAGCTGACCCCTGCCCTCTCTCCAGCCTCCTCTCTCCGCCCTGTCTGTCTTCCTCACGCCACAGCCCCCTTTGCCTTTGTAGTGTGGATCATTCTTCGTTCCCCATCCTTAGCTTTCCTTGGCCTGTACGCTCTTCCCCTAGATTGTGGCTGGCCGCTGCTTTTTTCAGATTTGAACTCTTCAGAGAAGACTTTGTTCCTACCGAACCCCAAAGGGCCTCTTTCAATTTAAAGAGCAATTTGTCGTTTTCATCATAGAACCTGATATTCTTATTCTTAAGAAGAAGTGGAATATAAGCCCTGGAAGGGTTCCCTTCTGTCTTGCTCTCCGCTTAGACAGCTTCGTGCCAAGAACAGCGCACATAGTAAGGATTCAGCAAATGTGTGATGAGTAAATGAATCGGAAAGGAAACACAGGTAATGCGTGCAAGAAAAAGCGATGGGGCATCCTTGGAGAAACTCTTGAAGAAGGCGTAAGCTAGCTGACATATTCCCAAACATATGTAAAGGAACAATTCTTAAGGTGCAAAATATGTTAATGAAACACTACAGCCTTCCCTTGGTAAGTTAAAACTTTAACATTCAATATGAGGAGCCTCTTCCCTCAGCCAGTAGGAGACTTTCTCCCAGGGTAAGAAGCACGGCAGGTATTCAGGGAATGAATTAATATGTTTATTGGGTCACAACCCAAGGGACAGGCCACTTGTCTCATCAAAGTTACAGCTGTCTCCATAATATGGAAAAGCTCCCCAAAAGGCAACTTAAGTGGGCACACTTAACATATTGTATGGTGTTGATTTATGGTGACAATTAAGAACGTATTACCAAAGTCTATTCACCATTCACATCCCTGGGGATGGGATAAATTTTAAATCTTCTTGCTGCTTCTTCCCTAAAGGCTTGGATCTGGGCTGAGGATTTACAGCTTATAAATTTAACAAAGAATGAAAAGTGCAAGAAGAGAGTCTTGAACAGCAAATAATGAGTTTAACCAGCATCTCGAGTTCTGGGCAGGATTTACAATGCCTCTCTGCCTAAGGCCAAGGAATCTTTTATTTTGAAGTTGACAGGCCCTATTGCTTATTGTTTCAGCCCCAGACGTGAGTCTGGCCCTCTGTTCTTTATGGAAGCCAGCGGTCACGGCTTTGGCAAAACTTTCCTTCTTAGGACCTTTGTGGAGAATAGTAGAGTGACCAGGTGACCATCACCGTCATTTCCAAAGACCAAAAGAGGCACCTCCAGCTTGAACAAGTTGCTGGACTTGCAGACCACTGACTGCACATTTTTCTGACCAGAAGCCCTGATAGCTAGGTTTTTGACGCTCTGGCCTGGGAGGACCCTGAGGCTAATCGTTTCTATGATTACAGACTTTGGATTCTCACCGCTGGCAGGGCTGCGTCACCTTTGGGATCACCAATCACAGAAGGGAACACTAGCGAAAATCGATCGCTATCGATTCATGGTTGAACCACAGAGTTTGAAGGTCAGCCACACCTAGGTCAAGCTTTCTCAAAGTCCCCTCGTGAGACCACCTCCATCAGAATCACCTGGGATGCATCTAAAGGAAGAAAAAGCACCTGCGCCAGACCTCCAGAACCGGCATCTCTAGGATAGGGGTCTAGAAATCTTCCTTCTTCTCCCGCTCTATAGATTATTCTTATACATACTAAATTTTGGGAAGCTGATCAAGCTTTTGGGGGACAGATGACAGGAAAATGACACCTACTCCAGGCAGAGCTCTCAGATGCCACTAGTAAACACTCCTATTTGACTTTGCAACCATCATCGGGCCCTCGCGGAGAGGAAAGGGGGCGGAATCCCTGCAGAGGATTCATTAATCTCTTCTGCTGTGACATTGGCCTTTCACTGGACCACCCACTAGCATGACAACATCTCCACACAATCCTGCTCAGTTGTCACTTGGAACATGAATTGACAATATATTTGACCTCCATGAGGTGCTAGAATATTTTTGAAGACTGAAATAACTTGAGAACTCAAGTAATGAACATCTAAAAGGAGAATTTCAGGTACCATGAAGGCTTGTGGGGGGGAACATTTTAACTCTATTCATAGGCACTACTACCTGATCCCCTCCCTCACTCTCTTCCTAGAGAGCTGTATAAAAGCTGGCTCTCACGACCACATATTGGAGACTGGAACCTAGTGCCATCTATGAGTCCAAATTCCCAATGTTGTCTGGTCAGGAGGCTTTCAAATTTTGTCATTTTACCAAAGGAAGAATCGTCCCCAAATGGAACATGTATTATGTAAACACATGTGCGCACGCGCACACACACATGCATGTGTACACACACACACACACACACAGACACACACACAAAGCCTAGGAAATGTATTGTTCCACTTGGCAGGGACCAGCAGAGGATGGTGGCTTAGTGGGTATAAAATTTATCCATTCTTGTCATCAGAATCTTAACTGTAATAATGGAAAAGTATCCAGAAATACCAGCTAACCATGTCTGTTAACAAATATCTCTCTTGCAGAATAAATTTTCATAGCATGAATTGGATATGATATGGCATGGTAGGGTGACGATTGTGATAACTAATATTTATTGGGAGCTTATTTTGTGTTCAAGAATTTTACATGCATTGTGAGTGATTCTCACCACAATGCTAAGAGTTGGGTAATGTTTTATCTCCTTTTTCCGGATGAGAAAACAAAAAGCTTTAAGTCACATTCCAAGATTATAGATCAGAGAAATAAACCGGGATTTGAATTCATAAGGCCCGAATCCAGGAGCAACATTTTCTACAAACCGCTAAATAGTAAATGTTTTAGGTTTTGCGGGCCATGTGATCTTCGTCGCAACTCCTGACCTCCATTGCTGTGGCAGGAAAGCAGCCATCAGGCAATAGGTGGCTTATGCAAATGAGCATGGCTGTGTGCCAATAAAACTTTATTTATGGGCACAGAAATTTGAATTTTCGCTAATTTTCACACATTGTAAATTTTTTTTTTTTTTTGGTTTTTCCAATCATTTAAAAATGTAAAACTCTTTGTTGTCACGTGGTTGACATAAAAATGGGTGATGAGCTGGATTGGCCTGGCAAGCTGTAGATTGCAGACTCCCAGCCTATGCGACTTTCTGGTCGTGATATCTTGGGCGGGTCGCTTATCTCTCAGCTTCCTCACGCTTAGTCATCAGGCCATGGCACCTCGGTTGATGGTGTGCAGTCAGTCATTGGCCCATTCACATGTTCATTTTTCATTTAACAAATATTTACTGTACTGCGCACTGAGCTGGATGCCGCAGACGCCAGATCAGTCCCTGCCCTCACTAAGCTCATATTCCAGTGGGAGCGACAGACAAGCCAGCAAGTGGTCTTCTGTGTGACAGGTGTATGATGGCGAAGGACAGAGCGCCATGGGACAGCTGACTCTAGGATAAGCAGCTCAGAATGTCTCAAAGGCATCATGGGAAAAGTATAGACTAATGGGGCATAGGTAGCTCCATACCAGGAGAGGGCCTCAACTCACCTTTTTATTTATCCTACTCAGGTTTGGCCCTCTTGGGAGATTGATGGGTTATCTGAATCATAAAACCTAGTTTATTGACAAAAGATACACTTGTTTTTTATTGTTGTGTAACAAATCGTCACTTAAGTACATCCAAATGTACTTAGCCACTTAAAAACACGTACATTTATTATCTCGCAGTTTGCATGGGTCAGAGGTCTGCACCTCTTGGCTTGGCTGGCAACCTCTGCTCAGGGTCTCATCAGGCTGTAATCGAGGTACAGCTGAGCTACGTCCTCATCTAGAGGTTCGACTGGGGAAGAATCAGCTTTTTAGTGCATTCATTTTCTCAGCAGAACTTGTTTTCTTGTGGCTGTAGAGCTCGTGGTGGCTCGCTTCTTCAAGGATGGCAGGAGAATGAGACTGAGTCATCTCAGAGTCACAGGAGTATAAATATATTTATAAATATGTCTACAGCAACATAATTAAAGGAGTGACAGCCCATCGCCCTTGCCATATAACCCAGCTTAATCAAGGCAGTGACACCCCATCCATCACGTTTGCCATAGCCTATTGGCTGAAAGCAAGTCACGCTAAGGGGGAAGGGAACATCCAAGACATTACCCCAGTGAGCAGAGGTCATGGGGTCATCTTAGGATTCTGCTGCCATAGAACACTTCATCTGAGACATAGGACTGATAGTGGTACCTGGGCCATGGGGTCGTCTAAAGAACTTACCACACTGCCTGGCATATAGGAAAGGCTCATTATCTTTATCCATATCATTTTCCCCGTCATTATCTAGAAGGCTCTAGCCATGCATCATGCACCTCAAAGCATCATTCAGTCTCTCCAAGGTGACACGGGACATTGCTACGCAGACGGCAACTTCTCTGCTTTATCTCCAGGGGTTTCCACGCATCGCACTGAGTCCACATTTCCTCTGACATCTTAGAATCTTCTTGCTGGACCTAACGGCTCTGCACCATCTCATTTTCTAGGCGGAAACGTTTCTGTCAGCGATGGGTTGTGTCAACTTTTGCCCATGACCTCTGAGCTCCAGAGTTCCAAATGCTAATTGCTCCGATTCAACCAATTCACCTCACAGCCTTTTATTGCATGCCTACTGAATGTCAAGTGTTACGCTTTCTCTTCAGGAGCTTTGCTCCTACTCATCTCCCCAGAATTTTCTCATCTTGCCCATATTAATGGGAATTCGGTGTCACTTTCCCCCATTCTATTTAAGATTTTGTAAAAGCAACATGAATAGCTTTGAGGCGCTAGAGAAACGGTGCACCTCGCTGACCTCTCTCCCGTGGCATGGCGATGCCCTAGCTAAGCTTCTCTCTCCTTCTCTTTTCTACACCTTTTCCTGTCATTGAGATTCAGAATTGCTCCCTGCCTCTTCCATTTTAGGACCAATTCTAAAACATAAAACAACTTCTTTAGTTGACTGTCTTTTCTTTTCTCTTTTTGCCTCTGATTTCTTAGAAATCCTTTCTGAAAGACCTCACTCACACTGAAAGGTTCAAGGGAGGGTTACTATGTCATTAGTAATCACAATATTAATGATGATATTAGTAAAAATTAATATTGCTATTAATGGCATTCCAGGCTCTGTTCTCAGATCTTTGTATGCATCGGCCCACTCAACCCTCACTTCGGAAATTGGGTCACAGAAGCACAGAGAACTTAAGTAACTTGACAGAGGTCACACAGCTCACAGAGGCAGCTGGGATTCATGCTCGATCTAATTCCAAAGCTTACGCCGGTTACCATTGTGCTTTTCTGCCTCTGCACAGGCTACAGGAAAAGTTTTTGTGAAAATGAAATTC
This sequence comes from Rousettus aegyptiacus, assembly GCF_014176215.1. Lineage (NCBI taxonomy): Eukaryota > Metazoa > Chordata > Mammalia > Chiroptera > Pteropodidae > Rousettus > Rousettus aegyptiacus. The sequence goes on from NW_023416311.1 coordinate 4,942,196, forward strand.
CATTTTCAGAAATCAATTCTGACTGCAGATGAGAGGGGACAGGATGTGGATGTGGAAAATTTTAGCTCCGCACTCCTGTGACATACGACTGAGGGTCGGTGAGGCCGGCTCCTTCTCTGACACCTTGAATCTCTAGATATTGCCTTTAAAAATATCAGCTCGACTGAAATTGAATGGGACAAAAGGTGATACCGAATCCAGATGAAAAGCATGAGAGAAGGCAGAGGTACAGGGAGGAAAGTGTTTGGGGCTGGGTGCCATGGAATTCCAGGTGCGAATCCTGGCCTGAGACTTAATATCCGGCCGAACGTTGGAGGGAGCAAAGGTCAGCCCCATGCTTGTTTGATTAAATGAATGTTTATTCTTTAAAGCAAGATGGTTATCATAAATGGATTCTTATACATTCATTAAAAGTCTTTCCCGCATATGCTAGACAGTGACATTTATTTTAGTCCTATTGCTTTATACTTGTCAAGGCATCAAAATAAAGATATCCAGAATCCTAAGTAATATTTGATCATTAAATATTATAACGTTAGTACTCAACATCAGGCATTTCACTGTTTCTTCTTTTAAGGAGTTAAAGTTTTCTATCTTTTCATTTGTGATGTTGAGTAGAGACATTCATCCGTTCCATTCATTCAGTAAATGGTCACTTATCTTTATAAGGACACTAACACCTGCTAAGCATCTTCATGACGTCAGGCTCTGTGCCCAGCCCTGATGTATAATGACTTAAACCAGACTCAACCTTCCGGGGCTTCATCTTTATTGAATACTGAACCATATGAGATTGCCAATATTCAACCTCTTTTTTACTCACATGAATAGCAATTTCATATGGTTCAACCTAATCCTGGGGATATATACGAAATGTTTACATAAATGGAAGTACATTCATAATCTGAGATAAGAGTCATGCAGGAAAACTTTGGGGTTCTATGTAAAGGTAAAGTGGGGGAAACTGAGTAAATAATCGTTTCAGGATGGTGTTGGAGACGGGCTTCTTCTCCAGCCCTAGGCTGCTTCCGGAAAGCAGAGAATTCCATGAAGGAAACAATCCAGCCTCCCGCCACCCCCGCCACCGGCGAGTTAGGGCGAGAACCGTTGCTGAGCCCCTGTCCTGCCTCCTCCTAGGAGACATTGCTGCAGAGGCACCTGCTCTCCTCACTCGCTTATGCTTAAGCTTTTCTTTTTTGCAAAACATACATAATATAAAATTTACCGCTTTGACCATCTTAAGCATCTAATTCAGTGGCATTAAGTGCGTTCACGCTGTTGCGCAGCCACCATCACCATCCATCTCCAGAACCTGTTTCATCTTCCCAAACCGAAACGTGCCCCCGTTAAATAATTCTGATCTCCTCTCCCCCTAAACGCTGGCAACGGCCATTCTGCCTCCTTTCATTATGAGTGAGTTTGACTTCTTTAGTTACCTCACATAGGTGGACTCACTCAGTATTTGTCCTTTTGTGACTGGCTTATTTCACTCGTCACAATGTCCTCAAGCTTCATCCAAGCTGCAGCATGTGTCAGAGTTCCCTTTTTTCCCTTCTTCTTTAAGGCAGACTAATATGTCATCTCATGTACAGACAGCATCTTCCTCACCCCCTTATCCATCCGCAGACACTTGCCTTGCTTCCCCCTTGTGGCTGTCGTGAACGATGCTGCTCTGAACACAGGTGTGCAAATACCTGTTCCCATCTCTGCTTTCAATTCTTCTGGGTCTGCATGCAGAAGTAGAATTGCGGGGCCGTGTGGCAATTCTATTTTGAATTTTTCGAGGCATTTCCATACTGTTCTCCATAATGGCTGTACCATTTTACATGCCCACCAGCAGTGTACAAGAGTTCCAATTGCTCTATAACCTCGCCGACACTTTTTTTTTTTTTTTTTTTTTTTGGTAATGGCCAAAAAAGTTAGCGAATTAAAGGGAGAAAAGAAGGGTAAATCCTTCAAGGTCGAGGGAAGAGAATATACGAATGCCCTGTATAAAAGTATGATGTCATTAAGGAAGTGAAAACAAACACATAAGAAGGGCTGGAAAAAGCAGAGAGCAGAAAGTGAAGAGAATGGAGTGAGAGCTGAAGTCCCGGCCAGGAGCACAGCCAGAGCCCCACATCGCCAGGGCCTTGTAGGATGCTGGGTCTGCCCTTAACCCCAGAGGTAAGCCTGTGTTCTGTGACCTCTAGCGGTTTTCACTCATTGTTTACCCTTGTTCTTGGGTATGAACAAGGGAATCATCAAATTTTCCCGCGAAATTGAGGATTCCTGTTGAATAACACAGAGAAGCATGTCATTTTGCTGCCAGCAAAGACTTAGGTCAGCGATCCTTTAATTGAATAAGAAAACTCCTTTATGTCAAAAATCAGGGGCAAATCACAGAAAAGAGGCAACACAAATTAAACTAGCTAAAATGATTGCATGGACTGGGGAAAAAAGAAGCCATTAAGATTCTTATCCCTTTATAATTGTCCAAAATGAACTTCCCAAGATGCATCTGGCCCTCAGAAGTATAAACACTTCCCTTGGTCCTGGGAAAGGCGTCAGAGGAGATGGACAAGGAGGATGTTAGGACAGCACCCACCCTGAGCGCATGAGTCACCCCACAGGACCCGGAACCACACAGAGCTGCGTCGGCACATTTAATGCTCACAACTTCCCTAGAAGGGTGGGTACCGCCATCATCCCGACTTTGCAGATGAGAACACCGAGGCATTGAGGAAGTGAAGGGAATTCCCAGCAGTGCCCACGCTAAGCAGAAAGTAGTAAAAAAGCTGAAACCCAGGTTTGTCTGATGCCATGTTCCTAGTCGTTATGACAACAGCCTCATTTGCATAAGTCCTATTCCAAAGAGTAGACCAGGCACCTTTGGCCAGCTTAGGAAGAAGACTCATCCCTACGTAGGAGATTTTCACGTTGGTTCGTCCCTGTATTCAGCTAACTCCAGACCCCGATGGCATATCTGCAGAGTATGCATCATACAGAGTATGATGAAGAAGACAGAGGGAGGAAGGGGAGATGGACGAACTGTGAAGACGGCGGATCTCGCGAGAAGAAAGACGACGAGGAAGGAAGAGGGGGAGCTGTCCTCTTCCCCAGAGAGGAGCTCTGTTCATTGAAGCTAGTTAGCCTGGGTTCTGCTTTTCATCTAGACATTAAGCCTCTCCCACTCAAAACTCCAAAAGCAGAGTTAAGGAGAGAGGTTTAAAACTAAGACTAGTCTTTTCTCATGCGTTCATCCATCGATGCTAATATATGGAGCATCTTCTCGGTGCCAGGCATTCGGGTTCGGTCAGTAAACCAGACGAAGACCCCTTTCCGCATAAAGTCCTACTGAAGGGAAACAGACAACAACCAATAAACAAAACAAAAAGGCTGGATGCAAAGGGTCTGAAATAAGTCTTTCTTGCCCTGCTATGATTCCAAATCTGGTCATGGTAACAACTAGCATTTATTAAATGCTCGCTCTGAGACAAACTCCATTTTAGACGTTTATTTCACTGAATTCACCTGAAACTTTATCAGGTGGAAACTGTTATAATCCCCATTTTGCAGATGGGTCAGCAGAAGCTTACAAAGGAGTCTGTCTAAACACCCAGATCCTGGTTTGAACCTGAGCGGCCTGATGCCCAAATCTGTCCTGTAAGCTCTAGGCAGACCACCTCCTGGCATTTGATTCCAAATTATATACACAGAACTGGACTTTATTTAATTAAACAGGAAAAGAAAAGGATTATCAGAAAAGTATCCAATAGCTTGCATGGTCGCCAAAACAAATAGAAAATTAGACTTTGAAAATGGGAATCGGGGGACACTAAATGGCCAAAATTAGAGCTAAAATCTTCTTACTCCAAGATCGCGGTAAGCAACATCTGCACTGCCTGCAAAGCCCACGTCTTAGCGTCAGGAGCTCCCGGTTCAAGGTCCTAAGAAGGATCATGTCATCAGCCGGACTCAGGTCTAGAGCCCGTACTCTGTCCTCCAGGGATTACAGAAAACATAGTCTTTGAGCTTCTGTAGCAATAGCAGCGCCCGGGCACATCATGACAGTCGGCGGCCGGCTCCCTAAACGCACTGAGGGGCCACGCTGCCTTCACGATTCCCTGCGGCTCCGGCAAGTCCCCTGCAGGGGACCTCCTCTGCCTTCTCTCATCTTTCTTATTTGGCCTCAGTCGATCCCACCGCCCCGCTGTGTCTTGGCCCACTGACACTGGCCTTGCATGACAAAGGCGGACTCCAGGCACAGCTGCTCCTTGGGGGGCGGGCGAGAATGCACTTCCTCGCATTTCTCCCAAATGCTAATATTTACGCTTCACATTTATTTCCTTTGAAGAAACAGAATTCAGAATCTCTTAGATCCTCTCTATTTCCTTTATCCCAGACCAACAGACTGACCAAACGAACAGACTGAACATGAGCCTTGTCAAGAAAAGCGGGGAGCAGGGACAGGAGACGGAGGCAATTTTGTTCAGGAAATACACTCCCTGGCTTGCAGTTAAAGCGATGAGCAAATTCATTTATACAACATATATCCATCCACCTAGGACCGCCCTCGCACCGCGAGGATGTAAATGCTGCATAAAAATTACCTTCTCTCTGCACAGAAAGTCCTGTAAACAGACCTGCTGTGAATGCAAAGCAGGACGCCCGGCCAGCCGGCAGGAGGAGGCCTTTGGAGGGGCCTGAGAAGAAGATGCTACACACCCCTGCCCTGCACATGTCCTCCCTCCTCCATCTCCTTCCTGCCCCACCCCCTTCTCTTTTCCTCCTTCCTACCTCCCCCAGAGGAGGCAGAGGATCAGGTGGGCTGGAGAGTCCTGGACAGGGTCCCAGAGGGGCCGGCTTCGCCAAACTGACGCTCTCAGCGTCTCCGATCTCCCACCCACCAGTGCGCAGGCCACAGGAGATTATCTCAGAGCTTTTAGTCGTAAACCTCCTGCTTAAATGTCTGACTGAATTAGTCAATCAGTTAATTAATAGGTCGCGCTGCTCTAGACTAATACACACGCCAACATGGCAAGAAACTGGAAAAGCACAAGGGGGCACGAAGAAAGAGACGAGGCATCCTGCGCCAAACAGGAGTGTTGACCCTGAGCATGGCGTTAAGTTCAGCAAACACCTGCTGGCTCAGAAAACGAGCGACCAGGGGACCCAAAAGGAGCAGAGAGGTTCCTTGGAATTTTAAAAGAGCCGTGATGCTCTTAAACCACAAGATGCTCAAGCCGTAGACATCTTGAAGTGCTCTCTGAATCAAAAGAAGATCTTTTTTTCCCTGTGGAGCTTTAGAATAAAATGTGTTCCAACTTTCTGAAAATTAGCTGTAAGGGTATGTTCTCTCAGGCGTGTCTCGGTTAACGTGGACACTCTGTCCACTTTCAACCGAGGCCGGAGCGTGGGGGAGTGCGGGGTGGGGAACACGAGGGGCAAACCGCACACGGGGTTCACGGTTTAAGGAACGCTGAACTTGGAGTCTAGAAAATGGGTGGGGGAGGGTGCCCTGGTTCTTCTGCTTACAGAAGTGTCACTGTGCGGGCACCAGCCTCAGCTTCTGCATCCGTATAATGGGAAAATGGTTTCATCGCCATAGCGCGGCTGCGACGATGAAACAGGAAAGGGTGCGTGAGAGAGCCTCGCACGCTGCAGAGCAGTTTTCAAACGCAGGGAATAATTACTGTCATTTATAAGAACGGACTCTTGGGCTTGAATTTTTCCCTCGTTCTCTCCGTCCTCTCTCCTTCCCTCCCTCTCTCCCTCCTGAGGAGCATAATGATATTTGTGATACTGTTATTCATAGAAATTACATCTCTCTATTACTTCTTATTTCAGAATAAATTTCATCAAAATCCATTAAAATATTTTAGGCAATATGCCTAATTTAAAAGTGTTACTAATCAACATTTTATTTCAAGATGTTGGTCTAAGGGGGGAAAAAGCTAGACTTTAGACAATTTGTGATGCAGTTTGATAGTAAGTTGGATTTGATTAGACTCAGCTACTCCTTTCAAACTGTCAACAAACGGAAAGACAGAGGGAGAGAAACTCGGACACCCATGGAGTATCCAGCAACTAAACCAAGGTCAATATCTCTAATGTGCTGACAAAGGTTCTGACAAGTTAAGGAGATAACGTTTTGCCCATAAACTCAGTATCCACCAAAATGGCAAGTTTACACTCTGCTTAGAGTCAAAGAATAAAAATGTTTCAAACTTTGTCCCAGTATTCCTTGAGTCTTTATGAAATGGGCATTAGAGAGATGATTGATAGATGATTGATATATAAGTGATGAGAGAGAGAGAGAGAGAGAGAGAGAGAGAAAATAAGTAGACAGACAGACAGACAGACAGACACAGAGATGGATTCCATTCAGATAGAGTCTCCTGTTCAGGAGGGGCACAAGATAAAGGGACTTGAGAAGAAAAAAATGCAATACGGCTGACTTAGAAGGAACTTGAAAAATAATCTTTACTCCATCTCTTAAAAAGTAAGGCAAACAATGAGTACATAAAAAGGTGCTCAGGGAAATCAAATCCACAATGAGACATCACCTCGCACCTGTTAAAATGGCTATTATCGAAAGAACAAGAAATAACAAGTATTGGCGAGGCTGTGGAGAAAGGGGAACCCTCATACACTGTAGCGAGAAGGTAAAATGCAACAGCCACTATGGAAAACAGTATGGAGATTCCTCAGAAAGTTACAAATAGAACCATCCTATGACCCAGCAAACTCACTTCTGTGAATATGATCCAAAGGAAATGAAATAATTATCTCGCAGAGATATCTTCACTCCCATGTTCGTTATAGCGTTACACATAATAGCCAAGGTACAGAAACAATCTAAGCATCTGTCAGTGGATAACTGAATAAAGAAAATACGATACATACATACAATGGAATATTATCTTACTCTAAAAAGAGAATCCTATTGTTTGCAACAAAACGGATGAACTTGGAAGGCGATACACTAAACAACATAAGTCAGACATAGAAAGTCACATGCTACGTGGTATCACTTATATGCAGAATCTAAAAAAAAAGTCAGACTCATAGAAATAGGGAATAGAAAAGTGTTTGCCAGAATTTGGGAGGAGGGGGAAATGGAGAGAGGGTGGTAAAAGGGTACAGACTTTCAGCCGTGAGATGAAAGTGGTCTGAGGATGTACGTATAACACGGTGACTGTCGTTGCTAACGTGGCATAGGAGAATTAAGATTTCCTGAGAGAGAAGAACGTAAATGGTCTCGCGCACACAAAAAAAGTAAAGTAAGCGAGGCGGTGGTGGTGTCAATCCGATGGGGGAATGTTTTCACAGTGTATATGTGTATCAAACCATCACAATGCACACTTTATCCTGCAACGTGGAAGCCAAAAAAGATTTAAACCAAAAGCGAAGCACTGAGAATGGAAGTCACTTGCCCCAGGTCCCAAAGCCAGCACCACAGCTGTTAATAATAGTCGATGCTCGCTGGGCACTGGCTGCACACCAGGTTCGCCCTGAGCTCGCAGGCCGCGCATCTCATTTAATCTTCCCAGAACCATCAGAATGCAGTGCTTCCGATAAGGAAAGCGGAGTGTGGGGAAGGGAGGTCAGGGAGCGGAAGCAGCTCCCCCAAGGTCACTTAGCGGGTAAGACGCAGAGACAGGACTGGAATCTGAGAAGCTATACGGGGCCGAGACTCCTGGTTTCCGTTTATACATTTCCTATGGAAAGATAATTATCTGCCCAAATTCCGCATTCCCTTTTGTCTAGTGAAGCCTGTTGCAAGCACTGAAGGCTAGCTCAGCTAGGGCTGGGCTGGCCCATCAATAAGTCATGTCCTGGCCGCATCCGCGTGGCTATCGCTGAGTATCTAATGGAAGGAACCGTGTCAGGGAGCAGCCAGCACGCACCTCCGCGAACACTCACGTCCAAAACGCCCTTGACAGGTTATGAGCAGAATGTTTCAAAGGGATGCATGCAATGTCGGCACCAGAGCTTGGAGAGTCTGCACGTCCTCGTCCTGGGGCTGGCGCGTGGATTTCTGCCAGTGCCGTTGGTTTTGTCTTTCCAACCAGAAGGAAGGAAGCCGAGAGCAACGGCCGGGGCAGCCAGTCTGGCTGCAGGGCGGCGCTCCCAAGCGCTGGGAGAACAGAGCTCTGAGTTGGCGAAGTACATGGCCTCTGAGGCCAGGAGACGTGGGTTCAAATCCTGACTCTACCATTTATCAGCCACGCTAACGATCCGGGCCATTTCTATCCCCAGTGGTGGCAGTGGGGATTACGTAAGTGCGTTCATAATAGCTCGTGTTTATTCAGTACTCAGTGTATACCAGACTCTTCAATAAACACCGAGCGTGTATGTTTTGCTCATATCATTCTTACCGAGGAATCGACAATATTATTATCCCCATGTTACAGCTGAGGAAACTGAGGCAGAGAGGTCCTATAACCTGCCCAGTGGCTCTTATCAGGCTTTGTGACAGGCAGCCTGGCTCCAGGCTAAAATCCTTTAAGAGGATGTGCGTTCAGTGGGGCGGGTGCCTGGCATACAGAAAGTGCTCAATACCTTTTAGTTATCTTTTGTCTCTGAGCGGCTCCTAATTTCTTACCTATTCAGAAAGGACAATCATCAGTTTCTTGGGCTAAGAACAACAGAAGTACCATTTGTATACTACAGGTTTGTGCCAGATGCTGTACTTACACCGTGTTATTTAAGCGTCAGGTAATACTGCATGTTGAGTATGGGGAAGCTGCGGTTTTAAAAGGCCAAAGGATTCTCCCAAGGCAAGGAGGGACACAGGGACTGAAGTCCAAGTGTGCCCAGCTCAGAAGTCCACACCACACAGGCAAGCCCTTGTAACATGCGCCATCCCACTCAAACAGACTTTTTCTGGGTCTCCCACCTCGTCGTGGCCTTGTAGGACAGCGCTTCTCAAATGTGATGGTGCATGCAAGTCACCTGGAGACCTGGGTGAGTGCAGATCCTGATTCAGCAGGTGTGAGATGGGCACTCATGCGCTGCGTGTCTGACAAGCGCTCAGGCGATGCCATAGCTACGGGAGTGTGGACAACACTTTGGAAAGCAAGGAGGCAAGAGAGCCCTTCGGCTCCTCCGAGTTTCCTCACTCCTCGCCGCTTGAGACTCGAGAGGCTTCTCAGGCTACAGAACTGAGACTGGGAATCAGTTTCGCCTTCTTTAGCTCTATGGAGTCACATTTTCCAAACCACCCCTGCCTCCCAGGCTCACCGCCAATAACCAGCATGTGCGCGCGTGCACGCACACACACACACACTTACTCTCTCTCTCTTAAAATTTTTGTCCTTTTGTCACATGGTCACTGTGCACGTTTCATATTCAACGCTTGCAATGTTAGATGAAAGCGCAAATTGTCAGCAGTCACGTTTGACCACAAAAGGAGAATTCCACCATAAAACCAAATGCAGCAGCCCCGGCGATTCACTAGTGAATGATGACGTAGGTAATGAGGAGGAGCCTGATGACGTTCGGTTGTAGGACATGGTTAAACCTTGCACAAAGAGTGAGTCCCTGTCCCACCCCAGATTTAAACCCAGGAGAAGCGTCTGAGGGGTTCTTCACAAAGTAGCCCTTTCCAGCTGGCCTGCGGCCGCTGTGGACCTCACTCCCCAGCTTCGTCTCCACGTGCGCCCCAACACCCGCTTTGCCCGCTGTTCTGGTCTTCGGATCCTTCACTGCCATGGTCGTTCCTACTTCCGGGCCTTTGACTGCACCCTTCCCTCTTCCTGGACTCTCTGCTCCCGTGTGCAACTCCCCGGAGACCACTGCCTCCAGGTCCAGAGTTTACTTCCATAGGGCAGGGTCTGTGTGCAGGGCACACCGAGGGACCCTGCTCACCACTCCAAGACATTCCATTCATAATCTTTCCCGCTGGGACAACACCTTTGAGGTATCTGGCAAGAAGTGAGCAATCGAGGTTAAAAAAAAAAAAAATGTCACCCTGGTTGGTGACCCAGGCTCACAAAAGCCACTGGAATGACCGCCGTCATCACTCAGACAAGGATTTCCTCCATGGGTCAGTGCCAAGAGGTAGGGCAGTGAAACAATGTGAATTCACGGGCGTTCCTTTTCTATATGCCGGCTGCGACGACACCAACGGAAGAAACGGCAGGCGGCACCGCCACCAAAAAAGTCCTCGCGTGTCAAAGTCACCACTTCCCTTTCTGACTACAGTCTAGACCTTTCCGAAATCTCCACTGTTGTCCTCTAAGAAAACGTCTCAATGATTTTCTCTTTCTTGTTATTGTGAAAATGTCAAGACATCTCTTCCTCTTTATCGCGCTCTGGTCCCCATGTATCTCTCTGACGAAGACTGAGCCTTGCTGATCAGGTTATGTTTGCCTAATTCTACTGATTCAACACATGATGTGTATAATAACAAAATAAAGTATACGAAATAGTCCCGAGCAAATAGAATCCCTTTCAGTTATAATTTAACTTCCTAATAATAATTATTATAGGCAAATACTTGAGATGTGCCAGGTGCTGATCTAAGCACGTTACATAGACTAACTCATTAAACTTCCAAATAACCTTAGTGGCAGGTACTATTATTATCTTCCCCACTTTACAAATCAGGAAGTTGAGACACAAAGAGGTGAAGTGATTTGCCCAATGTCAGACAGGTAGTTAAGTGACGGTGCTTGACTTTGAACTTGGGCTGCCTGGATCCCACACTCCTAAACCACTATACAATGCTGCTCTTGTTTATAGGATACATCTCCACGCTTACAGCTTAACCTAATAATTTCTCCTTATTTTAATTCGCTTCACCCCCGATCGGCACGTTCCATCATATATAATTCAAGTTGCCATGGAAATTCAAAGAAAAAAGAACAGCGTGCTATGAGACAGAGAAACAGTGGGGATCTGGTTTCGACTGGGAGAGAGGAAAGGAAGTGGTTTCTGAAGAACTAAACTCAAGCTACGGCCTGAAAGATGAGAAGGGACCGAGCAGGTGAGACCGGGGGTGGAAGGGTGACCTGAGAATCAAGAACAGCATGGCCGAAGCCCCAAGGCAGGTGTGTGGCTGGCGCGTTCGAACAACTGATCCAAAACGTTTGTGGTTGGAACGGATTAGAGGAAAGCGGTGGGTGTGCAGGCGACTCCTTCAAAGATGTTGACGGAACAGGGACCAAGAACCAGAGGCCGGAGAGAAGCGGAATCAGGAACTCTGTTGACTGACTGTAAGGGGTGACTGCACAGGGAAGAAGGGACTCACACGAAGGCCAGCGAAGGAAATGGTGTTTCATTAAAAGCCCCCAGAGGACCCCGACGGGCTTGTGCTTCAGAGGTGCAGTGACCACCTGCTGGGTGACCCTCAGGGAACCCACCAGAATGACGGAATACGGAACGCAGGGCAGAATAGTGGAAAGGGTAGAAGGGGAACGAGGGATTCCCTCGACCTGACGCCAAACCTGTCATTTTCCCTCCAGACCCCCTCCCCCATTTCCTCATCCACTGCTCACAATGGAAGCCCACGGAACGACAGAATCGCAGATGACAAGCTGCTCATCTTGCGTCGAAGGAACTGAGCATCAGACTGAGTGAGGGAGCCGCCCAGCTGTGTGGCTGCATGGTGGCCATCCCTGCCCCTCCCACCCCACAGGACCACCCACAGGAAGCCATCACCAGCTGGTCAGCCGCAGAGCCAAGGCTCAGGTGGATCCCCTTCAGCGGGTCTTAGTCTGGCGACCTCGCAGAGCTGCAGAACACAGCTCCTCGTTCTTTTATACAGGAGGTGTCGGGATCCTCTCCAGCCGCTGATTTGATGGAGAGGCTGCTAAATGTTACGGCCAATGGCCACGTCTGAGCGCTGGTGACTGCTGAACCTCCGAGCTCACCAGCCCACCAGGGAACAGGCTCCTGGCCTCCAGCCCGTGCTCCACGTGCATAACGGGAGCCGGAAGGTCTGGGGTGCCATGGACTCTAGCCCGGAGGTGAGGGGTGCTCTCGCTGAGGCCCGTTTCTGCCGCCGACTTGCGTGGCCTGGAGGAGGTCACTCATTCTCTCTGGGGAAGCTTTCACTAGAAGGTAAAAGAGCCCACCATAAAGAGTCCCAAACGTGTGCCCAGGGAATTTAGCAGCAAGTACACCCTTGCAGAACTGGGCGACGCCACGGCATCCCTTCACCCCTCCATCAGCTAGCTAGGGCCACCACCCGCTGACCGCTGTGTCACCAGCACAGAAGGCCAGCGGCGTGCATCAGTAGGGATTTATACGGCGCATGCGTCGGCAGTCAGGCTGATGGCGGCTCAGCAGCGCGAGCTGATTTAAGCTGGGCGGGCTGGGGTAGCAGGCTCTGCTCGTGGGGATCCCATTCTCCTCCGGCTCCCACGAGTTAGCCCAGGTATGTGCTGCTTTCTCGTGGCGATGGCAGAGACGCAAGAGAGCAGGCGGGAACGCACAGGCCCCGTAAGGCTCAGGCTGGGAACTGGTGCTCTGTGACTCTCCCTTTATCCTATTGGCCAAAAGAGTCCACACGACGAAAGCCAAGTTAAGGGGCAGAGGAACATACTCCCTCCCTCTGCGAGTAGCTCCAAGGTCATGGGGCACAGGGCATGCCTAGGGAAGCAGCGATAAGTTCCTCCACCTGCCCAACTCGACGCCACTGTGCCCCCACCAGGAACGAGCCCCGTCCACCTAGTACCTAAACTCTCGTTAGTCTGCAAGTCCCAGGACCACAGCCTGCCGCTTCCACCACAAGACCTCCAGCCCCACAGGGACCCCTTGAGCTGTTTCAATCCTCTGGGTTTAGGTATGCGTCCCCTAGCTCTCTGGCGAGCTAGTGATCGTCCCCTAGAAAACCACATGAAATGTGTCTGTAGGTGCCCGAGACACGAGCTCAAAATCGACAGGGGTTGTTTGGAAGATTAGGCCATCGGTGTAGGAATAGGATGTCGGTGCTCAGCTTTCCTGAGAAGGAGAGGGAGTGCTGATTATCTCCGATGTAACTACCTCGCCTAAAACCCCTGGGGAGCCGAATGGTGCCGCCCCTGCTCCTCCTGGGGTCACTGAGTCAGAACCAGCCTGCGGTTCGCCAGTAGAGGGCGCTGTGCTGTCACTGCCGCCCTCGTGCGCACCACTTCCCCCGCGTCTGAATGCTTGGAGAGCCGTGTGCATAGGACCAGGAGCCGGAGGCTTCGTAGTAACGTGAAGGTGACAGACACTGACGTCTCTCTCCTTGCCTCAGCTGGGGACAGTGACGTTCTCCATCTGAGCAGTAGTGGCAGAGCAGGACAATTCTAGGAACACCTGTGATCTAAGCAGGACCCTTCGGTCAGGGTCCACAGGAAGAAGGGATTCATCAGAATTACCCTGAAGTGGGACGGGCTGGCTTGGGAGGGTGTGGGCATTTGAGGGGTTCAAATTGAGGTCGTCCGTCAAGCCAGGAACCTGGCATTGCGTGGGGTTCTTCTCCCTGTCACCCTCAGTGACTCATCAGTCAGCAAGTCCCGACAATGCTACCTGGAAATAGCTCCTGAATCTCGCCCCTCCTCCCCTTTTCTACGCCATAGCCTCAGTTCATCTCTTACCTAGACTATTCTCTGAACTTATTCCCCTCCCCAGGTGAGTCTCCAGCCCTCTAAACCCGGATCAGCAAACCACAGCTTAGGGACCGAGCTTGGCCTGCCATTTCTTTCTGTAAGTAGAGTTTATTGGAACACAGCCACGCCCATTCGCTTACGTTTTGTCTATAGCTGCTTTTATGCTACGATGGCGAGTAGAGTAGTTATAAGAGACCACGAAGCAAAAAACAATTCCTATCTGGCTCTTTAAGAAAAAGCCCGCCAAGCTCTGCCCTAAACTACCCCAGCGTGAGTTCAAGTCACTTATCTGAGTCGAGATCCACCAACTGTTGCCCCTGCCAAACAGGACAAATTGAAATTCCTTGGCAGACGTGCAGCGTCCCTTATGAATCAGTCCTTCGCTCGTTTAAGGATTATGAGCTGGCAGCGTGCAGGCTTCATCTAGCACATACACCTTCTGTGGCCCGCACAGAGTTTAAAACGTTAAATCAAGTGCCAGCTCTTAAAAATCCTAAGATCGTACATAAAAATTCAGTTTCCTGACATAGCCCGAAAAGCAGGGAACCCTAACAACACTTGGACCCCATTTCCGCCGGCCAGAACCGACGGGCATCTGTCCCCATCGGGCCGCCACGGGTTCCAGCACTCCCCAGGGCCCCACGCCAGCCTGCTCCGTCCCGCGGGCGTGCGTCTGACAGCCCCTCTCCTTCCTGCTTTCTTTCCCAACCAGCACTCTTCCTAGAACTATTTCCTATGGTCACAGCAAAAGACTGGTGGTTCCCAAAGAAGCCGCGTCCCCTCCCACCTCCACCCTGTGGCACGTGCTACTCCCTCGTGTTTGTCTGCCAGGGCCGCCAAAACCAAGTGCCACAGACTGGGCCGTGTAAACAGCATGAATTTATTTTCCCACAGTCCTGGGGGCTGGAAGTCCAAGATCAAGGCCACCCCCTGCGGACTCTCTGCTCGGCTTGCAGATGGCCGTTTTCTCCCTGCGTCTGCCCGTGGTCCTCCCCGTGTATCCCCGTGTCCTGACCTCCTCTTCCTAGAAGGACACCAGTCACCTTGGTTTAGGACCCACCCCACGACCTCATTTAAACTTGATTACTTTTTTTAAAGACCCCTTCTCCAAAAACAGTCACATTCTGAGTTACTGGGGGTTAGGGATTCGACATCTGAATCTGGGGAAGATACAATTCCTTCCGTAACACCTCCAGGAACGCACTCCCGTACCTTATTCATCTAACAAGTGCTCACTCTTCCTTTAGGAATCAGATCAGGCACCACCTCCTCGGAGAGGCCTCCTCAGAAAGCCCCTGCAGACGTCCATCTTATATTTCTTCGTTAAGTTGTGCAGACCTTCATTAGAGGACTATAGTGAACTCCATCCTCCTTTTTTTCCCACTGAATTGTGAGCTTCTAAGGGTCAGAACTGTTATCTCTAGTCATTCAAAAAACATCTACTGGAGCCCCACCATATGCCAGGCACCATGGACGCCACTGAAGATTCGCCGTGAACAAGACGGATAAGGTCCCTGCCTGCGTGGAGTCCATATTTTAGTGAGGGGAAAGGACAATAAATAAGCAAGAGAGAAAAGTGGCAAACTGCAGCGCATCATGACTCACTCAAAGTAGGTGTGCAAACGGCACTGAATGAATGCTATGGGGAAGCGCATGCAACATGGTCCGGACATCTGGGAACGTTTTCACAATTGCAATTCTATGACTTTTTTCTGATTTGTAGAAAGTCAGGCAGCCTCCCCTTGTCCTAAAAGCTAGTATCACTAGCTTGGGTCACTGCATTCCTGTATCCCTCCTTAAGTCATGGGACTCAACACCACCCCTAGGAAGAGACAGGAGACGAAGCCCACCATTGTCGCCCACTGCCCCTGCCTCAAAATCCACAGAGCCAAAGTCTGGTTGCCAGTGGCCAGACCCAGAGATAGGGCTTAGTTCCCAGTGTGCAACTTTTGGGTAAATTTGTAGGGGAAACGGGAGTGAGGCAGGCAGCTAAGCCTAAGAGGACCCCCTCCGTGTAAATAGGACCTATTTCAGATGCATCACAGACTGTATCAGCCTGTAAGGAAGTGATGGACGATTTCTGGAAATTCTCTAGTAATACCTGAGAAGTGGTACAGCCACACAGGGATCCTCACTCTGCTAAAAGCATGAAGCCGCTGGGAACTCAGTATGACCACCCAAAATGCCCACTCCCTTCCTATTTTCCATGATCTTTTTAAAAAATAAGTGCTATTTGGGTACCACTGTATGTGTAAAAAAAAAATGCCTATTATAGAAAATTTAAAGTAGATAAGAATGCAGGCACAAAATTCATCCGTGGAACTCTGTGTCCTCATGGATTTACTCGTATGGCTGAAATTTAGGATCATTTTTGTCACATAAAAATGTGTTACATTTACAGATTAATGTTAAATTTATAGCTTAGCAGGAATTAGCTTAAAATTTTGGGTAGCCTATTCAAGAACACACCTTGTGGTTTTTATCATATTCAGTACATTTTATAAATATATCCTAATATGTCCTGCATATTAATTACCTATTGGTAGGTGGTTTGTGGTGTTGGTGACCCCCCTCAATGAAACCTTTTAAAATTATTATATTTTCTACCAGATTATTATTGATAAGAAAAAGGTAAGTTTCAGCCAAACTATTGAATTCTCTTATTGCTTCTAATAGTTTCAGTTGATTCTATGAGATATTATTCTACGTAGATACGTCTGTCATTTCATGTCATGATTATTTTGCCATGTTCTTTCCAATATTTATCCTCAGTTCATTTTCTTCTATAATTGCATTGGCGAGCAATCAATCCAAGGCATTTGTAAATAATGACAGAGAAAGTAGTTTCTTCCCATATTCAATGGACTTTCATGTCTCTCTGTATCAATAGGCATAATACTGGTTGGCTATTGGTTTGGTACAAATTTGGGAGGGCAATGTTTTAAAAAAAATGCATTTCAGATTCCAATTGTCCTATTATCAGTAAGAGAATTTGGGTTTTATCAAATAGCATTAGGGGGTCCACCAAGGTGACCTTAAGATTTATATGATACTTTCTTCTATGCTATGGATTTCCATAATCCTTTATTTTCCCATGTTGCAGGCCCAGCGGTGGAATTACTGGCTCGTGGATGTAAACGTCGGAAGGCTCTTCGCGTGTTTTCTCAGCCGCGTCCGCAGAGCATCGAGCCTGGTGACACTCCCCCAGCAGTGGATGGAAACGCTCATCATGCTAAATAAACTCTCACCGGCACCGTGTTTTAACAGCTGGAATCTCTGCCAACCGATACCACTGCTGAATGTCAGCTATAAAATACACAAAATATCCTGTTCTTCCCACTCCCCTGCTTCAACCCTTGAAAAGTAATTTGTTGGTCCTCACATTTATGGCTGACATGCCGTCAAGATTTTAACACAATTCCTTCGGAAGAGCCCCTAAGAAATATCTAGTGCAGTGATCGAGAAAAATTTTGAGGTCACGAAACTATAATAATCTGGAAAAGTTATAGACGCTCTTTCCAGGAAAAAAAAAATGTGCATACACATATTTTTTTTTCATAGATTTCCAGAGTCCCAGATCTCTGAAGGCTCATCCGTGTGGCGTCACAGAACTCCAATGAGACATCTGACCTACCCCAACACATCCATTTCACAGACAAGAAAAACTGAGGCCAGAAAATTCAGCTTCTGTTAAAAACTGAAATCATTTTTTTTAACTTGTTTTAAAGGCTTTTCCAAATATATGTAAGGAAAAAAGCTTATATTGGTTTCCTGCTTTTAAAAAAATTTTTTTTTTTTCGTGAACTAACCGCGAAGCTCTGTGAGGTGAGCACTTCAAGTTAATCTTCATGCGTCCTCACGGGCCAAATGGAAAACGTGCCCAGCAGTGAGAAGGTCCCGGGTCTGGTCCCAAGAGACGGGAGAGTGAGGGTCTAGACTCAGGTGGGTCATAATCCCTGTCAGCCTCCTGAAGCTGCCAAACAGGGCACGGCATTGTAGGTCACGGGGGATTGCATGTGTGTTGTAGGCTGCATGTATGTGAGTGTTGTGGGTTGTGTGAGGGGGAGGTTGCATGGGAGGGAGCCGTGGGTTGTGTGAGGTTGGGGACTCGGGGGTATGTATGTGTGCGTGTGTGTGTGGTTGGGGACTTGGGTGTGTGCGCGTGGGTGTGCGTGCGTGCGTGTGCGTGTGTGGGGAAAGTTGGGGACTTGGGTGTGTGTGTGTGTGCGCGCGCGCAGGTGCATGCGGTAGAGATAAAGCTTGGGCTAAGCGGAGCCAGACTGTGGAGGGCGTAGTCGGGGCTGCTGGGGCCGCACTCCCAGCCCTTCTTCAACACACGACGCCCGGCCTCCGAATGCCAGCGCGGGCACTGCTTTGCCTGACGGCCTTCTCTGGGCCTGGGTCCCACTTTGGCCCGCCCTCGGCAGGCTGAAAGTGTCACCGAATTTGTGCTCCTTGCCCTCAGAGGTCCCCAATCAACCACTGAGGAGGGGTGGAGGATAAACACCCTCATGGGGAGTGGGGCGGGGACAAGGACAACTCTGAAGTATGTTCTGCCCCCTCCCTGAACCCCGTAGCAAGGTCGCTCTCCAACCGCCCCAAATACTAACTCACATTCTTGACAGCGACCCTTGACTGGTCGCTTTCCCTCCCCTGGTTCACTTGCATGCCCCTGTGTTGGTGTTTGCTGAGATCCTTCCAAATAAATGACTAGTTTTCACATCCATTATCTCATTAGTCTAATTCTGGGCGAACCGAAGCTAACACACCTTATAACCCATTCTGAACTTGACACAGAGGACAGCGCGCAGCTGTGAGAGTCATCGGCAGGGGCATCACACAATCTGGTATGTGTTTTAAAAATGAAATAAATGAGACCGAAGAGTCCGGCAACTCTCTAGAGCCCACAATTCACAGCCCGAGAGGGTTGCCCATGCTGTGTGTGCAGGAGGCCGTGATCAAGGAAGGGCGTCTGCCCATCTGCCAGGCAGGGCTGATGCCACCGTCCGGGGTGTCCTCGAGACTCCTGAGCATGCAGGTGACTCGCTGGAGGCCACGCAGCTAGGAGTAGCAGAGCCAACCCGGGTCCAAGCAGCCTGCTTCTCTAGTGACACTTTCGAACGCATTTTGTCCAGACCAGTCGAGAACAGGACCCTCAGCCACTCAAAACCTGTCCGTCAGAGCTGCCATTTTCAGCAGACACTCACTTTCATTTAGGCTCTACTTGGGAAAGGAGACCAAAGCCAGGGCCCACCCATGGACAGGAGCCAGGGACACGCTTCCTTTGCACGTCAGGCAGCTCCTGGTGAACCTACTTCAGAGGCCGAAATCTAGGCCGTTACAAGCTTCTGGCTCCCCTGGGGAGCGTCTTCACTGTCAGGCAGGTGAAGCCCAGGAGTCTGTCACTCACGACGCGTGATGGACAATGAAGCCTTCCTGACCGAGGTGCCTTTGAAATTGTTCCGTGTCAGCCTCTTCTCCTTCGGCATGAAGGAGAAGGGGCAGAGCTGCAGCCCCCGGTCCGCTGGAGGAGGCAGCAGAGCGGAGGGCACGCGAGGGAGAAGAAAGAAGGTGAATAAGAAGATGAGACGCCTCTAGGCCAACAGGACAGACCCGGCTTCTGCTGTGGCTGGGCGGGGTCTCTCTAAGGAGCCACCGAAACAACAGTTTACACAATGCAGCCAGTAAGACCTAGTTCGTGGCATTGCTGAGACCCTTAAATGAGACGATATGTGTAAAAAACCCAAACCAGGTTCCGAACACATACTATTAATTAGAAGCCCCTGGACTTACCATGGGGTCACATCCCAATACACCCATCAGCATTTGAAAATATAAATCAACGATGCATTAATACACCTGGGGTGCAGCGTAGCCTAGCCTACCTCAGACATGCTCAGCATGCTCACACGAGCCTACAGCTGGGCAAAATCATCTAGCGCAGAGCCCACTTTATAATAGTGTTGAATACGTCACGCAATTTATTTTATGTATCACTTTTGCACAATCGTAAAGTTGAAAAATTGTAAGTTACACCATCAGAAGTCGGGCACCAACTTCCTTTCCTCCTCGACGGAAACAGCTAACATTTGGGGAGTAGGTATTACAAGCCAAGCGTTGTTGAAAGGACACTGTGAGTATTGTCCCCTTTCGTCTTCAATGACCCTGAGAAGCAGGTCCTACGGTTGATCCCGCTTTATGGATTAGCAAACTGGGTGAGAGGTCACATAACCACCACGAGGGCTGGCACTCATGGGGGGTGCCACCAGGGTTGGAACCCAGCAGCTCTGTCCCTTTCTCCCCCACTTACAGAAAAACAGGAGGCTCGCCCTTCTCGGGAAGGTCATGTTGCTCCATCAGGCCCCGATGGCGTCCGCCACTCATTTACGCTGTTTTTGAGACATGCGGCTACAGTTGTGTCATCAGGATTATATTTTATAGCCCTGGCTTTAAAACTAAACAAACCAAAATAACGACGTTGAGCATCGACGGATTGCAAGGCGGGGCCCACAGACTAGCAGCATCGGCATCGCCTGGGAACTTGCTAGCAATGCAGGCTCTTGGGAGTGCAGCCCGCTGCCAGCACGTTACCAAGCCCTCCAGGTGATGCTGATGGGCACCGAAGTCTGAGCACCACTGTGGCCATAAACCAGCTGGACGGTTTCATCTTCCAATAACTACGAAGCATGGAGATATGAATGAACGAACAAATAAACCATAAGATAGCTGTTGTTTTATTCCAGCTGGGATTGGTAGAAGATGAGGATGGTGGACAAATTCATTCATTCACTCATTCATTCACTCACTTGCTCAATTCCCTTTTTGAGCACTGACTATGCACCAGGCACTATGCCGAGACTGGTTGCGTTTAGATAAAAAGATAGAGGCGCGAGGTTCCTACTCGCATGATCTAACCATCCATTAGGAAGGCAGCCCTGTAACACGCAATCACACGGTGATTAAGTTGTGCTTGTCGTAAGGAGTGAGTCTGGAAGCCGTAACTGGACCTCTGGTCTGACCTTGCAGGTGAGAGACAGCCTCGCTGGGAAAGTGATGCTCGAGCCAAGTCACTGTTCTGTGAAGCACATTGGGGTGCAACGACCATGAGGAGGAATGGGGTGTCCCCGATGGGGGAGCAGCCAATCCAAAGGCCCCCGGATGGGAACGGGCTCCCCAGAGTGTCTTAGGTTCGCCTCTGCTGGTGTTTACGCATCCCACGCTGCGGGATGCGGTGAAGTCAGAACCCGCACCCACACGCAGGGCCCTGGGGGACTCTTGCTTCTCTCAGAGGACACCTGCGTCGCCAGCAACCCTAGGCAGAGCTCGTTTGCTTGCCACGCCCCTCGACCAGCAGGTGGAGGGTTCCAGGTCCCCATTCTGCTGATGGGTAAGTTCCATGTGAAGCCAGGAACTCCGCTCACAGGAGGAACCCGGGCCGTCCAGACGCAGCTCCTGCTCCTGGCTCTAGCCGTTACTCTCTTCCGATTCCAGCTACTGATGCTCTCCTTCCTTTTTTCCATGCTCAGTGACATTTCTTTCCTCTTGTTGTGTTTTACCCAGAATTTCTCTGTAGTTAGAAGAAGTAAGAGCTGATCTTCCACATCAGATCAGTCCACTCTAGTCCCTTCTAAAATCCCCCAAGTCTGCGTTCGGTTCCATTCCGAGTGTCGGGGACGCCCCGTCTGAACCTAAACCACGTGGGATGGCGGCGCTTCCTCACTAGACTGCGAATCCCAGGCAAGCGCGAGTGTTCTGGCTTGTTCGCCATATTCCCACCCCTAACACGGTCCATGGTGTACAGCAGGCCCTCAACAAAGACTTTTGAATGGATAAATGTGCCTGTTGTTAACCTTCATACAATCCTACAGGATGGCTTATACTGTTCCCCTTTTAAAGATGAGGAGACTGAGGCTCAGAGTGGTAGCTAAGCCGCCGAGGGTTGATCGTCAAGTCAGTTGCAGTTCTCGGATTCAAAGTCAAAACTGCTAGAGCCCACAGACCCATCTTCCTCATGCCTCATGCTGCCTTTCAAACTGCCCGAGACCCTGGAAGGGCTCGGTTTGCGGGCAAGTGCGATGGGCGGGAAACAGGGCTGCTTCTCTCTTCCCTGAGTCTGGACAGTGTCTGTGTGACTGCAAATGAAGGACGTGAGCTCAGGGGCACAGAAGAGTAACCAGGCTGCTGACGGAAAGGGGTAAAAGGCAGACATGTCCCAACAGAGAGCAGATGCCGTCAACTGAATAATGAAGTTGAATCCCTCATAAAGATGGCGCCGCATCTGCCCCATGCTACAAAGAGCAGCAGAATGTTCCGGATGAGAGGCCAGCGCAGAAGCGTGAGCCTACCTCCAGACAGGGCTCCAGCACACAAAGCAGGGGTTTTTAGGGACCCAGCTGCCATCAAGAAGATGTGGCTCTCGACCCATGTGATCCACCCCAACTTTGCGAGACAGTCACAGTTCTGAAACCTTAGCGGGTGTGAAATCGTGGCTACCAGCTCGCCAGCAGAAAAGCCAGGGGAAGAAAAGCAGGGCATCGATTGTATTTCACTTTGACGTCGACCTTGGTTCAGAGCAAAATAAAGATATGTGCGATATAAAAAAGAGACAAAAACTAAAGGCGAGCCACCCGAAGCTGAAGGAGCAGGACTCAAAGTGCTTTTTCCTCCATGTTCCATGTTGCCCTAGTTTTCATCAATGAACCCGCCTTTTTTAAATAAAGCGAAATTCCATTTTAAAGGGATATAATGGTGCTTTCTGAGTACTTGTTATCTAGCTATTGTGTTCCAATTCACATGACCCAAGGAAGTACACATTATCCATCCCATTTTGCAGGTGCGGGCGTTCGGCTCTCATGGGCTGAGTAATTTAATCGGGCTGTGGCTGGTGAGTGCAGAGGCTCACTTTGAAAATAAAATTCGACCTACCCTGACGTGGTGCGACCCAACCTTGACCGCACGCGAGAGTCACATGGGAGGCTCTTAAAGATCCTCGTGTCCTGGCCATGTCACTTCAGTGCGAATCCTCGGGCACCGGTACTTCCGTAGCGTCCCCAGTGTTGTCAATGCACGGCCAAGATTTAGGGCCACTGGCCAAAGGCCTGCGAGTCTAACCGGCACGCTGGGTGGTGGTTTCTCGATGAACGGGAACCTCGGTCCCCAGCAAATATGAAACGGAAACCATTTCGTAAGAACCCTCCATGTTGACGAGCGTTTCCTGAGCACCCTGTGGATTTCAGAGCCTCGTCCGGGTGTCCGTGTCAGGCCGTGGAAACAGCGAGTCATCTGACTGCAGTGTCAGCTGATCTCAGTGGGGACAAGAACAACAATGCTGAGAAGAGACTCCGGGGGTGGGGGGTTGGGGGGAGGAGGTGTTTAAAAAGGTTTCCTGGGTGAGCGGAGCCTGGAAAGAAGCGGGGACTGGAGATAAGCAACAAGCAGAGTCAGAGACTACAGGGACAGTCTCAGAGCGAATTCAAGCCCACGGCACCTACCACTTAAGGGCTAACGTGTACCAACACGTGCCCCAGAGGGCAGCGACACCAGGCGGTCGTCGAGGGGGGCTGCTTATGTACACAACTGAACGAGTAGCCATGGAAGGAAGAGGAAACTGAGGCCCCCAGGGAGGGCCATGGGAACAGGTCGGAGACTGCGTCACAGGCGAGAGGTTTAAGCTAATGCAGACATAAATTAGAGGTCAGAGCGCCGGGCACCAGAACACAGACTGAGCTAGCACAGAGGAATAACTCATGAGAGTAAGGGCGACCGAACACGATTGTGGAGCCCTCGCCACGCCTCAGTGGTGCTTTGGGTCACTGTTCCCCTGTCCTTCTTACTGTGGGCGGGGTACACTTCCCAGCCCCATCGATTTGAGGCTTGGCCGTGTGACTCGCTATGGCCACTGTGATGGAAGCAAATGCTGACACAGCAAAAGCTTGAAATGTACCTGTGTGGTCGGGCTCGCCCTCTCATGCTGCTGCCTTTCAACCTGTAAAGAACGTGTCTCGGGGAGCTGCTGGTCCGAGGAGGACGAGAGACACGGAATAGGCCTGGGCTGACCCACGGCGTGGGCGGAAACCTAGGCCAGATCAGCCAAGCCACAGCCACCCGCAGGAGATGAATGGTGGTTTAGGGTTCTCCAGAGAAGCAGAACCGATAGGAGATAGATACGTAGCTAGAGATGGTCCGAAGGCCTGAGAACCAGGAGAGCCAATGGTGGAAGTCCCCATTCAAGGGCAGGATCTCTGAGACGTCGCAATGAAAATTATCTTCAGATACTGACGGATGTCCCTGGGGGACAAAATCACACCCCGGTTGAGAACTATAGCTTCAGTATGTTATCTCCCTGGGGGTGTTTTTGTTTGTTTGTTTGTTTGTTTGTTTTTGCAGCTCATTAACTCCTAAACCGGGCTACACATCAGAATTGCCTGAAGAGCTTTGGGAAATGCACGTTCCCGGGCCCAGCTCCAGCTCACTGAATGGGAACCTCTGCAGGGGCGGCCTGGGAATCTGTGTTTTTAGCGAACTTCCCAGATGATCCGTTTCAGCCAGCCCAGCCTCAGATCGTGGACTGTGACTTGGGAGTCATAGTCTCAGGAGCCAGACCAAGCCAGGACTCAACGCCAGTTCCACATTTACTAATATTATGGAAAACTGTATTGTTTTCCAGCTGCCCAGAACTTGGGGGACAATGGCTTTTCTACAGCAGGGGCACTTGCACCTTTCAAGTCCTGCCTCCCCACAGGGGCAGGTCTCTGTGAATCAGGTGTGCTCGCGAGAAGACAGCTGTGTGAGGAAGCGGGCGGCAGGCAGCACCCACCTTTCCAGATTCTGGCAATCGTGACAGCAGCGGCTCACCCTTAGGACATTAGAACGATGTTCAGACTCAGTAATATAAGCTTGGCGCCCATTGCCAGGGACAGCAAAAGTGTCATTTTGAAGCCCAGCCCCACAGGTGGGGTCCTGGCAAGCCCGAGCTCCAACCCTTTGAGAGAGGCTGCGTGTTCCACTGTAGCCTTCAATGAATTCCTTTCTGCTTAAGCTGGCTCGAGTGGCCTCTGTTATCTGCAACCAAGGAAAGGTAACTTGACCCCCTCTGAGCCTTTTTCCTCATCTGGGAAATGGGATGAATAATTAACACAGGTGTCCAGAGCTTGGAGGTTGAACTTGGGCTGCCCGTGTTCAAATCCTGGCTCTGCCACTTGCACTGTTGCTTTAGGCCAGTTGCTTCAGCTTTCTGAGCCTCAGTTTCCACGAAGTACGATGAGGATAATACACACTTCCCTGAGTGTTTCAGGCATCCAAAGGGAGAATTTAAGTGGTGCTTTGCACATACAGAGCACCGATATATTAGCTATTGTGATTGGTTGGAGTTTGTACTAAATACATGTCACCGTGCACTTCATGTCACAACAGCACTGTGCTGCAGGGAATCTAGTCCCCTCCATGATTTTCAGAGGGCAAGCCACTGCCATTCCGGGTCTCCTGCCCAGAATGACCTCCCTTTTTACTTCCGCCTGTACAAGTCTTTCCGAACCTAATTTATCTCTCTCCTTCACAAAATCCATGCCGCTGCTTCCCGTCTCTGAACCTATAGAGCATCTGGCAATTCCGACTGCATAATTTAGTACTTAATTATGCTTTGCTGTGACACCCTCAGTGCTTCATCTTGGCTTTATGCTGTCTCAACAGCTTAACTGTAGACTTCTCGAGGGCAGGTCCCTTGCCTCATATGTCTTGGTCAACCACACTGGGCTGGACACGGAGGAGGAAAATAAAGAAAAATGAGTTATGTTGAACGGAGCAATTCAACAGATGCCAGATCCGTGTGAGGTCAGGGGAGCAGGGGAAAGGTGGCGTCGAAGCCAGGAGCGGGTCTCCAGGCGGCCCTGAATTCGCACAGCAGGGCGGCGCGGAGGCTGTTTGGTAATTTGCATACAGATGACATTCTACAAAATGCAGGTGCCTGCCTTTTTGCCACAGAGGCCAATTAAATGCTTTACATTTTAAAAGCAGACTCTTTAAGAAATGCCTGTGAGAACAATTAGGCGCACAAAACACAGTAAATGAAACTGGAAGTTATCAAAAGCTACTGAGCGAACTTCAGGAAAATGGCCCATAGCCAAATGGGAGGAAACAGAGTCCAGTGGATCGGATTAGGGACTGTGGAAGCCAACGGTCACAGGTCCCTGTCCCAGCGGAGCCTCTCGTGGGACAGCCATAAAATAGAGATAATAACAGTACTTGCCTCAGAGGGTAGTTGTTAAGTCAAACGTATTAATATATGTAAAGTAATTAAAACAGTGCCTAGCACTTGAGTGCTCAATGACTCTTGGTTGCTTTGATTATAATGATTATTAATCTAGTATTATATGCTCCGAAATAGTGGGGACCTTTTCTGCCTTGTTTTCCCGGCAAATTGGCACTTCTGGCACATAGAGGGAAACTCCATAAATGTTTGTCGCATGGATGGATTAAATGGCAAGCTTAGCTGGTGACAAATTACGATCTGGAGCAGCCTGCAGACCTGCTGCTGCCCAAGTGCTTTCAACTGTTCCTTGCTTCCCAAGGCAAAGTCTCAGGAGGCCCTTTCTAGGTTTTAACCCTGGGACACCCCCCACTCACGCCCAGGGACCCCTCTCGGCTCATCCACTCAGTCTCTCCTGGCCCAGAGCCCTTGCCCAGGCCCCTTTGGACCCGTACATGCTGAGCCCTGCCATGGCTTCAAGCGGGGATTTTAGAATCTTATAGGCCTGGGTTTAAATACTGACATCGGTGCCTTGCTAAGCCCCATCCTTGAGTCATTTATTTACATCATCTCTCTGACCTGAGTTTCCTCACCTGAACAGTGGAATGACAATACCCACTAAGGGACGTGAATGTGTGTAAAAGGCCAGCATACACTGTCTGCACAGAAAAGGGTGTGGCCTGAAGTAAATGCCTTCCTGGCCCGCTCCCTCCACTCTATGGTGGAATCAGGTGAGCCCCATAAACACACTGCATGAGCCATCTGGCCAGCAAGAGCCTGGTGACTGAAATTGGGAGCATCAAGTCTATTTCTCCAAAAGAGAGCAAAAGTTTGTAATAAAACTGAATCGTGCTAGGATGCTAGGAAAAGCTCTTTGCTACAGCCTTAACAGGCAAGATATAAAGGGCACATTCTCAGAGGCCAGGAGACAGGTTTATTAATAGGATTAAGGCCAGGGGTGGGGGAGCTGCTGGAGAGTCAGGGTGGCTTATCAGCAGGAAATAGTGTGTACTCTCCTAGATAAGATCACCCACAGAGCAGCCAAGAGGCCACTTGAGGAATAAAAATTGTAACAGGCTAATGGGGACAGGAAATACCCCAAGCACTGGTCCCCGATCTTCTGTAAGGATGGCTAGCTACATCAGAGTCAGTGGGGGAGGTCCGCCTACTACAGAATGAAGACCCTACCCCTAGAGTGTCTAGTCCAGTGACAGGACACGGTCCCCAGGAATCTGTTAGACATTTTTAAAAGAATCACAGGTGATGATGCCAAAGAGGCAGCCAAGTTTGGGGTTGTTTGAGTTACAATATGAAAAATTACTTTTTAAGTAGTTTAGGAGCAGTGCAAGCACCTGGATCTACACATTCATTTGTTTAACAAATGCCCAATACATGTTTTTGGTAAGAAAGAAAGAAGAGAAGATGGTCCCGTTCCTTAATCAAGCTTACAGTCGACTAGTGGAAACATTGATCAAAGAGCCTGACAATCACTCATTCGTTAGTTCATTCATTCGAAAATTAAGTACCTACTATGTACCAGGTTCTGTGCTAAGGACATGGGGTTTTAATTGGGTCCTAAAAAATGTGAAGCAACCAAAAGCTTGGGAGAAAATCATATTTTAGTTTTCAGCCTACCCAAGGGAGGCATCACTGTTTCCTTTTTCTTTTTCAGAATTATGTCCCCTGTTATTCTCTGAGAAGGGAGAGAAATGTTTCTTAAAATTCAGAGAAAAAATTATATGTCCAAGATCACAGTCCACAGGCTTGCCAAGGGAGGTTTGCAAAATTGGAAAACTGACGGTCTGTTCTCACATGATACTAGCGGGAAAGAAAAGGGTGGCGAGGGAAAAGTTATAACAGCAGCAGTAATAATACCTACCATATTAAGCACTTACTGTATGCCAGGCGCTGATCTTAGTGCCAAAAACCGGAAAAAAAAAAAAAAAAGAAACAAAAAACCCACATGCACAGTGTTTTCATTTGCTACTAAAGGGAGCAGCAAATGCAGTCGTGCCTTGGAAAGGTAATTTTGCGATGGCATCAATGGCTTTCAAAAGCGTCCCTGTCATTGGACCGTGTTCTTTCTTTCAGAAAAGAAAGCAGAACAAGCACAAAGACTTCTCGCACAAAGAGGTGCGGCACTGGTTGAGGACGGCACGAAACCTGGAGACACACTTAGTGTCCAGCGGAAGGTTCACTTAGATTATCTCTGGTGCATCCCTGAAACAGAAGCACGAGGCAACTGTCTCTGCGCTGACGCAGAACCCTTTCCGATGCTAACCGTTAAGGGGAGAATTCTAGGTGCAGCAGAGCGTGTGGTATCTTTTAAGTTATATGTCCTATGCATGTGTTAACTTTGCAAAAACAATTTGAAGCAATATGTCAAACTAATTATAGAGTGTAATCCAATAATCCATGCAAGGATAAGAAAATCTGGAAGGAATATGGAGGGACTATTAACTGATTTTGTTTGGGTAGTAAACCACTCGATTTTTTTCCCTCCCATTTTTCTGTATTTCTAAATTTAGATATGCGGCAAAATGAAATACTTTTATCACAAAAAGAAATTTTAATAAAAGAAATCATGGGTCCAAGCTAAAGATTTGTTTAGATTTTTAAAACCTTACAACACATACATGAAGGGACTAGTGATCAAAAAACAAACATCAAAGAATGGCAGAAAATGTCAAGGATATGGTCAGAAAGGCATAAATCCATGAATAATTTGCCGAAAACCAAAAAGCCAAGGGACTCTCAAAAAATGAGAGGTTTCTCTTTCAGCAGCATTCAGAGGTTTTCTGTTTTGTTTTTAAAGTGTGTTGGTTAGGAGTCTTTTCATTGCAACTGTCAGGAGCCCCAGCTCAAACTGTATTTTTTTCTGAACCATCTGAGAGTAAGTTGAGGTCATAATATTCCTTTACCTTTAAACATTTTGGTGTCTATTTCCTGAAACCAAACTCATTTTCTTAGAAACTAGGACGTAAGGTCAGAAAATTTATGTTGACTTAATACTATTATCTAATCTACAAACCTTATTCATATCTTGCCAATTTTCCCAATAATTTCCTTTATAACAACAAAAAAAGTTGACCGCCCAATTTTAAATTGAAACCCCACCACTCCCAACATGCCCTGGCCCTGTTTTATTTTTCTTTATGACATTTTTCACCATCTAACAGGTAATGTGTTTTATTTTTTAATTTTTAAAATTGTCTCTCTTTCCCATCACCCCACTAGAATGTAAATCATACGAGGTCAAGAATTTTGTCTGCTAAGTTCATTGTCGTATCCTCAACACCCAAAATAGTGCCCAGCGCATGGTAATTGTCCGAAAAATACACTTTGAACGATCGAATGGCCAAACCTGGAGGGACAGTCTCCTAACTTCCCGTTCCTTCTATTTTTTAAGCAAAAAAAAAACAACGGAATAGTCACATCAAGAATAAGATTCCACGTTACTGCTTTGCCTCCTTTAAAGTTCTCTATATGTTTGTAGTGTTTATTGCAAGGGACAGTCTACCCCAGAACAGTTAGGGCTTCTCCTAAGGCTAGCCCAAGTCCACTGAGTCTCTGCGGGGCCATCCATCTGTCTCGATGCAAAAGTCCTTGAGGTATGACAGTATCTACCCCTCTGCACACAGAGTCATCCTCTTTAGATCTAATGGAAAGATTCAAAGAAAACCCCCAACTGGAAGGTCAATTTATAAATTCAACAGTTAAATCAAGCCAGATCCTTAAGCACGTGGGACATAAACCTCACATCAAATCGAAGACTTCATCTGAGGTGTGCCGTCCTGGCCGGGAACCTGAGCTCGAGGCGTGTAATTAACACCAGCCAGTCAGCACCAGCTGCTGCAGCTGACACTCCACAGCCCTGACAACCTTGTCGCAGTTTCCCGGGAGCTTTGGGGGTGCTCGCCTTTAAGTTGCAGAGACGGCAGGCTTGTCTCCTTTCCGTCTGACCTCATCTCCTCAGACTCACCCCTGGGTGGTAACATTCCAGCCTCACCAGCCTCCCTGTGCTTCTCAAATCACATCGAGGAGGCTTCAAAGTCATTCGTACCCCCCCTCTACTCACTTCCTTTTGGACTTTGCTTAAATGTCACCTTCTCGGTGAGAACTTCTCTCTCGCCCAATTTAATTCTGCAAGCCGCTCTCCTCTCTGCCCCTCCCCTGCTTTCCCCTCTCCCATAGTACACGCCACCTAACACAGCGCTCATTTACCCAGCCATTCTCTCCCTCTTCCCTGCAGTGATGCGCGAGACCTCTGACGGCAGGGATTTGCTTTTGCATTCACCTAGAACAACGTCTGCTATATATCAGGCACTCAATACCTAATTGATTAATCAATTAGGTATTGATTAATTAGTTATTTGATTGATTGATTCAGTAATTAATTAAGTGGGTAGTTAATTAACTCCACTCCTGTGGCTGGCCTAGTGTGGCTACCTGGCTAACAAACTCCATCAAAGCCTGTGCTGGGTGCTTGGGTTAACAAGTCAAATAAAGTCCACTTACAAAAATTCTAACTTTGAGAGGAGGGGGAAAAATGGCATAGATGATAGAGGCTCTGTTCATCCCTCTGACGACCAAATCAAAGTTGTGACAAAAATAAGGAGCAAACAGCAAGAAAATATCGCCTGATCTAGATGAACAAGCCATGCAACTAGGGAGACATCTAAGAACTCACCCTGCAATGGCAGAAGGTAGGACGGGGCGAGGACGCGGGGCTGCCCCACCCGGAGAGGGAGCGGCTGAGTGAGACCAAGACTATGGCAGCGTCGCACGCCTCTTAAGGGAGCCGCATCCGCGAGCGGATTTTCGTGGTGACAGATCTGCTCGCTCTCAGCACCAGTGCCCATTTGGCTGCATGCAGGGGACACCAGGGACTTGCAGGGAGACGTTGTCAGAGTGAGGGTCCAGGGGAGACCCGCTGGGTCCAGAAGAGCCAGCCAGCAGTACCCATTGTTCCCTATTGAGCCCTCCCAACTCCCAGTGCGCGGACACAGAGCAGCCATAGTCATGACATCGTCAAATTGGATAACAGAGGTCGCTCCACCCAGAGGAGTCCCTGAAACTCCACGTCCCCCAACTCGTGGCCCCCTTCCCAAGCCACATCCAGGTGTGTCCCCGCTTAGTCAGGTGCCCCTTGCTGAGCAGCGCCTACACTCACACTGGTCGCAGCTGGCCTTGTTTTCTGGTGTGGCCTTTTGAGGCGGCGATAAGCACAGGATCTGTGGATTGCTTGTGAAATCTTACCGGGTGGCCCCACGGGGGCACAGGCTGGGGCTAAGTTTGGTCTACAGCTGAGCCCCTCTCAGGACTGTGCCACCGGACACCTACTTCACAAATCCACACTGACAAGACAGAGAGACGTAGGAGCTTTGCTTAGCACATAGAAACAGACACGGAAAGACACCCAAGATGGGAAGACAAAGAAACAGAAACTGTATGAGGGAACAGAACGGAGATCCAGATAGAATGGAGTCGAGTAATCTAACAGATGCAGAGTTCAAAACACTGGTTATAAGGAAGCTCAATGAACTTTTAGGAAGTGTAGATAAATTCAGTGAGAACTTCATTCAACAAAGAGATTAAAAAAAAAAAACAGAAAAATGGAAGTGGAAATTGTAAAAGGGAACCAGTCTGAAATGAAGAACCCATTATCTGAAATGAGAAGTATATTAAATGGAATAAGCAAAGTGAATAAAGGATCAAATGCCTTATCTAGAAGATGGGAAAGCCAAGGACACTCAATCAGAATGATAAGAAAAAAGATGCCAAGACTATAAAAATAATTTAAGGAGCATATGGGACACTATTAAACGTCAAAACATCCATCTGATCAGCTTACCTAAAGAAAAACAAGATGTTGAACAGCTGTTTGAAGAAATAATGATGGAAAACTTCCCTAACCTGGTGAAGGAAATGGTCATAAACCCCCAGGAAGCTCAGAGAATCCCAAAAACCAGGGATCCAAAGAGGTTCACACCAAGACATATCATAATTAAAATGCCAAAGGTTAAATACAAAGGAAGAATATTAAAAGCAGCAAGAGGAAAGCAGATAGTTACCTACAAGAGAACACCCTTAAGACTGGCTGCTGATTTCTCAAAAAAAAAAAAAAAAAACTATGCAGGACAGAAGGGCTTGACACAAAATATTCAACTTGATGAAGACCCAGGGTTGACAACCAAGAATACCTTATCTAGCAAAGCTATCGTTTAGAGTTGAAGGACAGACAAAGAGCTTCCCAGACAAAAATAAGCTAAAGGAATTTATCACCACCAAGCTAGTATTACAGGAAATGTTGAAGGGACTTTTTAAGAAGAAAAAAAAACATGTTTCAAAAACAGGAATAAAGAATGGTAAGAACTACATTCCTCTCAATAAGTACCTCAAATGGAAAAGAATTAAGTGCTCCAACTAAAAGATAGAGTGGATGGATGGATAAGAAAACAAGACCCCTACATGCTGCCTACAAGAGACTCACTTCAGATTAAAAGGCATACAGACTAAAAGGAAGGGGATAGAAAAAGATATTGCTTTGATGGACCTAGAAGATATTTAAGTCGGACAGAGAAAAATAAACACTATATGATTTCACTTATACGCAGATTCTAAGGAATAAAAAGAAAAACTAATCAAAAACAGACTCACAAATATAGTGGAAAATTTGGTGATGGACAGAAGTGAATGGGGTTTGGGGGCTGGGAGAAAGGGGTGAAGGGCTAAAGAAGTACAAATTAGTAGCTGATGGATGGTCACGGGGATGGGGAGCACAGCATGAGGAATACAGTCAGCATTGATGTGTTGGCTGGGTGGAGGGTCAGAGGAGAGAGGGAGCAATTGGGGGGATCATTTTATGAACTATATAGATGTCTAACCAATGTACTATATACCTGAAACTAATTAAAATAAATAAATTTTTTAAAAACTGGGGGGGAGGGGAACCCTAATCTTAAATGTCTCTAGTATCCCACCTGAGTCAATGATGCAGATTGGTGCCCTTGGGATAAAGTTTGAGTTCTCTGTCCCCAGAATTGACTCCTAGACCCCCATCCCCACCACCCTGAACAGTCCCTCTCCTCCTACTTAATTCCCCTGGTGACCTAGGACTTCTTCCTACTCCTCCGAGTCATCAGGTTCTCGTGCAATGTCTCCTTCCCAGAATGGTCCACTCCATCACCCCACTTGTCAAGTCTGGCCAACTCCTACCCATCAGGTCCACCTCCTGTCACAGCCCTCATTACGCTCTGTGGTTGCTGTCTTCCTGCAGGTAAGCCTATCTAACTTGACTGCATGTTCTGTGATGCCACGACCCTTGCCTTCTTCCTCCCCACTGTACCCAGTATCTGGGGTCTTGCCAGACTTGAGTATTTGCTCATTTGGACAAGAGTTGTCATCCCATTTCACTGAGGAAGCTTAAGTACAGTATGATGATAAGACCATGACCTTGAAGACAGCTCTGAGTTCCAATCCCAGCTCTTCCATTTAATGGCCGTGTGACCTTAAGATAGTTTCTCGAGCTCTCTGAATTGGTTTTCTCATCCATCCAATGCTGTTCTCAGGGCTGGGAAAGCGGCAGTAAATGACAGGGTGGTCCGTAGTGATATGTGAGCCAAGCCGTAAGTGATGAGAGGAGCTGGCTACCTGGAGCACAAAAGGAAGAGCATTTGAGGCAAAAGGAATGTCATGCACCAAGGCACTGAGGCAGGAACAACCTTGTGGTGTTCAGAGAGGAGAAAAGAAGGCCGCTGGGGTAGCGGACATTCTCAAAAGCAATCCCCCCAGGCCCCCAAGAGCTACGAAGCCGCTGCTCCTGGCCCGCTCAGCTTCAGACCCTGCCGAAGGACGCTGCTTCCCCACCCGCCGCCTTCTCACTTCTCCTCAACCACACTCGGATTCTGCCACTGCCTGCTCACCCTGACATTTCCCACTAACCAGCCTTCTCTGTCCCCTACGTCAGGATCCCTGGGTGTCACTGCTGACAAGGTTTGCTGGGTTCTCAGGCTGAGCATCTCTAAGACAAAAATCAATGGGTAACGGGGAGATAACTAAAATGTGGGGGACAACGACTCCAGACCTTGATGCTGCTGGGATCCAGTTAGTCAGAGAAGATGACGATTCCATATTCCTGTAGCCCGCATTTTCACCCTCCTCTGACCCCATGAACCCTCAATGCTAAACTCCAGGGCCTACAGGTTCCGATAGTTCACTTTAATTAGAGCCGCCTCACTCTGGTCCCGTCACGACGCTGATTCTCAACTGGGGGCAGTTTTGCCTCCCAAGGACATTTGGCAATGCCTAGAGACCTTTCCGGTTATCACACCAGGGGGAGGGCAGTGCTGGCATCTAGTGGACAGAGGCCAGAGATGTTGTTAAAGATCCTCCAGTGGCCAGGACAGCCTGCTCCCTAAAATAATTATACTGCCTGAAAGCCAACAGTGCTGAGGCTGAGAAACTCCGATTAAAGAAACCTAATTCAAACAGTAAACATTCACCACAAGTAAAGAGATGCTAAAATGTTTTCGTATGCAAAGAAATGCAAATTAAAATATCAATGCGATATTTCACGCCTAGGGTGCTGACAGAGTTCAAAAAGGACAAGTCTTCGCAGGAACCGGGGATATAGGAAACTTCATGCAGGGCTGGTGGGAGAGGACACCAGAGTGGCCCAAGCACCCTGTCACGATTTAGTCAGCGTCACAGTCCCCAGTGACCGGCAGGTCTGTAAGAAATTCTTACAAAGCTCCTCAAGAGGCCATAGACAAAGATAAGCATTGCGACGTCATCTGTAGTTTTAGGAAGTTGAAGGCAGCGAGGATGTCCGTGATTGGTGGGGTAGAGGGCAGGCAAGCAAGAGGGGATGAGTGAACACCATGGAGTATTAGAAGTGACATTTTAGACATACATCATTAGAGATGGACCTTGAAGCTACAAGGGAGGCAGAAAAGGGTATAAAAACCAACACGAGGCCATTAGTACAATTCCCCATACATTGATTTTTTTAAAGTGTACACATTAGGAGAGAACATTGACAGATCCCTTTAGAAAATTGTATATACTAAAGCCAAATGTAAAAACTATGACCCAGCAATTCCATTCCTGGAAGTATACCCAGAGAAATGAGTATATCGCCAAAACACAGGTACAAGTGTGTTCACAGCAGCTGAATTCATAAAGCCCCAAACTGGCAACAGCCAGTTGTTAATAAATAGAGGTAACTCCATACGATGGAGTACTACATAACAATGAAGATGGAAAAAAACGCAACTCTGTGCAACAGGATGGCCTCACAGACATAATGCTCAGCCGAGGAAGACAGGCACAAGGAGCACACGCAGTGTGATTCACTTAATGAAGTTACTGGGACTGGTTTTAGAGGTCGTTCCCTTTAGGGACAATAGCCGTCAAGGGCTTGCCCAGGAGATTTCTGCAGGGCTGGCTCTATTCTTTATCTTAATCTCCGGGTGATTATGCAGGGATCTATACATATGCAAAAAATCAAGCTAGACATGTAAAATTTGTGCTCCTTATGTTAATTATACCCTAACTAAAAATAAAACTTGGAGGGGCACTCTCGAAAGACACAGATTCACCTGACAAGACTCCGTACTAGGAAACGTGCGGAGCAATTAGATATCCTCATACGTCGCTGACAGGAATACAGAACAGCTCAGCAGCTCAGTGAAACGGTGCGGCCGTGTCTTATGAAGTAGAACATAAACTTAGAATATGGCCCAGGAATTCCACTCCTGAGTACCCTAAAGAGATAAAAAACTTATGTTCATACCAAAACCTGTGCACAGAAACACAAATGTTTATAGCAGCTTTATTCATAATCATCCCAAACTGGAGACCATCCAAACGTCCTTCAGCGAGTGAATGGGTAAACAAACATCCCCACCATAAAACACCACGCGGCAATAAAAAGAAAATGGCTGACACAGGCAAGAACCTGGATGGATCTCAGAGGCATTATTGCGAGGGAGAGAGGCCAGTCCCAAAACGTTCCACGACATATGATCCCATTTATATGACTCTCTCGAAAAGACAAAATTACAGTGAGGGAGACAGATCAGTGGTCGCGAGGGGTGATGGGTGGGGACAGTGTATGACTACAAAGGAATAACATGAAAAAGTTCTTTGGGATGATGAAAATGTTCAGTGCTGGCAGTGGTTACATGAATCTATAATGTATTAAAATTCACAGATCAATATATCAGAAAAAAAGAGACTCGACTGCACTGATGATAATTTCAAATGTAAAATAAGATATTGATTGAGAATCCTATACCACAATTAATAAAGAACTATGTTAGAAATAAGATGAACACGTTCTCAGGATCTAATGTATAGTATGGTGATTATAGTTAATAAAACTGTATTATGTACTTGAAAGTTGCTAAGAGAGTAGATCTTAAATATTCTCCCCACAAAAAAAGAAATGGTAATTCTGTGACATGATGGAGGTGACAGATAATGTTCTGGTAGTAATCATTTTGCAATATATAAGTGTATCAGATCGATGTGTTCTACCTTAGCTTACACAGTATAATATGTCAAGTGCATCTCGGTAAAGCTGGGGAAAATAGAAATTACATATATGCATGCAAAACATATGCTGTGAGAACAAACAAACAAACAAAAATATGCTTTCAGCACAAAGTGGTGGCCTCTTAAGGAGAGCGAATGTAAATGGATGGAAGTGAGGCGCGGGGCTCATCCACCTTAGGGAGCGATCCAGAAGCTCAGTCCCCTGATGTCAGTCAACAGTCAAGCCCCAAAGCAGGCCCTTCTAGAAAGGACCGCTGTGGGCTCTGCTCTGTTAACTGTTCCTTGCCCTGGAGCCTTGGGCAGACTAGTGTTGATGGGTCATAAGCCTGTAGTCCAAAAGAGAGGGGAAAATAAAATCGACACGGTATAAGGCCAATGAAAGAATGCTTTGACCAGGTACCCCCGTGGGCGTCCTGCTGTGACTCTGCTCAGGGCTGCAACCACGGGGGAAAA